>NC_080769.1:8875634-9476578 GCF_020826845.1 Diceros bicornis minor
TGCTCAATGGGCCCGCGCTGTCCACCGCGCTGCTGCAGCTCGCCCTGCAGAGCCAGAGTCAGAAGGTAACGCGGCCCCAGCCCCTCACCCACGCTCCGCAGCCCCGCGCCTTCCCGTTTCGGACAGCGCTTGCACCTGCCACTGGATGGCTCGCCCTCGGTGGGGTGGGGTGACATCTGGCTGTGACCCTGGGGCTCAGAACGGGGCCTGGCCTGTGGCAGGTGCTCCTCAGGAAGTGACTCAGGCTGGGGGAGAAAGTCCAGGCCCCACAGGGAAATAGGGCCTCTCACCCCACCCCCTTCACACGTACACACACACACAAATAGACACACACACACACACAGACACACACACACACACAGAGCCCTGTCTGGTTTCATTCACGGGGGCCAAGTCACTGTTGTGGGTGTGTCTGAGCCCTTGTGTGGTTAAGAGTGACCGTGTGGCTGCGATCGACACAAAGTTGCACGCGTTGGACACTGTGGTTCCGTGATGATAGCAACGGGGCTGGGTGTGGGACAGCGTGTGTCTAAGAAACACTGTCACTGTCACTGGGGGTCTGTCTGACAGTGATTGACATGTGGGGTGACAGGCCCTGGCACGCTGAGTGTATGCTCCTGCTCCCTGGGTCTCCCCAGGGCCTCAGACGGGCCCTGGCACACAGGAGGCCCTTGGTCACCGTTGGCTGGCTGGCTGGGTGATGGCCAGGGTGTCGGAGACACTGGGGGACACTGCATGTCTGCCTGCGACTGGCTGTGGGCTGGAGTCTGGGTGCGCTGGGCTTGACCGCCAGACCCTGGGTGACACCTGTCTGCTGTCCAGGCCACACTGCCCCCATCTCCAGCTGACTGTGCTCTGTCTCTAGAAGCCCGGGATCCTGGGAGACTCTCCCCTGGGCACCCTCCCGCCTGGGGCCCAGCCGGCCAACCCCCTCCTCGGAGAGCTGTCTGCAGGTAACACAGGCCCTGCCCCTCCCCATCTCTGGGCCCCACCCCACTTTCCTTTCCCAAGCCCCTTTCCTCAATGGGCGTGGTAGAGTCCTGGCTGTGTGGCCTTGGGCAAGTGACCTAACCTCTCTGGGTCTCAGTGTCCTCATCTATCAGATGGGTGCCCCCTCGCAGGCAGCCATGAGCATCCTGGGAGCACACAGTTGCTGCTCGGCTGCTGGCCCTGGCCCAGGCTGAGGCTTTCGGGCCCCGGGAGGAGGGGTCCTGTGTGGCTGGGCCGCTGACACCTTCTGTCTGTAGGGGGGGGCCTGCCCCCAGAGCTGCCGCCTCGGCGAGGGAAGCCACCACCCCTGCTGCCACCGCTGCTTGGCCCCTCTGGGGGTGACCGGGAAGCCATGGGCCTGGGTCTCCCTGCAGCCCAGCTCACGCCACCCCCTGCCCCTGTGGGGCTCCGAGGCACCGGCCTCCGAGGCCTCCAGAAAGACAGTGGGCCTCTGCCAACGCCCCCCGGGGTAAGGCCCTGCCCTGCGCCCAGCACCACGCCAGCCTCCTTCCCTGTGCGGTCCCCCTGCCAGGGGCCCTCATGAACCCAGCCCTCCCGCCACAGGTCTCGCTCCTGGGGGAGCCCCCCAAGGACTTCCGGATCCCCCTGAATCCCTACCTGAACCTACACAGCCTGCTCCCGGCCAGCAACCTGGCGGGTAAGGAGGCCCGGGGCTGGGGAGGCGCCGGGAGAAGCCGCCGCCCAGCTGAGGGCCCCCTGCCTAACCCCCCAGCCCCCGGAGGTGGCGGTGGTGGCGGTGGCAGCAAAGCCTTCCAGCTCAAGTCCCGCCTGCTCAGCCCCCTCGCCAGCGCCCGCCTGCCCCCCGACACAGGGCTGCCCGACAGCTATGGCTTCGACTACCCTTCGGTGAGTACCTGGCTGTCCTGGGGCCCGGCTGCTGTCACCCTTTGTCCCCTGGGTGTGAGTCCTTCTCCAGACGGACATTTCTCTAGTACTGACCGAGCCAGGCCAAGCGCTAGGGACGCAGTGGGGAAGATACCGGACATGGCCCCTGCCGCTCAGTCTTGTCTGTTTGTCTGCTCATCAGACCCTGCTTCCTGTCAGTCTGTCTGTCTCTCCCAAGAGGCCTTAGGCCCCACTTCTGCTTCTCCTTAGAGATGGGGCCCAGCCTCCTGTCTGTCTCTTTGTCCTTCTCTGCCCTCTCTGAGTCCTGTCTCTATGCCCGGGGGGCCGCTCCATGATTCAGCCTCCTCCGGGTCAGACGCTGTGGACTGGACACCGGTGTTATGTTTGGCACACGCTGGGTTTTGAAAAAATAGCAAGTGAAATAAATACCAACACCAACATATAAAACTCCTCGAGTTCACACAACCCAGCTTGCCTTGAAAGTTCCAAACACTGACCCCACTGGGGCCACATGTCTTCTCAGCAGTCACCTTGGGCCAAAGGGCAGCCACCCCCTGGGATGGGGCGCACATTCTGTCTCATTGCCCCACCCCGCAGGCCTAGCTGGCCCCCATCACTAGAGTTTGCCCCCTACTGGAAGGGACAGACTTCCCTGATGACAGCTGTACTGTGGAATTCTGCCAAGGGTGAGGTTGGTCCAGACCCCAACCCAACACGCTTTTTCCACTTTTATTTAGGACATGGGACCTCGGCGGCTCTTCTCCCACCCACGGGAGCCAGCCCTAGGGCCTCATGGACCCAGCCGACACAAAGTAAGAGCCGCCCTGCCTGTCCCACCTCCTGAGTGTATCAGTTAGCTCTTGCAGAGTAACAAGCGGTCCCACTACTTGGTGCTTAGAACAGCAAACACTTTATTATTTCTCACCATCCTGTGGGGTGGTGGGTGGGCGGTTCTGCAGTCCCCTGGCAGCTCAGCTGGGGCTCAGCAATCCACAATGGCCTTCATCCCATATCTGGCGAAGCCTAGGCTGGTGAGGGGACCTTGGCCGGGACGGTTTATCTGCTCCACATGGAGCTTGTCTCCAGGCCAGCCTGTGCTCATGCACATGGTGATGGTGCCAGGGTTCCCCAGAGGAAGGAGGAGGGCAGACACCTCTGCTTGCATCGTCTTTTTCCTGTCCTGTTGACCACAGCTAGGCTCACGGCAAAGCCCAGAGTCGTTTGGGGGAGTCTACGAAAGGGGGTGGATACTGCAACAGTCTACCTCCCTCAACTGGTCCTTCTTTCCAGATGTCCCCCCCGCCCAGTGGCTTTGGCGAACGGAGTGGTGGGGGGCCCCTCTCCCACTTCTATTCCGGCTCACCCACTTCCTACTTCACCAGCGGCCTGCAGGCTGGCCTCAAGCAGAGCCACCTTAACAAGGTGAGGAGCCTCCCAGGCCGAGCACACGTCCCCAGGGACAGCCAGGACGCGAGGCCTCTGTGACCCTCGGTGCGAACGCTGGATGGGAGCAGGGATCGGCTTTGCCAGGGCCAGCTGAAATAGGCCAGCCTCCCCGCAGCCATGTGTCCCGTACCTGGTGCTGCCCAGCCTTCCGGGCCTCCTCTCACTTCCTCCCCAAGCAGCCCAGGGTGTGGGTAGTATTAGCCCCAATCAACAGATGGAGAAACTGAGGCCCGGAGATGACATACTCTGCCCCTAGTCTCCCAGCTAGTAAGTGGCAGAGGCAAGATTTGAACCTGAAACCCTCGCCTTGCTCTGGGGGCTGCTGCTTCTCCCATCCCACCTCTCCTGTTTCTCTCAGGCGGTCGGCTCCTCCCCGCTGGGCTCTGGAGAAGGGCTCCTGGGCCTCGGCCCTGGGCCCAACGGCCACAGCCACCTGCTGAAGGTACAGGCGGGGGGCGGGGACACGCGGGGCTGGGGAGTGGTGGCCCCGGGTGGCTCCTGACCCACGACCCCCTCCCCTCTGTCTCCAGACCCCCCTGGGTGGCCAGAAGCGCAGCTTCGCCCACCTGCTGCCCTCGCCCGAGCCCAGCCCCGAGGGCAGCTACGTGGGCCAGCACTCGCAGGGCCTCGGCGGCCACTACGCAGATTCCTACCTAAAGCGCAAGAGGATCTTCTAAGGGGCCAGCGCCGGAGATGCTCGAGGGCCTGCACCGAATCGCTTTAGGGTTTTCTGGTGTTTTGTTTTGTGTTTGTTTTCTTTTTCCTTTCGGTAATAGAAAAATCTCTGAAAGACTTTGCTGACCAACCAGCCGGAGCCCCAGGAGCCCAAGGAGTGTGGGGGCGTCCGGGGGCTGCCGCACCTCCGGCCTGCTCCCGGCGTGGAAACCCCGCAGCCTTAAGAGAGGGGCCCCGGCCTGCTCTCTCCCATCCCCTGTGTCTGCCTGTGTCCTCTCCTGCCTCGTCGCTCCTGTGTCTTGGTCTTTCGAGTGCCTTGGAGGTTTCTCTGACCTCCCGTGAGGATCAGAGACTGTCCCCTTTTTTAACTTTGACAATTGACTCTTGGTTCCTTTTCTAATTTTTATTATTTTTTAAACAATCCAGGATGACCCCCAGCTCTGATCCCCTCAGGGCCCAGTATGTCTGGGCCTCCATTCCACACCTGTCAGTTTGAAACGGCTCAGCCCTCTTCTCTCTCCCATGGCTGCTGCAGGCATGGCTGTCTCCTGCTCCTGCCTGCCCACTCTGGCCTGTCCTCCAGCTCTGGGTCCCCTGCTTCCCGCCACAGTCCCCTTGCCTTCTGATGCCTTAAAGCCGGGCCCCAGGCCCCGCTGGCCAGAGCCTCTCAGACGCCGAGCTCCGGAAGCTCGACTCAGGACCAAATGGCTCTGGCCTGGGGATTGGGCCCCTCTACCCAGGTCCCCGCCCTGAGGACAGTAGAAGGCCAAAGCCTTGGTCTTGGCGGACCAACCCCACCATCCCTCCTTCCCAGGCCGAGGAGCAGAGACCGGCTTTCTCTGCCTGCGCAAACCAGTCCCCCTGCTGTCCGTCTGTGGGAGATGGGCATTATGCATCTCCCTGAGCCTCTGCTGTCTCCCCCCATGTTGAAGATGAGCCCCGCCTCTCCGTCCCCAGGCCAGGTCACCTGGAGCTGGCCTCCCTTTGGCCCAGAGCTGGAATCTGACAACCCCATGCAGATCTCTGCGCCTGCCCACCAGCAGGACCTGTCGGCCTGAGATGACCCTGGGCCTTGCCCCTGGCCGGCTGGGCCACCAGCTGCCATCCCCTGACTCTGGGGGTCCACATCCACTCCAGGGGGGTGTCCTCTCCCCAGTCCTCACACAGACCTTTGCTGAATTAAAGTTTGTAAGTAAATGGTTTTAAAGAAAGCAGAGCTGCCTGGTTCTTGGAACAGTGGGCCTGGGTGGGCGGTCTGGGATGGCCCTGGAGGCCTGGGCGCGCGCGAACCTGCCGGCGCCGTCCCACTCTGGCAGTCCCCGCCTTTCGCACGCCCCACAAAAATGCCGGCGCTTATATTCGGGTAGTTATGGGCCTTTTGCTCACGTGGCCGTGACTGCGCATGCCCAGCGCTCGGGTCACGTGATGCCTGTCATGGCCGCCTCCGTGGCGCGGGGCGGGGTGAATGTTAGGTTCCTGCTGCGGGCGGCCAGGGGCGCCTGGTGGAGCAGACTCGGGGGCTTTTGGGGGTTCGGGGAGGCGGCGGCGCCGGTAACAGCCAGGAAATTCCGGGCGACAGGTACCTGGGGTGCCTCTGGGGTGGGAGGACAGCGTTAACCCGGCGGACGCCGGCCGGGCGCGGCGCGGCGCTTACTCAACTGTGTTTTCCAGGCTCGCGGCCGGCGGGGGAGGAGGAAGCCGGCGGCCCGGAGCGGCCCGGGGACGTGTGAGTGGGGGGGCCAGGTCCCCCATTTCTCGTCCCACGAGGTTCCTCCGGTCCCCACCTTGCCCTGCAGCCTCATCCCTGGGTCCCCCTTCTGCATCGCCCTATTCCCCTGTCGGTCAGCCCCCCAACCCTGACTTCCTAACCCTTGATTCCACCTGGTCCATCATCCCGTTCGGCATCTACACCCACATCTGTCCCCAGGGTGAACGTGGTGTTCGTAGACCGGTCAGGCCAACGGATTCCGGTGAGCGGCAGAGTCGGGGACAATGTTCTCCACCTGGCCCAGCGCCATGGGGTGGACCTGGAAGGTGGGAGCCGGGCACAGGGAATTGGGGAGGCCCTTACTCGCTTGTTAAAAAAACCCACAAATCAGATATGTGTCTCCACTGCTTCACCCTCCCATGGCTTCCCACCAAAGATGGTTAAAAATCCAGGCTCCTCCCCACGCTCTCATCCCCAGCTCTTAACCTTCATTCACGCAGAAGTTATTCATTGAGCGTTTACTAGAGATTACTAGAATTCCTGCTCTCCAGGAGCATGTATTGTCTGTCTGCCTCCCTTCTCCCTCTCTCCCACCTATACTGGCTTACTAGCTGTTCCTCCAAGAGCCAACTTCATTCCTGCCTCAGGGCCTTTGCATTTGCTGCGCCCACCATCAGGAGTGCTTTCCAACCAGATGTTCTGGCTCCTTCTCATCCTTCAGGTCTCAGCGTAGATGTCATCTTCCTGACAATCATTCCCCTCTGCCCAGCCAAAGTCCCCAAGCCCCATTCACTCTGTCACATCAGTGTGTTTTATTGTCTTAATTACTTCTCATTGTTTTGGTTCCTTTTTGTCATCTCTCCCCAAAATGAGATCAGAAACCCTGTTTGCCTCATTCACACTTATCTGTTGCCTGTCATGGTATTTAGATGTGACATATATTGTCAGTATTTGTTGAAGGAAGGATAATAATAGCAGACATTATTTTAAGCACATTAACACGTTGCCTGATTGAATCTCCATGACAACTTTTTGCAATAGGGGAGATTGTTATCTCATTTTTTAGGTGAGGAAACTGAGCCCCAGGTTAAGGAGACCTGGTCCAAGGTCATGTATGTGGCAAAACTAGATTCACACCCAGCCTATGTTAGCCCCTAATCTGTGCTGCTCTTTTATGAAGATCGAACACGTACTGTGTGGCAGGCAGCAGTGTACACAAGAGATAAGGCTCCAGTCATTTCACACCAATTTTAACCTAGTAGGGACAATAATCCCACAAATAAACATGTAATACTATCATGAGCAACTGGGAAGGACGGTCTGAAAAAAAAATGTACAGGTTCATTTAAGAGGGAGCCTGATTTAATTGTTAGAAGGGGTGGGGATATCGTGGCACCTCTATCCAAATTCTGTTCTGGAATCCAGTGGCCGGCAGGCCAGGAAACAGATTGGAACATGAGTTTTAGAGGCAAGTGGCCTGTGCTCAAATTTTGCCTCTTAGCAGCTGTGTGACCCTGAGCAAGGGACTTAGCATCTCTGAGCCTCTGTTTCCGCATCTGTAAAATGGGAGAATTCAGTTGCTGTCTCACCGGGTTGCTATGGATTAAACAGATCTCGTGCGTAGCGCTTAATACCTGGCACGTGGTTAGTGGGCAGTGACTAGTCGAGACGATTATATTAGATGATGTCGCTCTCAGGGGAAGAGGATGCTAGCGAGGTGGGAAACAGGGCTGAGGAAGAGATGCGGGGGACAACTTGGAGTGTCAAGGCCAAGTTTCTCCCCAGAGACAGAGAGGGTGGGCAAATTAGTCACCAAGTGCCGCAGGGAACATCTGCTGGGTTTGGAGGCTGCCCCATCCTCCTTGTTGACATGTCTGGAAGAGAAAGGAAGAATCTGTCCCTTATAACACCTGTCTCTTGAGCATTTACAACGCGCACGGCTCAGCACCTCGGGCCGAGAGAGGGGGGCAGGTTGACGGGCACAGGTAAACCCAGAGATTAGATGGTATCTTCAGGCTGTGATAAATACTGTGCAGAAATTCAAAACAGTTACCAAGGTGGGGACAAGAACCAGAAACAGGAGATGGGGGCCTTGGAGGACGGTTGAGTTGAGTCCCCAAGACCAGAAGGATCTACCACGGAAAGAGTGCAGAGAGGAGCATTCCAGGCCAAGGGGACGGCACGTGCACAGGGCCTGCGGTGGGGACGGGCCGGGCGCGCTGGAGTTGAGCGAGGGGGCCGATGTGGCTGAAGTGGAGTGAGTGGGGGTCGGGGAGGACCTCCAGGACGGAGTGGAGGAGTTTGGACTTGATTCGGGCTGTGAAAACCCTCTGGAAAGGCTTTCGGCCAGGAGGGACGTCATCCCCAAGCGCAGTTCTCGGTGACCAGTCTGGGGGTTGGGAGGGTGTCCAGGGGCAAGTGGAAAACCCCAGCCTCTGCATCTTTCCACTCGTATTCGCTGACTCCTCCCCCTGCTGCGCTAGGTGCTCAGTGAATCCCTCCCTCCTTCAGGAGGAGCAGGGAGGTGGGAACACAGTCGCCCGGCGGCGCAGTGACAGGGTCGCAGCAAGGGCTCCTACCCTACCCAGAACCTGCCTGGCTTTTCCCCTCTCAGCTACACTCAGGTCAAGTCCATGCTCGTTAATGGTTCCATGTACCCAACCGGCTGGGGCATCTTTGGGAAATGGGATACCCCGGACAGCCCTTTGCAAAACCTTGGGAACAGCTGGCTGAGTAAATAACAGGGTGGGGGGGCACACAGGCCTGGGAGGGAGAGCTGAGGGGCGCGTGGTGAAATAAAGGGCTTCTCCCTGACTGTGCCCCTCACTGCCGCCCCTCCCTTGCTGCCCCCAGGGGCCTGCGAAGCTTCCCTGGCGTGCTCCACCTGCCACGTGTACGTGAGTGAGGCCCACCTGGACCTTCTGCCTCCTCCCGATGAGAGGTGAGCGAGGCGGCCCCTCCCGGCTCTGAGCTGGGGGTCTGGCCGCTGAGCCTCTGCATTCCCCGTGTCTGGAGGTCCGCCTGGGCAGCAGCAGAGGGCAGCCCAGCTTTTCTCCCCCAGAGGAATGCTGCCCCTCTGACCGCTCCCCCTGGACTCGCCTGCCCCTCCTGGCCCTTCTGGGCCCTCACCAGCCGGACCAATATGCCCACCACTAACCACTGACCTCCTCGCCCCAGGGAGGACGACATGCTCGACATGGCCCCCCTCCTGCAGGAGAACTCGCGGCTAGGCTGCCAGATTGTGCTGACCCCCGAGCTGGAAGGGGCCGAATTCACCTTGCCCAAGATCACCAGAAACTTCTACGTGGACGGTCACGTCCCCAAGCCCCACTGACACGGGCAGCTGGACCTTCCGGGACACCCATGGCGCCAGGGCCAGGACTGGAGGAGTGGCCACGTTGCGAGCCCAGCCCAGAGCACGGACAGGCCTGAGAGGGAGATGTCGGAAGCACCCAGAAGGCCCAAACCTTCAGAGAGATCCTGTGTCCAGGCTCTGGTGGGGACAGGGCCCCTGCTGGGGCAGCCTCCCCCGGACTCCTGAGAATCGGGGTGTGGAGAGGGGTGGAATCGAGTTGGAGTGACAATAAAACTTGATCACAGACTTCCAACCAGCATCTTGAGTGGCTTTGGGGGGCACACCCTGCATTCTCCAGATCCCCAACTGTCCGCTCCCATAGCACTGATGGGGCCAGCGGGGATGCTGAGGCAGAGGCCTGGGACCCCCTTCCTGGAGGCGGGGGCCTGGGAGCCTGAGGCCCCACGTGGGCCAGCGCGGCGAGGCCCCGCCTCCGCAGGCGCGGAGGGATTTGTGGGGTCCAGGCCGGCCTTGGCCGCGGGGGCTCTGCGGGCCATCTGAGCGGAGCCGGAAGGCAGAGGCACCCCTGAGGCTGCCCCCCGAGGGTAGGGGCTTGGAAGCAAGTGCGCAGCGTCGCCTGCTGGCGGCGCCCGACGCCCCCGGCCCCGCCCTGCCCAGCTGGGGCTCCTCGCACCCTCGGCCAGAGCGCCCCCAGCCGGCGGGTCCCGCCCCACCCAGGTGCGGCTCATCGGGTGGGCCTGGCGGGGGCGGGGCCTGGCGAGATCAGGGAAGGGGGCCCGGGCTGGGGCGCGATGGAGGCCGATCCAGCCCCCGACTTCTCGATGATGCTGAGAGAGCTGCTGGCGCCGCCCTGTCTGGACCCCGAGCCGCCCCCGGAGCCCCCCGCCCGGCAGGCCCCAAGGCCCCCGAGATGCCTCAGACCCAGTGGCAGGTGCGTTCGCAAGCGGCCCCTTCCCTCAATCTGACCCAGCGGTCAGGGGATCTTGACCTCTGGTTCGTGGGGTTATCCTGGGGTCACAGTGTTAGTTACCGGTATTTACAAAGCAGACCTTCTGGTCCTCGGGGACCCTTGAGGTGTCGTAGGGGTCAGAGGCCGTGCGATTTCCCTCACCCCATGTCTCTGAGGCCTATATAGGTGCCGCCCAGGGAATGAGGTGACCACGCTGCCCCTTGTCCCCAGGTCCTTCTGGCCTGCACGCCGGGACTCGATCACCGCCCTGCACTTCCTTCAAGAGACAGCAGAGGGGCTGGCCCAGCCGCCTGCCCAGGACACCCCTGTCCTGGGACCCTGCTGGGAGCTGAAGGCCCTGGGGTCTCTGGGACCCCCGCCTCCGGCCAGCGATGCCAGGAACATGGTGCCCCCCATCAGCCAGCAATGCGGCAGCCTGGGGCCCCCAGGGGCTCCCCTGGCCCCTTCAGCCCCCCCCCAGAGGAGGCCCCGGAAACAGCCGAACCCCCAGCAGGGCGCAGAGAAAGTGGACCCCCGGTTCGAGGGGGTGACCCTGAAGTTTCAGATAAAGCCGGATGCCAGCCTGCACATCACACCCAGCTACAGGTAGGGGCTAGCCAGGGTGAGGGCACCTTTACGCCATTGATAACCATAACACTGGGCGCAGAGGCCTGGCCCGGCATCCGCTCAGGGCTTCCCGCACCCGCCCTGCGTAACAAACGGCCCAGCCTCTGAGCCAGACCTCGGGCTGGGGCCAGTCCCAGCCTCAACCCCTGCTGCTCTGAGCCGGTCACATCCGGGACCCAGCCCGGGCCTCCTCGTTGGGAGAAGGGCCTGTGAGGCCTGCTGCTTCTGTTCTTTTTTCCAATAATGATAGTGGCTACATTTGGCAGAAACAACAACGATAATGAGGTAACAAGTGGCACCTGACGTCAATGGGCTCGTTGAAAGCCTCGTGAAGCCCATTTTACAGATTCGGAAACAGGCCCAGAGCGTGCGCTCTCTTGTCCAGGGTCACACAGCGAGGACGTGAGAGCGGAACCTGGCAGGCTGGCCCCAGGCTTCCTGCCTCGTCAAATCATCATCGTCATCATTATTATTATTTTATTAGTGAGCGGCAACGCCAGGCCTTTGAGACCTCAGATGCCTCCTTGGGGGATGCCTGATGCCTTGATAGTAAATCTTCATTTGGGGGGCCGTCTGGGATGGGATACAGGTCCCCCAGTGCTAACGCCTTGTCTGCTCCCCAGCCTGGCCTCCAGCCGCCGCTCTCAGGCTCCCCCAGCAGGCCCCGCCAGGGGCCCTGAGGCCACTTCAGGAGGCAGCGAGGCCCTGGGTGAGTCCTGGTGACTTGAGAGCTATAAATATTTGGGGGGGCCAATTCCCTATCCTCCCTGTCTTTTTCCCCATCCTGCTTCCCCCACCTCCTCCACTCGGGCTGAGTCACCCCCTCCCCCGGCTTCCTCCTCTGCGAGCTTTGCCATCTGTCTCCTTTCCTGCCTTTCCCTGTGTCTTAGATCCGCCAACACCCGGGGCTGGCCCAGAGCAAGGTGGGGCCTTCGCAGAGCCCCCCACAAAATGCTCCACCCCGCACAGGCCTCCTGAGCCGGGCCTCTGGGACTCTGACCCCTACCCTTTGATCTCTGCCCTTCAGGGCCCCGGCGCTGTGCTTCCTGTAGCACTCAGAGGACCCCACTCTGGAGAGATGCCGAAGATGGGACCCCTCTCTGCAACGCCTGTGGTATCAGGTCCTCAGAACGGAGGAGGGAGTTGGGCTGGGGGCCCCGGATCAGGCCGTGTTTTGCCAGAGTAGGGTATTGGGAAGGAAAAACCCCCTCCCCTTGGGGAAAGTGGTTCCCTCATGGTGGTTTCTGGGCCCCCGCTGCATCCTAAATGTTGGTTTCTTGTCCCCCTACTCCAGGTACAAGAAATATGGCACCCGGTGCGCCAGCTGCTGGCTGGTGCCCAGGAAAAATGTCCAGCCCAAGAGGCTATGTGGCAGATGTGGGGTATCCCTGAGCCCCCACCAAGGCCCAGCTCAGGAAGGCTAAGCCCTTCGTCACCCAGCTGAATCTGTCCTGCCTCAGCTTCTCCAGGGGAAGAATGGACAGAAGCCCTTCTAGAAGGAGTGGAGAAAGAGCTTAGGTCTTGCGGGGTCCCCAGCCTGCCTCCTCTCTGCCCCCTCCTCATCAGGGACCCCATGGGGAAGACCCAGGCCTCAGGCCCCAGAGCCCCTGTCTCAGGGTCGCTGGCCCCTCCCTGGCCCCTGCTGCAATCCGGCTGGGCTGAGCCCCCCTCAGGAAATGCTCTCAGCAGCGAAACTCGTGTTGTTAATAGTGATAACAATAAAGAGCAGAACCGTTCAGAGAGAAGGAGCCTTGTGACTCAGGGATGTCGCCGCGTGCGCCCACACTCGCCTGTGCCCCAGCCCGGGAATGTGGGAGAGGGGTTTTCTCCTTGGGGTCCTAAAGGACATGGTCCTGTATCCAGGTGCCAGCCCTCCTGCCCAGGGAATTAGCCTCATTCACCACCAGACAGGGAAGCAGCCGCCACACACAGAGACAGACACACACACACGACAGACAGACACATGTGCACGGACAGACGCACACGCTGACACAAGACTAACAGATACAGACCACACACGTGACGGAAGGACACATGCGTTGACAGACACATATCCCCTATAGATGATGGACACATGTCGATAGACACACGTACACGATACAGACACACATGTCAACACGCACGCAGATGACACATTGGCACACAGTGACACACACCCAGCGGGCTGTCATCTCCACCCTTCCCTGCGAATGTCACCTTATGCCTCCTTGTGCACACCCGTCCCTGCTGTGTCCCCTCCCTTCTTTCAAGATCTCAGCCCTCTAATGGGTGTCCCCAGCCTAAAGCCAAAAGCCACGTGGGAGGGGGGGCCCTGGGGAGAGCTCGGCTTGGCCACTGTCGCCGAGACACACGGGTGGCCAGTGTTCACTGGGAGGGAGGGTGGGAGTCAAGGATGGGTGGGATGCAGTGAGGGGGGTGGTCCCTCCCGGGGGGGTGAGCAAGACCCTCTGTCTCTCCTGGGTGAGCCTGTGAGGAAGGCCTGGGCCCAGATCCCTCAGGCCTCGGATCCCTGACTCATTTGGTCCCCCCTTCCTCGGCCCAGAACACCCTCCCCCACGTCTCCCACAGCTGCCACCTACTCATTGCTTGTGGGGGGCTCAGCCCCAAATCACATCTTCAGAGGAACCTTCCCTGAGCACCCAGTCTAACACAGACACCCCACTCTCCCTCCCGGACAGCAGGCTCTAGTTCAGCTCGCTGTCTCCCTCTTGGAACCTACCCGAAGTTCCACTTCTCTACTGCTCCAGGGTTATTTCATACACATTCATCTCCCCTGCTGGACCATGACTTCAGAAGTCCAAGGCCACCGCCACACCTGTGTCCCTTCCCGTGACAGGCCGCCCCGGTGCCCAGCATGGAGCTCCCTAGGAATCCTCATCGAGCACACACAGGTCCCAGACTGTGTGTCTGCAAACTCATGGCTGCTTTTATCCACTTATCCACCATTTTATGGAGCAACTACTGTGTACCAGGACCCAATGGGGACACTGCGTGGCGAATAGACCACAGATCCCTGCTCTAGCAGGGCCAGTATTCTAGAATGACCGTAAACAAATATTCAATCAAATATCTAATAGGATGTCAAGTCGTGATTGGTGCTACAGGGAAAATAAAGTCTGTGAGGGGATGAGGAGTCCGGGGGACGGTCCAGGCAGAGGGAATGGAAGAGCCGGCAGGACTTTGTGGGGTTCCAGAACCTCGAGGAGGTCTCGGGAGTGGAGGGAGGTGATCGGGGAGGGGGTGGGAGAGCAGGGGCTGCACCCTGCCTGTGCCTTGTTGCCTTCTGTACCTGGCACCCCGCACTGGCTGGGCCTCTAGTGCCCCCTGTTTCCTGCTCTCCTGTTCGCTCACGAAGCGTTTTTGGGGGGCGGCCGATGGAGCCGGAACACACGCCTGCTTCCTTCTGTTAGCGCAGTGTGCCTGTTCCTGAGAGAGGAGGAGCCTGGGAGGTGGGGGGAGCCCAGCTGCTCCCTCCTTCTGCTGTGGGCGGGGGGAGGGTGGGTGCAGAGGGAGTTGCGGCTGAGACCCTGTGCATCTGTTCTGACTCAGGATGCACCAAGTCGAAAGGCAGGTTGGGGGTAAACTGAGGCACGGTGGATGGACACAGGATGGAGGAGGCATCCAGGGCGGGGCAGGGGTGAGCCCTTCGATAGCAGGGCCACGCTGGGGGCTGACACGCAGCTGCAACCCCCGCCTTTCATTTACCCATCCTGGCAACGCCTCAGGGCAGAGGCCCAGACCCCTGGGAAGGGGGCTCCACCCATCCTGGGAAGGCAGAACCAGCTCTGCCCAGAACCAGGCCCCGGGGAAGCCCCGGCTCCCACCCGCCCGAGTGTGCAGGATCAGAGGGCAGCGCTGGGCGGAAGAGATAAGCGGCGGGGAGAGGGAGGAAGGCGAGAGGTCCCCACCCGGACTCAGGGGTCTTTAAGAGCAGGAAACCGGACACCAAGAGAACAGGCTTCAGGTCACTCCTGGAAAAGGCGGTGTGGTCTGTGCCTGACCCAGGGTAAGTCCTCAAAACCAAAAATGATGTTTTTTTTGTGAGGAAGATCAGCCCTGAGCTAACATCTGCCAATCCTTTTTTTTTTTTTTTTTTGCTGAGGAAGACTGGCCCTGGGCTATCATCCGTGCCCATCTTCCTCCACTTTATATGGGACGCCACCACTGGATGGCTTGACAAGTGGTGCGTGTGTGCGAGCCAGGGATCAGAACCCATGAACCCCGGGCCGCCGCAGCGGAGCGCACGCACTTAACCGCTTGCGCCACCTGGCCGGCGCAAAAACGATGTTTTTTTAATGAATCGCCCTCAGGGTCAGGATTCAAACCCTGAAGCAGAGCGACCCGGAGTCCTTTATAAAAATTTTATTAGTAGGGGTGGGTAGAAAATGAGGGAACGCCCCTGGAATTGAATAAATAAATACATGAATAAATAAATAAATAGAACAATACAGAAGCCCCCGCGTGCGTCTGGGGGGCGTCCCCCGGCCGGCGGGGAGAGGGAGCCGGCTCACGCTGACGTCAGCTGGATGGCGAAGACCTCGCCCTCTGCTGGCGCCTCTGCGCAGCCCGCAGCCTCTGCTCCACCTTCGGCGCCCGCGCCCCTGCCCGCGCCGCCGCCCGCGCCGTTGAGACACACGGCCTCGCCCGAGCTCTCGGCCTCCTGCACGTTGTACTCGCCCTTCTTGCAGGCGGTGGAGCGCACGTAGAAGGCCAGGCCGGCCCCCGCGGCCAGCAGCGCCGCGCCCCCCGCCGCGCCGCCCACGGCGACCCACAGCCACGGACCTGCGGGGTGCGGACCCTCAAAGAGGGTGAACCAGCGCCGGGCTCCGCCTACCCGACGAGGTCACCCCAAGCCTGGGCCACCTCTGTCCCCGCCCCACAGGCACGAGGTCAGTCCTCACGGGAATTCCCAGTCCCGCCTTGGGGGAAAGGAGAGACCCCAGTAAGGCCCCCAGCGTCAGCGCCACCCCGGATCCACTTTACAGGCCACCTCCGCACATGGGGCTATAAGCCCCTAGCCCCAGAGATCCCCAAAAGGATGAGGGTGGAGGGACCGGGTCATTCCTTCACCCCAGAAAGACCCCACCCCCAGAAATACACGAAGTGGGGGGAGAGGATCCAGTTGGGGCCCCCCACTCCCCATCCAATGACCTTGGACCCTCTCCAACCCCTTTTCTCCACAGAGACACAGTGGAGAGTGAATTGGATCGAGTCCCCACCACGCAGTACCCACCGCAAGTTAGTCAAGCCCCTTCCCATGGCAGTCACAGCCCCGGAGGGCGCCTCCCCAGGGACCGGGTCGGGAGCCCCAGGGCGCAGGCCACGCCCCCTGTAGCTCCCTCGCCCCGCCCCCTCCAGCTGCCACTCACCTGCCACGCGCACAGTGATGCGCCGCGTGTGGCGCCCGTGCGCGTTGGTGGCTGCGCACTCGTACTCGCCGCCGTGGCTGCCCAGGGCGCCCGCCACGCTCAGCGTGCTGTTGTTGCTCGACAGGCCGATGTTGAGCGCTCCCGGGGGCGCGCGCCAGCTGATCTGGGCGGGGGGCCAGGCCTCGGCGCGGCAGGTCAACGTGAAGTTCCCGCCTGGCCGCACGCCCCCCGGAGGCGAGGCGGCCAGCTCGGCCACCACCGGCCGGTCTGCAGGGGACAGAAGGATGAAGGGGGGCTCAGCGCCCGCCCAGCCGCCGCCCAAGTGGCCCCCTTCCGCCCACCACAATCTGAGAGCACCCCTCCTCGGATGGGCAGGCGAGGACCCTGCCTCGCGTAAGTGCCACATCCCCCTACAGTCGGGCTGTTGTCCCGAGTTTTCATTACCCTCAGATTTAAGCCGGGAGTCCTTGTTCCCGAGAATGGGACTGGGGGAGGTGCCCTTGAATTCCCCAGGGCAATCCCACCGCTGCAAGTCACTATTCTGGGGACCGAGTGCCTCTATCTGGTGGTGTCCCCACTCACATTCCACGCCCACCGTGACAGTCCGGGCGTCCGTGCCATGCGCGTTGGTGGCCAGGCAGCGGTAGGTGCCCGCATCCTCTCGGGACACGCGCAGCCGCTGAGGCCGGGGCGCGCCCTCCCGGGAGCAGCGCACCTGTGGGGAGGGGCGACCCCGGGCGGCGCAGGCCAGCGCCGCAGCGGCAGCCCCTTCCAGCCACGTCTGGTGACTCGGGCAGGTGGACTCATCCATTTGCGGCGGCGCTGCAAAGCCATTATGGGGGGCGTCAGGGAGGGGCCGGACCCGGGGCACCCCTGACTCCCCGCCAGCCTGGGCCCCGCTCACACTCCGCGCTCACGGCGACCGTCTTGACCGTGGAGCCGTGCCGGTTGGTGGCGTTACAGATGTAGATACCGGGTGCGAGGTCACTAGGGATGCTGGGGGCTCTGGGACTAGAGTCTGGGGGTGCTAGCGGCAGCAGCACCCCCTCGCTGCTGCCTCCTGAGCCGACGCACTCCACTCTTGGCTCTGGCTTCCCATCCACCTCACACGAAAATAGCCGCCCAGATCCTTCCACCCACGTCCAGTTGCTGGGGCAGCCCAGGTCCTCAAAACTGGGTCCATCTGCGGAGCAGAGGGTCACACAGGGACTGGAAGTCAGGCTAGGGTCAACCCGACATACCCTGTCTTGTCCCGTGCTGCCCTCGCTCACATTCCACCGTGACAGCCACATTTTTGGCGGCAGAGCCTCGAGCATTGGTGGCTTCGCAGCGGTACGTGCCCGCGTGCTCCCGGGCCACGTGCAGCAGGCCCTCGATGACTCGGGCCTCCCCGGAGCGCACACAGCTCACGTTGGGCGGCGGGACCCCGTGGGCCACACAGCTCAGTGAGGCCTCGGTTCCTTCCAGCCATGTAATACGTTCCGGGCAGCCCACGCTGTCCAGCGCTGGGGCGTCTGGAGGGTGGAGCGTTGGTGGGTTTGAGGTTTGGGGACCGGCCAATTGTCCTTAGACCCTCTTTCCTGTCCCAGGGCGGCCACAAAGGGTTGGGCATGCTGCGCACTGCACAGGGACGCCGAACCAAAGGCATTTCGCGCAAACCCTGAGGGGCGCCTTTTTCTAATTTCCACAAAGCGCCCACAGGACCCTCCTCCAGTCTTCAGCCTAAAAATTGTGAGACGGCTAGGAGTGCCCACCCTTCCAAGACTCCACCCAAACGCCACGCCCCGACCCCTATGGACACGCCTACTCCTTCCCCTCCATCCTTCCCTTATCTTCCCCTAATCCTGCTCACCAGACTCTTTTCCAAAATTTCGCCCAAAGGCACACCTCAGGCCCTGCTTCCACTCTTCCCTGTAGGCTGGCCACCCCGAGCCCCTGAAATCCAGACAGAGATGCGCCCCGCGCACCCCCACTCACACTCCACCGTCAGCGTCACGTCCTGGACCGCCTCGCCCCGGGCATTGGCGGCGGTGCAGCGGTAAGTGCCGGCCAGCGCGCGAGTGACCGGACCCAGCAGGCCCAGCGCCAGCACAGCCCCGCCGTCGGGGCGCGCGCAGTGCACCGAGGGCGCGGGGTTCCCGCGGGCCTCGCAGCGCAGCGTCTGCTCTGGGCCCTCCGGCCAGGTCCAGCTCCTGGGACAGCCCGAGTCGTCTAGCCGGGGGGCGTCTGCGGGGCAGGGGCGTGGGATACAGAGATGCTAGACGTGGGCCGTGAGAAAAGGGCCCACTTCCGCGACACGGCCAGGGACCGGGCAGGTCCTTGGAGATCCCGAGGAGGGAGGCGCGAGGTTGAAGGCCAACTCACACAGGACGCGCAGCTCTGCGCTCTCGTTCTTGCTCAGCGTCTCCCCGTCCACCTCGAGAGTGGCGTCGCAGAAGAAGCTGCGCCCGTCGTCGTCCTCGGTGGCGTTTACGTGGAGCTGGGCGGGCTGCCCCGGGCCCGCGGCTGGAACTCCATCCAGCGTAACCAGGGCTTGGGTCCCCGCTGCGCAGGTTACTGTCACCATGTTCCCCTCGGCGGCGCTGGGCTCGCTCAGGGTCAGGAGCGGCGCGGGGAAGCCTGGGGGCGGGGCATCGGCCGGGAGTCCACTGACCACGCCCCTCCTGCGGGCCAAGGGTGCCCCTGACCTGCGCGAACCTCCCCGCGCTGCAGCCAAACCATGGGCACCGTGCCCCGCCTCCCCGGCTGCTCAGGCTCCGCCCCCTCGCCCCGCCCCCTTGAGGTGGTCAGGCCACATCCCTAGGGATCCTCGCGGGTTTGCGACCTTCCCCTTGGGGCGGCTCTGACTCCACCTCTCCAGCTATCCAGTCTCGGTCCTCCATCTGCTCGGCCCCTTCGGGATTCGGGCCCCGCCCGTTCCGGTACTAAGGCCCTGCCCCCTCTTTGCCCCGCCCCCTCTCTGCCCCGCCCCACGTTCCTCTGGCTCCACCCCCGAGCCGCGGCGGTCCCCCCTCGCTCCCTCTTACTGTAGACAGTCACGTTCTCCCGGGTCTCGCGGCTCTCGCCCCCCAGGGTCACGCTGCAGACCAACTGCCTGGCGCCCTCCTGCTCTGCGCTCGCTACGGCTGTGGCAGTGGCCATGAGCGCGTCCCCTTCGAGGGTGACATCGGGACTCAACCTCTGGTCCCCCAGCGCCAAGTAGACCTCTGCCTCCGAGGCTGGAAACAGCCCATCCAGGGCGCAGCTCACCGGTCTTTCTGAGCCCACTTCCAAGAGCCGGGGGGCGGCGAGGCGCGGGGGTTCCGGAGACAGGGCTGGGGGTCAAAGGACAGAACTTTGACTTCTGTGTTGAACGCTCAATATGTACTAAGCGCTTTACAGGCACTATCTTATCGAATTATCCTCAAGGCGCAAAGAGGAAAACAACTTTCAGCTGGTGAGTGTTGAAGTAAGGCTTAGAATTCAGATTTCTCTGCCTCCAACTTAAACGGCAGCCCGACCCCACTTGGTCCCCTTCTTCTCTCCATACCCACTCACCGAAGGTTCGGAGCTCTCTGGATGCCGAGCTGTTTTCGAACAGCCCCAGGCCGTGCGGCCGCAGGTCCAGCTCCGCGCGGCACGAGAAATTGGCCCCATGGTCCTCCCTCCGCGCCAGCACGGTGGCCGTGAGCACCGCGCCCCGCGCTCGGGGTGGCTCCCCGGCGAAGCTGCGGCGGATCAGCTCCTGGGCACCCCGCAGCAGCGTCAATGTGAGGCTCCCACGAGGCCCGGCACCGGGCACCCTACAGCTCAGGGTGAAGTTCTCGCCCACAGGCTGCCAGGCAGGCAGCGGCACCAGCTCCACGCGATCCGGCCGCTCTGCAAGGGGGGAACTACCGCTCTTGGAAACGCGGGGGCTCAGCTGGACGTGGCTTGGAACCCAGGGGCCAAGAGGGGAGGGCATGGGGATCCAGACAGCGGAGCTTGAAGGGGAGGACCCCGTGACCCAGGGGGCGGGGCCTGGAAGAGAGGGAAAGTAGTGGAGTACGAGCGTGGCCACTGGGAACTCACGAAAAGTGCGAATGAGCCCACGCGCCTGCAGCGTGCGTCGCGCGCAGCGGAAGAAGCAGACGGGCTGAGTCTCCGGCTCGCGGATGTCCACCAGCTGCCGCGCCAGCCAACGCAAACCCCTCTGGGTCCCATTCCGGCGCAGAGAGGTCTCCAAGCCACCGCGCTCGGGCCGTGGGCAGTTGGTGCTGCAATTCAGCCACAGCGATCCCCCGCGCTCCACGAGCGCCACGCGGGGCTGCAGGTCCGCCCAGAAAGGCTCTTGCGCGACCGCTGCCCGGGGAAACGCGGGCTCAGCCTGCGGAGCCACCTCCCTGGCATCTTAGCGCCCCCATGCCAAGTCAGGCATTCCCGGGGAATGAGCAGAGGTCGCAGCCGGGGAAGAACTCAGGAGTCCCGCGTCCTGCCCAGGCCTCAGGTTTGGAGGTGAGCTCCCACGGTCCAAACCTCGAGGGTGTCTCTGGGACATGACAGCGGAGAGCCCTGGTCTCCAAGGTGCCCATGGAGTGATGGGAAAGCATGGGGGGAGGGGAAGATGAGAGGAAAGATGGGGTCTTGGACGCAAACAGCAACGCTGGGAGGAGGGGACCTCGAGTGGGGGAAGGGAAACGAACTGGCTGGCTCTTAGGGTTCTCGCTGGGAGAGGAGGAGACCGAGGTTGAGGTGAGGGCAAAGGGGAGATCAGGCTGAGTCAAAGAGAAGTGCAGACCCCAAACCCGGGTGAAGAACAGGGAAAGAGGACGCGGGGCTGGGCTCATGGAAGGAACCGCGGGAACAGCGGAGGGACTCGGTTGCCGGGGCTCGGGGTGGAGCGGGAACAGCGCCTCTGAGTCACGACAGGTGGGGAGACCGGGTCTTCGCGGATCGCGAGTGGGGAGGATGCCAGTCCGTGGGCTACGGTGCATAGCAGAGCGTGAGGGGTACCCCGGAAAGGGGCAAGGGAGACATGGGGTCTCCAGGGCGCAAGGTTGGGTGCAGAAGAGCACCCAGGATCTCGAAGAGGGTAGGGTAGAGACCTAGGCGAGCGAGGAGGCGGGAAACTGGGTCTCCAGTGTGTGTTGGGGGGAAAAGGATAGAGGAGAACGCCCGGAGCTCAAGGTGGGAGCAGAAGCGTGGGAGCGAGGCGAGGGCGGAACCGGGAGGGGCTTGCGGCCGCCTCTCTGGTCCGGGAACTCCGCCCCCGCCCTGTCCACCTTGAGCGGGGACAGGCTCTTACCTGAGAGGCCGAGGAGCCCCAGGCCCAGGGCAGCCCAGAGGCCGAGCAGCGCCCGGCGAAGCCCCGGCGAGGGCCCTGGCATCGCCGCCGCGGGGGAAGCGCAGGAGGCGAGGGGAGCGCGAGCGCAGAGCTGGGCTAGAGGACGGCGCGGCGCGGCGCGGCGGGTGGGGTGTGGAGGAGGCAGAGTTGCGCTCGGGGATTGGTTTAACGTTGGTAACTTGGTTTCCAAGGAGGGGGCGGCGGCAGAGGCGGCGGGGGGGCGGGAGGGCGAGCGTGCGCCAGGCTCTCGGCCTTGGTGAAGGCGTGCTGGCGGGAGCGAGCGACCCCCGGGGTCTACGTGGAGGCCGGCCCCGTCGCCCGGAGCCTTCTGGGGGCGGACGCGCGCTCCCGCGTCATCCTCGGCGGCGGCGCGGAGGTCGGGGGATGCTGGGTTGCCCTTCCGAAACCCCCACCCCACCCCTAGCTTAGATGCTATGATAATGAGCCGGACTCCGAGCTCCGCCCCCAGACTTTGCCCCTCCCACCAGCGCCCCTTGGGGCGGGGATTGATTTAGGGGCTAGGAGAGATTTGGGAAGCGCAAGATGGGGAAGGCACAGTTCCAGGGGAGGGTGTGAGGCTGCCTCGCTCGCTGATCCCTCCCCTTTTAACCCAAGGGAGCTGAGGGTACAGCCACGCCCCTAGTCCCCCCTCCGGCTCCGCCCCCGCACGCGACAGAGGGGGCGGGGACGAAAGTGCCAGCGACTCGGGGACACGTGTGCGTGCGCGCAGCGTTCGCGGGCGTCTAAATTAGGGTCCGCTCGGCTCCGGGTCTGTATTTACCCAGCGTGCAGCGGGCACGTGTCTACGCGGCGTGTGTGAGCGCTAGCCGCCGAAGAGCGCCCCAAATCCGCTTTCTGCGCGGCGGGCGGCGTCCTGGACCGCGTGGGCCCTGCCAGGCATCCAGTGCAGGCCCGGATTCTATGTCCACGCGAGACCAAGAGACCAACTGTGACACTTTCGACCCCGCAGCCAGGCCCCAAGCTTTGATACCCACACTCCCCCACCCCACGTGCCCACCAGGCCCGGTGACTATCAGGACGTTGCCAGGACGCGAGTCTGTGACACCCCACGTGCACTGTCTGATTGCTCCTTCCCCAGAGTCACCACAAGGGTACCTTTTCTGCGTATCCACGTCCCTCAGTATGTCCATGTGACCCCGCCCATTTGTGCTCTTACTCCCAACGCTGATGGTGAACCCTGGGGATCAGTGGTCGCCCCACCCCAGTCCTCTAGGAAAGTGCAGGATCTAAAGTGGCCGGGGGATGGGAAAGGAAACTTAACATCCAATCAGAGCCACTGCGTGGTAGCGGCGGAGCCAATCAGGAAAAGCCATACGAGAACCAGCCCTCCCACAGGCCGAAGCCCTCCAGGGCCCATTCTTTGCCCATCTGGACCGCACCGATAATGCCCGCAGGAGAGTTTTTTGCTACACCGGCTGGGAATGTAGAGGAATTGGGGCTCCGGGGACCAGAGTGAGGAAATCACAGGTGCCTTCAGGGAGACAAAGAACTTGGAGAAAGGGATTGAGGCCAGGCCACAAAAGAAGACCAGTTCCTTGGAGGAGATGCGCTAATGGGGCATCTTTAGACCGCGGGACAGAGGCTGGCTGAGAAAGGCTTTATTGATCCAAGCAGGGTTCCCCAAATTGTTTCAGATTCTTTTTTCCCCAGCCGGCCTGGACGACCCCCTCTACTCCCGGGACTGCATCGATTGGCACTTTCGCAGGTAGGCGACCCCCACGACGAGAAGGACCCCCACAAGGGCTGCGATGGACGTGGAGGCCAAGGCTGTGGACGTGAGGCTCCAAGCTAGGGACAGGAGGTGAGAATTAGGAAGGGAGCACATGGAGGTGTGACAACTCGCATGGAGCTCATGCTTGGCCCGCGCACCCTCCTGGGGTCATAACCCATCCCCAGCCCTCCTCAAGTCCCCAGGATTACAAGGGTGCCTCACCGCGAACTGGCAGCGTAATGGGTGCCGAGCTGCTTCGGACCACTAGGCCGTCGAGATTGAGGCGCGCGTGGCACGTCACGGGCTGCCAGAGGTCGTGGGGCCTGGCTCGAAACGCGTGAGTCAGCGTCACATTGGCCAGACCCAAGCCCTTGAAGCGCTCCAGGCTCTCGGAGTAGATGACCTGGCCGCCGCGCCTCAGAGTCACCACCAGGAAGCCCACGGGGAACACGTGTGTCACGTGGCAGCGCAGAGTGTACTCGCTGCCCACGAGGACCGGAGGCTCCAGGATCACGCTGCCCGGCTCTTCTAAAGCGAGAGGGGGCCGCTGAGCAAGGTCCGCGGGCGCCCCCTAGCGCGACACTGTCAACTGCCCCTCTCTGGCCCCCTCCCCTCTCCCCAGCCCGGCCTGAGCCCGGCCCTCACTATAGGCGTTAATCCTGGCTGTGGCCCTCCGCGTCTCTCCTGCGCAGGTGACGAGGCAGAGCACGTCGGAGCTCCAGGCCCTCACGTCCAGCAGCTGGTAGGACACCCAGCCTGTCCCATTGAGCGTCTGGCCCCGCCGCAGCTGGGTGCGCAGGCTGGAACCATCCGGCAGGGGGCAGCTGCTGCTGCAGTTGAGCCACACCGAGCTCCCGGGGCGCACGGCCGCGAACTCGGGGCTTATGCGTACCCAGAAGGGCGCCGGAGAGCTGCCCCCGGGGCCTTGCGTCCGCGCAGCCCGCCGCCTCCGCGCGCTCCCACCTTCCGGGTAGGCGGCTGCCAGCAAGACCAGCAGCGAGAGGGGGAACAGAGACCCCATGGCAAAGAGCCCGCACTGAGGGGCCCCGCGCCAGGGAGCCAAGGCTGGCTCTGAAGATAAGAAGGCCCGCAGCCCCGCCTCCTCGGCCCCACCCAGAGAGCGCGCCAGAGGCCCCTGGAAGACCCAAAAGCCCTTCAATATATACACACCCCTCCCTCGGCTCAAAAATGAAATTTCTGACCCCATTATAAACCAACTGTCATTTTAATTTTCACCAGAGTCTCAAACGGTCCTAACAAGCCCCAGACTTGGATTCGAGCCTCTGGGATGGGCCTTGAACTGGCAGCCTTTTCTTGGCGGCGGAAGTGAGAGGACAGATCTGTGGCTCCCACTGGACATGACAGCCCCCCCAACTCACAGGAGGCTGGGCCAAGGAAAAAGCTTTATTAGCATAGGGAGAGGCTTCCGGAGCTGCCCCGCCAAGTCCTCTCCTCCACACGGCCTGCAGGGAGGGCCCTCATCGCCGCAGGAATTTGGAGCTCCCGGAGCGTCTGTTCTTGTACTTCTCTGAGATGGAGACGGGTAGGAAAAGGCAGGAGCACACAGGGGTCGGGCATAGTTTCATGGGACTCGTGGCTTAGCTGCCAAGGAGTGGGCATGCCACCAAGTCCTCGTGAGCACTAGCAGAGATGTGTATGGGCAGATAGGGGGCTAACAGGTCAGCACCAGTGCTAGGGGAGTAAGGGCTCAGTGGGTCATCCCTGGGCATGTCACCAGCTAAATCATGTGGCCATTGATAGTCCCCTTCCAGGGGAAATCGGCTTGGCCAATGAAGTGGGGAATTCCAGCCCCACTTGATCTGTGGCCAGGGACTCTTGTGCAGTGCACGGCCAGTACAACTGTACCTGGTGACCTTGAATGAGATTAGACTGAGAACTTCCCAAGGGCTGGAACCTATGTTCATCCTGTTGACCATCCTAGCCCGCATAAAAGGCACTCAATAAATAGCTAGTAAAAGAACGAATGAATAAATATATCATCAAGAGTTGGGGACAGTCAGTGGACAGCAGCGCCAGAGCTGGCATCTGGCAGAAGAAGGGTGGGGATCTGTGTTTCGATGCTGCGTGTCTGCGCAGGGCCACTTCTTCATTAGGACTGTAGGGCCTCAGTGCACACAGTAGTGGTCAGTTTCAGTGGCTCCCAGGTGGGCGTCCCCACGTCGGAGGTATGTGTCTCTGTCGCTGCCCCTCCGGCCAGGTAGACGTTGCCATTCCTCACAGTCAAGCCTCCTTGTGGCTCAGTCTTGTGACTGCAGGTCAGGTGTGAGGCCTGGGGGTCTTGGTGTACAGGCGCCACGACCCCAAATGCTGTCTATATCCTGACTGAGGCCTCTCTCTTGCCCTCTGGCGTCCTGGGAGGGTGGGTGCAGCGGAATGGCGCACGTCCACCATTGTTCGATGTGGCACCACTGCCACGGTGTGGGGGCTGAGGAGGAGGCCCCATCCGGGCACAGGCTCAGGGCGGTGTGGCTGGTGTGTTCAGTTTCAGGGCGGCCGCCTCCGCGGCCTTCTGTAGCCTGTACTTTTGGATCTTCCGCTGGCGGTTGTAGAGGTAAGCGGCTGTGCCCAGAGTGCCCAAGACGCCAGCAACTGTGACCAGAATGATGATGGCCAGCTTATTCTCGTGGTCTGTGGGGAGGACACAGAGGGCGGAAAGGGGTGAGCTGGGCTCATGGCCCCTGCCCCTGCCCGGCCCCGAACACTGGCACACTTACAGATCACGATCACGACCACGTCCCGGGTGACCTCCCCTTGAGAGCTCTTCGCCTGACACTTGTAGGTGCCCGCAATCTCCCGTGTGACAGGCTTCAGGTCCCCGATGGGCAGCTGAGCCCCATCCCATTTCCGGGAACAGTTCAGCTCGGGGGTCGGGTTCCCAGAGGCCTTGCACCTCAGGGTCTGCGTCGAGCCTTCCTGCCACGTCCAGTTGCCCAGGCAATCCTTCTTGTCTAGTTTGGGGCCGTCTGGAGAAACACAGCAAGATGAGGGAAGGGCTCGGGGACCCGGGCACCCCTGGCCATCTAGGACTGGAGGACGTAGGGAGGAGTCTGGGGAGGGGGTCACCGGGGCGGGGGCAGGGTGGGCCTCAGAGGCCAGGAGCTCATGAGGTCTTAGGGGTCCAGCGGCCCCACTCACACAGGACACGGAGCTGCCGCGTCCGGGTCTTGCTTAGCACCTGCCCGGCCACCTCCAGGGCAGCGGAGCAGGAGAAGACGCGCTTGTCGTCCTCGGAGCTGGCGTTGAGAAGGACTCGGGCCCTCGAGGCGGGCTTCCCGGCTGCGGCCCCGCTCAGCGTCACCACGGCTCCAGCATGGGCCTCGCACTCCACGGTCACCACGGTCCCCTCCGAGACCTCGGGCTGGCTCAGCGTCAGGCTGGGAGCCGGGAAGCCTGGGGGCGGGGCATACAGTGAGCCCCGCCCCCGGCGTCGGCCCCGCCCCCGAAGCCCCACCCCTGCCTCCACTTACTGTAGACGGTCACTTTCTCCCACGTCGTCCGGGTCTGGTCTCCCAGCGTCACCTCACACACAAGCTTGTGGGGGCCCTGCTCCTCCGCGTGCGCCTTCACCAAGGCCGTGGCCGAGAAGGAGTCCCCCTTGTATGTGACCGTGGGCTGCAGCCTGCGGTCCCCCAGTCCCAGGTGGACCTCGGCCTCTGAGGCCGGGAAGAGCCCGTCCATGGTGCATTCCACCAGCTGCTCTCTCTCCACTTCCGCGACCAGGCCAGAAAGGCGCGGGTTTGTCTCTGGCAGGACTGGCGAGAGAGGGTGAGTGTGAACGCAGAAGGGACCCACATCCTGAAGCCCTTTCCCGGGGCATTTTCATTCCCCCGCCTGCAGCATCCTCTTCCCGGGAGACTCTGCGGCCTGGGTCACCCCCATCTCCACCACCCCAGTGGCCTGGAACGTGCTCTTCCCAGAAGCCTTGGCAATCTAGGTCACCACCTTCTCAGTCCCCCCACGGCCAGGGGCCCTCCTTCCCAAGAACCCTGTACCCCGCGAGGGAACATCCCCTGAGCCCATCCTTCCTGGGGTTCCCCAATGCCTCACCGAAGGTTCGGAGCTGCCTGGGGGCCGAGCTGTTCTGGAACAGTCCCAGCCCTTGGGGCCGCAGGTCCAGTTCGGTGCGGCACGAGAAATTGGCGCCGTGGTCCTCTCTGCGGGCCAGCACGGTGGCGTTGACCTGGGTGGCCTCCCCCACGGCCGGCTGCCGGCTCAGCTCCTCCTCCCCGCGGAGCAGCACCACCGTGAGGCTGGCGCGGGGCGCCCCGCCCGCCACCTGGCAGCTCAGCGTGAGGTTCTCGCCCACGGGCTGCCAGGGGGGCAGGGGGGCCAGCTCCACGAGACTGGGGGTCCCTGGGGGACAGGAGGGAGGAGTGTCCTGTGAGCTGGGCAGGCCACCCGCCAGCAGGGGGCGCTGGGGCGCTGCCCGCACCTGTCCCGGGAGTCTCACCACGCTGTCCCCAAAATACACCCCAAACCACGTAAGCCAGACAGGAATGTTAAGAACTTCAGGGAAAACCCGTAAGAAGCCCCCAAGTGGTTGTGAAGGGCGCAAAACAATTCTTTTTTCACTGTAGCATCTAAAAGTGGAAACCAGCTTCCAAGTCTGTCACCACCAGGTGTCGGGTCAAATACTTGCAGTCAATTTCAGCTGCCCAGTCCACTCGAGATGGTTTTTAAAAGACCCCTGCTCCCCCTTTGCCTATCTTGGAATTATTTTTCTCCAAAGCATCTCTCCCCCCTGACATACCAGATCACCTTCTCTATTCCCCCCGTGTCAGCCCCCAAGGGCACGGATCTTTGCTTTATCCCCTCTTCTGTTGCTGGCCAACAGTAGGCGCTCTATATTTGTCGAAAGAATAAGGTTGAGCCACCCACACTGATTCGAGGCCTTTCGGGCGCTCCCTTTTACTGGAAAGAAGTTCCCCCAAGTGTTGTGTGATCTTCTGAATTGTCACATTTGTAAGAACAGCCCACGGACGCTCAAAATGAAACTCTGAATATCCCCTGATCACACAACACGCCGGCTCGGTTTTCACAGGCCGGGGTCTCCATGCTGCACGCGGCGACAGAATTCCAAGCCTGGATCGCCAGCGAAGATGGACAGCCGAGCCCCGGGGCACTGGGGCTCAGCCCTGAGACCCCGGGGGCTCCCCAGGCAGGGGTCTTAAGGACGCCCACTTCCTATCCCCTTCTCCAGAGGCCCTGAAATGTGACTCAGCAATGCTGTGCAAGTGTCAGGGACCTCGGCTTGAGTCCTAGCTTTGTGGCTGAGGGACTTGCCTCTGGAGCAGTCCCAGCCCTCGGAGCCTGAGAAATGGAACCTCAGTTTCTTAAGCTGTAAAATGGGGCTATTGGAGGTAGAACTATTATTAAGCCATTTAAGAGGTTGAGCGAGTGATGGGAAAAGGGCATGAGGTTTCTCTTCAGGGTGATGAGAATGTTCTAAAATTAGAAGTGTGGTGATGGTTGGACAACTCTAGAAATGCACCACAATTCACTGTGGACAGAGCTGTTAAAAAAAATAAAAGGCCAAGAAACCCCAGAGCCCTCCAGCTTTCACCTCTAACCACCTGCTGCAAACCCCAGCGTGCAGGGTTGGAGGCCCCTCCACCCTCAACCCCAAATGGAACTCACATCTCCGAGGCCAGCTCCTTGCCCCGAAGGCCGGACTCGGGAGGAGTTCTGTTTCGCCTGTACGGCTTCTGTATCTCCCCACCTTTGGTCCCTTGCCAAATCCTGGTCACTCCACTCTGCAAATATTTGTCTCCCTTCCTGGCCATGACCACTGCCCACGACATGTGGCCCGGACAAGGCCCACGGCCAACTGCTCTCTGGCTTCCTGTAAGCCCGGCCTTCTGCTCTCAGGATCCCCGGCTTGCTCACACACCCTCCATGGCTCCCTATCACGCTGAGGAGAAGGCCTCAGCTCCTCGCTCTGGCACTGAAGTCCCTGCCAACCTCAGCAGCATGCTTCGGCACCCCAAACCTTTGCCCAGGCTGTTCCCTCTGCCAGGATGCCTATCTTCCAACTCCTATGGACCCTTCAAGGCCCAGTCAGGGGTCACCTCCTGCAGGAATTACGACCCTAACCTTTCTAGAGAAAGCTTAGCCACCTGGGGATGCTCTCTCATCGTCACACTGGGGGTGGGGCGGGACCAAGCTAGAGTCCCTCCTAGGGGACCCCCCTTGCAGCTGTGTGCCAGCCATCTGCTCTGTTTCACAGAGACAGAAACTGAGCAAAGTCCAGCGCCCAGAGTCACAGAGGCAGAAATGTGGCAGAGCCACTCAAACCTGGAGACCTGGGCTCTTAATAGTCAGGCTGAGGTGCGGAAGGTCCTTCCAGAAGGTTTCCCCGGGGCTTTCAGAGGCCACCGGGAATGTTTGGGGACTTCCCTCACCTGGCCAGCATCTGCTCCAACATCCTCCCAATCAGAAGCAAAGCAGCTATTTGCTCAAAAGCTTCCTTGGCCCAGGAACCGTGAAGGAGGGAAGTCCTTCGTGCCGCACTGCGTCACTGCACCCAGCCGAGGTCTCATGGGAAAGGCGATGGAGAGCCACGTCCCCCACAGTCCCCCCCAGTAAAGGCCACGCTGAGACTGGAACCCGAGGCTGGCTGATCCTAAAGCCACTTAGCCGGGTCTCTTGGTCTCTCTCCTCCTTGACTGTTGTCATTTGCGTTTCATTGATTTATTTCTTGCCTATGGTTAGGGCAACGCATTCTCACGGTTCACACTGCCCAAAGTTAAAGAAAAGGCCTAGAGAAAAAATCACCCCCTGCCCTCTCCCGGAGCTTCTCTCCTCACAGCCAACTAATATTACCATTTCTTGCGTTTCCTTCCAGGGCTCTTTTGCATAAACACAGCCTCCCTCCGGCCGCCCCCAATGCTCCCTAACACTGAGGATTGCACGCCACTCATTCTGGGCATACCTTACTCCTTCTTCTTCTTTTTTTTTTTTTTGGTGAGGAAGATTAGCCCTGAGCTAACACCTCTTGCCAATCCTCCTCTTTTTGCTGAGGAAGATTGGCCCTGGGCTAACATCTGTAACATCCTCCTCTACTTTATGTGGGACGCCGCCACAGCACTGCTTGACAAGCGGTGCGTCGGTCCGTGCCTGGGATCCAAACCCATGAACCCCCGGCCGCTGAAGCAGAGCACGAGCACTTAACCGCTGCGCTACCGGGCTGGCCCCTGCATCTTCTTTTTCAAGAGTTCAATCTAGGACCTTGTCACATGTTGAAAGAGTGAGAAGCCTAGAGAGCCAGCCTTCTGGAAGGTACTGAATCCCTGCCGACACTCTAAGGGCACCCAAGGAAGTTCATGGAGGGGTTTCAAATGACTGTGAGACTGTCTGAAGGGGTCCCCAACCGCCCTGAAGGTGAAGTGAGAGCCTCCCCGGCCCCAGCCCCTGCCTCCCCCGCCCAGTCTGCCTCTCCAGGCCCCTGAGCCCAGCCACTCACAGTACACAGTGAGGTTCATTGAATCCAACATCTGGGGTTTGGGGTCACAGTTTGCAAAGCATATTGGAGAGCTGTCCTCTTGCACATTGCTCAGTCGGAAGGTCTTCCAGTTGTGCCCGGACGCCACTTCCGTCTTATTCAGGTAAGTCTCCAGGCCCACGTGGGAACAGGGGGCGCTGCAGTTCACCTCCACGGAGCCTCCTCGGGGTATGATGGCTTCTCGGGGGTGCAGTGATACTTGGGCCTCTCCAAGCCCTGGAACAAAAATGTGAGGAGAGGCCAGGCATTATAAACTGGGTTCATCAACATGACTGTAGACCCAGCCTCGAACAAGACGCAAGTCTCCGCCCTCAGCGTGGGAGACAGAAAAATTCACGAGCCAACGAGTTAATTAATAACTGATGTTAGTAAGAGCTTTGATAAAAACAAAACAAGGTGGTAGAACAGACAGTGCCCTCGTGACAGGGTGATGGGCGAGCAGAATCTGAACGATGAGAAGGGGCGGGCCATCCCGAGAGAAAGGAAATGAATTCCAGGCAGAAGGAGCAAGTGCAAAGGTCCTGAGGCAGGGCGGCCGGGGCAGCGTGAGTGAGGGGGAAGAGTTAGGGGAAGAGAGGTCAGGAAGATTGTGAGGGCAGTGGAAGCCATGCCCAGGATGTGTTTGTTCTTCATTCTTAGAGCCATGGGGAGCCATGGAGGAGTTTAGCAGAGGAGGGACATGAAATCAATATCCTTCTCCCTCCCAAGAGGTCAGGTGGAGGAAGCTAGCCCTCCGGGGATAGAGGGGTTCCAATCAGGTTGGCTTCTCCCTCCCTTGGACAAGTGGTCTCCCCTCTCTGGGCCTCAATTTCCCCATCTGTAAGGTGGGTGAATAAAGTCATCCCACCCCTGCTAATGCAAGTAACTCCTAGCACAGGGCAGGTAGCGAGTGGCTGCAGGTAAGAGGGAGGGGGATTGCTCCCTGGACCCTGGCGCCTCCAAAGCTGGAAAAAAGTCTGTCTGAGCCCATCCCTCCACCCCTTCCAAAGATTCCTGGCCTCAGTTTGGGTTATTCTATCTGTGGCGAAAGCGTGGGAAGACAGCAGCTCCGGGAATTCTCCAGGGGTGATTCTGGATCATTCCCATTTCACAGAGGGACATGGTGATGTCTGGGGAGGCGAGGTTGCTGGGCTAGAAAGCAGCAGAACTGGCTGGAGTCGGGATAAGAACGCTTTGTGGAGCTGGTAACCACGGTGTCCATCCTCCACTCGCCGGCTTCCCAACACTGCCACCATTTGCCACCGCTGTCTCCCTTCTCCCCTCCTTCCGGGCTGGAGCTGGCGGAGGGGTGCTGGGGCGTCCTACTTCTCAGCCTCCGGAATTCCCCTGAGCAGAAGCAGCCCTGGACTTCCCCAGGCGCAGGGATGAGGAACAGAATGTACATGTGTGTGTTGGGGGGGGGTCCCCAGCCTACTCGGCTGGGCGTGGGGCCATTTCTCCAGACCATCTGGGGCCAGGCGCCGAGCTGGGCCAGCGCACAAACGCTGGGAGGTGGCCGCTATTCTCTTCCCCATTTTCCAGCTGAGAAATTAAGGCTCCTCCGGGAGGCGCAGGCGACACATCGAGGTGATCCAGGGGGCCTGGATTCGAACCCATGGCTCTTGACTTTCAATCAGTGCCACCAGCCCCAACTTCCTATAAAGAGCTCCTTGAGCTCCTTGAGGACGCAGGGCCTTGTGCCCAGCCGGCCGGGCGCCGGTCCTGCCGCTGCGCCCAGGGCGCACTCCGGGCCCCGGGAGCTGCCCCGACGGCAGCCCCATCCCCGACTCACCTGGGAGCAGAGCCCCGAGCAGGGCCAGGAGCGCGGGCAGCGCGGGCGCGCATCGGGCGGCGCCGGGGGCCATAGCGAGCGCACAGACGGACACGGGTGCGCAGCGGTGCGCAGACTGGGGCACAGAAGAGGGGCGGGTCCTTTTATAGCGACTGCCACGGGGGGCCAAGGGGCGGCGCTGCCTTCCCGGAAACCTCGCGCCTTCCCCTCCGGAACGAGGGCTCCGGCATTTCCGGACTGAAAGAGTGCCCGATCCGAGCCGGGTCAACCCCTTCGCTGGCCGCTCCTGCGCTGGGATTTCCGAGGAAAGCAATGTGAGCCCTGGCGGCGACTGCGCCCTGGGCGTCCTGTCCCCGGGCCGGGCTAACCTTGATTCTGCGATTACACTGCTCTAAGCGCTTTATTGAATATGCCAGCCAGGCGGGACAGTAGGGACTGTTACTGTGCTCATTTCACAGAGCGGTAAACTGAGGCTCCGCGCTGCAGGGGATTCGAACTCAAGTCTGACTCCCTAGCGCATGCAGCCCTCTTTAACGGAGGGGGCGGTCCCTGGCTTGGTGGGGGGCCCAGGCATCCTCTCGGGGCGCCCTCCGTCTAGGGTGCCCCTCCCCCAAAGGGCATGTCCCGGCCCAGCTGACACCTAGATTTCCCGAGAAGCGGCCCCTGCAGGCCTAAGCGCCTCGAGGACGCCTGGCGTCATCACATCTGAGGACCTGCGTCCCCCGCACCGACGGGCACTCCACCCCCGCTGCCTCGCTTCCCCTTTCGGCCTGGCCGCGGGGGCATCTTTACAGCTTCCAGAAAAAAGGAAGGAAGCCACGTGGCCTGACACGCCGAGCGCCTCCGCTGCTGTTCTCAGGCTCCGCGGGAAAACTGAGGCAGCCAACCTCGATGGGGGAGGGGCGGGGGGCGCGCGAAGCCGTGCCTTCCGCAGGGAAACTGAGGCAGCTCCTAGGCCCTGAAGTGGGGCGGGGAGAGGGAGCGCTCAAACTCCTGTTCGAAACTCGACCCCCGGGCGCCAGCACTAAATAGGTGCGGGGTTTGCTCGGGGCAGTTGCACTAGGGCATCGGGGGCGGGGGGGTGGCGCTGTGGGCCCCGCGCCGCATCCATGGGCCGCCCCCACGTCCCACACGTCCCACCCCAGGCCACGGCCTGCGCACGTGGCCCCAAGACTCGGGATCCACCACTGCCAGGCTGGGACCGTGGGGTCTCCGTGCGCCGTCATGCCGCCTAAGGCTTCCTGTTGTGGGGCACGCGGCGCGTCGCCATGGAGACCGCGGAGGCGCCAGGGAGGTCGCGCAGCAGAAGGGGAAGGATGGGGGGCCCCGGGGAACCCTTGAGCCCTTCCTCCGGGGGATGGGGCTGCGAGTCACTTGTCTTCCAGAAACGCGTCCCCCCACCCCAGCCTCCAGCCCCGATCGTTCCTAAGGAATTTCCACGGGGATCTTTCTTCTTGGAGGGTGGAGGGTGCTGAAGTCCGGCCTGGAATTGCCTGGGCAAAGGCGCAGGGTGGAGATCGGGGATGTCCCTGCGCCTCGGAGGGTCCGGGGAAGTCCTGCACGGTGGTGCTGGGCGGCGGGGGTGTTATTTTCCGGTGGATTTTTCTCAGGGCCCCACCACCGGGTCCGTTGGCCTCGGCCCGAAGTGCGCGGGCGGCGAGCTCCCCCGCGCGGCCAGATAGGGCGTCGTTCTTCCTTCTCTCTGTCTCTCTCTGTCTCTCTCTCTCTCTCTGTCTCTGTGCGGTGTTTATTGAGCGCTCACTGTGTGCCAGGCGTCTTTCTAGGTGCTGGGGACACAGCAATGGACAGAACTGACAAAAATCTCTGCCCTCCTGCAGAGATCGTCTTCGTGGGGGCGACAGTCAAGAAACAAAACTAAAATAGAGTGTTAGCTCCTGAGCGGTACTGAGGAGAAAAATAAAGCAGGGCAGAGGATAGGCAATGTGAGAGTTGATGAACTTTTAAAGAGAGTATTCTGGGAAAGACTGAGAAGGTGACATTTGAGCCAAGTTCAGAGGGAGGTGAGGAGGGAGGGAGTGTACCAGGGAGGGCACTGAATGTGCAAAGGCCCTGAGGTAGGAACTGCCTTAGGAACAACCAGGAGGCCGGTGTGGCTGGAGTGCAGGAGAAAGGGAGAGAGCTGGAGGAGAGGAGGGCAGGGAGGGGAGGGGCAGAGCATGCTGGTGCTTGTCTGCCTGCGGGGAAAGGGGGGCACTTGGGCTTTGCTCTGAGTGAAGTGGGAGCCACGGAAGGCTCTGAGCAGAGGAGGGGCCTGCCCTGACTCAGGTGTTTACAGGCGCCCTCCTGACTGCAGGAGCTACAGTCAGGGGACGGGGAGGACAGGGTGGAAGTGAGGAGACCAGAGAGGAGGTGACTGCTTTGCTGCAGGTGGGCAGTGATGGGGCCTGGACTGGCCAGCGGCATTGGAAAAGTGGCCGAATTTGGCATCCGTTTTGGCAGCAGGGCCAACTGGGTTTGCCGAGACAGGGGTGCAGAGCAGAGTCAAGGTGAACTCCTTGGTCCTGGCCGGAGCCGCTGGGAGGATGGAGGGCCGTTTCCAGAGCTGAGGATGGGGTGGTGATGAGGGACAGGTTGGCCGGAGGAGCATCCTCCAGGCTCCCTTCCACTCCCTCTGTGCTTCCTCCAGGAAAAGGGAAGCTGATACTCCCCTGCCCTCTGCTGCTGCCGCCAGGAAGGGCCGGGCTTCCTCCAGGGTGCCAGGCAGTCTTGGGCAGCCCAAGGAACGGGCCCTCTGCAGACCAGAGACCTGCGGACCAGGGCGGAAGTATCCACACCCCACTCCATGGCGTTATGCCTGCTCTCCCCTCCCTCTGCGCTCTGGCGTGGCCACCTTGCAGTTCCCTCAGCCTGAAATGCTCTTCCCCTCATCCCGACAGGGCTGGCCCTCCTTTCTTGTGGCCTGAGCCTCCTCCTAAAAATTTTCCTGGACGCCCCCCACCCGCCACTTCCATCCTGGGCCACACCCTGCTGGCTCTCTCACTTGCCCTAATGGTTACATTACTGAAACGTCATTCCCTTGCTGAAATTCTTTTGACTGGCTTGGCTGTCTGTGACCTCCCTTTCTGTGAGCTCCGGAAGGGCAGGGACCTCATCCACCCCAGCATCTGCATCAGTGTCTGGTCCTTAGAGGCGGAAGATCAATCCACATTTGGTGACTAAATGAACGTCTCTTGTCTCTGAGCATCCTGCACACGCTGTTCCTCCAGCCCAGAATCCTCTTCCCCTCGCTTTTACAAAAGGTTCCCGGAGCTTTTCATCCACAAGGTTGTAACAGGGTGGGGAGCACAAACTTCGAGCAGAGGGGGGTGCGAATCCAGGCTCTGGGACTTACCAGCTATTTTAGTTAAGCTTCTCCCCGGAAGCAGGCTCTGAGACAAGATTTGGCACGCAGGTGGTAGATCTGGGAGGTGATTCCAGGAAACACCTGGTGCCAGGAAAGGGGAGCATTAGTGGATTTCCCCTTTGGGGGTAAGTGGGGTTTGGTCTTTCTGGAGAACTCTTAGAGATGGGTAGATTCTACACCACTTCTCTCCCTCACTGGGTGAAGCCTGCTCCAGGAACGTTAACTCCCCAATACTTCATATATATACATACATATATATTTAAAAACTTTTTACTCACTATGCTGTACATTACATTCCCAGAACTTATTTACCTTATAACTGGAAGTTTGTACCTTTGGACCCCCTTCACCCATCTCCCCACTCCCCACCCCCCACCTCTGGCAACCACCAATCTGTTCTCTGTATCTATAATTTCAGTGTTTACAAATTCCACACACGAGTGAGATCATACGGTATTTGTCTTTCTCCGTCTGACTGGTTTCACTTACCATAGTGCCCTCAAGGTCCATCCATGTTGTCGCAAGTGGCAGGATTTCCTTCTTTATTGTGGTGAATATATTCCATTGTCTAAATGCACCACATCTTCTGTTTCCATTCATCCACTGATGGACACTTAGGTTGTTTCCAGATCTTGGCCGTTGTAAAGAATGTTGCAATGTCAACTATATCTCAATTTATAGAAGAGAATGTTGCAGGGCCGGCCCGGTGTCCTAATGGGTAAGTTTGGCATGCTCTGCTTTGGCCGCCTGGGTTCGGATCCGAGGCTCGGACCTAAACCACTGGTCAGCGGCCATGCTGTAACGGCAACCCACGTACAAAATAGAGGAAGATGGGCACAGATGGTAGCTCAGGGCCAATCTTCCTCAGCAGAAAAGAAAAGAATGTTGCGATGAACATGGGGGTGCAGATATCTTTTTGAGATACTGATTGCATTTCCTTCAGATAAATACCCAGAAGTGGAATTGCTGGATCATATGATATTTCTATTTTTAATTTTTTGAAGAAATTCCATACTATTTTCTTTTCCTTTTTTTTTTTGTGAGGAAGATCAGCCCTGAGCTAACATCCGATGCCGATCCTCCTCTTTTTTGCTGAGGAAGACTGGCCCTGAGCTAACATCTGTGCCCATCTTCTTCTACCTTATACGGGACGCCGCCACAGCATGGCTTGACAAGCGGTGCGGTGGTGCCCACCTGGGATCCGAACCCGAGATCCCCGGGCCGCCAAAGCCGAGTGCGCGCACTTAACCACTGCGCCACCAGGCCAGCCCCTCCATACTATTTTCCATAGTGGCTGAACAAATTTACCTTCATATATGTATAACTGAGATAAACATATACATGTTTAATTGAGATAGGTTCACATAAGAGTCACATTTTTGCCTTTTCAAGGTTTTCCAGTAGATTCACAATCTTTTTGTGTGTGTGTGTGTGGAAGATCAGCCCTGAGCTAACATCGGCCAATCCTCCTCTTTTTGCTGAGGAAGACTGGCCCTGGGCTAACATCCGTGCCCATCTTCCTCCACTTTATATGGGACGCCGCCACAGCATGACCTGACAAGCAGTGCCTCGGTGTGCACCCAGGATCCATGCACACTTAACCGCTACGCTACGGGGTCGGCCCCTAGATTCACAGTCTTGTACAACCATCACCACCATTTGATTCTGGAATATTTCCACTACCCCAAAAAGAAAGCTGCTACGTCCCCATCTCCCCTCCTCCCAGCCCCTGGCACCCACTCATCTACTTTCTGTTTCTATGGATTTGCACATTCTGGACATTTCACATAAGTGGAATCATGCAACATGTGGCCCTTTGTGTCTGGCTTCTTCCACTGAGTGTAATGTTCACCATATTTAGCGTAGAGTTTCAGTTCATCTATGTGGTAGCGTGTATAAGTACTTCTTTCATTTTTATGGCTGAATAATATATCCTTATAAGGATAGATCACATTTTGTTTATCCGGTCATCGGCTGGTAGACATTTGGGCTGTTTCTGCTTTTGGCTGTTATGAATCATGCTGCTCTGAGCCTTCGGGTACAAGTTTTTGTATGAACCTGTTTTCAGTTCTTGTAGGTATCCGCTGAGGAGTGGAATTGCTGGGTCCCATGGTAACTCCACATTTAATTTTTTTTATTGACGTCATAATAGTTTATAACATTGTGAAATTTCAGTTGTACATTATTATTATTTTGTGTGTGTGTGTGTGAGGAAGATTAGCCCTGAGCTAACATCCGATGCCGATCCTCCCCTTTTTGCTGAGGAAGATTGGCCCTGGGCTAACATCCGTGCCCATCTTCCTCCACTTTATATGGGACGCCGCCACAGCATGGCTTGACAAGTGGTGCGTCGGTGTGTGCCTAGGAGCCAAACCTGCGATCCCCGGGCCGCCGAAGCCTAGCACTTGCACTTAACCGCTGCGCCACCGGACGGGCCCTCAGTTGTACATTATTATTTGTCAGTCACGATACATATGTGCCCCTTTACCTCTTATGCCCATCCCTCACCCCCTTCCCCTCTGTGTCCACGTGTTAGTTTATATTCCACACGTGAGTGAAATCATGTGGTGTTTATCTTTCTCTTTCTGGCTTATTTCGCTTAACACAATACCCTCCAGGTCCATCCATGTTTTTGCAAATGGGACGATTTTGTCTCTTTTTATGGCTGAATAGTATTCCATGGTATATATGTACCACATCTTCTTTATCATCAGTCGAGGGATGCTTGGGTTGCTTCCACTTCTTGGCTATGGTGAATAATGCTGTGATGAACATAGGGGTGCATAAGCCTCTTTGGATTGTTGATTTCAGGTTTGTTGGGTAGATACCCAGTAGTGGGACGGCTGGATCATAGGGTATTTCTATTTTTAATTTTTTGAGGAATCTCCACACTGTTTTCCATAGAGGCTGCACCAGTTTGCATTCCCACCTGCAGTGAATGAGGGTTCCCTTTTCTCCACATCCTCTCCAACGTTGTTATTTTTGTCTTGGTGATTGTAGCCATTCTCACTGGTGTGAGGTGATATCTCATTGTAGTTTTGATTTGCATTTCCCTGATGATTAGTGATGCTGAACATCTCTTCATGCACCTGTTGGCCATCTGTATATCTTCGTTGGAAAAAGTCTGTTCATATCCTCTGCCTGTTTTTTGATCTGGTTGGGTTTTTTTGTTGTTGTTTTTGTGTGAGGAAGATCAGCCCTGAGCTAATATCCATGCTAATCCTCCTCTTTTTGCTGGGGAAGACCGGCTCTGAGCTAACATCTATTGCCAATCCTCCTCCTTTTTTTTTCCCCAAAGCCCCAGTAGATAGTTGTATGTCATAGTTGCACATCCTTCTAGTTGCTGTATGTGGGACGCGGCCTCAGCATGGCCAGAGAAGCGGTGCGTCGGTGCACGCCCGGGATCCGAACCCAGGCCGCCAGCAGCGGAGCGTGCGCACTTAACCGCTAAGCCACGGGGCTGGCCGATCTGGTTGTTTTTTTGTTGTTGAGTTGTGTGAGTTCTTTACCATCTTTAACTGTTTGAGAAACTGCCGGACTGTCTTCCACAGCGGCTGCGCTTTTTACATTCCCACCAGCAACTCGCAGGTGTTCAAGTTCTCCCATTTCTCCACATCCTCGCCAATACTGATTGTCTGTTTTGTCATTACTATAATAATAATTATTGTTATTGCCCTCCTAAGGGGTGTGAAGTGGCTCCCAGTCCTTCTGATCTGTCCAGTGGACAAGCCCCACGCGGTCCTGCAGTGTGGGCAGCGGGGGGTGTGCGATCAGCGGGCCGAGAGCTCCGGCCACGAGCTGTGACTTTGAGCAAGCCGCTTCCTTAACGGCCTCAGCTGTAGAAGCGATGATCACAGATACTCAGAGGGTGGATGTAGGATGTCAATACCACGATTCAGATGCAGCACTTGGCACGGCCAAGTGCAGAGTGAGAACAAACGGTAGGACTTTCTGTTTGTCTGTTTCTTTAGACTCAGCTCGGAGGAGCCCCCCTCAAACTTCCCGGACAGAAATACGGGTTCCCTCTGTGTTCATCCTGGCACTGCAGTTTCTCCTTGCAGCCCTCGGGTGTAAAGCAAAAATTCATGACGTTTGGCTGTCCATCAAAACACAACTTAGCTTCTCCCTCGACCTCTTTCTTCTGCGGTGCAATCTTGACCTGCCCCGGCTGAGAATTCCGCCTGGGACTCACGCCCAGATCAGCGTCACGTTCAAGTCTCTGAACTTGACTTGGTGTGGGATGGGAGCCCTGGGTCCAGCCTCTCCAGGCTGGAGGCCTGGGTGGGGAAGAAGGGTCTGGTCCCTCTGCTGTTGACTCTCTTCCTGTCCCCTCGGCCCCTCTCACAAGCCTTTGGGTCCCTCCTGCCCAGGTGCAGGGAGGAGGGGGCAGGGGACAGGGCAGTTCCTCCTTGGATGACCCAGAAGTGCGTTAAAGTGGCGCCCCCTGGTGGATTTGGTGGGTATGTGTTTTGGGGGCTCTGAGGCTGTCCCTTTCCTGGAGACGCCTTGCCGGGGTGGGGGCACCTTTGATCTGGGTTGTGGCTCTTCCCTCAGCCCCTCCCAGGGGGGCTCTATGCCCACCACCGATAAGCAGACACCCTGGCTCCACCATGAGAGCCACCTGCCTCTCGCCCTGGGTTTCCTGGGGGTCAGATCCCAGCCCCTCAGCTCACTTTACATTAACACTTTCCAAAGGCTGTGAAGTCCCCTCCTCGCTGGGCCCTGGGTCAGCCCATGTCCCAAGAAGGTGGGCTGGGGACTTGCAGGCACCATCAGCTTCCCTGAAGAAATGTCTTCCCCCATCTCTTTTTTTTTTTTAAAAAAGGCTTTTTATTATAGAGAACTTCGAACATAGGCCACAGCAAAGAGGACATATGATGAAGCCACAATGGGCCAGCTTCCACATTTCCCACGGCCCATCGTGTTCCCTCTCTCCCCCTCCACCCCGGCATGGGTTAAACTGTTTCTCCTTTAGGGAAAAAAAAAAAAAACCCTAACACCCAATACCTGCCACTGTGATCTTATTTGGAAACAGGGTCTTGGCATGTGATCAAGTTCAGATGAGGTCATCAGGGTGGGCCCTAACCTAACATGACTGGTGTCCTTATCAAAATGGGAAATTTGATCACAGACACGCACAGAGATGAGGGCAGAGATCAGGGTGACACATCTACAAGCCATGGGCTAAAGATTGCTGGCAAACCACCAGAAGCCAGGAGAAAGGAACGGAGCAGGTTCTCCCTCACGGTTCTCGGAAGGAACCAACCCTGCCAACACCTTGCTCGCGGACTTCTGGCTTCCAGAACATGAGACAACACGTTTCTGTTGTTGAGGCCACCCAGTTTGTGGTATTTTAAGGCAGAATACACAAACTCCCCCTGATGATTTGAAAGCACACTCTAGACGTCAGGTCACTTTTTCTGAGGCCCTTTTCCATCCTTGACCTGGCTGAGGGATTCCAGGACAAGGGCACAGGTTGTGACTCACTTCTTTCGAAAATCCATATGGGCAGGGGTTGGCCTCACCGTTTCCTGACGGCTGTGATGTTACTGTGATGTTACAAGTCTTGTTATTCCTAGCTACAACGATCGAGGCCAGGCAAGGTCTTACTCCAGGCCTCAGTGTCCCAACACGGCCAGCGAGAGGCACAGGGAGAGGTAGGTGACAATATGGCTTCAGCCCAAGCATTTCCCGCCCGGCCTCTGCCCCCCTTCTGACTACTGGCTCCAAATGGCTTTTTCTTTACTTAGTCAAATCTGGTGCTCTAAGGATCAAAGTTTATGACCCTTGAGGATTTTCAAAGAATGTGTCCTGAGCTCTCCAGGCACTCCAAGGAGGCATTCCACAGATGTTTCTGGCAAGGGCCAGCCTGCTGATGGGTGGTCACCGTGGCCACCTGGCCTGGCCGGCCCCACATACGCAGACGGCACTTCTGGCCGACTCGAAAGACACTGACCACATTATTATTTTCTTTTTTCTTTCTGAGGAAGATTCGCCCTGAGCTAACATGTTGCCAATCTTCCTTTTTTTTTTTGCTTGAGGAAGATTTGCCTTGACTAACATCCCTGCCAGTCTTCCTCTATTTTGTATGTGTGTCCCCGCCACAGCATGACTGGTGAGTGGTGTAGGTCCATGCCCAGGATCTGAACCCATGAACCCGGGCTGCCGAAGCGGAACGCGCCAAACTTAACCACTATGCCTCGGGGCTGGCCCCCGACCACGTTATTTTATAGTCTGTATTATGACTATTAAAAAAATTAATTGGGGGGAGCCAACATCAGCAGACTCAAAGAATTAGCATACTGGTTTGGTGTTCTCAAAAACGTGTTTATTCGCTCATTTATTGCTTTTCTGACTGTGTGCTTAAGGGAGATGGTCTGATGAGAGCTCAGCTTCCCACATCGCACCCGCTTGTGGGGTCAAGCCCGCACTCTCGGACAGAAGGAAGTAACAAACGGGACCACAGACCTCGGGCCCACAGACCGCGTCAATGGTGTGAGTGCTGGATGAGAGCCCTCGGGAGCAGGGAGATGCCAGGATCAGGTTCCTAGCAATGGCTGACGCCCACACTCCTCTGCCCGCGCCGGAGTCTGAGTCACTCCGGGAACTTGCCTGAGTTATTTCTATAAACAGCACTGAGGTCGTCCCTTGAGGAGAGGTACCCGGCGGTGCCCAGCCCCAGGCGAGAGCCTGACTTGCCAAATGCAATTACTCACAAGATGGCACGGAGCTGTTCTGTTTTTCCTGACTCTTTGATTACAAAATAGAATTTATCTTAAAAACAAAAAATAGGGAATTAGGGCAGGAACTCGGTTGGGCCCTCTGCCGAATGGCCTCTTCCTGGTCGTGACACCTGCCTGACCGCTCTGTGTGGCCTCAGCTTTCTGCGGAATGAGGGGTCGGGGCAGCGCCTGCCCCGCAGGCCGGGCGGGGCCTGGCCTGGAGAGCGCGGGGGGAAGGAGGGCGGGCCAGGCCCTGGGCTCAGGGGAAGTCGCGGTAGGGCAGGCGGAAGGGGTAGAGGGGCGTGTAGCGCGAGTCGTGCCAGAGAAGCTTCCCCTCCAGGAAGGCGACGGTGCGCAGGGTCAGGACCAGGGTCTGGTGCTTCAGCATGCTGTGCACGTTCAGGCCTGGGGGGGCGGCGGGCAGTCAGCGCTGGGCTGCACCCCGACATCGGGAGCCCTCACAGAGACACCAGGGTCTGGCACGGGGTCGTGAGCCTGCGGCCTGGGTTATCACCCCAGCTCAGCTGCCCACTGCCGGCGAGACGCTGGGCAAGGGACTGTCCTCAGCTTAACTTCTGACCTCGTGCCCAGCTCTCGCCTGCGCTCGGAGGTGACTCCCACCCCAACTCCAGGGGGCAGACAGACGATAATAAAGAAACACAATGTACGGAGGGAGGGAGGGGGGCCTGTGTGGCTGCCATAGTGAGCGAGAGGGAGGAGGGGAGGGCAGGAAGGAGACAGGGCGGGCCACCTAGGATCTGGGGGCCTTGGGCAGGCCTTGGGTTTTCACCCTGGGTGAGGTCAGAGCCATCGAGGACTGTGGGCAGAGGAAGGGACGGGGCTCAGGGGCTCACAGGCGCCCTCTGGTGGCCGTGGGAGGGGCCAGACTGTGGGGACCAGGGCAGGAGTCAGGCACTAGAGCAGAGGCCACTGTGCAAGTCCAGGTGGGAGGAGCTGGGGGCTGGTCCAGCGTGGTAAGAAGGGGTCGGATTCGGATGCGTTTCAAGACAGCTGACAGGGTGAGTGTCAGGGTGGAGGGTGTGGAGGGTGATGGTGCGGTGTGGGGCCTGAGCCATGGGAAGGAAGGGTTTCCTGTGTGCCAAGAGGCCTATGGGCCTGTCCAGGAGGCAGCTGGCCACGCCATCAGGAGACGGGGAGAGAGCTCTGGGGATCAGTCACCATGGAGATGGGGGTGGCACACTCAGGACACGAGAGCCTGCCCCTGCGCCTCTCTCTGAGTGAGGAGCCAGGCCAGCGCAGCCGGCGGGCCCCTGCGCTCACTCCACCCGGCCCTGTGCCCCCTGCTCTGACACACGTGACCTCAGGGTGTTTCTTTAGGAAAGACGCCATTCTCCTGATGCCCCATTTGGGCAAGCTGAGGGGTGGGCTGTGGAGGGTGGGACCGAGTGGCACACACAGGATATGAGCTGGCCCGTGCGCTCTCTTGGGGGTGTGGGGGGCAGACCGGGGCGCGGTGCTCACCGACAGCTGGGACCAGGTTGAAAGTCTTGAGCGTGGAGGTGGCAGCCACGACGCTGGGAGGCATGTCCTCGTGTTCCCTGTAACGGAGGCCGGAGGTGAGCCGGGTGGAGCACTGAGCCCGGGCCCCCACCTCGGCCCGCCTGCCCCCTCACAAGTCCACGAGGAGCACGGAGTCCCCCCAGCGGCGGTAGCGGGCCAGCTCCGTCAGGTACTGGGGGTCTGCCGTCGGCAGCTCGAGGGAGTCCACGACGTGCAGGTGGTCCTGGCGGGAGGAAGCGACCGTCTGAGCCTCCCCCCGCCCCCAGCCGCCGCCTGGGCTCCCCAGCCCCCACAGCCCACCCCCAGACCCCCGGGGCTCCCGGCGGGATGGGGGCTCTACCTGCGCCAGCTTCACGGTCAGCGCCACCTTGAGGCCCTGCACGCGCACCTTCATGGGCAGCATGTAGAAATAGCTGGTGGGGCCCCGCGGGCCGTGCGCGATGCCGCCTGCGGGGACGGACGGGGAGGACAGGCGAGGGCCCCAGCTGGGCTTGGCTGGCCTCTTTCCTCAGCCGTGAGACTCTGAGTGAGGGCCGTCTACCCGCATGTCCACCCTCTGCTGGGCCCTGGGAGGACAGCAGGGAACAAGGCGACAGGACCCCCGCCCTCACGCCAGAGGCTCCACCGCAGAGGGAATCAGGGCTGTGCAGGGCAGCACGAGGGGCTGTAGAGGGTGGGGGGACCCAAACGAGGCCAGGGAGGGCTTCCTGGAAGAGGTGTGGCTCAAGTGCATTAGAAGGAGAGAGGAGTAGGCCAGGCAAACAGGAGAGGACTCTGAGTCAGCTGTCTGGTCGGGGAGGGTGCCAAAGGGACAGGGGGAGGGCTGTGCAGCCACCAGCACCTGGAACGCCAAGGTCAGGGGCTCAGACTTCAAGGCAGTGAGGTCTGTGGGCTGAGTCCTGCGGCTCCGGCCCAGGGGGGCTGATGAGGTGGAGGGATCCCCCAAGATGTGTGAGAAGATGCTCCCAGACCCTGCGTTAGCGCAGACCCCCCGGCCCTGCCCTGCCCACCTCCTCGCCAGATCGGAGAGCGGATGCTGCCATGCCTGGCGCGCCCACTGCCCTTCTGTGGCCAGGGCTTCCGGCCCCCACCCCGCACCTCGGCCCGGGTCTTGGTCTTGGCGTAGCTCTGTGGGCACAAAGTGAGGAGGGTCAGGTTCACGAGGCAGGTGACATCGCAGCCGAAGGGAACAACACAGCAGTGAGCTGGCGGACCGGGCCTGCCGCCGGGCCCCCCGACAGGAGGCACAGAGATTGGGGCTCCGTGGGGACAAGCACGGGGTGCTCCGGGAGGGAGGGAAGGATGAGGAAATCGAGAGTTCCCTCCGCTGCTCCAGAATGTCAGCCTCCGAAAGGCAGGCGCTCTGCTGCCTGGGACACAGTATTTTTTGCATGATTTTAATGTGGCTGCAACGGACAGGAACGAGGAGCATGGGGAAAGACTCAGCTGGAGAGAGTCAGGGAGAGGTGGGGGTGGGGGACCATGAGGGCTTCCAGTGCCAGGCTGACAACTTCATTCTAGGCCGACGGGGGAGCCAGGGAGGGTGTGAGCAGGGGAGGACTTGCTGGACTTCTGAGGTGGGCAGACGCAAGGAAGGCAGAGGGACCCTGATCGATAATGGCTTCTTCAGTGCTCCTGACACAAAATCCAAACTCCTCACCATTGCTCTTGCTGACCTCTATGGCCACGCAGGGCTCCTTTTGGTCCCTGCCACAGGGCCTTTGCATATGCTGTTCCTATAAACTCTAGCCCAACCCCACTGCCCCCTTTACCTAGTTAGCTCCCACTGCACACCTGAGGTTAAATGCCCCTTTCTCTGGGACAACTTCTCTAACTAGACATTTACAGGCATGACTACTCGATTCACATTCACCTCTCCACCTAGACTGTGAGCTTCCTAAGGGGAGCAATCTTGCCTGTCTCGTCCACTAGCACAATGCCCAGTGTACAGCAGGTGTTCAGGATATGCCTGGCAAATGACCCATCAGTGAAGGGCTCAGGAGAGGGGGGATGAGGCCCGAGCCCAGCAGTCCAAAGAAGACACACCGAGGGGCTTCCTCTGCCTCCCTCCCCCCACCTCACCCTACTCGGGCACTCACAATTCTCTTGAAGTTCTTCTGCCAGATGGCAACCTGGTGCAGGATATCCAGCCTGTGGAGGAAGAAAGAGATGTGAGGGGCCCACCTCCACTTAACACCCTCCCCACCCCATCAGATGACAACCTAGGCTCCTCTCTTCCACTCCCAGGGCAGTGTGATCTGGCCCTGACCCTCTCTGACCCCACCTCGCACCACCTCCAGCCGCAATGGCTTCTCTGCGAGATGGAGTCCAGACTCCAGGCCTTTGCACTGGCTGTTCCCTCTGCCGGAAATGCTCTTCCCCCAGCTGGTTCCTTCTCAGCCTACAGGTCTCAGCCCAAACAAGATCCCCAGGAGGAGGCCCCTTGCCAAAGAAAGAGCTGCCCCTTCCTCTTTCTCACAGTACCTCTCTCTTTTCCTACCATTACAACTTACTTACTGCCACTTTTTTTTCTTTTTGCTGAGGAAGATTTGCCCTGAGCTAACATCTGTGCCAGTCTTCCTCTATTTTGTATGTGGGTCGCCACCACAGCATGGCCACCGATGAGTGGTGTAGGTCCACACCCAGGGAACTGAACCCAGGCTGCCAAAGCAGAGCATGCTGAACTTAACCACTAGGCCACGGGGCCAGACTCTATTGTCACTTCTTTATGGACTGGTTTTCCTCTCCAGCCCTGCGCTGTCCCATACTGTAGACACTGGCCACCTGTGTGGCTACTCAACACCTGAAATGTGGCCAGTGCCACATGTTCAAATGACAGTATTTTAGATACACCAGGTAAAGTAAAATATATTATTGAAATCAATCTCACTTATCTCTTCCTCTTTAAAGGAAAATGTGGCTACTAGAAAAATTTATTTATTTATTTAGTTATTTGTGTGTGTGTGTGTGTGTGTGTGTGTGTGAGGAAGATCAGCCCTGAGCTAACATCCATGCCAATCCTCCTCTTTTTTTGCTGAGGAAGACTGGCCCTGGGCTAACATCCGTGCCCATCTTCCTCCACTTTACGTGGGATGCCGCCACAGCATGGCCTGACAAGCAGTGCATCGGTGCACACCCGGGATCTGAACCCGGGCCCCCAGCAGCAGAACGTGCGCACTTAACTGCTACGCCATGGGGCCAGCCCTAGAAAAATTTAAATTACACATGTGGCTCACATTATATGGCTAAGTTGGACATGGCTGCCAGGGTGGTTTGCCAGGAGTTGGCAAACTCGGGCTAGTAGGCCAGCCTGGCCTGCCGCCTGGTTTTGTAAATACGTTTTCCTGGCACACAGTCATGCTCATTTATTTACCTACTGTCTGTGGCTGCTTTTGCGCTGCATTGACAGAGATGAGTAGTTGGCATGGAGACCTGCAAAGCCTAAAATATTTACTATCTGGTCCTTTAGAGAAAACCTTTGCTGACCCCCTGCTCTGAGCTGTAGGCAACATCGGTGACCTCGGTGCTCATTCACTGCTGTATTCCTAACACCTAGAAGGGAATCTGGCACATAGTAGGTGCTTCATAAGTATTTATAGAACAAAATACATTGTGTTTTTAATTTCTTTGTCACCCTCTACTAGATTGGCACTCTGTCAAGGCAGGGGGCAAACCACACAAATAACAGTCATAGTAATAAATTAATAGCACTTATTATGTGCCAGACATGGTGCACGAAACAACACACACCTTGGTATGTGATAACCCAGCCCCGGGAGGTGGCACACATAAGGATGAGATCCTGGCTCTAAGGCTTACAAGCTGTGTGACCCTGGGCACATTTCTTTTTTTTTTTTTTGGTGAGGAAGATCAGCCCTGAGCTAACATCCGTGCTAATCCTCCTCTTTTTGCTGAGGAAGACTGACTCTGAGCTAACATCTATTGCCAATCCTCCTCCTTTTTTTCTTCCCCAAAGCCCCAGTAGACAGTTGTATGTCATAGCTGCACATCCTTCTAGTTGCTGTACGTGGGACGCGGCCTCAGCATGGCCGGAGAAGCGGTGCGTCGGTGCGCTCCCGGGATCCGAACCCGGGCTGTCAGCAGCAGAGTGCGCACACTTAACCACTAAGGCACCGGGCCGGCCCTGGGCACATTTCTTAACCTGTCTGTGCTCAGTTTCCTTAGCTACAAAATAAGGATAACAGAATCCCTTCCTATGGTCTAGTTAACTAAAACGTAAGTAGACTGTGCCAGGCACATAGGAAGGACTTAGCGGTTGTGAGCGTTCATTTCTGCAAAAACCAGTAACAGCAACGAGAATCAACATTCCTGTAGAACTTAACTACGTGCCAGAATTAACTCATTTAATCATCACAGCAACTTGCGGTTTGACAGAACGGGGACACTAAAACACAAAAGCGGAAAGCAGGATTTGAACCCAGGCACTCTGGCCCCAGAGTTCTGGGTCCTTATCCCCTAGAGAATGTCACCGCTCAGCTCTCAACTTGACACAACTCTGCAGCAGGAAAAACCATCCTCCTTTGACAGGTGGAGAAACTGAGGCTCTAGAAATTCGCCTCTTTCCCCAGGTACGAGCCCAGGTCATGCTGATTCCTCAACCCCCGCTCCTCGCCCCTCTGCCACCCAGGTCCCCATGACAGCTCCCACTCACCTGGGCGCCGTGGCGAACACGTCCGGGTGCAGCTCGGTCAGCCCCACGCGCTCCTGCTCGTAGCCCCGCAGGGACTCGACCCAGGCCTGCACCGGGCGCCGGGGCGCGAGGACCGGGAGCTCGCATCTGCGCAGCACGGGCTCCTGGGGACCTGGGGCGACTGGGAGGTCAGGCGTCAGGGCCAAGGGTCAGAGATCCCCGTCGCCGCCCCTCCTAGGGCGACCCCGGCAACCTCACCCGCGCTCACTACCGTCTCTGACTTCTCCGCCGGCTTCACCGCCTCTTCCGCCAGCGTGCTCAGGCCCTGCAGGCGGTGGGCGAGAGTGAGACGACCCCCGGAGCGTCCCACCGGTGTCCTCCGACCCCGCCCCCAGTCCCCGGCCTCACCCGGTAGCCCGTGGGCCGGAGCCAGGCCCGCGCCCCGGCCCGGACCAGCAGCAGCATAGCCGCGCGGCTTCCCACGCCGAGAGGTCACGGCTCCCTCTGCCGCGCGCCGCGCCTCGCGATGACGTCACGCCCGCGACACCGCCCGCCGCGCTCAGATGGGGCGCTGCAAAGCCGGGCGTGCGTCCAGCAGCGAGGACGGCGGGGCCTGGCCCAGCGTGCCTCCACTTCCGCCCCAAGACTAACCCCTAGACCCCAATTTTCACTCCCGGCATAAACGACCCTCTGCGACCCCTGAGACCGCGACTCCACCGCAACAAGCCCCGCCCCCTCCGTGGGCCACTTCCTCTTGGGTTCCCGCCCCTAAAGAGCCGGTACAGGAATCCAGCCAATGAAGCCTTCCCACGCTCTTCGTTCAGCCAATGAGCGCTAAGTCTGGAAAAGTGGCCCGCCCATGGCTGGGCGGTTCCGAGGCGGGCGGCTAAGGGAATTTGACCAATAACTATTAGGCTTTGGATGTCAGCCACGCCCTCCAGGCCACGCCCCCATGTAGCCGCCGAGACTGACAGCGGTGATTTTTCAGTATCCAATAACGTGGTTTTGTTTGTTTGCCTGTGTGTTTAAATGCAGAGCCTTATCTCCCCCAGAAAGCACTCAGGATTAGGCCTGCCGGAAGGTGCCCCTCTGCTTAGATCCCCCGGAGCTGGGCTATGTCCCCCTCAAACCCCTCAGATTAGGTCTGTCTCTCCCCCAACCCTTAGGCCAAGGTTCCTGTCGCCTCTCAGACCTGCCAGGGTTCTCCGAGGACAGAGCAAAGTGGAGCGTCCACAGATCTTGGTTTGCCGCCCTTGTCGCCCACCCGCCCTGCAGAAATCCAAAAGCTCACTTTGTAGGTACTTTGCCACGTTCCCCGTCAGACCCTCCAGGGGGCGCCACGAGCCCGGAGCAGCCTTCCGTGCCGGGCCAGACCCGAGCACTTAGCTGCCAGCGCCGTCTGGACTGAGCTCAGGGGCCGAGAACTTGGTCTCGGAACCAACCTCAGTTTCCTCATCTGGAAAATGGGGAGGTTGTGACTTCGATGAAATGATGGAAGCAAAGTGCGCACAAAATGAAAACACTAGCACAGAGTGAGACTTAAGAAATAGCATTATTATTATTAAAGGTCAATTTTGTCATCAAATCAAGGCAAGAGCCAAGGCAGGTATGAGGGTGGACCCTGGAGGACTTGAAAGATGTGCTAAATTGTAAGCCTTTTGTGTTTTTTTTGCGTCTGATATAGAACATGGATATTTTCTTGAAGTATTAATGAAAATTTACAGTGTATTTCACTGTGTATTTTATCCCTGCAAGAATAACTGTGAATCTGTGTTTAAAACTCCATGCACTTTGTAATTTAAAAAAGTCTTTTAATCCTTTATTTTGTAGAATTTTATTCATTCATTTTATGTTGGCATAGGTAATTCACACACTTGTAAAGAAAATTTCAAAAACTACCAAAGGATAACTAGAGTGAAAAGTCTGTCTCCTCTACCTCTGTCCCCTGCCCCCCAGGTCCCCTCCCAGAAGCCACCACTACAACCAGTTGTGTGTCTCCTCCCAGATCCAGTGTATGATTTTATAGGCAGATTTACAGGTCTGTCCTGTGCTGGGGAGTTTAGATTTTAAGTTGTGAATGATGTAATGGCATTTAGTTGCTTAATGATTTATTAGGCACCTACTGTATACTGCTGGAGTAAATCCAGCAGAAATCCTTGAGACACTCACAGTCCAGTGGCTAAAGGACCCGAATGGGCAAGGGAAGGTCTCTAGGGTCTGTGGGAGCCCATGGAGAAGAATTCCTAACTCGTGGGGACAGGGGTCTCAGAGGCAGCTTCCTAAAGCTGTAACCTGAGAGTTAAATCTTGAGGGCCCATCAAGAGCTTGTCCAGAGGAGAAAGTATGTTCCAGGCTGAGGGAACAGCATTTGCAAAGGCCAGAAGTGGGGAGAACATGGGGGACGCGGTGGGCAGGGGTGGCTGGATCTTCCTGACAGCCACATGCTTTGTTCATTGACTCATTCATTTATGCTGGTCCCACCTCAGGGCCTTTGCACTCTTGTTCTTTCTGCCTGGAACATACTTTTCCCAGATCCCCACATGGCTCCCTCCCTCCCCTCCTTTGATTCTTTACTCAAGAGTCACCTCCTCCAAGAAGCCTGTCCTTACCACTCCTATTTCAAATTGCAATCCCCACCCCTGGCCCTCTGACCCCCTTATTCTGCCCTGTTTATTTCCATCAGTATTTATCTTCTAACATCCTATATAACTTCCTATTGTTTTTAATGCTTTTTGGCTGTCTCCACTATTAGAGTGTTAACTCCCCAGGGCAAAATTTTTGCTCTGTCTTGTTCCCTGCTGTAGCCCCAGAGCCCAGCAGAATGCTTGTGACACAGCAGGGTCTTAACACACGTTTGTTGAGTGAATTCCTCCGCTCATCATCTTGTTGCAGGAATATAACCAGAAACAGAAAAAGCTCTCCCTTTGTCTCCTGGGTTTCAAGGTCTTTATCTCCCTGAGGTCATGGGCACATAAGATACCCAATAAATTATTATTTACCTAATGGCACTGGGGTCACATAGACACAGGTTCGAATCCAGGGGCTGCCACTATTGGCTGGGTGTCCTTAGGCACATGATTAGCCCTTTTGGAGTTTGGTCTCCTTTTTTTTTTTTTTTTTGGTGAGGAAGATAAGCCCTGAGCTAACATCCAATACCAATTCTCTTTTTGCCAAAGAAGACTGGCCCTGGGCAAACATCCGTGCCCATCTTCCTCTACTTTATATGGGACACCGCCACAGCATGGCTTGACAAGCCACGCGTCAGTGTGCGCGGGGGATCCGAACCTGCGAACCCTGGGCTGCTGAAGTGGAGCGCACACACTTAAGTGCTGCGCCACCGGGCTGGCCCCTGGAGTTTGGTCTCCTAATCGGTAAGCGGGACACACACAAACACTGAGCTTTGCAGAGGATCAGAGTTCTCTTTCCTTCCTTCCTCACTCCCCACAGTCTTTTTTCCCCCACAGAGGGAGCCTGTAAACACCTGAGGCAGATCACATCCCTCCTCTGCTCAGAACCCTCCGTGCCGTCCACTTCACTCACAGCGAAAGCCAAAGACTTCCTGCAGCCCACAAGGCCCCGCAGGACCTGTCCTTACTTCCTCCTACCCTCCCCCTCTACCACTCTGTGGTTTTGGCCAACTGGTCTTCTCACCAGAAACTGTCCATCTCACACCAGCCTCAGGGCCTTTGCACTGGTCGCCCCTTCTGTCTGGACGACTCTCCCCTTCAGCTGCATGGCTAACTCCCCCACCTCCTTCAGATTTTTACCCAAACGCCACCTTCTCAGGTGACACTGGCTCTAAGATCACTGTTCCCTTCCTACCTCATGTTTCTCATCTGCCTTCCCGGTTTCATATGTCTCTGGAACTTTCATTACATTCTAACAGATGACATCATGTTCTTATTTATCCTGCTGCTTCTCTGTCACCCCCCCTAGAATGTCAGCTCCTGGAGGACAGGGATCTTTGTTTTTGTTGCTAAGAAGGGTGCCAGGCACCAGGGGGTTCTCAGTACATAGTAATCGAACAAGTGGAATGTAGACAAAACAGTTAGCACAGGGCTCCCACCAGCACGTTGATTATGAGCCTCAGTGAAACTGAGGTAATGACCTTGAGAACTGTACACTGCAGGGCTGGCCCCGTGGCTTAGCGGTTAAGTGCGTGTGCTCCGCTGCTGGCGGCCCGGGTTCGGATCCCGGGCGCGCACCAACGCACTGCTTCTCCGGCCATGCTGAGGCCGCGTCCCACATACAGCAACTAGAAGGATGTGCAGCTATGACATACAACTATCTACTGGGGCTTTGGGGAAAAAAAAAAATAAAATTAAAAAAAAAAAACAACTGTACACCACGAGGCTCAAAGTTTGACGGTTTTGGCCCAAGCCTGGGTAGAGGTCAAAGGTCGACATGTCCAACCCACTCCTGTGGATCAAAGGCTCAATTGTAGGTGACCTCCGTCCCCAGTGACACGGGGCCTGCGTCAGCCTTGCAGCCCGCGGAGGAAGTCTGCTGGCTGCCGGCACGATAGCAATTTAGGGGGCACACATGGGAAGCTGGAGGCCCCCCCGGATATCTGGTCTTTCTAGCCCCATCACTATGCAAGGCTTCACAAAGGCCAGAGGTCAGGGTTGCAATGCTTGGGGGGCAGCCCCCAGGTAGGAGGTGCAGGGCATGTGGGGGGTCTGGCTTACTGGGGGGAGCTGTCTGAAGTGCCCCTCCCCCATCAACTGCCAAAACATCTGCTGTGTGTTTGTTTGCAGCTGAGTTTGTGGGTAACTGCCAAGCCCGTGAGGAGGCGGAGTCTCCCACTGAGGCACCCCCCCCCCCCCCCCCCCCCGGGCACGGGGGATACATCTCATTTGCATGGACGTTTCTATTCCCTTCAGTTCTGCCAGGCTGGGGCTGTGGAGCAGAAAAAAGGTGCAGATCAGCCCCCAAGCCAGGTCTCGGCAGAAAGCCAGGCCCCCCCCCTCCCGGCTTGAACCCCTGGGCAGGGCACGTGGGCTCTCTGAGCCTCAGTTTCCTAGTCTGTAAAATGGGGGTATAATTGCCGCTGTCTCACATGGTCTGTTTCAGGCTCGAGCCTGTATGCCCTCAGATCATCCATGCCCTGCCCCGCCCCCACCCCATGACCAAGGGCTCACCGCTGCCCACCACATCTCCCTTGCCCACTGGCTTCTGCCCACATTTCACCAAGAGCGGGCACCCAGGATGGATTGGAAGGCAAGACGATGGGAGCAGCCAAGATACTTCTCCCCATCTGCTTCTGGGGAGCAGCATCTCCCACTGGGCACAGCCTCCTTATGTGCTAATTTCTAAATAGTCTCTCCCCACTCTATTTCAGTTTCTCATCTACGCAACCAACTCCTGTATTAAATCCCCTCCATTTGAGATGCTTCTATTTTCCTGAGTCGACGCTGACTGATGGAAGGCAGCTGTGACGGCTTTTGCTGGTTGGTTTTTTTGTTAAGAAACAATTTCAACAAAATAAAGTCTTTCCTTTTGAGTGTATCATTCTGCAAGTTTCCACAAACACATATAGTCATGCAACCACCACCAAAATTAAAATTTAGAATAGTTCCATCACCAGAAAATTCCCCCGTGCCCTTTCATAGTCAACCCGTCTCTCCACCCCCAGATCCTGCCAACCACTGGGATGTTCACCTTCCTCTAGTTCGATCTTGTCTAGAATGTCATAGAAATGGGACCACATAGCAGCCTTTTGTGTCTGGCTTCTTTCCCTCAGTGTTAAGCATTTGAGATTCACCCATGTTGTTATGTATCACTGGTTCCTTGATTCCTGAGCCATTTTCCTTGTAAGGATGGACAGCAGTCTGTCTGTTCATCTCCTAGTTGAAGGAGCTGCTCTGAGCTGCTCATGAGTTGATATTGCAAAGCGCTCAGGACAGTAACCAGCACATTATAAATGCGTCAGCTGTTATATTATGCTGGGGTGGGGGGCTTGCTGAGAAGGAGCCTCCGGCATTCCCCTCTCCCTGAACTGTGCATGCTTCTCTCGTCCCGAAGGGAGAGCCCACTCTTCCCAGGCTGGAAGGGCCAAGGCTACATCTGGTGGAGACGTGGCAGGGGCTGGCCTCCGCCGGGAGCCTCCCCACCCCATCCCTGAAGCCGAAAGTGGGCCCCGAGCCCACGGATGGATGAGACACAATGGCCGCAGCCCTGCTGCCTGCCAAGATCAGCATCTGGAAAGTTTCTCTGCAGCTGGGGCCCCTTCCCCCAGTGCTGGGCGATGATGAGAAAGTTGGGACCTGTCACAGACACTTCTTTCCATGCGGTTTCTCCTGCCAAGAGCTGAGAGGTGGGGGTGGGGAGAGTGGAGGCTCAGGGAGGAGGGAGGGCAGGCCTGGGCCTCATTGATTTGGGGGAGTTCACAAAATTTGGGATGGGAGTGGGATCAGAGAATTCCCCTCACCTGGATTACAGAGAAGAATGTTCCTCCTCTCACCAATGACTGATGTGGTCCTGAGTGGTACCCACCGCCCTTCTGTCCTGACCCGCCAGGGCAGGGATGCAAGTCACTGAATCTGGACTGGGGCGGGGACTTGAGATGAACAAGGAGGCAGAGAGCTTTAGTCCAAATCCCACCACTACTGTGTGCCTCAGTTTCCTCATCTCTAAAATGGGGTGACAAGGAAAAGGCAAAACTATGGAGACGGTAAAAAGATAGTGGTTGCCAGGGGTTGGGGGGAGGGAGGGAGGGATGAACAGGCAGAGCACAGAGGATTTTTAGGGCAGTGAAACTGTTCTGTGTGATACAATGATGGTGGATACGTGTCCTTCTCATTTGTCTAAACCCATAGAATGTACAACACCAAGGGTGAACACTAATGTCAACTATGAACTTGGGGTGATAATGACATGTCCATGCCAGTTCATCAGTTATAATCAATGCACCCTTCCGGGGCCATGTTGATGGTGGGGGAGCCTGGGCACATCTGGGGGCAGAGGGTATACGGGAAATCTCTGTACTTTCCACTCAGTTTTGCTGTGAACCTGAAACTGCTCTAAAAAATAAAGTCTATGAAAAAAAATGGGATGATGATAATAATAACACCCACCTCACAGGGTTGTGAGGATTCATAGGGCCGCACCCAGCACAGCCCGTGTCTGTCGCATGAGTGAGCGTTAGCCATTATTGTCAGAGGCCCTGTAATTAGTGGAGGCTGGTCCAATTCTCTTCCTTCTGTATTTCCCCTTCCTGGGACTCCCCAAGAAAAGGGCCTTGCTTCCTTCCTCTTCCACAGTTCTCACTCAGGGTCTCCCCTAGGGCAGGGCCCAGCTTTGCATTTAACCCCTCCAGACCATCAGGAAGTCTAGGCCTTCAGTGGTTTCCATTTCTCCAGCCGTCCCCTCAGCTGACCCGGCGGAGACCTCGTGTTGTGTCAGATGTAGGAGGCGGTGGGGTGGGGGGGAGGTGGAAGTTGCTTGTGAGTGCCTCTGTGTGCCTCAGGGGACATCACCTTTATCTAGGAGCCATGGTCCCTGTAACAGACAGCCGGATACGTCTGTGGCCTTGACATCACCCCCACCCCCAGGTCCCTGGGGGTATGGCAAACTGCTGAGCTAGCCGAGGGCACTTCCTCCGCAGCCTTCAAGTCCCCACAGAGGCTGAGATTTCCGCTCCGATAGCTCCGTGGGGAGGAGAGGACCCAGTTCTCTTTGCACTTTACTCCTGTGGGTTGAACACCTGGTTTCTAGAGGTCGTCCGGGCAACACATGTCACTTGGCAGAGGATTCAGTGAGGTGTTACCGAGGTCCGAGTGGACCCCAAGATCTGGCCTGGAACCAAGTGGACACTGAAATCTGGCTCAGGAAAAGAAGCGAAGTCTCTCTGACTTTTCTTATCTCCCCATAAAGCCCTGCTACCCTGTGTTAGAACTATCTGATTTCTTCTGTCTCCTCCATCGGACTGTCAGCTTGGGACGGCAGAAACCAATGAGGCATCACCAGAGATAGCACAGAGCATTGTATGTTGCATTATATGAATGTATACGCTGCCTACATATATGTAGCATTAACATATTGATTTTTAATATTCATTTCTTTATTAATCACTTACATATGTTTATTCTTAAGATCAATTTATTTAATGGTGATATGTCGATTGTTGATATGTTTATTAACATTATTGTTTATATTATTGATATTATTTATTATTGTTATTACAGGAAAAATTTTACAACTAGACGTCTGGCGATCTGTTTGTTACCTTTTATCTGATTTTTCATGTCTTTGTAAATTTTTTGAATTGGTAATACGAGCTAAAAACTTCCAGTCCCCCAGAGTATACCATGAAAAGTCTGGCCCCTTCTCACCTGTTCCCCTGCTCCCCAGCCCCCCTCCCTGAGGGTAACGGCTGTGACCAGTGGCTTGTGCCTTCTCCCCGAGATGGCCTATGAGTCCACAGGCAAATATGTGTGTATTTATACAGTCCTTATATATACACCTAGACGATGCGTGCAAGCAATGCAAACTGGTCTACTCTGTGTTTTTTTCAACTTAACATCTTGAAGAGTTTCACATCCAGACTACTCCATTTTTTACTTTTTTCTTAGTCATAAATGGATCAATTTTAATTTCCTTTTTGGTTTTGTGTTTTAACACTCTTTAAGAAGTGTAACATACATACAGAAGAGTGCACCAAAAGTCTCCTTTCTTTTTATCAGTTGCATTGTCTGGGTATCAAGCAGCCTTAAATTTTTTAAAATTTCAGCTTTATTGAGGTATCATTGACATATAAAATTGTAAGATAGTTAAAATGTACATCGTGGTGATTTGATAGACACATCGTTAAAGGATTTCCCTTTCTAGTTAAATAACTCACCCATTGTCTCACATATTTCTCTTTCGTGTATGAGAACATTTACGTTCTACTCTCTTAGCAAATTTCACTTATACATTGCAGTGTTATCAACTGAGGTCACTACTGTTTACGTTAGATCCTCAGACCTTATCCATCTTATAACCTAAAGTTGGTACCTTTCCACCAACCTCTCCCTGTTCCCCCACCCCAGCCCCTGGCAACCACTTTCCTACTCTCTGTTTCTATGAGTTTGACTTTTTTTTTTAAGATTCCACATATAAGTGAGACCATACGGTATTCATCTTTCTCTGTCTGGCTTACTTCACTTAACATAATGCCCTCAAGGTCCATCCATGTTGTTGCAAATGACAGGATTTCCTCGTGAGTGAATAATAGTCCATTGTCTGTATACACACATCTTCTTTATCCATTCATCCTTTAACGCACACTTAGGTTGTTTCCAGCTCTTGGCTATTGTGAATTACGCTGCAATGAACATGGGGGTGCAGATACCTTTTTTTTTAGCATTATGCTGTTCAACACTCTTTACTGAAGTATAATATATACATACAGAAGAGTGCACCTACCCCCTCCCTCCTTTTTATTGCATGGTCTGGGTATCACGGAATCTTAATTTTTAATTTAATTTATTGCTGGAATAGGGCACATACGCACGTCACAAAAGTCAATAGGCATGGAAGGATTCACAGAGTGAAAGCAGCCTCCCTCCCATGCCCTGTCTCCTGTCTTTCAATTCCTCGCCCAGGAAATTTACCAGTTTCTTCTTCTTGCCATATTCTGGATATTCTGCATGCATACAGTAGAATATCAGCTCCTCAGAAACACGGAGTTTTGTTCCTTAATAAATGTTTAACTTTGAGAATAGTGTCTGGCACCTACCAGGTGTTTAATGTATTTCATAAATAAACATATAAGCAGATTATGTATACATTTCCACAAATAGTACCCTCCTAAAAGGCTGAATGAGGGGAACGGGAGGAAACTGAAGGATTAAATAGAAGATTGGCCCTAGCTTGGAACGCAGGGCGCAACCTGGGCCTGCTGGTCGACCACAGCGAGGGTGGGACAGCTATCGATAAAGGGAGGGTCGGCTGTTGGGTGCTCCTGGGAGAGGGAGCAGCGGCTGAATTCTGAGGCCTTATCAAGGCAAAGCCAGTCCTGTCTTTGGGGCAGGGCGTGGCACATAGTAGGATCTTGATTATTTGTTAGATGAACACGCACATAGAAGGGGCTTAATGCCTATTTTCTGCGTTGACACATAGTCGGTTCTTAATGGCTCCTTGTTGAGTAAATAAATGGGATCCCGCGCTCTCCTCCAATTCTGGGGTCCCAGGGATGGGCCAACAGTTTATTCGCAACCGAAGACAGTTGTTTCAGGTTGAGGTCACCTGGCCAAGACAGACGTGACGTCACCAGGCTGCGTGACGTCATGCGCCGGCCGGTTCTCACGGGTGGGGGCTGGGAGGGGCAGGGCGGGAGGTGGGGGTGCGGACAAAGGGACCCCGCGCGCCTCCCCCGCCGGCCCCCGCGCGCGCGCCCCGGCTGGCCAGCCACATCTGGAATTCATTGCCGCCGCCGCCGGAAAAGGGAGGAGAAGAGGGCGGGGCGAGTTGGGGGGCCGAGGCGGTGCCTTTCCCCGCCCCCCCTCCGTCCCCGGTCCCCAGCCCCGGGACGCAGCCGAGCCCGGCGGGCAGCCCCAGCCCCAGCCGCGGCCGTCCCGGGGACGCAGACGCCCAAGCCCCTCCGACCAGGGCAGCGACCCGGGCCAGCCTAGCCAGGTGAGCGTGCGTGGCGAGGGGGAGGCAGAAAGGGCGGGCCCCGGTCTCCTGAGGTCGCAGGATCGGAGCTGGGGGGCCTGGCCAGGGGTTGGGGGCGCCCCGGGGCGCGCACGCGCCGCGCGTGCTCCTGCTGCACGGAGGGAGTGGTCACCGTGAGCCCTCTCCACGACTCCAGGCGGCCCCCACTGCCTCGGCCGCGAACCCCCAGACTGCGCTCCCTGCCTTCCCCAGCGGCAGGAAGTTGGCGCCGAGGAGAAGGCGGAATCCGAGCGCTTTCAGTCGCAGACTGGGAGGCAGGACAGCGAGCCCCGCGATCAAGGGTTTGGGGAGTGTGTATGGGGGTGTAGGGCGCCCCTCCTGGCTAACTCGGGCTGGGCGAGGGCGAAAGGTGCTGCGCGCCCTAGAGCTTCCAAGCCAAGGGGCGGGGCCCCGGGGAAGGCAGTCGCCCACTGTCTGCTCATCTGGCTCTCTGCCTCAGTTTCCCTGAGTAGTTCGTCTCCTCCAGTCCGCCCGCGGGGGCGTGGCTTTGTTCTTGAGGGACAGGGAACGTGACTGCGTGGCTCCGGCGCGTCGTCTTTATCCTGGGGATGGGGCCTGGGTGCAGACGTGCGTGCCACAGACCCCGTGTGGTCCCGGGCCCAGCAGAGCGTCGGAACCTCGCCCCCTCCTCCGGCACGAATTGACTCACCCGGGGATTTCCACCCCCTCCCCCGAGTCCGCCCTAGTCAGGTGCTCCGGGCGCCACGCGCTGTGCCCACCGTCCTCCGCGTGGCGCAACGCGGGTGCAGCATTCGTGGTGCGGCTGCTGCTGGAATCTCCCCCCACCCCAACCCCCAGTGCTCCGGGAATGCCAAGGCGGGGCCCCTGGGACGGAGAGGAGCCCCCCACCCCCACTTGGAGATGTTGGGGGTCCCGCGCGTGTGGCTGTCGCGGGAGAGAGGAGGCGCGGCCCCAGCGGCTGCGAGTGTGGATACCGCGCATTCCACGGCCAGATAAGGAGGTCGAGACTGCGGCTGGAGGGCGGGGGCGGGTCCTGCCGCCGTCTCCACGGAGACGCGCTGGGCTTCGCCCGGGGTGGGGGGGCTGCTCGCGGACCAGAGGCGTCTCCAGCCTCCCTTGCTGTTGTTTGGGTCTGGGCAGAGTTTAGGAGCCTCCACCCTCGGGGACCCACTGGGGCCTTGTTGGTCCGTTCATTCATTCATCCGTCCATCCATCCATTCCACATGCTTTCTGAGCACTTCTGTATGCCAGGCATCGTTCCAAAGGGGCTGAAAACCGACTGGGTGGCTGGCCTCCGACACTCACGTTCTACCGTGGAAGCCAGACAGAAAACAAGAAATACAATCATAATTTCCAAAATTTGCAAGTGCTGTGAAGATCATAGAGCAAGATGCTGTGATAGAAAGGGCCTGAGGAAGGCGGCTCGAGTAGACTGGCACGTCAGAGGAGGCCCCTCTGAGAAAGTGCCCTTAAAACTGAAACCTGAAAGATGAGGAGATAGTCGTTCAAGGATTGCGAGGAAGGGCATGCCAGGTGGAGGAACAGCCGCGGCAAAGGCTGTGAGCTGGCGATGGGGGTGGCAGGCAGGAGGCCAGTGTGGTGGGAGTGGAGTGACCCTGGGGGAGAGTGGGAAGAGACTAGGTGGGAAGGGGCCAGGCCCTTTGGGGCAGTGGGGAGCCATGGTAGAAGCTGGAGCTGAGCAGTGGCCTAGTGGAGCGCCCCCTGGCTGCAGCGCGGAGAATAGGGGGTGGGGCCTGAGAGCTGAAGAAAGGGGGAGAGGGGCTGCCCTAGGGCAAGAGGCTCATTGAGTGACCGGGAGGAACACTTAACCACAGGAGTTGCCTCTAAGGGGAACTTGGGGAAGGGGTGCCTGGAAGCCACTGAGGCTTCCTCCAGCCTTCCTCTCTCCTTATTTCCCCTTGAACAGTCTTGGTCTGTCTCTCTTCCCTTCCCTCCAAACCCTGTCACTTGTGGCTCTCCCTCCATTGAGGCCAGGGACCGCCTCCTGAGCTTCTGTGTGTAGCCAGCCTGGGAGGCTGACACAGCGAGGGGAAGCTGGCAAGGGCTGTATCGGCCTCGGGGTGACTCTGCCAGCCCCAACCTCCGGGCCCTTCTTCCTCTTTCTGGGAAGCAGACCTGCCGTCAGTTCGCGTGTTAGCAAAGTCGTCGGGATGCAGTGTGGGCCTCAGTTTCCCCTTCTCTAACTAGGAGAGCCGTCCTGCCTTCTGAGGATGCCTTGACAGCCTCCTGGGGCTGCAGAAAGTGAGGGTACAGCGCCCCCTGTCTCTCCCCCCTCCCCCCCAAGAAGACAGACTTGGTCAGTCCCTGGGGTGCAAGGGCTGAACTCATTTCTTATTTCGCCAGGAAACGGCTATAAATCTTTCTCTTGGCCGCCAGACAGGAGACGAGTGGTGGCCCCACATGAGGCGGGGACGGGGCGGCCACGGAACATACCCTGCGCTTCTCGCCCACCAGCAAATGTGTTTCCCAGGCCTGCGATGGGTCTTTGATTGTTAATTATGAACCCCAAGAGGGGCCCAGTAGACCAGGGCAGGCTGGGGGCGTCTGGTCGGGGTGACCCGGCGGTCAGGCCGCGGTTCAAACTCTCCCCTGGGACACCCACACAGCCTTCACTCTGTCCTCGGAAAGAAATGAGCTGCAGCCGCCTGCTGAGGTCCAGATCAGTAGTGCTGGCCGGAGAGCGCCCCCAACGGGCCAATCAAATACCGAGGACGGAGAGCTCAGGCCAATAGGCGAATCGCTCAATGCCCTGGGATTGAAAATGACCCAATCAGAGCGCGTGCTGTTTCTGGCCCGACGGCTGGTCTGGTAAGGCCGAGGCCTGGGCCAAGCCAGCTCCAGGCCGGCTGCAGCGGGCAGAGGGCATCGGGGCGCCAGGGGCCCTGTCCGGCAGGGAACAAGGGGCCTCTGTGTGGCGATCTGGGCGGGGCGACAGTCCCCGGGGATGCGCACAAGCCCTTCTCTGTTCCCAAACTAGGACGGATGTCCCTTTGCCCAGGGGGAGCAGCTGCCTCCGTCAGGCCGGGGGCCAGGGCGCCCCTCCGAGGGGGCGTCCGGGGACTGAATGGCTTGGCGACCCCGGAAGCCCCCCATCACTCCCAGGCTCACTAGGAACCGGCCTAACCAGCCTCCTTTCTGGAACCGTGTTCCTGGAGCGCACGTGGTCTTTGCTAGGCGTGTTTCCAGGGATGTGGGGAGGGCTTTCCCGCGCCTCCCCCTACCCCCCCAATTATCTAATGGCTGGAGCTTCCTCCCGGCTCCTTTGTGAAAGGCAGACACTGCACCACCTCTGAGACACCCCCCCCCCCACCAAGCTGGGGGAAACCATGATGTCCGCTCTCATCCTCTCTGCCCACGCGCCTCTTCCCACCCCCTCCCCCCACGGCTCAGTTTTCCTTGACAGTGGGGGTGACTCAGGGTTTCATGGAAACAAATACCGTCCCCCCTCCCCGCGAGGCTGCACGCCCCCTCACCGCTCACATGACTTCAGCACAGCTGCCCCATCCTCCTAGCCAGGACCTCCCAGACCGGTCTCCCGTGGCTCCCCCATCCCATCAGCCTTCTCCACACCGGATGTGACTGGGGAGCTGGGACTCCACCCTGTTTGTTCCAGGGGCCTCACATCTGGATTTCATCTTGGCTGGGGAGGGGGGTGCCGGCGCCCTGCTCACCCCGCTGGGACTGTCTGTCACACGGCTGGACTAGCTGGTGCTGATGAGAACAGGCTGTTGGGAATCTTGCCTGGCTGGCTCAGTCAACATCCCTCCCCAAAAGATTGGGTGGAGGGCACCTAGGCCACAGCTGTATGTGTGGCAGGAAGAGGGGAGCTAATAATATTGGCTAATATTTATTGAGTGCTTGCTACGTGCTAAGCGTGCCTTATGCATCATTCAACAAGATTTTCCCATCAGCCCTCTGAAGTCCCCGTTGCACCGATGAGAACATTGCAGCTGAGAGGCCGAGTATCTCGTGACTTGTCCAAGGTCCCTCAGCATGTCAGAGGGGGGAGTGGGGTTGAATCCTGAATTGCTTCCAAGATCTACGTCCTTGAAGATGACGTGACCTCAGGGATGCTCGAACCTTAGGGCCACCCTGGTGTCTCCCCAAGACCTTATCTTGGGAGCGCGCATGGCCTTGGGGCTTAGACCCAGCCTGGAATCCAGGGCAGTGGGTGGTAACCAGCAAGGGACCGTGTTATCAGCAGTGAGCATCTCGCTGACCCGGGTTGCCAGGCTGGCCTGAGGCCTGAGGCTCCAGTATATTTGAGGAAGGAGACAAGCTCTCCAGCTCCTGCCCCAGGCTCGCTCTCTGGGTAGGTTGGCAAGGCTTCTGGAAGCCCACTTTGTGTCCTTCATGCCCCTGGGGGGAGACCTTCTGTTCCTTTGAAAGACAGTGTAGCCTAGTGGTTATAGAGGCTTTGGAGTGAGTTTTTTTGGCTCTGCCACTTACTAGCTTTGAGATTTTGAGAAAGTGAATTGACCTCTCTGAGTTTCCCACCTGTAAAGCGGAGATGGTGATGATTCTGACTTCACGCGGCCACTCAGCGAGGGGTGACGGAGCTGGGAGTCGAACCACAGCCGTCCAAAGTCAGAGCCCCGGCAGCAGCCACAGCACTGACCTGTCTGTCTGTCTGTCTGTCTTTTCTCTCTGCAGCTCTGACAGCCCCATGGCCCCGGCCGGCCACTGAGCCCCACCATGGGCAGCCTGTACTCGGAGTACCTCAGCCCCAGCAAGGTCCTGGAACACTATAATTACACCAAGGAGACACTGGACACGCAGGAGGCCTCCCGCCAGGTGGCCTCGACGCTGATCATCATTCTCTGCTGCGCCATTGTGTTGGAGAATCTTCTGGTGCTCATCGCGGTCATACGCAATAGCAAGTTCCACTCGGCCATGTACCTGTTCCTGGGCAACCTGGCCGCCTCAGACCTCCTGGCGGGCGTGGCCTTTGTCGCCAACACCTTGCTCTCGGGCCCTGTCACGCTGCGGCTGACACCCGTGCAGTGGTTCGCCCGCGAGGGCTCTGCCTTCATCACGCTCTCCGCCTCCGTCTTCAGCCTCTTGGCCATCGCCATCGAGAGGCACGTGGCCATTGCCAAGGTCAAGCTTTACGGCAGTGACAAGAGCTGCCGTATGCTGCTGCTCATCGGCGCCTCGTGGCTCATCTCGCTGGTGCTCGGTGGCCTGCCCATCCTTGGCTGGAACTGCCTGGGCCACCTGGAGGCCTGCTCCACCGTCCTGCCGCTCTACGCCAAGCAGTACGTGCTCTGCGTGGTCACCATCTTCTCCGTCATCCTGCTGGCCATCGTGGCCCTGTATGTCCGCATCTACTGCGTGGTCCGCTCCAGCCATGCCGATGTGGCTGGCCCGCAGACGCTGGCCCTGCTCACGACCGTCACCATCGTGCTGGGCGTCTTCATCCTCTGCTGGCTGCCCGCCTTTAGCATCCTCCTCCTGGACTATGCCTGTCCCGTCCGGGCCTGCCCTGTCCTCTACAAGGCCCACTACTTCTTCGCCTTCGCCACCCTCAACTCGCTGCTCAACCCTGTCATCTACACGTGGCGCAGCCGGGACCTGCGCCGGGAGGTACTGAGGCCTCTGCTGTGCTGGCGGCAGGCGGCGGGGATACAGGGACGGCGGAGCGGGACCCCGGGCCACCGCCTCCTGCCCCTCCGCAGCTCCAGCTCCCTGGAGAGGGGCACGCACATGCCCACGTCGCCCACGTTTCTGGAGGGCAACACGATGGTGTGAGGGACACGTGGGCCGACAGCCAGGCCACAGCAGAGTGCCCTGCGGAGAGGCGCCGAATGACCTTGGACAGAGATGTGGGGCTGCCAAGCAAGATGTCCCCACACCAGAGACCTGGGTGATACTGAAAATGTTTCACGCCCGGGACAGCCGGCTGAGGCACCGACCAGTCACGTGGCCGAGCTGCAGCAGCGTCGTGGAGACAAGTGCGGTGACCTGTGTGGCCCCTTGAGGACTAGATCATGAGGAGGTCTGGGAGACCCGGAAAGGGCCCGGGTGACAGCAGGCAGGCGCTCGAGAGGAGCTGAGGGCAGGGGCGATTGACAACCCGGTACGAAGGATTTCAAGATTTCACCACTGTCTGACCCTCCGCCCTGTGCCAGACTCCTTTGAATTTATCTGTTTTGCCACTTTCTCCTGGCAACCTCAGGCCACTTCCCTGGAACCACTGTCCCGAGAGGCTGGAGGCCTCCTCCCTGACCGTCCCAGGTGGCCCTGGCTGACAGTTCTGGGGCTCAAAGCCACACCTTCCCCAAATTTCACCAGCTGCCTCACTTTAAGAGATGCTGGGAAACCACAGGGTGGAGGTCGGGGGCCGGGGGCTAAACCCCATTCTCAGACCTCATTGGCGAATTGCACTATTTGGGGCACGGAGGAATCGCCAAGGACTGGAAAAACCGGTCTGGGGGCCCTGAAGAGGGCTCTGGGCCTCCCAGTGGGGCAGGGTGGAACTTGAGAAAGTTCTAGGGGGAGCTGTCTGCCCAGGAACCCCACCCCCCGCCCTTCGCCAAAAACAGCGACCCCCAAGCTACTGCCACCTCCAGCCCCAGCCGAGGTCCCAGATCTCCTAAGAAAGGGGAGCCTGGAGCCCGCTGTGCCTCCTTTCAAGTTGTATTGAACGGAGCAGGAGGTGGGGGTGCCAAGGACGTTTGTGGGGCGCTCTCCCCTGACCTGCCCTGGAAGGACTTGGCTAAATTCTGTGGCTAGATGGAAGGGACATTGCGGTACAAATGTATATTTATGTGTGTCTGTCTGTGCATGTGTGTGTGTGTGTGCATGCGTGTGTCACGTCTGTGACCCCCTCTCCCCACCGCGTTTCCCCAGAGTGGATGCTATTCTGTCTCCTCATGTCCGTGTCGAAACTGCCAAAGAGGGCTCCGGCCTTGCACAGACTCCTGTCACTGCTGGCTCATCTCCCCAGTTTCAGAGCTTCGGGAAGGAAACCTCACACCTCAGAGTGATCTCTTGTGAATGCACAGGCTGGGGAGGGGGGCTTTGGGGGGCAAGGAGCCAGTTGGGGGCTTGTCTCCCCTCATACAGCTCCCCAGATGCCCCTCGTGCCTGAGACCCAGGCTCATGCCGATCAATAAACGGTTCAGTTTCTCCTGGTGGTGGTTGTCTTTTGGGGCTTAAGGCGGTAGTTCCCCCATTTGCGCCCTGCGTGGCTGGGGAGGGATGGGACAGGGGAGGGTGACTGCTGCCCAGGCCTGGCGGGTGCTGGGGCCCCCCTCAGGAGCTGGTCTTGGAGGACCTGGGCCCAGAGACCCCTCCGGAGCTCATATTCCCCGAAGGAATGGCTGGCCTTCATCAAGCACCTTCGAGGCATGAAGATGTGAATCCTTAGGAGGCGGGAGTTACTATAAACTCCTTTTCTGGAGATGTGGGTTCAGAGAAAAGTGAGCTGCTTGGGGTCACACAGCCCTGTCTGGATTTGAACTCGGGCGGGCTGACTCTAGATCTTACCGGCTCCACCACTGGGCCAGAGAAAGGATCCTCAACCCTCTCTTTGTCATGGAAGGAGGGGTCGGCCCCACCCAGAACCAAGAGCAGCCCAGATGGGATGCAGCTGGTGGGTGGGTCCCTAGCTTGGCTCCAGGGTGACACCACCCTTTGCCCAGAGGCACAGGGCTCAGCGACTCCTTTGAAGATAGATCTGGTGCTTTGAAGGGGAACCCAGGCCCTCAAGCTGAAGCCTCACCCAGCAACACCATTGCAAATACTAAGGCAGCCAGTGAGAGAGAAGGAATGGCGCAGACCCAGACCGCAGCCAGGGGCTCAGAGGCCAGCACGCCCCATCGGAATTCCCCTTCCTCCAGCCATTCAAAGACAACCTTTGTTTGGAAACCTGAGCCCTCGCTGGGATAGGCAGGAAGAAGAGGCAGAGGGGAGGCCAGGGTCAATAAATTTCCCCAAATAGCCACATGCTCCCTCCGTCTCCTCCTTCAGGCCTCTGCTCGAATGCCACCTCCTCAGAGAAGCCCCCTCTGACCACCTTCTTCCCTCTCTATCTAGCCCCGCACCTGCTTATCACTTGCCAGTATATTATATATGGGTTTATCTGTCTTCCCTCAATTAAAATAGGAGCACCTTGAAGATAGGACAGCATCCATCTTATTCACCACTGTGTCTCTAGCATCTTGAACAGTATTTGATGCATTCCCACCACAGGGCCTTTGCACCTGCTGTTCCGTCTACCTGGAATGATCTTCCTCCAGGCATCCTTGTGACTCCTCTGTCCTCCTTCAGGTCTATATTCAAATATAACACCCGTGGTGAGGCCTCTGGCCATGCCACGCACACGTTTCTTACCCTATCCCCCTCTTTGCTGCTCTCTAACATACAACACATTTTGATTCTTTTTCCTGTTTATTTTCGATTTCTCCCTTCAGAATGCCAGTTCCATGACAACAGGGGTCTGTCTTGTTCACTGCTTGACCCCAGTGCTCAGAACAGTGGCCGGCACACAGTAGGTACTCCATAAATGTTTCTCGACTGAATGAAAGCAAAGCCAAATGATGGTCATGTCAATGAGTGTTAAGTGCTGTGAAGAAAATAAAACAGGGCAAGCAACAGTTTGGGGGTACTGTGCTCTGTAGAGTAGGCACTACTATTGGGACTCTAAGGAAACTGAGGCACAGAGAGGTCACGTAACCTGCCTGAGGTCCCAGATCATGTGGGTGCAGGGGCTGGGATTTGAACCCAGGCCATCTTTGATTGCCGACTGCAACACAGCTGATCCTCCTTAACATGCTGGTCTGAAGATCTGCTTTGCTGATATCTCCCAAATCTTGGAGCCTAGAACGGAAGGGACCGATCCCTGGGTATGCAAGATGATTTTCACCTCCTTTTTCCCTCTGGAGCCTATTGGCTATTAGGGGGCATCAAACTCACCTGTTAAAAGGCAGGTTCTTTTTTTATTTTTTTAATTTTGTTGAGGTCATGTGGGTTTATAAGAGTGTGTAATTTCAGGTGTACATTATTATGTATCAGTTTCTGTGTAGACTGCATCGTGCTCACCACCAATAGTCTAGTTTTTATCCACCACCATACATTTATATTCCTTTACCCCTTTGGCCCACCACCCTATCCCCTGCCCCTCTGGTGACCACTAATCTGTTCTCTTTATTCATGTGTTTGTTTATCTTCCACATAGGAGTGAAATCATGCGGTGTTTGTCTTTCTCTGTCTGGCTTATTTCGTTTAACATAATACCCTCAAGGTCCATCTATGTTGTTGTGAATGGGACGATTTTGTGTTTTTTACCACTGAGTAGCATTCCTTTGTGTATATATACCACATCTTCTTGATCCACTCATCAATCGAGGGACACTTGGGTTGCTTCCACTTCTTGGCTATAGTAAATAATGCTGTAATGAACATACGGGTGCATAAGCCTCTTTGGATTGTTGATTTCAAGTTCTTTGGATAAATACCCAGTAGTGGGATAGCTGGATCATACAGTATTTCTATTTTTAATTTTTTGAGAAATCCCCATGCTGTTTTCCATAGAGGCTGCACCAGTTTGCACTCCCACCATCAGTGTGTGAGGGTTCCCTTTTTTCCACGTCCTCTCCAACACTTGTTATTTCTCGTCTTGTTACTTACAGCCATTCTGACAGGTGTGAGGTGATACCTCATTGTAGTTTTGAAAATGCAGATTCTTAAGCTCCGCAGTCAGACATTCTGATGGAGCAGATCGGGAGGGACCCCAGCAATGCATCGCCAGTGATGAGGAAAGGCATAGTCTTTGGACCACGTTCTGAGAAGTTCTAGACTCCATAACCTAGAGCAGCACGTTCCAGTAGAACCGTCTGCAATGATGGAAATACGCCATATCTGCACTGCCTACTGGTGGCTATTTAGCACCTGAAATGTGGCTGGTGCGGTACAGGAGCTGAATTTGAACTTTCATGAATTTAAATGTACGTAGTCACGCGTGGCCGTTGCCTCCAGTACCGGCAACACAATTCTAGATTCTGTAACTCTAGTCGCTACAGCCTCTGAGCGGCTTGAACTCTTTTGGCATTATGCCACCATTTCCACAAAAATTCATGTCTTACCACTGTTATTATGAATGACACGGTAGCTTCCACATATCACATCATGATTTTTGGAATATTTCATTTAATAATCATATCAAGATTAGGCTCAGCTGAAGATGACAGAAAGCACAAAATATAGTAACTTAAATAAGAGGGAGAAATTGATGTCTCTTTCATATGAAAGAGTTTCAGGGGAAATTAGTCGCAGGTAAGAAGGACGGGTGCCCACTTACTAGCAATCCAGGCTCCTGTCTGTCTATCTCTCTCTATATATATATCTATCCATCCTCCCATCTATCTAAGTACTTCGGTGCGTTTCCTAAGAACAAGACATTTTCATAACCTCAGTAAAATGATCAAAATCAGGAAAGCTACAAACTTTAATCAGATTTCATCAATTGTCCTGTTACCGATCTTTATAGCGGAAGAAAATGCCAGATCACTTGTTGCAATCAGCTGTCCTTTTAGTCTCCTTCTATCAGAACAGCTTCTGAACTTTCGTGACTTGGATATTTTTGAAAAATGCAGGTCAGGGTTTTGGTAGAATGTCCTTCAATTTGGGTTTGTCCGATGTTTCTGCATGGTTAGATTCAAGCTATGCTTTTTTGGCAGAAATACCACAGAAGTGATATATCTTTCTCAATTAGTCCCATCATCAGCAGTATTCACTTTGATCACTTGATGGTATCTGCTAAGTGTCTTTCAAGTTACTGTTTCCTACTTTGTAATTATGAAGTATCTTGTGGGAGGCACTTTGAGACTCTGTGAATATCTTGTTACTCAACCAACTCACTCGTTTAGCATCCATTCTTGTCTGAATCAATTATTACTCACTGGATATTTTGAAGAAAATTGGAGGCCAGCACATCATTTCATTCGTGAATAACTCACTTCTTAAAAGAAAGCAACACCTTTTTTTTTTTAGCTTAACCGCAATACCAGAATCATACTTATCAGAAGTATCAATCAGTGTTTGAATTTCCCCATCTGTCTTGGCTTTCTTCTTAACATTTTATTTGTTTGAATCAGAATCCGAACAAGGTCCTCACATGGCATTTAGTTAATGAAGCTTTCCTTGTTAAACAATAGATTTAACCAAGTTAAATCTATTTAACCTTGTTTGACGAGGTTTAACAAGGTTTCCTCTCTCTCTCTTTTTTTCCTTCTTTCTTTCTTTCCTCCCTCCTTTCCTTCCTTCCTTCCTTCTTTCTTTCATCTTTCGTTTGTTGAAGAAACCAGGTTGTTTGTCTAGAGAGCTTCCCAGAGTTTGGTATTGGCTGATGGCATCCTCTTATGTCATTTAACACTGTTCCTCTGTCCCCAGTCAGATTCAAGATTGATATTTTTGGCTTCAACTCTTTGTAGGTGGTACTGGAAACTTTCACCAGGAGAACTTGACGTCTGGCTGTCTCTCACTTTTGCTGATGACTAAGACTGATCAGGGGGTTCCAATGCCATCACCCTGATCTTTGTAAATTCCCCATCTGACTGTCCCCTAATGGTTTGATTATCCATGGACACCTGTTGTGTAGATCCACTTCATTAGCGGTATTCAAAGGATTTCTAATCCATCTCTCCATCCTCACGTCCCTAGCCATTTTTCTCATTTGTCTACAAAGCAAACACACTTTCCCAAAATTCACACATCCGGTGTTTAACACCTTTCCCTGAATGTCTTGTCCAGAAATAGTTAAATCTGCCAAGAAAGGGAAATGAAGTCAGGTGGATGTGATTCATTTTTAGTGGCAATTGCGGTGTATTAAAATGCCTACTCTAAAGTCAGAAAAACCAGACTCGAATCTCACATCCAACACTTGACAACCCAACTAGACTTTGAGCAAGTCATGTGACAAGTCCCAGCTGGTTTCATCATCTGTAAAATGGGTATGTTAACAATCCCAACCTCGAATGCAAAATGGGACTGCCACTTTAGGAAAGAGTTTGGCAGTTTCCTACAAAGGCAAACATAAATTTACCACACGACTCAGAAATTTGATTCCAGGTATCTGCCCAAGAGAAATGAACGTATACGTCCACACAAGGACTTGTGTGTGAACGCTCACAGCAGCATTGTTCATAATAACCCCGAAGTGGAAACAACTCTAATGTCCATCAACTGGTGAAAGGATAAAGAAGATGTGGTCCATCCATACAATGGAATATGACTCAGCAATAAAAAGGAACAAAACACTGATACACACAATAACACGAATGAAACTCAAAATAATTATGCTAAGCGAAAGAAGCCAGACACAAAAGATCATATGTTGTATGGTTCTGGTTATATGAAATGTCCATAAGAGGCAAATCTATAGAGACAGAAAGTAGATTAGTGTTTGCCTGGAGCTGGAGGTAGGAATGGGGATTAATAGTCAACAGAGATGAGAGCTGTTACTGGGGTGATGGAAGTTTTCTAATACTAGATTGTGGTGATAGTTGCCCAACCTGGCAAATTTACTAAAAACCATTGATTTCTACACTTAAAATGCAGGACATTTTTGTGGTATGTAAATTTTACTTCCATAATCTTGTTAAAAAATAATCCCAACCTCTCAAAATACGTATCGGGGGCTCCATTTCATTCTGACCCTCAGAGATCTTAGATTCTAGCAGAGGAGACAGTCCATAAAAATAAATATGTAATACAATGTTAGGAAGTTTCCACTATGGAAAAGCGTGTGGAGGTTTCTCAAAAGATTAAAAACAGGACTGTCATATGATCCAGCAATCCCATTTCTGGGTATATATCCGAAGGAGATGAAATGGGTATCTTGGGGAGGTGTCTGAATTCCCATGTTCATTGCAGCATTATTCACAATAGCCAAGTTATGGAAACAACCTAAGTGTCCATCAACAGATGAATGGATAAAGAAAATGTCACACACACACACACACACACACACACACACACACACAAAGGAATATTATTCAGCCACAAAGAAGGAAATCTTGCCGTTTGCGACCATATGGCTGAAGCTAGAGGACATTGTGCTAAGTGAAATAAGCCAGACACAGAAAGACAAACACTGTATGGTCTTATTTATATGTGGAATCTAAAAAAAATTGAATTCGCAGAAGCAGAGTGTACAACAGTGGTTGCCAGGGGCTGGGGCTGGGAGAAATGGGGAGATGTTGGTTAGAGGGTACAAACTTTCAGTTATAAGATGAGTAAGTTCTGAGGATCTAATGTACAGCATGATGACTAGAATTAATAATACTGTATTGTATAGCTGGAATTTGCTAAGACATTAGTATTCTCTCTACACACAAAAAATGGTAACTAGATATTATGCTAAGTGAAATAAACATGAAGGAAAAAGACAAATACCACGTGATTTCACTCATATGTGGAATAAAAAAAACGAACCACCAAACAAAAGAACAAAAACAAACTCATAGATACAGACAACAGACTGGGAGTTACCAGAGGGGAAGGAGGATGGAGGGTGGGAGAAATGGGGAAAGGGGTCAATTGTATGGTGGTGAATGCAGATAGACTTCTGGTGGTGAGCATGCTGTAGTATATACAGATGTCGAATTATAATGTGGTACACCTGAAACTTACATAATATGATAAACCAATGGTACCTCAATTAAAAAAAGAAAAGTAACTAAGAGAGATGATGGGATGTGTTAATTAGCTGGATTATGGTAATCATTTTACAGTGTATCAAATCATGATGTCATACACCTTAAATATATGCAATTTTTATTTGTCGATTATATCTCAATAAAGCTGGGGACAAATGCTTCTTAAACTTTCACAAGTGGAGAGCTTGTGAAAAAAATACATCTTCCAGGACCCTACCAGGGCCCAGAGAATCCAACTCCAGGGCCCAGGACTCTGCATTTTTACTCTGCACCCCCGGTGATGTGAACCATCCATGACTTACAGTTTTCAAAATGCTGGTTTGGGGATGATTTTAGGCTACAAGATATTGCCCAGAGGAAATATGGCTGTGGTGAGGTCATTGCTTTGTCATTTCCACGTGGCCAAATCCATCATTCTCATCCAGGGTGATTTCACACCCCCAGGGGACAATCGGCAAAGTCTGGAGAAATTTTCGGTTGTCCTGCCTTTGGGTGAGGGTGCTACTGGCATCTAGTAGGTCGAGGTCAGAGATGATATTGATCATCCTGCAATGCACAGGACGGTCTCCCATGACAAAGGATATTTGGCCCCAAATCTCATTAATGTCCACTTTGAGGAACACTGTGTGCCCTTCTGGCTCCTTCCACCTGGTCACCCGGTTCAAGACTCCTAAGCCACAGCTGAGCGAGGAAACTTCTAGAGACATCCGCAATGCCCTGATTAGAGACTCTCTGTCTGCATCTCTTTGCCAGGTAGTTTTAACTTGGTGATTGTCTTTAGAGAGGCAGTGGTGGTTAATTAGTGCTCATTTCCGGGATGGAGGCGCTTCACGTGGAGTCCCTCTGATTTAATAGCCAGAGCAGGCCCAGTTCCCATTCCTGCTCAGTGTGGTGAGGAAGATTTTCTTTGCGGTTCAGGAGCCGACGCTGTGTTTTCACTTCGTGTGCCGGGAGGTGGGCGATTCCCTGAGGTCTGATCGCTTGTTTTCTCTAGGGCCTGGTGGCTATAAAGGGTGGTGGCTATGGGACCTAGGCAGGCTGAAGAGGGCTGGGGTGGGCTGAGGGATACATAAGTGTTCTAGAAGGAAGGAAGGAAGGAAGGCGGCCCAAGCTTGAAGTAGTTGAGAGAAGCGGTGATTTATATAAAGGGAATCACGCAGTGTGTACTCTCCTATGCCTGGCTTCTTTCATGCAACGTAATGTTTTTGAGATTCCTTTGTATTTTTGCAGGGAGTTATAGAGTGCTCATTCTCGATGCTGAATAGCAGGGTTCTGCAAACTATGGCCCGTGGGCCAAATCCATCGCACAGCCTGTTTTTCTATGGACTGTAAGCTAAGAATGGTTTTTGCATCTTTAAGCAGTTGGAAAAAAAAGAAAGTATTTTGTGACACGTGAAAATAGTATGAGATTCAAATTTCAGTGTCCGTAAATAAAGTTTTATTGGAACACAGTCGTGCCCACTCATTGACATAATTGTCTGTGGCTGCTTTCACACTACAACGGCAGAGTTGAATTGTGACAGAGTATGGCCTCAAATCCTAAAATATTTACTATCTCACCCTTTACGGAAAAAGTTTGTGAGCCCTGTGAATAGGTAACTATCTGTTCTATTGTTGGTGGATATTTGCATGGTCTTCAGTTTTCAGCTATTGTAAATAAAGCTGCTTTGAGCATTTTTATACGTGTCATTTGGTGACTACAAGTATTCATTTCAGGAGTGGAATTGCTGGGTCATAGGGCAAGAGTACGTTTAACTTTAGATGTTGTCAAACTGTTTTCCAGACTGGCTGTACCATCTTAGATGCCCCCATCAATAAAAGCGAGTTCTGTTCTTTTCATTTTAGCCATTGTGGTGTGAGTGGGTGTGTGGGGAAGACGATATTGCGTTGAGGTTTCATTTTGCGTTTCCTTGATGACTAACGATGTTGAGCAGCTTTCTGTATGAGTCTTGGCCATTTGGATATCCTCTTTTGTGAAGTGTCTGTTTGACTCTTTTATCTACTTAATAAGAAAAAGAAAGGCAATCCCTTTCTTATTAATTTGAAGGAGTTCTAGGGTATTATAGATATGAGTTTTGGTTGGCAGACATATGTCTGTGGCTTGTCTTTTACTGGTATCTTTTGATGAACAAATTCACTTTAATACAGCCTTATGTATTTTTCTTTATGACTAACATGCTTTGTGTCCTGTTAAACAAAAAAACTTGCCTGTCCCAAAGTCACAGAGAAGTTCTCCATTTTATTTTAAGAGCTTTCTTGACTTGGCTTTCCCATTTAGATCTGTGAGATGTCTGGAATTAAGATTTGTATGTGGTGTGAGGTAGGGATCGAGGTTCACTTTCTTCCATGTGGCCATCCAATGGCCCCAGCACCATTTACTGCAAGACCATTCTTTCCCTGCTGCCCTGCCAGTTGTTTTTGTTTGACATATATCACATAGTCACATGGTGCTGCATTCCAAAAGGGCAAAGATATTTAGAAAAATTCCTCTTCCTGCCCATAGCTCCCACTCTGCTAGTTAACATTCCTTATCTCCAGGAAGTTTTCCACTTCTTGTTTCTTTCCCAAGGTTTTATGTATAAAAATGTAAATACACATAGTCCTCCCTCACTTTTTTTTTACATAAACACTAGCCCACTATGCTTCTGTTCTGCATCTTGCTTTTTTTTTCCACTTAGATAGGAAACACTCTCTATGATATTATGCAGAAAAATATCCTTTTGTTTTATGTTATTGTGGGGTTTGTCACTGTATGAATGGAACACAATTTCTTTAGCTAATCCCCACTGATGGAAAACTAGGTTCTTCCCAGCCTTTTGCTACAGATAAGGCTCAGTGAAGAGCTGTGTCCGCTTCTCATTTTGTTCACATGTGTGAGTAGATCTTAGGAGAAATTCCTGGAAGTAGAAGAGCTGAAGAAAAGAGTGTGTGCAGGGGCCGGCCCAGTGGCATAGTGGTTATGTCTGGCATGCTCTGCTTTGGTGGCCCGGGTTCATGGGTTTGGATCCTGGGCACGGACCTACACCACTCATCAAGCCATGTTGTGGCGGCGACCCACATACAAAATAGAGGAAGACTGGCAGAGATGTGATGTTAGCTCAGGGCGAATCTTTTTTTTTTTGTGAGGAGATCAGCCCTGTGCTAACATCTGCCAATCCTCCTCTTTTTTTGCTGAGGAAGACTGGCCCTGGGCTAACATCTGTGCCCATCTTCCTCCACTTTATATGGGATGCCGCCACAGCATGGCTTGCCAAGCCGTGCGTCGGTGCACGCCCGGGATCCGAACCGGCTAACCTTAAGCACGTGCACTTAACTGCTTGTGCCACCGGGCCGGCCCCAGGACGAGTCTTCCTCAAGCACAAAAGAAAAAAAAGTGTGTGCATTTCTCATTTTAATGGATGTTTGCAGACTGAGCATTTAACGTGGGGAGAAGAGCATCCTACCCTCACCCATGCAGGCTCCATAAGACTCTATTGTGTACCAACTACATCCTGGGCACTTTGCTAGGCGCTGGGCATAGGTGGGGTGTGACTGACATAAAGTCATCACCCCAAAATATGGGATCATCAGCTGATATAAAGGCTCGGAAAGAAAGGGCTGTGGTTCTAAGAGCCTACTGGACACCTGATAGGGTTGGGAGAGGTCCAGAAAGGCTCCTTGAAGGAGTTGTGGTTGAACCAAAATAGGAAGAATGATTAGAGATTCTCCAAGCAGGAGAAGTGGGCCCGTGGAGCAGAGGGCTTTCCAGCCTAAGGGAACAGCAAGTCAGAAACCTTGCAATAATTATCTATGGCTGCATAACAAAAAGCCCCAAAGTGGCTTTTTTAGAACACCACCACCCATGTAGTCTCTCTCCTGGTTTCTGTGGGTTGGGAATTCAGGAGCAGCAAACTGAGCAGTTCTAGCTTGAGGCCTCCTATGAGGTTACGGTTGGAACTTGGCCAGGGCTACAAACATCCGAAGGCTTGACTGGGGTGGCAAGAGCCACTTCCAACGTGGCTCACTCACGTGGCTGACAGATTGGTCCGTCTTCCCCTGGGCCTCCCCGCAGGGCTGCTTGAGCTTCCTCACAACATGGCGGCTGGCTTTCCCCACAGGAACAAGTGGTGCTGCAATGCCTCTTGTGACCCAGCCTTGGAAGTCACACCTTCGCTTCCACCAGATTCTCTTCGCACACAGACTGGCCCTGACTCAGTGTGAAAGAGGACTCCACAAGGGCCCGAATACCAAGAGGCGAGGAACATTGGGGGCCCTCTTGGAGGCCGGCTATCATAGGTCTTAGGCAGGAAGGGGCTGGGAACGTCCAGGATGTGGCTCAGCTGGGGTGATGTGGGCAGGGCTAGGTGCATGGGGGGGTGGGTTTACCCTAAGAGCACTAAGAAGCCATTCAGGTGTGTTCAATGGGGTAGGGGAATGGTGACGTAATCAGATTTGAATTCTGAGAAGATCCCTCTGACTGCTTTGTGGAGAACAGCCGGGGAGAGGGCTGAGTGACAGCTCAAGAAGGAGGCTGGGGGGGTGTCCAGGAGAGACTTGAGGGTGACCTGGGCTGGGGCAGTGGCCCTGGAGGGGCAGATCAGCTAACTCACTCAAGGGCTGTTTGAAGGGAAAACCCACCGGGCTTGGCAGCAAGTCTCTTGTGGTCCCGTACAGAAAGCCATCAGCCTGCTTAAGTGCTCTACAAGGAGCAGGCAGGTCCACCCAGCACACCCCAGAGTTGGTTTCCCCAGATCTGATTCCTGGTCACTTGAGCCCAGAGAGGGAGCTTGCGAAGCCTGCCCTGCTGGTCTTCCTGCCTGGCCCCTGCCTGGGGCGAGAGTGGCAAAGTGTCCCCATCGAACCCTTGAGTGCTGCTGCCGCCATCTGGGGCCTCCTTTGGTCCTGGCACCAAGCGAGAGCTCAGTTGCCGTGACTAATGCCCCAGCATGTGGCATGACTCAGCTCTGGCTTTCTGACTGACTGTGGCCCAGGACATGTGGCCATCTCTCCACTAGCCCTGGTGCTCGGGGCTGACACCTAGCCTTTCCTGGCCCCTGGAGTGTGGCCCTCCAGCTGGAGGCTGGAATACGGCCTGGGAAGCAGGGAGGTGGGCCTGACAAGTCTCATGTCAGGGGTTCATGAACACTACTTTAGAGACCAACAGGTGGAGGTGGAGTAAATGCACCTGAGAGCTGAACCTGGCTGCTTCTGGAATTTCCAGTCCCTTCTCTCAAGGGATGAGCCCATTTCTAGGTGGAGGTCTCTGGTGGTCCAACCAGTCACTCTGGAGGCTCCCGGAAGCCATCAGCATCCCTCTCCCCATGGCTCTGGCTGACATTTCTAGTGGTCAGGTGAATTGAGTGAAGTGGATGACTCAAGGACTAGAGACAAACGAGGCTTTGCAACCTTCTCTGATTTGGGCCTCAGTTTCCCTGTTTGTGAAATGGAAATCCATTGTTGTGGGGGAGAAAATAGCTTCATACCCACCAACCTTTGCATCTTCACTGTACATCAGGCACCTGCTTGCCACCTCCTACGTCCTATATATTCAACCAATCTTTGGATTCCTACGGAGTGAGCCCTTGGAGGGCCAGCTGTGAACGAGGCAGACCAGGTCCTTGCCCTCTGGAGCTCGTAGTCTTTGCAGGGGTCAGCATGCTAAGGCCCATAAGCTAAATCCGGCCCACCATCTGTTGTTGTAAATAAAGTTTTATTGGAACACGGCCATACCTATTCGTTGACTGTCTATGGCTGTTTTCATGCTACAATGGCAGCATTGAGGAGTTGCAACAGAGAACGTGTGGCCTACAAAACCTAAAATATTTACTGATCCTTTAGAGAAAAAATGTGCAGACCCCTGCTCTGCTCTAGTGAAATAGACATACTATGATGACAGTAAATAAGAAACTCTCTGACAGTGGTAAACTCTATGAAGGAGCAGGGTAATAGGCCAGAGTGAGAGGTCAGGGGGAAGCCTCTGAGTAGAGGCAACCTTGGAACTGTGTGAATCTCCCAGAAGAGTGGTCTGGGCAGAAGTGAAGCAAAGGCCCTGGGGCACATAAGAGCTTGAAAGACTAAAAGTGAATCAAGAAGCTGGAGCTCAGTGAGGTGGTGGTGGTAGCGGGATGAGATGCATCCAGGAAGGACCCTGTAAATAGAGTAAAATGCTTAGATTTTATTTGAAGGGCAATGAGAAGTTTTGCAAGGTTTTAGTGGGGAAGAGAAGAGAAGAAGGATATGTCCCCCCACCCCCCTTTTTTTTTAAAGCTCTCTGGATGCTGTAGTCTGGGAGACCAGGGAAGAGGCTACTAGAACAGTCCAGGCAAGTGATGGAGTGATGATGGAATCTCTGAGGAGGCAGCAGAGCGGATAAGCAGAAAGACCCGGGTTGTATTTTAGAGGAGGAACCAACAGAGATTGCTCACCTCTTGCATGTGAGGGGAGGAGAGGAATTAGAGATGGTCTGAAGCAGCACCTTGAGAGCAGATCAGCAACGTTGGCACCAAGTGGGGCAAATTTTGATGTCGCTGAGCCCTTGCCCCATCTGTAAAATGGGTCGAATCATCCCTTGACAAAGGGATCACAAAGAAGATCCGCCTGAGAGGACATCCTGCCACTACATGCAGCTGCTCTTCCGAGAGCTGAGGCCCTGACAAGCAGGTCTGCTTGTCTGTGTCCCCTCTCTCCCCCATCCTGTGAGCACCCCTCTTCCTAAGGCAGCTTAGGGGCCCAGATGCTGGTTTCCAGCAGGTCTACGGGTCCTGAGCCTCACTCTGGCCAGACTCTCTTCTATCTGTCCCCATCCTCAGCCCGGTTCCCTCAATGCTGTCCCTTTGGCCTCCCAGGGGCCTGACAGCTGGCCAACCCTGGGGTTTCTCTTTCGCATTCAGGCTCTGGAGCTCAAGACACCAGGATTCATGGTCCCTGCTGCTTACTGAGTCTATGATCTTGGGTTAGCAGCCTCTGAGCCAGACTCCTTTGTGACAAATATCCTAGGCCATGGGAAATGGGGTCCTGACACCCCCCCCCTTTATGCTTGTTAAGGATGAAATTAAATAACTCTTAAGAGCCTGGTACAGTACATAAGTGCTGATTCCATATTAAATTAATAGCTATTAATTTTTTTGTGAGGAAGATCAGCCCTGAGCTAACATCCATGCCAATCCTCCTCTTTTTGCTGAGGAAGACCGGCCCTGAGCTAATATCTATTGCCAATCCTCCTTTTTTTTTTTTTTTTTCCCCAAAGCCCCAGTAGATAGTTGTATGTCATAGCTGCACATCCTTCTAGTTGCTGTATGTGGGACGCGGCCTCAGCATCGCCGGAGAAGCGGTGCGTCGGTGCGCACCCACCCGGGATCCGAACCCAGGCCGCCAGTAGCGAAGCGTGCGCACTTAACCGCTAAGCCACCGGCCGGCCCCAATAATTCTATTTTTAATTTTTTGAGGAACCCCCACATTTTTCTATAGCAGCTGCACCATTTTACATCCCCACCAACAGTGCATGTGGGTCTTAATCTCCACATTCTCGCCGATGCCTATTTCATTCTTTTGATCATGGCCATGCTAATAGGCGTAAGGGGGATAGCTCATTGTGGTTTTGATTTGCATTTCCCGGATGATGACTTAACTTGAGCATCTTTTCATAAACTTGTTGGCCGTCTGTGTATCTTGGGAGAAATGTCTATTCAAATTATTTGCCCATTTTAAACCAGGTTATTTGCCTTATTGTTGAGTTGTAAGAGTTCTTTATATATTCTGGATATTAATCCCTTATCAGATAAATGGTTTACAAATATTTTTTCCCATTCTATAGGTTACTTTTTCACTTTGTCGATTGTTTCCTTTGCTGTGCAGATTTTTAGTTTGTAGCCCCATTTGTCTATTTTAGCTTCTGTTGCCTGTGCTTTTGGTGTCATATCCATGAAATCACGGCCAAATTCATTGTTGTGAAGCATTTCCATGTTTTCTTCTAGGAGTTCTGTCATTTCAGGTCTTATGCTTAGGTCTAATCCATTTTGAGTTTTTGTATATAGTGTAAAGTAAGGGTCCAATTTCATTCTTTAGCATTTGGATATCCTGTTTTCCCAACACCATTTGTTAAACGGACTAGCCTTTCCCCAAGTTCTAGTACTTTTTTAAATACACAGGATGTGGAAGTGGTCCGGGCTTCCCCACACTGTGAGATCCTTGGTGCTAGCTACATATTCTGTGCAGCCTCAAGCTTTTCTGGAGTAGGTGGTATTAGCCCCTTTTTACAGATGAGGAAACTGAGGCTGGGTCCAAATGACCCTCCCAAGGTCGTTAGAGTGAGCAAACAGGTGGTGGTGGGGTTGGAACTGAGGACTTTAACTCAAAAGCCCACAGGCTTGAATCTCGTGGGAATGCTCCCCGTTTTATCCCCAGCCTGCGGGAAAGAATGAATGAATGAATGTCTCGGGCAAGGCTCTCGGCAAACGGCGGAGCTTGGACGAACCCACTGCTCCGCGCGGGGGTGTGCGCCTGACTCGCGCATGCGCAGCCCCCGCGCACGTCCCGCTCCACTACGTCCGGCCGCACATGGTACGGCCTCTCTCCGCGTGGTACGTCCCGCCTTCCCCCACGCCCAGGCCGAGGTGGTACGCGCCGCCTCCGCTCGCCGCCCCTCCCCGTCGGTTTCCGCGCGCGCGAAAAGCCAGGGCTGTCTGTGCTGCTGCCGCCTCTGCTGCAGTTTCCAAGATGCCTGCCCGCACCGCCCCAGCCCGGGTGCCCGCGCTGGCCTCCCGGGCCTTCTCACTGCCCGACGATGTCCGCAGGCGGTAAGTGCCACGGGGGCCCGCGAACGCGGGGGGTGGCACAGCGCTGGGGGGGGTCGCTTCCCCGCCGGGTAGCCTGTGGCCGCCGCTGACAGACGGGCGCGCATGCGCGGGGTGGCGCGGCGCGCGGCGGCGGTTGGCGCGGGCAGGGTGGCACTTCCGGTCGCGCGCGCCCCTGGCCGTTTGGCGCCAAAATGGGCCGAGGCACCTCACAGCTCCCTGGTGCCTAGGAACTTGGGGTCTCTTCTGACCTCAAAGTAGAGCAAGCGTTGGGGTCGCCTCGGGGGTCCCCTTCCTGGAGCAGCCGCGGGCCGGGCTCCCGCCGCCAGCCTGGTCGCACAGGAAGTGGGCAGCCCGCGGCCTCAGGACACCCCTCGGCAGGGCACTTCGGCCTCCGCTTCCGGTGCCCGGCCCTCCTGGGGGGTCGTGCCGGCCCGGTCCCCGGGGTCGTTTCGGGGGGCCCCCTCGGCACCCCCGCGCGGCGCATCCCGATGGCGGCTTCCAGAGACGGACGTCGCCGGTCGGGGCCCGGGCGCGGCCGGCTCAGGTTTGCGAGCCCCGTCTTCCTTGGGGGGCTCCCGCCATCGTCTCGGACTGCTGGGAAGTCACATTCTGGAAGGAACTCGTACCGTGCAGCGCAGGGCCAGGGCTCAGGCAGCGCGAAGGCTGCATGGTCTTTTCTAGTAAATCTGTGCCCATGAGCCGTGGGCATCAAGGAAGCCTTGCTGGGGAGAACTGGCCGCACTTTCCAGTGTGTGTATTTAGGGGGCAGTTTGGGGTCGCTGATGTTGGGGACCAGCTCAAGCAATGCCGTGCACATGGGTCAGTGGCACGACCATTGGGCCCCCCCTTCTTGTTCTAGAAGGGCTCCCATTTCAGTCCTGAAAACTTGTACCCCTCGCTTGGAACGCTGATCACGGGAACCTTGACCAAGACTGAACACTTCCAAGCGGATTGGTGACCCCGCTTTTGCCATTTCGCTGTGCTTGTTTTCTATGGCTGTGCCAGGCCCGTTCTGATTTGGGCTTTTCAAAGTGGAGTGTGTGTGGGGGTCTCCCTACTGGGTGTTTAAGGTTCCAACCACTTCTTCACCACAGTTAGAGGGGATGTGTCTTGCTGAAGAACCCCTATCTGGATCCCCCCAAGATATAACGTAACTTAAAGTGGAAATGGAATCATGGAAGTCCCTGGCTTCATTTTAGACCCAATACAGAAAAGTTGGGGTCCAGCCTCCTTTCTCTGATGGTGAGAACGCTCCCTCCATTGGCTTTTTTGACTTTGGGCACAAGTGTCATAAACAAGCCCCAGCTGTGGGCTAAGATTGACAACATGGGCTTTAATTTTATTTATTTATTTTTCCCCCAAAGCCACAGTAGATAGTTGTATGTCATAGCTGCACATCCTTCTAGTTGCTGTATGTGGGACGTGGCCTCAGCATGGCCAGAGAAGCAGTGCGTCGGTGCACGCCCCGGATCCGAACCCAGGTCGCCAGCAGTGGAGGGCGCGCACTTAACCGCTAAGCCACGGGGCCAGCCTGACAACATGGGCTTTAAACTGGCATTGGATTAAATGAGAATATGCCTGGCACCTGAAAGCCCACGTGTTAGCATTGTTATCAGCTAATTTAGCTTACTTTCCGGTCTGCGAATCAGTCACTGATTGTATAAAACACTTTACATTATCGCATTTAATCAAGAGTCCTTAAGAGTGGGTGCCACAGGCATCCACTTGGAGGAAGCGGGAATTCCTGCTGAGGTCTGTTTCGTGCCAGAGCCTTTCCCTTCAACGAGGAGTTTCGAACAGCCCACTAGCTCGGGTTTTATTGGGCCGGAGCAGTGTTCTGTTTGGCTGAATTTGAATGTTCTTAGGTTTGCAATCCACCATTCACTCTAGCTTCCATCTTACTTGGAACTAGAATTGCCTACTGTAGGTATGGAGTTGTGGATTTCTGCCTTGGACCATGTGGTAGACGTTGAAATGGTCAGCTTACATGACCCTCGATAGCTTTTCTTACATCTTGAATTTCAGCATACAAAATACACACATAAACATGGCATTCATCACTCCTTTAAACTTAGATTCATAAACGGAGGTATAACTCTTTTTGACCCACGAAAATTAGACAAGTGTAATCTATAATATAAGAGGAACCTAAGTCCAGTAGAGTGTTCTAGGAACAAAATTGAGGCCTGGTCCTCATGTATGCGTTTCTGTCACTTCTGCTAACTTGTGTTTATATGGCATCTTTTAAAACTCACAGAGTCCCATTAGATACGTAATGATACTAGCAAGTATTTAATGTTTGGGTTTTTAAGTCTTGAACTGCTTTTTGGAAGTGTTATATACGCTCAGTCTTCTGAAAATCAGGCTTTTGAGGACAAGCCACATTTCTCCACTTGATGTTTCTTACTCTGTCCAAGCCGCCATCATTTGTACAGAAGAAGCGAGAGTCTTCCTGCTGTCACTGAGGTCTGTTTTCTATAAGTGGAAACTGTGATCCTCTTACAACGTGAGTTGGAGCCGGTGGTTTTTCCCGCCCAGCACGCTGCCTGGTGCTCTTGACCTGGAGTCTGGAATCCCTGTCCACTTGCGTGACTCAGTCTTGTGCTCATCTCCTCACAAGCCACGCAGGCCTCCTCTGAGGTTCTCGAGGCCTGAGACCATGCAGAGTGACCAGTGTGAGGCTGGCTGCTGTCCATTCATCCGTAAGACTGTGCTCAGAAAGACAGTCCCCTTCCCCCACAATGAGAAGGGTGTTGAAATATGTCCGTGCACCCCATGTGCTGCCTTTGCACCCTGGAGTTGGTAAAGGTTTGTTTCCCTTCTTCATTGTATCTGCAGCTTGGTGTACAGTAGACTCAAAGGCCTGCCAGCCTTTCCCCTTTAATGAAGCCTGGATTTATGCACTGATTCTAGCAACTTCCTTCGCACAACTGTGATTAGCCTTTGTGATCATGACAGCTTTCTTATCTGCTAGTCCTTCTGTGATTAGATTAGGCTGCCTCTTGATGTTCTTAACTAGTTCCATGGCTCCTATCGAGTAGGTATTGAAGAAGGCAAAACTGACTTACCTTTTCTGGTTCTTCCCTGCCGCAGGATTCTAGAGGTGCAGACTACTGAGGTTCAAGTCTCACCCTCCCACTTGCCGACTGTATGGCCAAGCTGTCTAAACTGGTGCTTTCTCTGTAAAAGGGGATGGAGGTGCCCTCTCCACCGGGGTGTTAAGAAGATGAACTCAGCTGATAGGTGTCGGCTGTATATTTCATTTCCATAAGGGGAGCATCATTTAAAGTACTGACATACAGATCTGATGCTGAGGCAGATATTAATGTAGCACTGTATGCCGTGTAGAGATGAGGTATAAACCTCCTCATCATTCAAAGTACTGACATACAGATCTGATGCTGAGGCAGATATTAATGTAGCACTGTATGCCGTGTAGAGATGAGGTATATACCTCCTCATCATTCCAACCTTGCTCTTTGCCTGGCTTCTTGTAGAATGATCTAGACTTGTTCTTTCTGCTCCCACCATAGCTTTTGTGCCAGCTGTCCAGTCCTACTCTTGATTGCATTCTTCTCTTAAAGGTTGAAGTGGCTTTGTCTTTCATCTCTCATATCTTGCTTCGTAATTCTTTGTATCCTTGGCTTTTGTGATGCTATGTACTACTAGGGAGGCTCTTTCTTCCCTCATCCCTCTCACCCCCTTTCTTTCATTCTTGGACCCTTCTCTCTTCCAGTCCTGGGACTTCTACTTTTAGCCGTTGGGCTGCAGCTGGAGGTAGCTACCTCAAGTTTTGATGCCTCTCTGGAGAGCCACTTCTAACTTCTAGCTGCTGGATCGCCATCTAGACAGCTACTGTTCACTGAAACATCCCTCCTAACACTCATGGCCTGCTTACTCTTTCCACCAAAAAGTGCTGAATTTCTGATACTTGATTAGTTTTCGGTTACTGCCATACAAATTACCACAATCTTAACAGCTGAGATAAAACAACATAAATTATCTTATAGTTCTGTAGGTCAGAAATCTGGTGTGAGTCTCACTGGATTACAATCAGTGTCAGCAGGCTGTGTTCCGTTCTGGAGGCTCTGGGGGGAAGGGAATCTCCTACTCTTTTGGGTTGTTGGCAGAATTCAGTTCCTTGTGTTAAGACGGAGGTTCTTCTTTTGCTGGCTGTAAGCTAAGGGCCATGCCCAGCCGCTGGAGGTGATAACATCCCTCAGTTCGCGGCCCCCCTCCCTCCATCTTTAAAGCCAGTTCTCACGTCGCAGCTCTCTTTTGACCCATCTGTAGTCTCGTCTTTTGAAATGCAGCAGGAAAGGTTCTCTCAAGGATTTAGGTGATTAGATTGGGCCCCCCTGAATAATCAGGATAATCTCCCCATCTCAAGGGTTATAAGCTTAATCACATCTTCAGAGTCCCTTTTGCCATATAAGGTAACAGAGTCACAGGTTCTGGGGGATTAGGGTGTAGACATCTTTGGGGGGTCCATTATCCTGCCTCCCACAGATACCATCTCAGATAGCCCTACCCCACCCACCATGCAGCCAGTCTCGAGAGGCGGAGTTAACAGAGCTTTGTAACTTCTCTTGCACAGTCTCCATGCCTGCTGCTAAACCACATTTCAGACCAGCCTTTCTAGTTTAGGGTGTGAGGAAGAGATTACAAAATATTAAGTTACTCTGTCTAATCTATATTCTATATTTTTCCCAGATTAATTTTCCTAAAGCCTGCCTCTTTGATCTTGGCTTCCACGTCCCGCATGACTTCCTCAGTGGTTTGTTAACTATGGAACCAGACCAGTGATATTTAGTGTGACGTTCTTGAGCTCCCTCGGACTGGCACCCAGCCTCCACTCTCTGGAATTGCCTTTCCTACCATTTGTGTTAACCCGACTTGTGTCGGTTTCCGGGGTGTACCGGGCCAGCTCCCCTGCTGTGCTGCTGCTGTTCAGGCAGCTCCCTCTGTCATCTTCCCACCGAGCTCTCAACTCCCCTGACCCCTCCTTCCTGATGCTGCTTATGCCCTTTCTCTTCGGAAGCCCTCAGATTTGAACTGTATCTGCCTTACTCCTTCACGGCTGTTTATATGTGTATATATCTCCCATAAGACCACTGTCTGAGGGGAGCCAATGGAATGAATCATGGGATCTTGGGCTGGCAGGGAGCTAAGGTTTCTCTCGTTGATAACGTGGTTGCTGTTCTCTGCGTTGGGTACTCTACCTGGTCCTCCACGTTCGTTTCTAATCCTCCTGGCTGTGAACGTAAAGCAGGTGTCAGGTGGGGTCATCAGTTTTACTGGGAAGGGACGGACTCTCCAGTGAGGGCCTGGGTAGCAGGGAGGAGAGGCACACTGCTGACAGCCTCCTTCCTGCCAGCACCTCTGGCTCCTCCGTGCCGGCCCTGGGCTCCGACCTTCCACTCTGGGCCAGGCAGGTTAAACCAGTCTTCGCGGGGCAAGACATTCTAGGTATTCTGAAGACTTCTTTATTTCTCTCTGCCAGGCGAAATATCCCAGTTCATAGGAAAGATGGGAAGAATTCAGACCCTCAGATCTGTCTGGTGCCCACATGTAGGAGTTGTCTGCCTTGTGAAAGGGCACCTTGTTGGGCTTCAGTCCATTGAGCGTTGTCCTTAATGCCTGAGGGACCCGCAGGATCGAGGGGCCGTCGCTGGTGGAGGTAGGAGCTGTGACTTACCCTAGTCTTGTGAGCGGAGGACTGACGGTCAGATGTGAGGGTCGCGCAGCAGCACGTGCGCCCCTGGCTGTGAGTGCCCAGTTCTGCAGCTGTGCGCATGGAAGGCTCTCCCAGGACCCGAGTTACTTCGAAGGTTGAATGACTTTTGCCTGGAACGGGCTCCCTGTGCTTCTGGAAAGCTTGATTCTGAATCTTCTTGAGTCCAAGAAGATTCTTGGATTCGTAAGAATCTACATATGTAATCTACAGTATATACTACCACTGTATCTGCAGTCTGTCGGGCGTCTTTTCTCCAGAAGGACCTTGCCTGACTCCCTCCGTCGGGAGGCCCCTGCCTGGCTGTGCCTGTGTCCAACCCCCCAGCTTGTTGCCTGGAGCAGGGCTGGCAGACAGTAGGTGCCCACAGATGTGAGTGGCGATTGAAGCTAGAAGCAGGGTCCGCATGCACTTGGAGCAGCCGCTGAATGACACTGGTCCGGCAAAGCCTGTCGGTCACGTTCCTGGCTTTGCTGCTTACACTCGCCCTCTGGAGATGCCTGCCTGGAAGAACTGTTCCTGCCCTTTGGGCTAGTGATAACCGAGTACCTGGTCTGTGGGTGCTGAGTGGGAGGGTCCAGAGATGCTGGAGGCCTCCCTGCCCAGGGCGCTCCCCCTTCACTGACAGCCGCTCACCCAGCTGGTCAGACCTGTTCTCACCCACTGCCCACGGTTGGCACCGGGGCTGGGAACAGCAGCCTCTCCAGTCAGCTCCTTTCCTCCACGTCTTCTATTCTCGCTCCTTTAGTCTCTCTTCTCCCTTCCCCCAAAAGGGGCAAACACTGATCTCCAGTGATGGAATCAGACCATGATTTTCCAGCCCAACTTATGACAGTTCTGCTCTTCTGAATGATGAGGTACAAACATGCCGAAGGATGAGCTCTTGGGTGAGGCGCCAGCCAACTTCTCTGACTTTGTCTATCACCCCTGCGTGTGGGCACCCCCTGCTGCCCCACACGCCGTGACTCCCCCATGTCATGCATTCCTCATTAGAATGCTGCCGTCCCCCCCCACCCCACCTTTCGGAGCGTTAGCTGCCTGGTCCCCACAGCATCCTGTGGCCCTGGTCCGCTCATTCTAGCACTGCCCACACTGGGGTGTGCCTTCTTACGGGCTCTTGTCAGATCCAGCTGGAGGTAGACCACCTGTAGGTCTTAACTTGCAGAAGGACCCCAACTGTGTCACCTGCTGCTTCCTTCCCAGAGCCTTTTAAAATAGCATATATTGGGCCGGGCCTGTGGCTTAGTGGTTAAGTGCATGTGCTCTGCTGCTGGCGGCCCAGGTTCGGATCCGGGCGCGCACCGATGCACTGCTTCTCCGGCCATGCTGAGGCTGCGTCCCACATACAGCAACTAGAAGGATGTGCAGCTATGACATACAACTATCTACTGGGCAAAAGATAGTTGGGGGAAAAAAATAAATAAATAAAATTAAAAAAAAATAAATAAAATAGCATATATTGTGAAAGAGCTCCTCTATCATCTCTTACCATCGTCAGAAAAACTGTCCCCCAGAAAGGGACCTCTTTTAGAGCACAAATGACTTCCTAATTTGTAGGCATTACAGTCGGCATCTATACATCGGGGTGGGGGAGGAAAAAAACCACCTTTTTTTTTTTTCTAACACTCATGTTAAATTGACTTCCAAAGTTCTTTAGAACTGTGCTATTAATTCTTACAGGTAAACAAAGTTGCTTAACAGGTATTTCTTTCTTTCTCCCCTATTTTGTTCCTCCAGACTCAAAGATTTGGAAAGAGATAGCTTAACAGAAAAGGTAATCTCCACCTTAAAAAATTTTTTATTACTAAATGTGACTACTTGACAGATACTTTGTGGCTCATAAATTTAAGTGGAATCAGCTTTTTTCCATAAAGTTTTGAAGATAACTTGGATATGCTTATTTAATGCACTGCATTAGTATGCTGCTAATATTAGTTGACGTTTGATAACTCATTGAAAAGTTGCCCAGTCTAGGTTCCAAACCATCAATTCTGAATTGTAACTTGTCCTGGTCAGTTTTCAAAAACGCGGTTTGGTTCTAATAGACCATTATATGTCTGTCTCATCTCTGATCTTCCCATTTTTTCACCACTGTGGAGACGGTGTGATGTGTGTGATCTTAATGGAAACATCACGAATGTTTCTTGTGAATATGTAGTTTTTCTGGCCAAGTCAGCATTGCCTGTCATTCAGTCATTGTTACGTGACCAGGCAGCTTAATTACTTGTGTATTAGTTAATAGCTTGAGAGTTTGGGGACGTCTGAACCTGTATCCTTCCCTTAGGAATGCGTGAAGGAGAAACTGAATCTCTTGCATGAATTTCTGCAAACAGAAATAAAGAATCAGTTATGTGATTTGGAAACCAAATTACATAAGGAAGAATTATCAGAGGTAAGTCAGTGCTCTGCATCCCGGCCTCTAGAGGACGCCTCCCCCGGGTAACGTGCCTGTGCCCGGGGAGGCCGAGCAATCCCCCGCTCTCCCGTTACCCGATAGTTGTAAAGGGAAGTGCGTGTGTCCCCTTATTCTCTCACTGCCACTGGTTTACATTCACTGCTACTTAAATTATCCTTTCCCGCTGTAGGAGGGCTACCTGGCTAAAGTCAAATCCCTTTTAAATAAAGATTTGTCCTTGGAGAACGGAGCGCATGCTTTCAGCCGGGAAGTGAATGGATGTCTAGGAAACAGGAGCCAGGCAAGTGGCGAGGACCGCAGAGTGGCAATGGCAGAGGAAAACAAGTCCCCCAAACCTGTTTCCAAACTTTACATGCCCAGAAGAAGCAAGTCCGATGGAGAGACGAAGCGTAAGAGCCCTTGACTCGTTCAACCTTGATGCAGGCGGGTACCACGTGAGGGGACGGTCAGACTTGGAGCTGGGAAAGTGCTTCCTGGTTTGTTTCATGTGTATATTCCTAACTAGGAAGTATTGCATACTTCCCGACCCGCTTAGATGCACACTTCTTTAAAGTTTGTCCTTGACCAGGTATAGAGCCTTAGATCCCAACATGTGGCTAAATTTATGATGTATAAGATAACAGGGGCTACTGATGCTACTTCTAAATTATGTGCCTATGTAAGCTAAACACTTATTCGTAGATTCCGAGTTTGTAGTCAAAGTGACTCTTCTGGAATCTTTAAAAATGAAAGAACATGGACTTGAGCTCAGGTCCGTTTCTCGGCCACTTCATCTTTTGCTGATACCAAGGGGAGGTTCTGTTTCCTTGTCTGGGTCAGGGGCTGGCCCCTCAAATAAGAGCTCGTGTAAAATGGCTCAGCAGACTGACCGGTGCTAATTGCTGACTGGATGAAGATGGTTGTTGGTTGGAATAAGAAGGGAAGATGCTTAATCCTCAGAACCTGGTTCTCTGCACTAGCTTGGCAATGCTGGAGAACTGCACCTTCGCTGTGAACTTTTTAATTCATAGTGGCTTTTTTTTCTTGTTTCTTTTTTCTTTAAACAGCCGAAGTCTCATCTAGCCCCAGGATTACAAGGCAAACTACCAGGCAGACCACCATCACGTCTCATTTTGCAAGGGGGTCAGTATATAAGGAATTGACAGCCGCCTTTTCTAGGGGCTAGCTGTTTTTGGTAAAACATGTGCAATTAGTAGGATGTAATTTAGCAATTCTGACTTCCACATTGCATAGTTTTCAATGCAGTTTTGTTCGTTAGACATTCATGAACAGTATTTCTGAAAACCTCATCTATTTTTACTCTTATTATAAAGGAAACTTCAAATGCACACAAAATTAGCAAGGATAGTAAAATGAGCCCCCAAGTACCCATCACCCGGTGTCAACAGTTAACAGCTCCTGGCTGTCATTTTATCTATACCCCCATATACTCCAACTGGATTATTCCAAGTGGATTACAACTCCATATACCCCCGTGACCCCCAATTGGATTACTTTAAAACAAATCCCAGACATGCATCTTATCTATAAATATTTCAGTATATTTCTAGATGAGGAGTCTCTTTCTGACAACTTTAGTATTCATATTTTCTATAATTGCTAACATTTAGCAGTCCTTTTAAAAAGACAAAACATAACTATAATACTATTTTCATACCCTATAAAGTGATAATTCCTTTCTATCAAATATAGCGGTGTTCACATTTCCCCATGTGTAGCAAATAAACTGTGTTTGGTTGATTTGTTCCTTTAAGCCTTTCGAATTATAGATTCCTTTTTATTTTCTTGCCGTTTATTTGAAGAAACTAAGTTGGCTGTCCAGTAGAGTGTCTAGATCCGGCTGACTGCATCCTTATGGTGGATGCGTTCCCTTGTCTCATTTCCTGTAAACAGGTAGTTGGGTCTAGAAGCTTGATCAGATTCCAGCTTTTTTTTTTTTTTTTTTGAGACTTCTTCGTAGACAGCGCTGTGGCCTTCCTTCCATCAGTGGCATGTAATGTCTCTTCGTGGTACTAGCAGCCGGTGATCAACATTTAAATCCACGATTTCTTAGGGTTTGCAAAATGGCCATATTCTAAACCTGTCACTCAAAGAAACATTAAGCTTGAAGCCTCTTTCACCATCCTGGCAACGAGGGCTTATCCTTGGAGGGAAGAGGGCATCCAGGCCCTGAGTCTGTCCTTGAGAGGGCGCTCTCGGTAGGGAGGTGTGTAAGTCGGTTCCTGCCCGCTGGAGGTCTGGGGACTGGCTGAGCTAACGGTTGGCTTTACTGTGTGTCATAGCCCTGCCAAACGGAAACCTGAAGAAGAGCTTGAGCGAGAGAGAGCAAAAGCAGACGATTCTGTTGACGAAGAAAAAGACCAGGTAGGCTGGTGTTTTCAAGTTTCTTCACTCGGCCTTATTTTGGTACACCTGCTGGTAATTGTGGCTTTACACCTGGCCTGTCTCAATGGACCTGAAGGACTGAGAAGGAGCTAGAATATATCCCTGGACCCAGGGCAGTATGAAGTACATCATGGTTAGACCCGAGGGCTCGGCAGGCCCCTGCCACTCACGAGGCAGCCCCGTAACTTCAGTCTGTTGCCTCCTCTGTCTACCTTCCTGCCTCTCTAGCTGACGAGATTTATGACAGGCAAGCCAGCAGATGTGACGTGTTTAAAGTATTTGCTTCTGATGTTACATAAGCTCCTTTTAACATCTGGTTTCTCTGTCAAAGCAGAGAATCATCCAGTTGTTATATGTAGTGTAATAATGCTGCTTAGAATGCTTGGGTTAGAACACTGGTGGCTCATTGAAGGCTCCGATACAGAAAATGTTCATCTCCGATGGTACTTTCCCTTGTGACTTAAGGAGGCCAAACCTGCATGACACCAGATGATCACATGCTGTTGCCTTTCATTTCCGTTTTGCCGCAGGATTAGCTATGAGAGTTGAGGGGAATTGTATAGGTTTACGTGTGGGTAGTAAATGCCTTACTGTTACCTAGTAAAGATGGGTCTCTGGTTTGCTCTAAGGCAGGATTTCTCAACCATGGCATTATTGACTTTTGGGGCCGAGTAACTGCTGTGGGGGGCTGTCTTTTGCGTTGTAAAGTGTTAACATCCTAGACCTCTACCTGCTAGATGCCAGTAGCATTCACCTTCTCCTCTCCCAATTGAGACAACCAAAATCATCTTCAGACATTGCCAAATGTCCCCTGGGGGGCAAAATTGCCCTGAGTGAGAAGCACTGGGCTAAGAGGTCACCTGGCTCCCAGTCTCACTGAGGTAGGCCTGACATCCTCTTGTAGGACACACTAATTTGTGTATCACTTTATTCTTAGAAATTAGATGTCACTGTTCATGTCTCTATTCAGATAGCTGTAGTTAGGTTTAGTTAGACTACCCACTCAAGTGGGAAATTGAGGCACAGAGGGAAACAACTTGTCCAAGTCACATGGCCAAGTCCTTTGCCTCCTAGGAAAAAGCATTACAGATGAGAGCAAGCTGGCTCTTGTAATATTGACAACTCTGTTTTTTACAAACGCACCAGTTTTAGAGCTGTTCCTTGCACTCAGACCTTTTGGAGACCTTACGTAGCCTTTTTATCTGGCTTCTGAAGACATGTGCTGAGCACTGTTTCCCGAGGAGGAAACTGTTTCACTGGAAGTGTGAGGGAGGCCCTGGGTGCTGCGTGGATGAACATTCCAATATGCTAGAGTAAGACCTTGTGTACCAACCCAGTGTTATCAGACGATATCGGTCAAATAAGTAGTAATACAAAGAATCTGACATTAGTCAACTTAAAGTTTTGAGAATTTACTAAAAACAGGTATTACATGCATTTGGTAAAACTTTCAAATAGTACAAAAGGGTGTTCAGAACATAGATCTCCCTTATGCCTCGCCCTGAACCTCCAGTTTGCCTTTCTAGAGGCAAGCATTTACCAGTTCATTCTATATTGTTTTAGATGATATATACATGTGTGTGTATATATATTAGTATAGTATGTCAGTATAAAATCTATATTAGTCAGGGTTCTCCAGAGAAATGGAACCAATGGGCTGTCTGTATATATGAGATTAATTGTAAGTAACTGCTTCATGCAATTATGAATCTGGCAAGTTGGAAATATGCAGGACAGGCCAACAGGCTGGAGACCCAGGGAAGAGTTGATGTGGTAGCTCAAGTCCAAAGGCAGTCTGGAGGCAGAATTTTATATATATGTATGCATATTAAGATTTTTAAACATACATTCCATGTAATATAGTGCAGAGAGGTTCTGTGTAATTTACCCACCTTTCCCCACTGGTAATATGGCACTTAACTCTAATACAATAGCAAAACCAGGAAACTGACATTGGTGCAATCTACAGACATTCTTCAGGTTTCACCAGTTTTCACATGTTATGTATATATAGTCACGTGTATGCTATGGATTCTTATAACCTCCACCTCAAACAAGATGCAGATCTGTTTCATCACCACCATATTCTTATCCCTTTTATTTTTTTATTTTTTATTTTTTTTCCCCCAAAGCCCCAGTAGATAGTTGCATGTCATAGTTGCACATCCTTCTAGTTGGTGTATGTGGGACGCGGCCTCAGCATGGCCGCAGAAGCGGTGCGTTGGTGCGTGCCTGGGATCCGAACCCGGGCCACCAGTAGCGGAGCGTGCACACTTAACCGCTAAGCCACAGGGCCGGCCCTATCCCTTTTAAATACATAAACACACACATCCTTCCTGATGTGAATCCGAAATTAAAAGAATTCCTGAGATAGGTGGAGGATCTTTGATTCTTTCACGTAGCAGCGCTAGATGGTCTCGAGTGCTTAGACGTGCGCTGGGCCAACGCCTGGACCGCCCCTTTGTTTTGAGGGTGGAGAGACATCAATGCCACACTGGCAGTTGCCCAGTTCTTCTCCCCACAACCCAGACCACCCCCCACACCCAGACCAGCCCCGCCCCACCCAACCCCATTTATAACCATATCACGTATGTTTATTTAATACTTTGACTCATGCTTTTGGTTTTGATTTTCTTTTGAAATGAACATTCTTGTCTTTCTCTTCCTCCTTTCTCTCCATGTAGGAGGAAAAGAGACGTCGAGTTACATCCAGAGAACCGTAAGAATAATTAATATACCTTTTTGTTCTGTGCAATGTGTAGTCTTGATTACTGAAATGACTTCTCTGAAACCTTTTAGAAGGAACTTCATAGTGAGTTGCCATGGCGACCAGAGATAGCTTAAGGATGCTGAGTTTGGGGTCGGATTATTAGCCTTTTGATTCGGGGGAATTCTCCTTGCAAAGAGTGCGTTGAGGGCAACTGGCGGTTGTTATCAGAACGACATCTAAAGGTCATATGAAATGTTAAAGTGGTGTGTGCCCTTCAGGGCTCCTGAGATGGAGAGTGCTTTCTCGGATAGGAAGGAGGACCTTCTGAAAACAGCTTCCAGGAGAGGAGTGTGTGAAAGTCACCGTTGGCTTGTTTTCTTTTGCTTGACAGAGTTGCTAGACCACTCCCTGCAGAAGAACCGGAAAGAGTAAGACCAGGCACACACACGGAAGAGGAAGAGGAAAGAGATGAAAGAGTGAGGCCTGGTCACCCGCAAGTTTGTTACCTCTGCCTTAATCTCATAAGAGCCTCCACTTGGTTCTGGGAAGGAGGCGGTTAGGGGGTGGGGAGCATGCAGGAACAGAATGACTTTCCCTCATGATCACAATGCCCGTGACTTTGGCTAAAACGTTTTTCAAACTCATTTTTCTGGTAGTTCTCTACGGGGAAGGTGGGTTCCCGTTTTGGTTTGGTTTCATGTTAAGACATTGGTTCGAAGTTTCTTACAAACTCGAATGGGTGTGGGTGCTGTTACTGGCAGCCTATTAAAGGCTGAGGGTCCATTATTTTGCTCTGATGGAGAATCGACCAAGATGTATAATTCTTATACCATTTGGTACTTGAAGCAAGTCTGTAGTTGATCACCTTCCCTACCCTGATACTAGTTAAGATTAGACAGCAGTTACAGGCGGGATACGCCATTCACTTGAGAACAGGCAGTTCTAGTGGGGCCAGCTCAACCACCCTCCAAAGAAGGAGCTTTGGGCGGCTCCCAGGATCTCTTCTCGCAGTGGGAAGGCCTGCGACACGTTTCTTCTCTAAGACCACTGACCTCTGTGGGCTCTTTACAAAGCGCGTGGGCGTGCTGAGGCTGCACTGGCCTTGAGCAGCGTTCGGGAGAGACGTTTACCTCTTCAAACTCGGGCTCAGAGCAATGCCGTGTTTCGGGTGGAGCCCTTTGTACAGATTGGGTCATCCTGCTCTGTTCCTTCATTAGAGATTCCTACTCTGGATATTAAGTCATTTTCTATGAGGTTGTCAACACTCTTCATGACAGGTGGTAGAGGGATTTGGGGGTAAAAAACGCTTAAACTGCAGGATCTCTCCTCTGAGAGTTTCTTTAATTTCCTGCCTATTGGCCCCACACACAAAAAAGTGCTGTCTTGAAGGTAGACAGTCTTGACTCCCACCAACTAGACTCAGGACCAGTTTAGATATTTTCTTTCCTTAGAACACTTTAATAAAGATTAAGGCCAAATGGGGAAAAATTAACTAGTCTTTTTCCCCCCATTTAGGAAGAAAAGAGACTCAGAAGTCAAACCAAAGAACCGTAAGTATAGTTAACATGGCTTGTACTTTATATTGTGAAACTTAATTGCTAAAATAAGCGTTCTGGTAGAAATAATGGATTGGACAGACGATTAGGTCCACTAATTATATATATAGTGTGTGGGTGAGTTCCGCTGGTGGAGAAGAGGCAGACCACCACAGTGAAGGCCGAGGTCAGCCGGGATTTGGCTACCTTGACCCCACACTCTTCCTCAGCGGTGGTCATACAGCAAGCAGTTTGTCAGGTGGTGGTTAAAGGGCGTTGAATGAGGAGCTTTGTCAGTTACCCGTAGCTATGGAAACGCTGTGTAACAAACAGCCCCAAAGCTCAGTGGCTTAAGACAGCCAGCAGTTATCGAGCTCACGAGTCTGCAGCTTGGTGGTTATCAGCTGTTCTTGGCCAGGCTTGGCAGGGACAACAGGCTGACCCGCTTCTGCCCCACGACTTCGCCATCCTGGGCGCACTCTCCTGGCAGTGGCAGAGCGAGAGGGCAGAAGTGAAAAGAATCACTTTCTCAAGCCTCTGACATCCAGTTGGCCGAAGCAAATATTGACTGGGCCTGAGTCGGGGTGGGCAGAACACAGGAACCAAGTGACAGGGCCCTGGCTGAGGGAGAGGCGAAGATCCCGTGTGTGCATTCAGCTTTCCACAGTCGCTGGTATAGACCGCACATCAGACCAGTGCTCCTGAACCTACACGGGGTCAGCCTCGGGCCAGCCACTTGCCTTCCTCCACCGCAGGTGGGATTCCCATCAGATTACAGGAAATCAGTGGAGTCTTGTTGTCTGTTTTTTGTTTTAAACTCCTGGCACTTCATTGACGTTCGTATGACGTGTTGATGGCATTTCTGAAGATCATAGTTCTGAAGTAATAAAGGCCTTTTGGGTTTCCTGCAGTGGAGACTTGCCCTTCAGATGGGAAGGCACCCCACGCTCTGACTCCGGGGAGGAGACTGTGTGAGCCCTCCCTGGGCCACTGCAGATGATGGCAGGCTCCCTGAGCTGACGGGGGTGTGTGTGTCTTGTTTTGTGTCACAGGACACCTAAACAGAAACCGAATGAGGAGCCGGATGGAGAAGCCAGACCAGGAGTTCAGGCTGAAGCAGACGAAGGCGGAGAAGAGAGAGTAAAGACTGAATTTGTTATTTCACTCTGTTCTTACGTTCCCATTTAGTTGGGAGAAATCGCACAGGGCAGGGCTGTGGGTTCCAGTCCAGCCCCACTTCCCCATGGGGTGACTGAGCAACTTACCTAATCCCCCTCGGGGCCCGCCAGCTGGTGGGGGGGGGTTGGTGGTTGTCACTGCGTGTCAGTGCCTGTCACATAGTGAGCATTCCCTGTCTGTTTATCCGTAACCGTGGAGAGGGCCTGTGTGTGCCTTCACTAAGGTCTGTGTGGAACCAACTTCCTTGAGATCCTCTCCACTGAGAAGGCCTGACGTGTGTCAACCCAGACCCGTGTGTCAGCCATGTCTGTACTTTAGTCAGTCTCCTAAATTCTAGTCTAGCTCCCCTCACCCCTGCCAGCCTCCCTAATTCAGCTAAGTGAACATGTTTAAACCCTAAAACATACGTTGAGCCATGGACAGTCATCTGTAAAAGTACGGGATGGTAAGGTTATCCGCATGGCTGTCCTCTACCTGAGCCTGAGGGGAAGGGAGACTTCTGGGGGCCACAGCCCAGGAATCGCCAGGTCTTTGAGCAGTTTGGTCCCGGTCTAAGGGGATGAAACAGGATAATCCCAGGATGGTCTCCATGGTTTTCTGTCTGAGATCCAGAGAGGGGAGCCAGGGTCACAGACTAGCTGGGTCCTGAGCATTCTCATGTTCTCAATTCCAACCTGGTGGGCGGTGGGCGTCCACTCGTCCTATGGCAGATGACCCTTCTGGTGTCGCCTCCAGCTTGCTCTAATGTCTTATTGTCCCTTGCCTTTTCTGTCCAGATGTTAGTCACTTACTGTCAGCACTTGGCTGGATCCCTTTAGGTCTAGAGAGATCTTGGTGGTGGCGTCAGACCACGCACTTCCTCACACAGAAACCTCAGGAGCTTCAAACCATACAGCCAGCACTTTTGTGGCGTGATACAATGGGATAGGAGGATCCAACATTTGACCTTCTCTAATATTATTGACTCTTCTGTCTTAATAAATCCGTTCATAGATTTTCTGCTTTATGAAGATGAGCTAAACAAATTTATCAGAAAGGTATTTTTTATATGCAGGCTTAGAAGACACTAGATCATCCATATGTAACAGAGTTGACTGAGTTGGAAATTCCTACTTCTGTTTTTTTAATTTTTCATACTAGAATCCTAAATTTGATTCCCGCTCTTTGCTGTCCTAATGCCTGTCTGTGTGACATCTTCACCCCTGACCCGGTGACAGATGGAGCTGTAGGCGTTTTGGCTGACATAAGCAAAATGGCTATAAAATTCCCTTGTACGCTGAGCTATCCTAGGACAGGAGTTGGCACACTGTGGCCCGCAGGCCAGAGCTGGCCCTCTGCCTGTTGTTGTAAATAAAGTTTTATTGGAACACAGCCATGCCTTTTCACTTACATATTGTCTCTGGCTGCTTTGTGCTTCAATGGCAGAGGTTAGTAGTTGTGACACAGAACATGTGGCTTGCGAATCTGAAAGTATTTGTTTTCTGGCACTTTACAGAAACAGTTTGTCAACTCTTGTTGGTAGGGGGTAGGGAACTGAGTTAACAATTTGAAGCCTCACTTCTACTGTGTAGATCTGCCCAGATTTTCCTGTTCTCTAGTTCCACAGTGCTGTGATCATTAGCTGATACTTTGGTGTTTGGTCTCGCTCTTCCTTGGAAACTAATTTTTCTCCCTTTATCTCTCCACCCGCACTTCCCTCTGTCAGGATGAGAGGAGGCAAAGAAGTCAACCCAAAGATCTGTAAGTGCTTAAAATGCTTGTGTTTTTGTGCTGTGCTTTGTGTAATTTTAGTTGCCGAAATAACTGTTCTAGAGACCTGTCATGATATAGAGATGTACAAGGAGTTGCTGATGCTGTTGGGAGACTGGGTCAGTTCGGGCAGGATTGGATAAGAAATCAGACTCCGGGCCCCATCCTTTCCCCTTACCTGCCACCACTTTGGCCGCACTCTCGTCCCTGCAGAGTCACGTGTGTCCCCTAGCTTCCAGCACCTCTCATTGGGCCTCACGTCTGAGGGGTCACCTGGGGCTTCTGAAGGCCTTGTTTTAGGATTACGAGTTAGCAATGTGCCTTTAGAGCCCCCATGACAAGGGGGATATCACTTTTGGACGGAAAGAATCTGTTCCCCAGATGTACTCTGAATATTTTGCTTGCCAACAGGGAGGCGTTAGTTTGTCATTTTTGATGTGAGTTGGCAGTATAGTCAGTTTTTCTGAGCTAACGTTTAGCATATATTTGTTTACCAAATAGAGCTGCCAAAAGGAGACCTGAAGAAAAAGAACCTGAAGGAGTAAAACCACAGGTTTCTGATGAGAAAGATGAGGATGAAAAGGTAAGGCCTTGTTTTTCAATCCTGCCGTATTTCATACAGCCTGAAGTGATTTTTTTTTAAACTAACTTTATTATAGAAACATTCAAACATACCCCAAAGTAGGCAGAATAGGGTAGCAAACCCTCATGTTCTCATCATCAGCCTTCACTTATCGACTCATGGCCAAGCGTGTTTCTGTCAAGCCCCACCCGTTCCCCTCAGCCTCCCTCACCCCGGATGATGATAAACAAATCCCAGACATGTTACTGAAATGTTTACAGAACTACCCATAAAAGAAAAGGACTCTGTTTTTAAATATCACCACAAGACCGTCATCATAACACAGCTAATATGTCAAGATCTAGTCTGAGTTCAGATTTCCCTGATTGTCTCTGTTGTCTGTTTTTTACAGTTTGTTTGTTTCAGTCAGCACCCAAACAAGGTCCATACGAGTCTGGTTGATATTGGTCCTAAATGTCTCATGTCGTTTCGCCCCTCTCCCCTTACTTGCAGCTTGTGGAAAGGACCGGCTTACCTGTGAAGTTTCTGGATTCTGAATTTTGCCATTTGCACCCCTCTCGTCTATAGTGTCTCCCTCCAGCCCCGTCTCCTGCAGACTGACAGTTCAGTCCAGGGGCTTCACCAGATGCTGGTCTTCTGTTTTCCAGAGCGCTTCTGAGGTGGTGCCGTGTGCTTCCTGTTGTATCTGCCAGAAGGCACAGCTGTCTTTTTATGGTGTTGAGATTGATCCCTGGGCTCAGGCGCTGTCTGCCTGATCCATCCATTATAAAGTCCCCCTCAGCTGTTTCCCTCAGGTTTTTATAACAGTCATTGCTTAAATCCATTATCTCACTAGGAGTTGCAGAGTGATAACAGCCCTTCATTTCTTCCTTCACTCGAAATCTAGAAATGTGTCCCCTCAGTAGTCTGCTCGGGCTGCCATAACAATCGACCGCAGTCTGGGTGGTTTCAACAACAGACACTTATTTTTCTCCCACTTCCAGAGACTGGAAGTCCACAACGGAAGTGGCAGCAGGGTTAGTTTCTGGTGAAGCTCTCTTCCTGACTTGCCAACGGCTGCCGGGAAGTGTCCTGCGCTGTGTCTGTGCTGTGTCCTCATGTGGCCTCTCCCTGTGGGCACAGAGGGAGAGAGAGTGAGACCCGGTGTCTCCTCCTCTTTTTATAAGGACACCGGTCCTCTCAGATTAGGGCACCACCCGTATGACCTCATTTAACTTGAATCATCTCCTTCAAAGCCTCAGTTCCAAATACAGGCATACTCAGGATTATTTTATAGAGCTTCAGCACATGCACTGGGGGCGACACAGTTCAGTCCATAGCACCCCTCATCGGTTTTTTACTTACTTTGAGGTGCCACTTGTACAGGAAAGCTAAGGGTTTTTAAAAAAATTGGTCTCTCGGGGCCAGCCCGGGGGCGTAGTGGTTAAGTTTGCACGCTCCGCTTTGGCAGCCCAGGGTTCGCGGGTTCAGATCCCGGGCGCGGACCTACGCACCGCTCATCAAGCCACACTGTGGTGGCATCCCACATACAAAATAGAGGAGGATTGGCACAAATGTTAGCCCAGAGACAATCTTCCTCAGGCAAAAAGAGGAGGATTGGCAACAGATGTTAGCTCAGAGACAATCTTGCCCACCAAAAAAAAAAAATTGGTCTCTCATGAGTCTTTTAAGGAAGTCTTTGGTTATAAGAATTTTGATTATAAGACTTTGGACACTAGCAATGGCTTGGATTTCACTGGTCCTTTGGTTGCTTCCCCCACCGCCTCTGACTAGGTTTTGTGAAAACCACGTATATAAAATTTGTAACTCTACAGCATTATCCAGATGTAGGATGCTTTTTTACCCTTCACTCCTCTTTTGTTTTCTACGTTTAGGAGGAGAAGAGACGCAAAACTACATCCAAAGAACCGTAAGAACCTATTTTTGTCTTTATGCAAAGTAGATCATGATATTAAAATGATTGTTCTAGGGGCCGGCCTGGTGGTGCCGTGGTTAAGTGCGCACGCTCTGCTGTGGCTGCCCGGGGTTCGCAGATTCGGATCCCAGGCGCGCACGGATGCACTGCTTGGCAAGCCCTGCTGTGGTGGCGTCCCATATAAAGTGGAGAAGATGGGCATGGATGTTAGCCCAGGGCCAATCTTCCTCAGCAAAAAAGAGGAGGATTGGCATCAGATCTTAGCTCAGGGCTGATCTTACTCACCAAAAAAAAAAAAAAAAAGATCGTTCTAGAAAGGAAAAGGGGTTTTCAGTGAATTGCTAGAGCAGCCTTAGCTTTGAATCTGATTGGGTCTGAGCACAGGACCAAGACGCCCTAATCCTGCCACGAGAGGCAGGTCCCCTCCATGCGGCAAAGAGATAGTCATGACCTAGACCTTGCCCCTTACACAACAGCTGGTGCTCACCTGTGTCAGGTTGATTAGGTATAACTGATGGCAGATTCTGGTATGTTCTGAAATGATTTTAAAAATCTTGTGCTTTGTTCCCAGAACTGAGAAAAAAATGGCTCGAACCAAAACAGTAGTGTCCTCCAAGGTAAATGTATATCTGGGGATAAAACCGGTGGTGCAGCACTAATGGGATTGCGGGGAGCCGGCTCTCTGAGCGCCCGTGTGTTCATGCCCCACAGATCCATCCTCCAAGGTGCGTTCAGTGCGGCCAGTACCTGGATGACGCGGAGCTGAAATACGAGCAGCATCCCCCTGACGCGGTAAGTTCCGCTCTCTTCTCAGCCTTCTGTGTCCTCTCTTGTGTGCCTCTGCCTAACGGCCAACTGTCTCTCAGGTGGATGAGATACAGCTGTTGACGAATGAGAGGCTGTCCATCTTCGATGCCAACGAGTCTGGCTTTGAGAGTTATGAGGCTCTCCCCCAGCACAAGCTGACGTGCTTCAGGTAACTGCTACGCTTCTGCCTTATTGCAGCAGGGCACTTCCCTGATGCTGCCTCCGTTCTTAACATCCTAGTGAAGTTCTTTAGCTCCTGTCCTGTAACACTTCTTAAGCTGCTAACACTCCATGGATAAAAGCCACAAAGCCGGTGGAAATATAGTGTTGTTTTTATTGTTAAAACTAGACATGTTAACTCATCAGTCAGTACACATCCTGAAGGTCACTCATTCATATAAGGGCCAGCGGTGTGCTGGATACTGCCCTAGGTGTTAGGGCTTTAGCACCTCAGGTCCCCGCTTTCTTGGAAGCAGAAAAAAGTTATGCCGGTCAGGGAGGAACAACCTTGACAAATGTAAAAGAGCATGGTGAGCAGAGAGAGTGGGTGGGAGAAAGAAGTTGTGTTTAGAGTGGAGGGAAAGTGACTTGAGCACAGACCTCGGTGGTCTAAGAGAACAAGCCGAGGGGGTAGCTAGGGAAAGACATTCCAGGTAGAGGGAATAGCAAGTACAGAGGCTCAGAGGAGGGTGTGTGCTGGTTGTGGAAGACCAGGCGATGAGGCTGGTGTGGCTGGGGCAGAGGGAGCAGGGGGCGAGTGTAGGGGCTGTAGACAGGGAGGAGGGTCCGCGGGTGGGGGGCTAGATCCTGCAGGGCTTTGCAGGCCATGGCAATGACTTCGGAGCCTTCTCTGAGTGAAGGGCCATGGGGTCTGGACTGGAGCTTTGGCAAAGCTGAGCCGAGCTGTTGAGTGAGCAGACTCCTCACACTCGTCAGCACCTCCTTCAGTTCTGCTCCTCTCACTGGAGCTGTGCTTGTCTCAGGGACTTCACTGTTTCTCTCTCCTTTCAGGCCTGGCACATGCTCTCCCTCTCACTGAGAATGGTGGGCGGGTGCATTGCCTCAGGTGGAATCACTTCTGGGCCGCAGGTTGGGGGCTCATGCCCTGAGAGGAGACCCCAGCATGTTTCTTCACCGTTCTCCGCACTCCCTGTGGTTAGGGGTTGGAGGCGTCTCCCACTCTCCACAGTCAGGATCCTGATGCATACTGGGATGCCAGCCCAAACCTCTGCCCGATGGCATGAGTGAAACGTGCCGTGTTGACATAGCTGACGGTCACGCGCTCCTGCCTCCCTGTGGCGTCCTCAGGACAGAACCATGCGTGGGAGCCAGGTTGCTGTAGTCAGGAATGGTGGGGCTTGGGGTCTCTTGGCTTCCTCCTGAAGAACAGGGTCTGCTGTAGACTCATTCCTGTAGGGTGGGAAGGTGGCAGTAAGGTCATTTTCCCAGGAATAACGTGCCTTTTAGCATCAGGCCATTGGTTTTTTAGGGACTGTTTACCTGTGGTACTTGGGCTGGAAGTGGCAGGTGGAAACAAGTCCATCCTGTGAACCGGTGGGTCCTGCCTGCCCGCCTGGGACTTAGAACTTCTCCCTGGTGTCACCTCTACTGAGAGAGCCCACAGGCAGCCTGTTGGGCTGCGCACGGGATCCTCCTCTTCTGCATATCCTGCCCTCTCCTGATATGTGTCCATCTTTCATACTTGACTTCAAGTCCTGAGGGCAGGGCTGTGACCCATGTCTGTCTACCATGCCTGGCACATAGTAGGGGAGCTCAACTCAAGGTAGTCACATTTTCACGTTTAAAGAATTTTATCTTTGGCTGCCCCACAGCCTAGAGGTTATGTTTGGCACTCTCTGCTTCAGCAACCTGGGTTTGGATCCCGGGCGCAGACCTACACCACTCACTGGCGGCCGTGCTGTGGCGGTGGCTCACATGCAGAATAGAGGAAGATTGGCACAGAGGTTAGCTCAGGGCAAATCTTTCTCAGCAAAAAAAAAAATTTGTCAGATTCTAAGATGAGGATTTCTGGTTCCAAGGGCCTAGGCTGTGGGAGTGTGGTGGGGGTGCTCTCAGGAGAGATCCCTTGTGGCCCGTTTGGGGACTCTGAGGGATGGCACGGCACCTCTGGTATGAAAGGGTGATCCCTGAGGCCAGCATGAGCAGGTCCGTAAGCAGAACCCCTGATTCATGTTTTCTTAAGTTTGACATCCTGCTAAATGAAAAATATCCTCCGGAATGTCAGAGTGTCTCTGGGATCACAGATGCCCTTAGACTTGACATTTAACCCCCACAGGGAGGCAGAATCCCTCCTTCCCATGTCCCTGATGTACCTCGCTTCTTATGCTGTTATAATATGCTTCATTTTATTTAATTGCTTTACTGAGGTGAAACTCACATAACATAAAACTAACCATATATAACCATTGTGAAGAGGTAAATCCATAAAAACAGCAGATTGGCGGTTGCCAGGGTCTGGAGGGAATAGGGAGGGATTGCTTAATGGATATGAAGTCTTATTTGGGGCAATAAAAACATTTTGGAGCTAGATAGACGTGATGGGTGCACAATTCCATGAGTAGAATGTGTGTGAGACGCCAGTGTTGCTCCAATAGCAACATGTCAGAGGAGCATGCAGCCAGCTGCTCCCTTGTGAGAGTTCCCATCGTCCCCCTGTGGGTCTCACTGATCTGCTGGCTCTGCAGACACTCACGCTCCTGGTGCACAGGTGGGAGAATCGGGTAGAAACCCCTTGGATGCGAGAAGGCTGTACTGTACTGATCTAGCGTTCTGGCAGCCAGACAGATAGCTGAGTCTAGGTGTTGCATAGTCCCATCACCTCGTGTCTGGGCTTCACTCTGTGCTTCGATCTTCACACTCTCTGTCGCCTGTTGCCTGTCTAGTGTGTACTGTAAACGTGGTCACCTGTGCCCCATCGACACTGGCCTCATCGAGAAGAACGTGGAACTCTTCTTTTCTGGTTCAGCAAAACCAATATATGATGATGACCCGTCTCTTGAAGGTAAGTGGAACTTTCCAGGTTATGTTTGGGACAGATATTTTAAAGACAAAACAAAACTCACCTACAAAGGAATATTCAGCTGGAATTTTACTGCCTCTTAAAGTTAGGGCTTGAGAGTCTGCTGTGAACAGCTGTATGCATACTCACTGTGGTGGTGCTGAGGACTGCCGGCTCAGCTGATGAGAAATGTCGGGTCCCGTTGGCACTCGGAGCGCCACTTGGCCCTCCTGGGGTTTTGATGTGAGTCCTAGCTCTTAGTCCGTTTCCTTGCAGGATACTGTTTCTTTTCCTTCTCTTAGGGGGTGTTAACGGCAAAGATCTAGGCCCCATAAACGAATGGTGGATCACTGGCTTTGATGGAGGTGAAAAGGCTCTCATTGGCTTCAGCACCTGTAAGTATGGGGCCAGCTGTGGACTGTTCTGGGATCTGAGCGGGGCCTTCGCTCCTGTCTACCCTGGGGCCTGGTCGGGCTCTGGTGGGAAGTCAAGCAGGCTCACGTGAATGCCACATGACCGTGTGGGAACCCTGTTGGGTTCGACTGGGGTGGCCTCTTGTGTTAGTTACAACCAGCCCTGGAACTGACCCTCCAGGTATATGAGCGGGTCATATTCTTGCAGCTTAAACCCAGACCGAATTCCAGAAACCAGAGACAAGCTAAATGAAAGCCACTTGGCTGGCCTCTGTTCTCCAGCTGGCTCAGGCCACTTCTGAATGAGCTAACTCTGACTGTACTTTGCATCTTTTTGGGTATAGGATGACTTCTAGACTGTTCTGTAAGCTTCCCTTTGGCCATTGTAGCTGCCATCAGGTTCAAACTGCTTTTTAAAACGTCTTCTGTTCACTGCAGCATTTGCTGAATACATCCTGATGGATCCCAACCCCGAGTACGCCCCGATGTTCAGCGTGATGCAGGAGAAGATCTACATAAGTAAAATCGTAGTCGAGTTCCTGCAGAAAAACCCTGACTCAACCTATGAAGACCTGATCAATAAGATTGAGGTGAGAGGTTTAGTGTCTTTGTAATCTGGGGTTCACCTACTTACATGCAACATATATGTTGCTAGAAAACTCATGTCTAGAATCAGCAGAAACCGTTCTTTAGTTTGGTTAGAACAGTTTTGCTTCAGCCTAAGAGAAACTTCTGATGTTTTTCTTTTCTTCAAGACCACTGTTCCTCCTTCTGTGCTCAACCTGAACCGCTTCACGGAGGATTCTCTCCTTCGACACGCCCAGTTTGTGGTAGAACAAGTGGAGAGTTATGATGAGGCTGGGGACAGTGACGAGCAGCCCATCTTCCTGACCCCCTGCATGAGAGACCTCATCAAGTTGGCTGGGGTCACCCTGGGCAAAAGGTAAGGCCACAGTGGGAATAAAACGGAAGACCCGAGACCAGAGAAGGCGGTGTCCCGTGCCGTCTTCCCCAGCCCGCTAACACCACGGAAACTTCTCTCCCAGGCGAGCCGAAAGGCGGCAGACCATTAGGCATTCTGCCAAGGAGAAGGACAAAGGCCCCACCAAAGCCACCACTACCAAGCTGGTCTACCAGATCTTCGACACTTTCTTCGCAGAGCAAATCGAGAAGGACGACAGAGAAGACAAAGAGAACGCCTTCAAACGCCGGCGCTGCGGTGTCTGCGAGGTAACCTCCCCTGGGCTGGGCTCCCCATGTGATCTGAGGACCCCGCTTCTTTTTCTTTCTGACTTGAGACTCGCACTGCTCAGATGTGACGCCTAAGTTGGAAGCTGGGAGAAAGAGTTAGTGATGTTGGGGGAACTGCGTGCCTCACGGGACAAACAGATTGATAGGACAGCTGTCGAAAGAGGTGTGCTCGGGCGCTTTGCTGTGAATGCCATTGTCACTAACTAAGGAGCCTGGCCTCCTGGGTGGTGTTGGCTCTGCCTGCGTCTCACTGTGTCTCAAGGCCCCATGTGAGGGCAGAGGGAGCGACTGCCCCACAGAGGCGCTGCTTCCCTCTCGGACGGGACATCCTGCCAGGAGCCTGCCTTGTCTCATGGTGTCACTTTCCTGGGAAAGCGGGGACTTTGTCCAACTTGGATTTGAGGCCTTAACAGACCTTTCTTGCTGTGAATCTTTTATATATATTTGCCTCACTCTGGAGGGATTAATCCCGCCAATCTGTGACCCAGAGATCAGCTGCATTTTGGTATCCATTGGCTTATTTTGGATGAAAACTTGAACGCAGAATTACAGCTGCCTTCAGAGCCGCCCCGTGTTCACAGTCCTTGGGCTTCACTGTCTCCTTCTGTCTTCAGTGGCAGCCTGAGCAAGAATTCACATGTTGTCACCTTTGTGTTGGTTTTACTTTACTTGTTTTCATCTAGCACATGTGTACCCAAACCTTTTTAATTTTTTAAAAATATATACATAACTGGTATCTTCTGCAGCTGTGTTAGGCGTTGATCCAGGCAGGTCTAGTTAACTCACTTTGACTGTTCCATAGTCCTACGTCATATGAATATCCCAACTTACTCTCGATGACGGGCAGTTTTCTGTCATAAATCACGTGGCAGCATCTTTGAACGAGGCTTCTTGGGACTGTCTCTACTTAGAAGTAGAATTGCTGGGGTATGGGTTATAGACGTAACTTTGCTCTAGAACACTGCTCTCCAAAGTGGCGGTGCCAGCTTATCCTTTGAGCAGTGTGTGTTCTCCATTCCCCACAGCTGTCCCAGCACCACATGTCAGCTTCTTAACCTTGGCCACTCTGGAGGGTATGAGTGATATCTTGTTCCTATTCTCATTTCCCATATTTCTAATGAGGCTAAATGTACAATTTTTAAAATTTTTAATTCACCAAGAAACTAGTTACCAACTGTCACTAATGGCTGTTGGATTCACTTTTTTTAAAAATATTTTTTAGGTTTGTCAACAGCCTGAGTGTGGGAAGTGTAAAGCCTGTAAGGATATGGTTAAATTTGGTGGGAGCGGACGGAGCAAACAGGCTTGCCAAGAGAGGAGGTAGGTTTGGCTGGCTTGTCCTCGTGGCAGAGGAGGATGCCAGCTGATGGCACACGGGCTTCGTGTGGGACGGCGGGGTTGACGTGTGGGGCAGGAGAGTTCCTCTGTCGGGCATTGTCACCAGGCCTGTCCCTCACACCTAACTAAAACAGCCCCCGTTTGGATTTACTTGTAAAAGGGGCCTCGCTTATAACAAGTGACTTTCTAGGTGTCCCAATATGGCCATGAAGGAGGCGGATGACGATGAAGAAGTGGATGACAATATCCCAGAGATGCCGTCACCCAAAAAAATGCACCAGGGGAAGAAAAAGAAACAGAACAAGAATCGGATCACGTGGGTTGGAGACGCCGTCAAGGTAATCGTGGGACCAGCTCTTGGTCGTCTTAGTGCCGCCCTCTGAGAAGCATGTTGTCTCCTGATGTCTCGCCGCCAGGCCCTTTCTTAAGCAGCCTGAGCCTGGAATCTGCTCCTTTGCCTGTGAGGAGCAGGGCTGGCTGAGAGGCCGAGGCCTGTGGCCAGGCACCGGAAACGCATTTTGGCTTGTGTGCCCAAGGACTCGGTTTCCCTAGCATCGCAAAATGGGTATTTGGCACAGTTCTAGGGGTGTCAGGCTCGTTCACCTTGGAAGCGTGTTGTGAAGTGAGCCGTCACGGCCCCTCTGGCCTGGGAGTGGGTGTTCTCGGGACACTAACAGGTTGCCTCCCAGCGGTTCGGCGGTCATCTGCCCGTCTAAGGCTCGGCTCCTTGACCAGAGCTGGAGAGGGAATGTCCTCTCAGCGTTGTGTCCTTCATGTCCATGAGCCGTAGATATAGTTGGTTCATTCACCAAGCTTGGGGCCTCCCCCTGCCTGGTGCTACTGTAAACCCGGACGTGGCTAAGCCCCTGCCCGGCGGCACTAATCTCCAGAGCAGGAGGACAGACGCATACTGTCGGGCAGGTGGGGGGCTGGAAGGGGTCTGGGCCCCCGGAGGCTTCCCCGAGGAGGCGACCTCTGAGAAGAGCCGGCCACGTGAAGATCTGGGGGAGAATTAGGGCAGAGGCCCTGAGGTGGGAGCCAGCTTTCCTGGTGGGAGAAAAGGAAGGAGGCCCATGAGGCTGATGGGGGAGTCGGGGGTAGGATGTTCCTTAGGACCACGGTGAGGAGTTAGGACGGGTGCTGTTCAAATCGAATGCTGGAGTCCAATTTGCTGCTGACATGGAAGGGCAGAGCTGATGATAGAGGGGCGTGAGTGCCCTCTGCTGCAGGCTTCCAGCCAAGGGAGGCAGGTGTTCTCTGTAGTAGCCAGGCTGGTAGAGCTTGTGACTTCTTAGAAAATCATTATGAGTTACGCTTTTATATCAAGTAACAGGAACACGCGGGTCAAGCCTAGCACGGACCTTCACACCCACCCTCGCCTGAAATTAAGCTCTCTTGTTTTCAGACTGATGGGAAGAAGAGTTACTACAAGAAGGTATGCATCGACTCGGAAACCCTGGAAGTGGGGGACTGTGTCTCTGTTATTCCAGATGATTCTTCAAAACCACTGTACTTAGCCAGGTTTGTATCCTTCCCTTTGCTTGACTTCAGCACACACTTTCTCTTGAACAAGTAGGAGATGCCTATTTTGTAAGAAGAGCACCAGCAGCTCCTTGCCCTAGACTAAAACCAAAAAAAAAAAATACAAGTTTCCCTAAGTAGACTTGGACCAGGTCTGCCAGTCAGGTTAGCAACTTGCATGTGCCGCCTCTTCCGACGTCAGGGTCACGGCCTTGTGGGAGGACAGCAGCAACGGGCAGATGTTCCACGCCCACTGGTTCTGCGCTGGCACAGACACGGTCCTCGGGGCCACGTCGGACCCCCTGGAGCTGTTCCTGGTCGATGAGTGTGAGGACATGCAGCTCTCGTACATTCACAGCAAAGTGCAGGTCGTCTATAAAGGCCCGTCGGAGAACTGGGCCTTGGAGGTGAGTGCCAGGCGCAATCGGGTGTCCCTCCCTCACTGCCTGGGGTCATGGCTGACACAGCATCCTTGTCCCCAAAGGGAGGCATGGATCCCGAGGCCCTGCTGGCAGAGGATGACGGGAAGACCTACTTCTACCAGCTGTGGTACGATCAAGACTACGCGAGATTTGAGTCCCCTCCAAAAACTCAGCCCACGGAGGACAACAAGTATAAGTGAGTGCCGGGATGGGGCTCCGTGTTGTCCCCTCCTCGGGTCCCGTCTGAGGTGCTCGAGGATGCCACACTTACGTGACTCGCTTGAGCTCGTCACGTGCTCCCATCTGTTGGGTTTGTTCCCCCACAACCTCTGGTGGTTTTCCTCGATAAGCAGATACCCGCCCGGCTTTGTTGTAGTTGCTGTGAGTGACTGGACAGCCTGGGCGGGAGGTACCTTTATGAGAAGCTCTCATGTCCACGAGCAGGCTGTGTCTTTCTCTCTTAAGCCTTTTTGCGTCTTCCTTAGTGTTTGTCCCACAGATCTTGGTGAGTGTTTCGTTTCTTAGGTATTTTCTCTCATAAGTGAGATCTTTTGTTCTATTTGATTTTCTGGTGGGTGACTACCTTTAGGGAGGCCTGCTCTTTTTTTTCTAATGCTTAGCACCCCATGCCTTCCGTTCTTTTTTTTTTTTTTGTGAGGACGGTTAGGCCTGAGCTAACGTCCGTTGCCAATCCTCCTCTTTGCTGAGGAAGATTGGGCCTGGGCTAACATCCGTGCCCATCTTCCTCTACTTTATATGGGGCGCCGCCACAGCATGGCTTGATAAGTGGTGTGTAGGTCCTCGCCTGGGATCCGAACTTGTGAACCCCGGACTGCCAAAGCGGAGCACACAAACTTAACTACTATGCCACCAGGCCGGCCCCTGTGCCTTCCTTTCTGACCTCAGTACCTCCCTTGTCCTGACTAAAGTAGCGCTGGTGCCTCCAGAGCGTAAAAATGCTGACAGTGTAAAGCTGATGGGGCGGAGGCTGGGAGGGCTCACGTAGATGCTCCTGTGTTTCTCCCATCAGGCTGGTGCTGGCTTTTGACTTGATCTCCATGTTTAAGGCAGTCTCCAACTTTCTTTTAGAAAGGCTTAATCAGGAATAGTGTTGAATTTTACCAAATACCTTTTCAGCCTTTATCGAGTTAATGATATGAGCCTCCTCTTCAATTTTGAGTTCCTGACTAAACCACTCTCTGCATTCTTGCTTGTGGTGTATCCTTAACCATATTCTAGATGATTGGTTAATGTCTTAGGGTTTTTATATCAAATACTCAAATCGGGTTGGCTTATCATTTTCCTGTGGTGTGTGTCGTCTCTGGGCTTTGGTACCGAATCAGTGTTCTCAGAGTGTGAACATGACGTACAGGACGGCCAGTTTCTTCCCACGTCTGCACGTATTTTCTCTTGGTCACCAGTCTCTGGATTAAGCCCGCGGTTTCTGCCACGGTCTCTACCAGCCGCCTGAGGCTTTTGTTTCTGTCCTTCACGCCTTCAGGTTCTGCGCCAGCTGTGCCCGTCTGGCTGAAATGAGGCAAAAGGAAATCCCCAGGGTCATGGATCAACTCGAGGACCTGGACGGCCGCGTCCTCTACAGCTCGGCCACCAAGGACGGCGTCCAGTATCGAGTGGGCGACGGTGTGTACCTCCTCCCTGAGGCCTTCACGTTCAAGTGAGTGTCCCCTCTGCCAGGTCAGGCCCAGGAGCGCTGGGCCAGGACAGGGTCGGCTTTGTGACATCCCCCACCTGCACCCCCGGTTCCAGCTGCTGCCTGAGCTGTCGCATAGTGTCTGTGATCATAACCCTGCTGGTTATGAGAGAGTGGCAGGGTCAGTGATGGGCCCCCGCCTAGCCGTGTGGCTTCAGGGCAGAGAGCACCTCCTCTCAGTTCCCATCTGTCAGATGGGGAGAGGAGTATCTTGCCTGCCAGGTGCTAAGGATTAAGTGAGTTAAAAGTGCTTAACACAGTGTCTGGCTTAGAGTAAAGACTGAAGGAATGTGAATTGCAATTCCCATTTACCAGGAAGTATCAAGTGACTTTTTTGCATATCAGAGGCTTGAGGCTCTTCAGGGAAAAAGCAAAGCCACAGATATTTTCCACTCTTGATCCATTCTTTGTTCATTCTAAGAACTAGCGCGTGGTTAGAATTACAACCAACATTTTCCAAACTTCTCGATTTCCCGACTCGCAATTCCATTTTCCTAGAGTCCCGGTTGGAACCCAGTCCCCACCTCAGTTCAGTTACTGTGAATTATGAAACACGGAGGGCAGGGATCCTTCCAGCCTCGCCCAGTCAGTGCACATGGCCCCCCCAGCACCTGTCGTCCTTGGCATGGAAGGGGAGGACACCGTGCGGTGCTCTGTCCCGGCTGCTCCTGGCACAGTGGAAGCGTCAGCACAGGTGCTCAGAGGCACCTGTCAGGGGCCCTGGCGGGGAACACGGCAGCTGCCTTCCTGAAGGGCAATCTTCAAAGGATGCAGCCCTCGGTCTTGGCAGGCAGATCCAATGACCGGCTTTACCACAGTGTTCGGGCCAAATTCGGCTTGCCCAGACCTCAAGTCTCCCCCTGCTTCTGCAGCATCGCCTCTAGTCAGCGCCTTGTCAGGAGAGCATAAGTTATAACGTGGTAACAACCCCAAAACCGCCGACGTTTCCTTCTTGCCTGCGCTGTGTCCATCATGGTTCTGCAGGGAACTTGGCCTGTTGCGTCACTCAGGGACCTGGGCTGACAGAGCCGCTGCCTTCTCAGAAGTTGCCAGCCTGAGCCAAGGGCAGGCACACTGGAGGCCCTCCTGGCGGCTAAATGCTCCCGCCCAGGAGTGCTTGTGGGTCACTTCTGCTCACACTCAGTGAGCGGAACAAGTCGTGTGCCAAGAAGTGTGGTCCTGCCATGCAGCCAGGAGCGGGGAGCTGGGATATTGGAACAGAACAGCATTAGCAACTACCCTAGCCAGCGGTGCGCAGACAGAGAATGCTCGTTCTCAGCTATGGATGGGATTTAATCTGTGTCTCCGTCTTTTCTAGGGGCGCTTAGCTGCAATAGTTTATAAGGTGTTTGAATTTCAATGGTTATCGTTCGTAGCCAGTCGTGCTGAACTAACTTCCTTTTAAGGTTTACTGTTCAGTTATGCGGAACGCGTGCCTCTCTGCAGCATCAAGCTCTCCAGTCCTGTGAAACGCCCCCGGAAGGAGCCCGTGGACGAAGATCTGTATCCGGAACACTACCGGAAATACTCTGATTACATCAAGGGCAGCAACCTGGACGCCCCTGAGCCCTACCGAATTGGCCGCATCAAAGAGATCTTCTGCATCAAGAAGAGCAACGGCAGGCCCAACGAGACAGACATCAAGATCAAACTCAACAAGTTCTACAGGTCAGTGAGGGCCTCTGCTCTTCCAGGAGGCGGCGGACTCTTCTAGAAGGCTCTGCCTGGAACGGGGTTGTAACACAGCGCAGGTGTTTTAAGAGGTAGAGGTGGCTGTCTTTCCAGGTGTTCCTGGTTATCTGATGGATGCCGGCAACGACTATAATTTTATTTTGTGGCCTTACTTTTAGGCCTTTACTTTAAAGCTGCAGAGTTTTCTCTCTGAAAGAAATCCTCAAGCGGAAGTCCAAGATGTGACGAAGGCAGAGGGGGAACGTCTGGGCTCTGCCTGAGGCCCTAGAGAGCCTCGGGCCCGTCCCCTGTGCCCTCTCTGTCCCGTGCTTCCCCCCGCCCGGCTGCTTCTGGACGGGAGGCCGGCAGCCGCTGTTGCTGACACAGGGCCGTCTTCCTGGGCTCTAGTCGGGGGCGCAAAGAGCAAGCAAACCGTTCACTGAGTTTGTTGCAAAGAATCCCACTCGGTTTGTAGCGTTTAGTGTCGGCTAAGGGGAATGGTGATCAAGCGACTTGACTCGGGGGCCGTGGTCCTTACCCAGTGATTCTCTGAGCACCCCTGGGAACGTGGTGCCGCTGAATTCATTGTCAGCTCACGGCAAGGGAGAATTCTTAAAGACTTCCGCTCACAGGCCGGAGAACACGCACAAGTCCACCCCGGCCAGCTACCACGCCGACATCAACCTGCTTTACTGGAGCGACGAGGAGGCCGTGGTGGACTTCAAGGCCGTGCAGGGCCGCTGCACCGTGGAGTACGGGGAGGACCTGCCCGGGGGCCTCCAGGACTTCTCCGCCGGCGGCCCGGACCGCTTCTACTTCCTCGAGGTGGGCCTGCGCTGGCTGGAGGGAGGGACTCACTCGGGTCAAACCCGCAGCCCCCTAGAAAGTGGTGTCCGGAGTACAAATCTGTGACGTTTAAGGTGTTCTGGGACACTTTCAGCTTTTAAAGTGCAGTAGAAAATGTAACCTGTGAATGTCCTAATGCAACTAAAATTTATTTGAAGACACTCGGGTGGCCTCTGCTAGCCTGACCAGTGCCTTAGTGTGAGTTAGAGAAAGGTGCCCCTCTCCCTTCAGCCAAGCGTCTGCATCCACGGCCACACAACCAGGCAGCTGGCTGAGAGAGGGTTCAGGAGTCTGATTAAGCTCATCACTTAAAGTGTCTGAGCATGGCCTTTTTGTGTGTGTGTGTGAGGAAGATCAGCCCTGAGCTAACATCCATGCCAATCCTCCTCTTTTTGCTGAGGAAGACTGGCCCTGGGCTAACATCCGTGCCCATCTTCCTCTACTTTTATGTGGGACACTGCCACAGCGTGGCCTGACAAGCAGTGCATCGGTGCGTGCCCAGGATCCGAACCTGGGCCACCAGCAGCGGAGCGTGCGCACTGAACCACTACACCACGGGGCCGGTCCCCCTTCTTCACTTTCTGTGTTACATCATCTTAAAATGCTACACGGCCTGTGTTTCCTCAGGCTCCAGTGTGGAAGGCCTCATCAGACCATAGTCCCTGCTGTAACACTTTTGCCTATTTTTAGAATAAGTAGGCCAAGCTCTTATAATAGCAGGAATTTCAGTGTTGGCCACATGAAGTATTTGTATTAATAGAACTTTTTCGTTTTCAGTGTAATGAAATCAAAGTACTCTTACTGGTGGCTAATTGCTGAGGGCAGTATTCAGGGAGACACTAAGTGGCTCTTTATCAGAATAACTTCCTAACTCCTCTTCGTTAGGGGACCAGTGCGTTTCTCCGCCAGACCCTTGTGGTTCTTTCCTTCTAGGCCTATAATGCCAAGACCAAGAGCTTTGAAGACCCTCCCAACCACGCCCGGAGCCCTGGGAATAAAGGAAAAGGGAAGGGAAAAGGTACGCAGACTTTCCCTAGGGGTCTCCCAAGGCCTGTTGTGAATCGCTTTGTGTAAAAGAACACGGGCTCTCTGCTCTGAACTCAAAACGAGGCCGCCTTTGAATCCATAACGTGTTTGAGGAGAGCAGGTCAGGACTCTGATTTGAGCTCACTGGCGGCCTGTCTCCTCCAGGGAAAGGCAAGGCGAAGTCTCAAGCCTGTGAGCCAAGCGAAGCAGAGGTGGAAATGAAACTGCCCAAACTGCGGACCCTGGACGTGTTTTCCGGCTGCGGGGGGCTGTCGGAAGGGTTCCATCAAGCAGGTAAGCGCTGGGAGGTTTCTCTGCACGACTAGGAAAACTGGACAGGGTGGTTCTGCCCGGAAGCCCTCTGTGGTCACAGTTCTGACTCGAGCCTCGCTCAAGGGACTTTGAACACGTCTTTGTCCTTGTGTTCCCAGGCATCTCCGAAACCCTGTGGGCCATTGAGATGTGGGACCCAGCGGCCCAGGCGTTCCGGCTGAACAACCCCGGGTCCACGGTGTTCACGGAGGACTGCAACGTCCTGCTGAAGCTCGTCATGGCCGGGGAGGTGACCAACTCGCGTGGCCAGAAGCTGCCCCAGAAGGGAGACGTGGAGATGCTGTGTGGCGGGCCGCCCTGCCAGGGCTTCAGCGGTATGAACCGCTTCAACTCTCGTACCTACTCCAAGTTCAAGAACTCCCTGGTGGTCTCCTTCCTCAGGTAAACGGAGTGGAAGCCCCTCTGTTCAGTGCGGCCCTGGGTGACGGGACAGCCGGCCCAGGGCTGCGACGCCAGATGTGCTGGGGCGAGCCGCCACTGCCTGGCTGCCCCACTGCTGAGGTCCGTGTGTCCAGGCCGGATGAGGGCCTCTGCCTACAGGAAGTCCCCGGCTCGCCAGGGGGAGACTGAGAGCTGGGAGGTGCAGCTTCCACAGCCAACGTCGTGCATTTGGGAGAGGCTTCTGGTAGAGCGGTCTTCCTCCTCTTGGGGTCTGGGGGTGATTCATGGTCTCTCCTGCCTCCTGCAGCTACTGTGACTACTACCGGCCACGGTACTTCCTCCTGGAGAACGTGCGGAACTTCGTCTCCTTCAAGCGCTCCATGGTCCTGAAGCTCACCCTCCGCTGCCTCGTCCGCATGGGCTACCAGTGCACCTTTGGCGTGTTGCAGGTGGGCCCTCCCGGGGAGGGGCGGGGTGGGCAGACTTCCCAACCGGAAATAGGGTTGACAGGGACAGGCCGTTAGTGTGGAACCTACAGTCCTGACGAGGGGGAAGGTGGCGCTGGGGCCTGCCCCCACCACCGTGAAGCTCAGAGCCCGGGCCCCGGCAGGTCCGCCTCATAGTGTCTCCCTGAGAGCTGCGTCCTCACCTGCCTGAGGAGGGGCCGCGTGCACGGGGCTCTGCTGCATTGGTCACAGCTCGTTTTCCCGATAGGGAAGGTGGTGCCAGCTCGGGGGCTCTCGGTGGCAGCTAGATCTCCACGGAGGGGCGGGTGAGGCCAGACTGGAGAACGATACAAAGACCAGACTGTTACATAGGCTAAAAAAATGTCCTCTGGCTGATGTACGTATGTAGAAACACCTAGAGGAGGTGGAAGGTCATGCTCCGGGGGTTGTCAGTGGCTGTGTCGGCAGGACAGGAATTTGGGGTGATCCGAGGGGACTAGGCCTTATCTGGAAAGCAGTCACTCTATATGTACCTGTTCAGTAACTGTTGGTATAATAAAAAATGAAACAGTTACCCGAATGGGAGGGATGGTTGGCTAGAATGCAGCGAGTGAGTGTCTACATGAGTGAGCACTGGGCCGCCTGGCCCCCCAGTTCAGCCTCCACGGTGGCTCGGGCTCGCTGGGCAAGCCTCATGGGAGGCGTGTTCTCTGTCCCGTGTGACCACAGGCTCCAGGTAGGCGGCAGGGCTCCTGGTGTCTCCTGGCCGCTCTGCTCCCTGAGTGCTGAGACTGCGGGTCCCTCGCAGTGCTCTCCACAGAGCCAGCAGGAGTCGCCAGCAGGCTCCACTCCCGTCTTCTCCAGTGGCCGCCACGGAGCATCCTGTGTTCTTTTCATCTGGTCCCACTTCCTCTTGTTAGCAGCAAACCTGCTGGGTTAATTAGGGGTCCTCCAGGGGAGCTTGGCATCAGCCAGCCGCTCCAGAAAGTTGAGTGCTGCTGACTCCGGCCCTCAGTCCAGCCATTCGGAGGTGCCCGCTGACCGTGTGTGTGTGGCCCTCCCACGTGCAGGCTGGACAGTACGGCGTGGCGCAGACGCGGAGGCGGGCCATCATCCTGGCCGCGGCCCCCGGAGAGATGCTCCCCCTGTTCCCAGAGCCCCTGCACGTGTTTGCGCCCCGGGCTTGCCAGCTGAGCGTCGTGGTGGACGACAAGAAGTTTGTCAGCAACATAACCAGGTGGGAGCCCCCGCTCGCCCCGCTGTGTGTCGTGGTGCTTGTGAGCGTCACCCTGGGAGGGTTGGTGTGGGCGGGCCTGTCAGGAGCCTGAGCGGAGGAGAAAGCGCTAGGTGGCATGGTGTCTAGCCTGCCACACGGGCACTGCCCCCTCTGCTCTCGAGTTCTGAATCCGAGTAAGCCCTGCGTGCAGGGCAGTGGTCAGATGCTGGGCCGCAGTCACAAGCAAAGCCCACGCTCCAGCCTGTCCCCTTCACAGACAGGTCTAAGCAGAATGCTGCCCGTGTGACCGCAGGCGGCCCTTTGACCTCTGAGCAGGGTTGTCCCCTGGACAGGGCACTGCCGGCATTTGGGGGATGGCTGTGACACGAGGGAGTCTGGCTGCGGGAGGTGTCGACTGTCGGCTGTGCCCTGCAGGTTGAGCTCAGGCCCGTTCCGCACCATCACGGTGCGAGACACGATGTCCGATCTCCCGGAGGTCCGGAACGGCGCTTCGGCACTGGAGATCTCCTACAACGGGGAGCCGCAGTCCTGGTTCCAGCGGCAGCTCCGGGGCTCGCAGTACCAGCCCATCCTCAGGGACCACATCTGTAAGGTAGCGTCGCCCCGGCGGCTGCGGCCTCCCTCCAGCCGCCGGCCTCACGGGAACCGACTTGTGGTCGGAGCCCAGCCAGCGCTTGGGTGGGAAGCAGGATCTGATCCCAGCCCTCTTCCGGCTCCTTCTCTGCTCTTGGCCCCTGACCCGAGCCACGGCCATCCCGACTGGCTCCCAGCCTCGCCTCCTCACCGCCCCCTGCTTCTCTCCTTGCCCTCGACCGCCCGTGCCCCCTGCAGCAGCGTGCAGTCATGTGAAGCGTCAGAGCTTCTGCTGTCCTTAGAATACGCCGGAATGGTGTGTCTGGCCGCTGCCCCCTGACTGAGCTCATCTGTCCCTACTCCTGTCTCTATGTCTTGTCTTAAATACACCAGACCTGGCCCTCTGCACGCGCCCCAGGTCTCTCCATAGCCTCATCCTGCGGGGCTCAGCTCGGGTGTCACCTCCTCACGCTTGCCCTAAACTGTCCCCCCCCCCGCATTATTGCATGTCCCTGCTCTGTCGTCTGCATGGCACACGTGTGGCCCCCGAGTCGTTGATCACGGTTACTGTTTGTCTCCCCTGTGCGGGTTCCTGGTCGCCGTGGTGTTCCCAGTGCCCAGAACAGTGGTGCCCAGCCCGCCATGGAGGTTCAGGTGCCCCCTGAGCTAGGTGACAGTCGTGGCATGCTGCTCTTTCAGGACATGAGCGCGCTGGTGGCCGCCCGCATGCGGCACATCCCTCTGGCCCCGGGCTCGGACTGGCGCGACCTGCCCAACATCGAGGTGCGGCTCTCCGACGGCACCATGGCCCGGAAGCTGCGCTACACCTACCACGACAGGAAGAACGGCTGCAGCAGCACTGGGGCCCTCCGCGGGGTCTGCTCCTGCGTGGAAGGTGGGCCCCTCGGGCCCTGGGTGGCTACCCTCAAGTCTGGCATGAAGCCCCCCACCCCCTTAGATTCTGATCCCCCCTCAGCGCTCCAGTGGGCTCGGGGGAAGGAGTGCTGATTCCTGGGGTTTCCCAGCAGGAGATAGCAGGGGCTGCTGCTCACTAACCCAGCGGCCCTGGCAGGGCACAGACACTCCAGGCCCGGGGGTCCCTGCTGTCGAGAGCATTAAGTGACAGAAACTTTGCCTGAGGAACGGGGGCTGTCGGCTGCCCCGTCCCTCCTGTCTCGCGGCCTCACCGCAGCCCTCTCTTCCAGCGGGCAAAGCCTGCGACTCTGCGGCCAGACAGTTCAACACCCTCATCCCCTGGTGCCTGCCCCACACCGGGAACAGGCACAACCACTGGGCCGGCCTCTACGGGCGGCTTGAGTGGGACGGCTTCTTCAGCACGACCGTCACCAACCCCGAGCCCATGGGCAAGCAGGTAGGGCCGGGGCCCAGGGGCAGGCCTGGGAGGGGCGGAGGCAGTGGCGTAGCGGGTAGGGCGGCCTTTCGGCAGCTGGCACTGTGTGCCTCTGCCGCCTCGGTGCCAGTGGAGACGGCGCACGCGTCAAGGCCCAAGGCTGGATCTGTCCAGGGCCTGTCCTGTGCCCTTGCCCACCGTGCCTCTCGCCCCCAGGGCCGCGTGCTCCACCCCGAGCAGCACCGCGTGGTGAGCGTGCGGGAGTGCGCCCGCTCCCAGGGCTTCCCCGACACCTACCGGCTCTTCGGCAACATCCTGGACAAGCACCGGCAGGTTGGTGGAGCGGAGCCGGGCCCGGGGGCCTCCCACACGGAGGACCTGTCTGACCGGGCGCAGGGGGGGTTGGGGGGGCGCGACGTGCACGGCCACCTCCGAGGGGACGCGGAGTGCCCAGAGCTTGTCGGCTGACGAGCCTCCGCACTCCCGGGAGGGGCCGCCGGGAATAGGGCACCCCGTCCCTGGGGGCAGGTGAGTCATGGAGCACGTCAGTTGCCCTTTACACTCTGTGGCAGATTTAGCCCAAAAGAAAGTTCCATTGCATGGAACCTCGGTGAAGGAGCAGACTCAGTTCACTGCTGCTGAGGGTTGAAGTGAACCCACAGTTCCTAACTGGTCTCAGCGTGTGGGGTTGGCCGTTTCTTCATGTATTTCCATCGAAGTAATGCACATAGTGGCTTACAAACCCAGCAGGGCCTGGGGCCGTAGCGACCACTTCCCACCTTCCCCCAGTGCTGTTCTCTGGGAGTGGAGCATGCTGACTCCGTTTCTGGATCTGAGTTTGTCTGAAGGCCGCCTTCTCTGGGGGTGGTTCTTGCACGTTGGTGTTTGGGGTGGGAGGACGGGCCGATGAGAGGGTCCGGGAGCCGTGGGGAGGGAAGGGCTGTGGGGACCAGTGTGAGCATGAGGTTGGGGGCCCAGTGCCCCTGTGGTTCTGAGTGGAGGCTGGTGCTGATCCCAGCCGTGCCAGACCGGGCGTCGCCCTCCTTCCCTCCTCAGGTGGGTAACGCCGTGCCGCCGCCCCTGGCTAAAGCCATCGGCTTGGAGATCAAGCGCTGTATGTTGGCCAAAGCTCGAGAGAGCGCCTCAGGTATGGCGGGCGTGGAGGGGGCAGAGCAGCCGGGTCCCACTCTGGGCTCTGGGACTCGGGCGGGTGAGTCACACCCTCCCTGGTGGCCTCACTTCTCTCCAGGGGTAGCTGTGAGATTGAGGGGGTCGCACACTTCGAGTGCTTAGGACAGGAGCCCAGCACACAGCTGCCCAGTGAGCCTGGCTGGGCCTGCCTCGGACATTAACCCAGGCAGTCTAGAAACCTCCAGGGACCACCTTTCAGCAGTGCTCAGTCCCCCTGAATGTGCATTCAGAGCTGCTACACATTCTTATCTGGTCGGTCAGTAACACCGACCCTGGGCGTTAACGTACAGTCACGAGTCACTTAACAATGGGACACGTTCTGAGAACTGCATTGTTAGGTGAGGTCGTCGCTGTGCGAACATCACAGAGTGCCCTTACGCAGACCTAGATGGTACAGCTTCCTACACACCTAGGCCATGTGGTACTAATCTACAGGACCACTGTTGTATATGCGGTCCATTGTTGACCAGAACGTCGTTATGCGGCGCAAGACTGTTGTTCCTGACGACGTACTTGCGATCCCTGCCTGTTGCTGAGTGTAGCGATCTGTCTGTTCCTGGCAGTGACTTGCCCTCTTATTTGTCTTCAGTTAAAATCGAGGAGAAAACCACTGAGGACTAGTCCCGCCCTCCTGTCGCCCTCGATGCTGGCACCAGGGACCCCCAACGTGCACTGATGTTGTTGTGTTTTAACATGTTGATCTGTCGGTTCACATGTGTCGTACGCGGTGTTGTGGCCTTGGCTGACACGAAGCTGTTCTGTGAGGTTTGCTTATCAACTAATGACGTAGCGATGGAACTGTGCCGTACTTTGTGCATTCTGGATTTTAAAAGTTTTTTATTATGCATTATATCAAATCGACCACTGTATGAGTGGAATTTATGTAGTTTTTATATGTTGTAATATTTCTTCAAATAAATCTCTCCTATAAATCACTGTGGGTGGTGACTCGTGATTACGAGGGGCTGCTGGATGAGAAGCGGCTCCTCAGTGCTGAAGGTGACCCCATGGAGGCATTTGTCTGAAGATAGGTCACTCCATGTATGTGTTTAGGGGTGGGGGTTAACTTGTGTGACTCAGTTCTGGCCAACAAGATGCAAGTGAAACTTGCTAGTGTGGCTTCCAGGAAAGCCTCTGAAAGGAAGAGTCGTAGTTGGCCTTCCCCATGTCCTTGTAGCCCTTTTTCGGTCTAGAGTGGGCCTGATGTCTGGCGCTGCAGTGGCCGTCTTGTGACCATGAGGACAGAAGCCCCGTGCAGTGGATGGTGAAGCAAGAGGAGAGGAGCCACTCGGAGCCCTGGCCTGCCGCGCCAGGCAGATCCCTGTTTGCTTAAGAATCTGTTGGGTGGGCTTTCTGTGCTTTTAGCCTAATTGAATCCCACTGAATTCTAAGACCAACAGACCTTTTTGGTTTGTCTTCGGGAAAGGATTGCTATAAAATGCCAACAAAGCCGAGGTAGACAAAAAAGGGTCAGTCACCAGCACACACGCCCCAGAGGGCCGCCGTCAGGATGTGAACACCCGCTTCATCACCTCTACAAGTCCTTAAGGAAATGGCCCACTTGGTGGCACTTCGGCTGTGACTTTCCGCTCGGCGAGTCACAGAGGTCTTAGTCGTAAAATGAGAGGGCTAAATATAATTCAGATGCGGCATTTGCTAGGTTCCTTCACAAGTAGGTGTTTCCCTCTTTCTATTATAAACAGCACTGCATTGAACATCCTGGTACGTTCTCTTCCATCACCTCCGTAGAGAGGGTCCCTGGATCATGGAGTACGAGTGTTTTCACTTTCAGAACATGCGGCTGACGCCCCCTGGAGAGGTTTTCACGCTGCTCCCACCAACACAGCGAACTTCCCATTTGCCTGTCCTGGCTGTCGCTTCCTTAACAGTTGACACACTATTCTGTGTCAACAGAATAGTGAGTGTCTTGTTAGCCTTTTTGAGGAGGGACTCAACACTTGCACATGTGTGGTGGCTACTGGAATTTTTTTTTTAACTTCTACTGTTTTATTTATTTATTTATTTATTTTTGTGAGGAAGATCAGCCCTGAGCTAACTAACATCCATGCTAATTCTCCTCTTTTGGCTGAGGAAGACCGGCTCTGAGCTAACATCTATTGCCAATCCTCCTCCTTTTCTTCCCCCAAAGCCCCAGTAGATAGTTGTGTCACAGTTGCACATCCTTCTAGTTGCTGTATGTGGGACGTGGCCTCAGCATGGCCGGAGAAGCGGTGTGTTGGTGCGCGCCCGGGATCCGAACCCGGGCTGCCAGCAGCGGAGCGCGAGCACTCAACCGCTAAGCCACGGGGCCAGCCCTGGAATTTTTTTTTTCCTCTGTGGTGACGCATGACTCTGTCCCCGCCAGGAGCTGTCTGGGTGTTAGATTTTTGCTCTTGCATTACTTTCGTCTTGACTCATTGTGTCTTTGCCATACAGAGATTTCATTTTAAGGGTGAGATTTATTTGTCTGCTTCTCTTTTTCAGAGCCTGTTTTAAAAGGCCTTCCCAGCAGGCGGCCCGGTGGCGTAGCGGTTAAGTTTGCATGCTCTGCTGCGGTGGCCTGGGGTTTGCGGGTTTGGATCCCCAGTGCGGACTGACGCACCACTTGTCAAGCCATGCTGTGGTGGCATCCCATATAAAGTGGAGGAAGATGGGCACGGATGTTAGCCCAGGGCCAGTCTTCCTCAGCAAAAAGAGGAGGATTGGCATGGATGTTAGCTCAGGGCTGATCTTCCTCACAAAAAAAAAAAAAAAAGGCCTTCCCTGCTCCCAGATCATAAACTTGTATTTCCTTCCATGTTTCTATGGCATCTCATTCTAACACATGCATCACGTTTGTAAGGACAAAAATAGACATCTCAGCTCATTTTTTGAGCAGGTAACAAATGCACATGGTAAAGTTCCCCCATCAGAGATTTTATTTTTTAGACATACTTTCTGCTTGTTTTGTTTCTAATCTAAAAACTCATTAACAAGCACATTGTGGGGGCCAGCCCGGTGGTGTAGTGGTCAAGTTCGCGCACTCCACTTTGGCAGCCCGGAGTTCGCAGGTTTGGATCCTGGGCGCGGACCTACCCACTGCTCTGCTCGTCACGCCATGCTGTGGCAGCGTCCCACGTATAAAGTAGAGGAAGATGGGCACAGATGTTAGCTCAGGGCCAGTCTTCCTCAACAAAAAAAAAAAAAAAGAAAAGTACATTGTGAGCATAATGAGAAGTATGCTAAGTCTTTTCCACATTCCCAGGCACCTTGACAAAGATAACTGAATCCTCGTCTCCTTCCAGAGTCATCTCTGCTCGAGTACAAGCGCATGCGTCTGTCTTTTCTCTGCTACAAATGGTGGCACCGATTATAAAACTGCCTTGTGCCTTGAAAGTTGTTCTAAGAATGCCTCTGGTTCCCTTATTTTATTTTATTAAGGTCTAATACGAAATGCTCAAGTCCTGAATGTACAGCTCGAATTTTGGTAAATGAATACAACCCTGTAACCCACATCTTATCAAGCTGTAGAAGGCTTCCATCACCCCAGAAGTCACCTCGTGTCCCTTCCGCCACCAACAGGCAACCTCGGGCCCAAGTCCGTCCCCATAGATGACTTTCAACTGTTCGGTTCGGTCTGGGCTCTTGGGTCTGGCTCCTCTCACCCAGCATCATGTTTCTGGATTCATCCGTGTTGCTAATGTGTATCAGTAATTTGCCTCTTTTTATTACTAAGTAGAAGGAATGCCCTTATTTTAAACTATCATTCTGTGTTTGGAAACAGCTGTCCCTCAATGAGCAGCTGGTCAAATTGTGGTACGTACATTTACACACGTGTGTGAATCCACATCCACGATGCATTTCTAGTAGTCGAGTGGCTGGGTCATAACTTTTAGAATTGGCACATCCTCTAAAAATCGAGTGGATATTTTTATAGTGATGGCATTAAATTTACAGGCTTCTGGGGAAAATGGATCCCAATGACAACCTTTCTAAGAACAGAGTCAGTCCTGGTTATTCAGATATTTTATTTCCCACATAGCATTTTAAAGTTTTCATATAGATATTGTAAATTTCTTAATTTGATTCCTATGTATTTAATCCTTTCATGACTGATATAAATGGGATGTTATTTTCCAAAGTGTTTGTTTGCCTACAGAAAGATTGACTTGTTTATTATTGATTTTGCATATAGATTATGTATTTCTTTCTAACCTTGCCGACTTACTGAATTCCCTTATTTTTGTTTTTTTGTTTTGTTTTTTGTGTGAGGAAGATCAGCCCTGAGCTAACATCTGTGCTAATCCTCCTCTTTTGCTGAGGAAGACTGGCTCTGAGCTAACACCTATTGCCAATCCTCCTCCTTTTGTTTTTTCCCTAAAGCCCCAGTAGATAGTTGTATGTCATAGCTGCACATCCTTCTAGTTGCTGTATGTGGGACGCGGCCTCAGCATGGCTGGAGAAGCGGTGTGTCGGTGCGCGCCCAGGATCCGAACCCAGGCCACCAGCAGCGGAGCGTGCGCACTCAACCGCTAAGCCACGGGGCCGGCCCTGAATTCCCTTATTTTTGTGATACTTTTCCAGTTGAGGTCTTTGTTTCAGGTATACCGTATGCTACCAAGAACAATTTGAGGATTCTCTTTGGTGTAAGAAGTGGAAACCATGTCTGTTTTCTGCTGTGGCTCAGCACTGGGTCTCAACTGGGCAGTGGGCTGTCCCTCAGGGGTGAAATTCCAGGGGTGGCCCACGTGAGTGGCGGCCCGGGTGAGGTACACGTGCCCGCCACCCACCTCCCGGCACCCCGAGAGCACTGGCCCGGGCCAGGCCTGTGGACAGAGCGGGGCGCTGCTGTGCTGGGTTGGGGCAGAGGGAGGGGGCACGGCTTCCAGTAGTTCTGCCTCCCTGGCTGGCTGGCAGTGAACCTTCTCCCTGCCATCGGGGCTGAAGTTCAGCCTTTTCCTGGGAGGAAAACCTGGAGGAATTGGAGCATTGACAAGAATAGTGATTGCGGTAGATTGACACACATTTCATCAAGGAAAATCCACTGAAGGTCAAAACCGCGTGACCATCTGAGGTGACTATTCAGTGCCACACTTTGAAATCATTAAGGAGGACGTGTGGAAATCAAGCAGGAACTGCATCTAATGAGAAGCCGGTCTGGCCTGCTGGTGGGCAGAAAGCTCTGTTTCCCGTCGATTAGCAGTGAACTGTAGGCCAAACACTAGACTGAGATAATTTTGTGACTCCTCATGATCTAATTTATTCAGTCAAGGATCATGGCTGGGTTCTGTTTTAACTTTTAAACCATTTTAACCATTTTTAAGTGTACAATTCAGTGGCATTCGGTACATTCATTGTTGTACAACCATCACCACTATCGATTTCCAGAACATTTTCATCATCCCAAACAGAAACTCTATACCCATTAAATAATAACTCCTCATTCTCCCTGTGCCCCCAGCCTCTGGTAACCTCTACTCCTCTTTTTGCCTGTTCTAGGCACCTCATATAAGTGGAATCATATAACGTTTGTCCTTTTGTGACTGGTTTATTTCACTGAGCATAATGTCCGCCAAGTTTGTCCCTGTTGTGGCTGTGTCAGAATTTCCTTCCTTTTTAAGGCGGAATAATATTACATGGTGCAGATACATTGCATTTTGTTTTTCCATTCATCCATCAAGGGACATTTGGGTTGTTTCCACCTTCTGGCCATTGTGAATAATGCTGGAATGAACAGTCATGGCCAAGTGTTTCTTTGAGTCCCTGCTTTCAATTCTCTTGAATATATACCTGGAGGTGGAATGCGGGATCACATGGTAATTCTATGTTCAACTTTTTTTTTTTTTGGTGAGGAAGATTGGCCCCGAGGTAACATTGGTGCCAATCTTCCTCCATTTTGTATGTAGGATGCTGCCACAGCATGGCATGATGAGCGGTGTGCAGGTCCGCGCCCGGGATCCGAACCCGTGAACCCCGGGTCGCCAAAGCAGAGCGCGGAAATTTAACCACTACTCCACCATGCGGGCCCCTGTGTTCAACTTCTTGAGGAACTGTCAAACTGTTTTCCACAGCGGCTGCACCATTTTACATTCACACCAGCAATGCACAAGCATTCCGGTTTCTCCACATCCTTGCCAACACTTGTTATTTTCTGTTTAATAATATCGTCTTAGTGGATATGAAGTGGTATCTCATTGTAGTTTTGATTTGCTTCAGATTTGTGTGTGTGAGTGTGTTCTTTTAATTTTTTTTATTTTTAAAAACTGTGGTAAAAATTTACCATCTTAATCCTTTTTAATTGTACAGTGCAAAGGCATTATGTTCCCGTTTTTGTGCAACCATCACCACCATCCTCCTCCAGAACTCTTCTCATCTTGCGGAACTGAAACTCTGTCCCCATTAAACACCAACTCTCCATCCCCCTCGCCGCAGTGCTTGGCACCACCATCCTACTCTCTGTCTCTATGAATGTGACTCCTCTAGGGACCTCCTGTAAGTGGAATCACACAGTATTTGTCTTTGTGTGACTGGCTTATTTCACTCACCGTGATGTCCTCCAGGTTCATCCATAGTGTAGCCTGTGTCGGAAGTTCCTTCCTTTTTAAGACTGAGTGACATTCCATTGTACGGATGACCACATTTTATTTATGCATTTATCTATCGATGGACACTTGGGTTGCTTCCACGTTTTTGCCTACTGTGAGTCATGCTGCTATGACCATTGGGGTGCAAATATCTGTTGTGTCCCTGCTTTCAATTCCTTCGGGTATATCGCCAGAAATGGAATTGCTGGATCATGTCGTGATTCTGTGTTTAATTTGAGGACCCGCCGTACTGTTTTCCCTAGCAGCAAGTTGTTGAGTGAAATAAACATTCACGGCCCAGCTGAAGCCTTTCCACGTACCTCCCAGATCCCCGTCTGCTACTTCCCCAGACACAACCACTGCGAGAACATTGCTGTGTTTCCTTCCTGTCCCTGTCTTTCAGCTCTTACCACATCTGCGTGTCCATAAACTTAGTATTCTCGGCGTCTCTAGAAATATTAGGTAAATGCTATTCTGTACGTATCTGTCCACAGCCCGCTTTTCTCTCTCAACCGTGTCTGGAGTTTTTAAAGAAAGGTCAGCCATAGAAAAAATATAGTGAATCCTACAACCACCAACATAACGGTTGGCACTTTTTTCCACTTCTTGTGTCATGAGGAAGCCTCTCTGAGCCCCCGTCATCCCCACAGTGACCATTATGACGCACGTGTGTCCTGTGCCCATCGGCTTTGTCCACACTCGCACGCAGCCATCCGTGACTAGCAATTGACAACTTACGTCGACAGCATGCAACGATGGAGCGCCGACCATCCCAGGCTCTGTTCTGGGGCTGGGCGTGTAGCGAGGACAGAGTGACACCGTCCCTCGCTGCCTCGAGGACAAAGCAGGCAGACAACAACACAAGTGAACGAGGGAATTTTAAAGAGCTAGAAATGCATCAAATAATCAAAATAAAACAGCAAATTGGGATGAAGTGACTCTGAACCTTGCTTTGTGCGTCTCCAGATCGTATTATTAGTGCCCAGATCTTAGACGTGTAGCTGGATTATTTTTTACATGTGTATTTGCCTGTGTCATCAGCCACCTAGATCAAGATGTAGGAAATTCCCATCACCCTGGAAGGATGCCTGGCGCCCCTCCCAAACCAGTCCCTTCCCCATCCCCAAGAGGTGATCACAGTTCTGATTCCCATTACTATAGATTGGTTTTGCGTGTTTGAGAATTTCACACAAATGGAATCATACAGTGTCTATTCTGTTGTGTCTGTGACATGCATCTGTGTCATTGCATGTATTAGTCACTTGCTCCTCTTCATTGCTGTATAGTACTCCACTGTAGAGGTGAACCACAGTTCATCTTTGGTTATCCATTCATCTGTTGACGGACTTTTGTGTTGTGTTATGGGCTGAATTGTGTCCCCCTAAAATCCATATGTTGAAGCTCTAACTTCCCAGTACCCCAGAATGTGAGTGTATTTGGAGATGAGGCCTTCAAAGGATTGAGTTAAAATGAGGTCACTAGAGTGGGCCTAGTCCAATATGACTGGTGTCCTAATAAGGACCATGTGAAGACACAGGGAGAAGACGGCCATCAACAAGCCAAGGAGAGAGGCCTCAGAAGGAACCAACCCGGCTGACACCTTGATCTCGGACTTCCACCCTCCAGAACTGGGAGAAAAGAAATGTCTGTTGTTTAAGCCCCCCGGTCTGTGATACTTAATTAGGCAGCCCCAGCCAACTAATTCAAGTTGTTTCAGATTTGGGGCCATTGTGAATAAAGCTGCCATGAACATTCGTGTATGTATTGTAAGGCGTGGCTTCTTGTGGACACGTGTTTCCGTTTCTTACGGAAACTACCAAGAAGTGGAATTCCACGTTGTGTGATCTAGAGAATCTTCCTGAAGCTGCGGCAGAATTTCCAGTGGACGGCACACCGTGCGTGACCTCACTCCTCCTCATGTGCTTTGCAGGGTTGGTTTTGCCCTCGTCCTGGCTGCTGTCCTGTGGAGATTCTGGATGTGGAAAGAATGTAGGAGCCACAAAGAAAGACTAGAAGAGGGACTCGAGAACTTTCTTTCCATTCACCCTTGGATTCAGGCTTCTCCCCTCTGCCCTATGCTCCCTCAGGGCCTCTTTTATTTTTCTTTAGGGAGTACCTGACTTTTTGTAAAACCAATACACACTCCATGTTTAAGAAAAAAAGTATTCCATACAGAAAAATACCGAAAGGAAGTCAAGATGAGGCCAAATCGAAACACCCAGAAGCATCGATGTTTAGTGGTTAACGTCTTTCTGGGCAGCTCTGTGGCTCCACAAAAGCGCACAGTTTCTCTCCTGGGGTGGTGCTTCTACAAATGAGGCAACGTTTAGCTAATCCCTCACTCATGATGATTGCGCTGTTTTCAATTTTCCAATGCTTTAAGCCACACCGCGCAGACACTTTGTTACTGACAAGTTAGTGCGCTTGGATGTGTATTTCCTTCGGCCAGTCCTAGGCGAGGGAATGCAAGTTAGTATATATGCAAAATATATTAAAATACATTTATATGTTACAGCTCACATACATTACACAAACACATACTATATATTAATATCTACAGAATTTTCGATTTATGTGTATATTTACATTTAAGCCAAAATAACATAGACACATGGTAAAGAATTTTAAATACAGCAGGAAAGTCCAAAAATGAGCTTTCCTCTTCTGACGCCTTCCTCTCAAAGCATACTTCAGCACCAGTTTGATATTTCTTTTCAGAAAATAGCTTGCATATATCTACGTATCTAGGTGCTATTAAAGACTTACTTTTTTTTGTTGTTGTTGAGGAAGATTGGCCCTGAACTAACATCTGTTGCCAATCTTCCTCTTTTTGCTGAGGAAGATTGTCCCTGAGCTAACATCCGTACCCATCTTCCTCTATTTTGTATGTGGGTCGCCGCAGCAACATGGCTCGATGAGTGGTGTGTAGGTCTGCAGCCAGGATCCCAACCTGCAAACCCCAGGTGCCAAAGCAGAGCGTGTGAACTTAACCCCTATGCCAGTGGGCCAGCCCCCACGAATTGGTTTCTATAACATATGCGATTTTGCATCTTGCTTCTTCTTAGAGATTTTTTTGGGGGGCTTAAGCAACAGACATTTATTTCTCACAGTTCTGGAGTTGGAGATTTTTTTTTTTAAGATTTTATTTATTTTTATTTTTTCCCCCCAAAGCCCCAGCAGATAGTTGTATGTCATAGTCACACATCCTTCCAGCTGCTGCATGTGGGACGCGGCCTCAGCATGGCCGGAGAAGCGGCGCGTCGGTGCGCGCCCGGGATCCGAACCTGGGCCGCCAGCAGCGGAGCGCGCGCACCCAACCGCTAAGCCATGGGGCCGGCCCTGGAGATTTTTTTAACACGAGCACAAATCGATCTATTTCTTTAAAGACTGCATGGCATTTCATAGATTACATCACAGCATACCTTAATCTGTTTAACCAGCCTGATGGATGGGCAGATAGGCATTTCCAATTTTTGCTATCACGAACAATACTGCACGAATATCTTATTCTCACGCATTTGACCACATTTACGAGTTTTTCTCATCATCTTAGCTGGCTCAAAGGAAAATACATACATGTATTTTAAGTCTTAGGAGATGTCAATTTTCCGTCCAAAGAGCTGGCATAGTTTCATGCACTAACAAAGTGTGCGTCTGTTTCTCTACATTTTTGCTGCTGTTGGGTGATATCCAATTTTTAAAGTTTTTCCCATCTGCTACGTTGTTTGAATTTTGCGTTTCTTGGAGTAAATTTGAGTAAGTTTGCACAAAAGTTTACTGGCCCTTTTTACACACTATATTTTCATCTTTATTGCTAGATCACCCTCTTTCTTCCACTCACTTCCCCATCCTGCTTCCTGGTATAGAGGATAAAGAGCCTAAACTCTTTAGTCTGGCTTAAAAATCCTTTATGATCTGGTTCCCACCCTACCCCAAATGCCCATTAATTGAGCACTTACTGTATACAGACACTCTGTGGGTGCTGGGGACCCAGGAATCAACAAGGCAGGCAAACGTCTGCTTTCTGCAGCTGACATTCTAGAGCAGTGTTTCTCAACCTTTTTTCCCCCCCCCTTATCGCCCCTCTAAGAAGAAAACTGGAATTATCTTTAAATTTAATTTAAATCAATTAATTTCAATTTAATTACATTTAATTTCTCCCTAACGAGAAAAATTAAATACTTAGGTATAAGATTTTATCCGATAGGGCTGGCTTTGGAGGGCCACAAGCTATTGTAATGTCTAAGGTTCTTTTTTGCCCCTCAAGAATTAATTGTGGCGCCCTTGGGAGCCATATTGCTCCCATTGAGAACGCAAGCTTTAGAGGGGTAGCTGCTGGACAGTAAACAAATAAATGGAAAAGATTAAATCAGGGGCCCGAGACTGTTATAAAGAAAAGCAGGAAGAATGTTGGAGGGGGCCGTTTGACATCTTGATCGTCTGAATCAAGAACGCTCTTCCCAGACAAGGAAGACCAGCCTTGGTTTCTTCAGCTGCCAAATGGAAATGATAATTTCCTCCTCACGGTGCCTGGCATACGGCAAGCCCTCAATAAATGAACTTTACTGTAATTATTAATTAAAAAAATATTTTTAAATGTAAACGGAACAAGCGCTGAGATGCGCCTCTGCTCTGCTACCGGCTTGGGTCCGGCGCCCAGCGGCGCGCACAGCCGGCGCCTCCACCTCCGTCCGGAGGGGGCGCTGTGGGCGCCGCGGCCGGGCTGCTCTAGGCGGCGGCACCGGAAGTCTCGTTCTCCCCTCACTTCCGGTCTCTGGCCCGGGCTTGGGCTGCGTGGAGCAGGGTTTGCAATGCCGACCGGAGACTTTGAGTGAGTCGGGGGTGGTGGCGGGGGTCCCGGGAGGCGGTTTGGGGGTTCCGGGGAGTCTTGTGGAGCCTGGGTGCCCCGAGGCCGCGGGAGCCGGGCTTCGCTGACCCGCCTTCCCCCCGCGAACTTGTCCCCGCAGTTCGAAGCCCAGCTGGGCCGACCAGGTGGAGGAGGAGGGAGAGGACGGTGAGTACGGCCGGTCGCCCCGGCTCACCGCAGCCAGCGCCCCGCCCGGTCACTGCCACCTGCTCCGGCCCCCGGCCCTGGCACCGCCAGCCCCTGCCCCGCGCCATCCTCCTGGACGGCCTGTCGCCAATTCCAGAGGCTCACTGGCCGGCCCCTCCTCCTCCCGTGCCACCCCAAGCCCTCACAGCTGCCCGTCTGCTCGGGGGAAGAAGCTGTCACAACCTGCCGCCTGCCTTCGTACCAGCGCCCGGATGCCTTTATGGGCTGCCCCCGCCTTCCTGCCGCCCCCATCCTTACCATTGCTGGAGGTCACTACAGCCAGCTCCCTGTCCCCGCACGGCTGTCCCCGGGCACTTCTTGGCTCTTGGGCCCCCCCTTCCTCAGCTCCCAGTGTGAGCATCATCCCCAAAGTCCATCCGTTTCAGCTTGGCACACCCCGCCCCCCTGCTGACCTCCCCCCCACTGCCTCTCACAGACAAATGTGTCACCAGCGAGCTCCTCAAGGGGATCCCTCTGGCCACCGGCGACACCAGCCCGGAGCCTGAGCTACTGCCAGGAGGTGAGTGACGGGCGACCTCCACTCCATCCTGGGCTGCCTGTCTCCCCAGCCGCATTCCCGCCTGGTCCCCATCACCCAGGACTCAGTTCCCCGCCCCTCTTCCCCTCTCCCAGCTCCACTGCCGCCTCCCAAGGAGGTCATCAACGGAAACATCAAGACAGTGACCGAGTACAAGATCGATGAGGACGGCAAGAAGTTCAAGGTGAGGCTGGGGGTTCAAGGTTGTGCTTGGGGGCGCTTGGGCCACGAGCGGGTGGTGTGTGGAGCAAGATTGCCTGCCCCAGGAGCCTTGAGACGCAGGAAGCCGACCCTCTCCCTCCCATCCACAGATCGTCCGCACCTTCAGAATTGAGACCCGGAAGGCCTCAAAGGCTGTGGCAAGGAGGAAGGTGAGACTCTGCTCCCCTTGTCCTGGGGGCTACCCCAGGACTGACTCAGGAATTAGGACTCCTTTTCCTAGTGCCTTTATTTCTAAAGATTTTATTTATTTATTTTTCTCCCAAAGCCCCAGTAGATAGTTGTCTGTCATAGCTGCACATCCTTCTAGTTGCTGTATGTGGGACGCGGCCTCAGCATGGCCGGAGAAGCGGTGCGTCGGTGCGTGCCCGGGATCCGAACCTGGGCCGCCAGCAGCGGAGCGTGCGCACTTAACCGCTAAGCCACGGGGCCGGCCCGCTAGTGCCTTTATTTCTAGAAATGAGGTTTAATTGTTTGTACCTATTTTGTTGGAGCAGAACTGAGGCCTAGGGGTGTTTCATTCTCTGGGTGCCCCGAACAGTCCAGGGCGCAGGAGTGGGCAGGGTTGATTCTGCCTCCTCTTGGCTTGTCTGCCAGGAGGAACAGAGCCAAGCCCTCCCCTAAGGTGGTCAGACCAGAAGCCATAGCAGTAAAAACCTCTGGCACGATTGTTTGCATACTTTCTCCGTGCCAGACCCAGATGCTTTGCATTCACTGTTTTCTCATTCAGTCCTCATGGCAACCCAGGGAGGTGTGGCGCATTGTGGTCCCCTTTTTGTAGGGAAGGAAGCTGAGGTTCAGGCCCCTTGAAGTCTGGGGGACCCCTGTACACCCCTGAGCATCGCTCCCTAGTGGGAGCTGGCCCACCACCTGCTCGGCCCCCCAGGAATTGTTGTCTGTGAAGCTGTTTCCCCCTGCGCCTCGGTTCTCTCTGGAGCTTGGGGCTGAGGGCTGCCTTGCACTGCCCCGCTAGGGCCTCACATGCACTCAGGAAATGGGAATTGTCATCGTCACCCTTGTGGGAGGGATATGGGGCCCAGACATCCCAAAAGGGGCTATAGCAGGTCTGAGGAGCCAGTGGGTGGGGGCCCCCACCTGCCCTGGCCCTGACCTGTCCCCTCTCCTGCCCTGAGCCCAGAACTGGAAGAAGTTCGGAAACTCCGAGTTTGACCCCCCGGGGCCCAATGTGGCCACCACCACGGTGAGCGACGATGTGTCCATGACGTTCATCACCAGCAAAGAGGTGAGTGGGGCAACGGCGGGGCCGGCGGCCTGGGAGGTGGTGGCGGCAGGGTGCGGCAGCCCCCTCTGAGCTGCGCCCCCCACCCCGCAGGACCTGAACTGCCAGGAGGAGGAGGACCCGATGAACAAGCTCAAGGGCCAGAAGATTGTGTCCTGCCGCATCTGCAAGGGCGACCACTGGACCACCCGCTGCCCCTACAAGGACACGCTGGGGCCCATGCAGAAGGAGCTGGCCGAGCAGCTGGGCCTGTCCACGGGCGAGAAGGAGAAGCTGCCCGGAGGTGCGGGCTGGCGCACCGCGTGTGTCGGGGGTGTACGTGGGTGTGTGCATGCACACCTGTGAGCAGACACACACGGGTCTGCCTGGAGTCTCCTTGAGCGGGGTTTGCCGATGGCGAGCTCGAGTCTGGACGGCTGTGCACCCACAACTCGTGTGTGTGGGACTCAGGGACTGTCTGTGTCCTGTGTGCCTCTGTTCCTGTGTGTCGTGAGGCTGGGCATTACTCTAGTTGTCAACCCCTGTGGGTTCTCACTCTGTGCTGCTGGCTTCCTGGATGCGACCTTTATGTCATCGTGGCCACCGGGCTCGGACGAACCGGATGCCTGTGGCTTGACAGACAGCGCGGGGCTGGGTCGGGGCTGGAGCCGCTGGCACCCTGGGGCAGGTCTGTCCCGCCGTCTGCGCCAGGGTGAGGCCTGAGCCGCCTGTGCTCTTTGTCTGCAGAGCTGGAGCCCGTGCAGGCCACCCAGAACAAGACAGGGAAGTACGTGCCACCGAGCCTGCGGGACGGGGCCAGCCGCCGCGGGGAGTCCATGCAGCCCAACCGCAGAGGTGAGGCGGTGAGGGCACCTCCCAGCACCCTGTGATTAGCCCGTGGGTGGGGCCCGCCCCTCACAGCCGCCTCTCCCTGCCATCTAGCCGATGACAACGCTACCATCCGTGTCACCAATCTGTCGGAGGACACGCGGGAAACCGACCTGCAGGAGCTCTTCCGGCCCTTCGGCTCCATCTCCCGCATCTACCTGGCCAAGGACAAGACCACCGGGCAGTCCAAGGTGGGCCGGCGGCCGTGGGGTGGGGGAGGGCTCGTGCCCCTGCTGTGCCCTGCGCGCCCCTGACCCCACCCCTCCCTCAGGGCTTCGCCTTCATTAGCTTCCACCGCCGCGAGGACGCCGCGCGCGCCATCGCTGGCGTGTCCGGCTTCGGCTACGACCACCTCATCCTCAACGTGGAGTGGGCCAAGTAAGACCCCTGCTCTCCGTGTCCCCTTCACCCCCCGCCCCCCCTCCTCCCCCCGCCCCCCTCCTCATCGTGACGTCACAGCCGCTACTCAGGCTGACTGCAGCCCCCACACTGGCTTAATGGTCCCCAAGCCTGTTCTGAGGGGCGGGTCCTTTATCATCCGTCCTTCTCGACGAGGGGCCCACCGCCTGGCGGCGGCAGGGCCAGTCTGGCACCCTTTGTGGCCTGTGCCACCACGCTGTCTCACCCTGTCCCCTGCCCCTGCCCCACTGGGGCCCCAGCTGTGTGTGGCTGGGGGGGGTGGTCTTGGGATTCCCTTCGGGGTCCGACGCCCTCAGACCTGCCGTCCCCTCCTCCTCTGTCTCCCTCTCTAGGCCATCGACCAACTAAGCCAGCTGCCACCTCTGCTGCTGCTGGGCCCCCGGCCCCAGGACCCTGCGGCGACAGAGGCGGCCTCCCAGAGCAGGGGGCTCCGAGGGCAATAAAAGCTCCGGTCACCCTATGCTGTCCTGTTTATTTGTGGATGTCACTTGCCCTGTGGTGGGTGGGCCAGCCCCCCCGCCCCCACCCCCCGCCCCCGCCCCCGGGTGATTGCTGTGGACAGAAATTCCCGCCCTGCTGGCCCGGGTGCGCTCTGCTCATCCCACCACAGGCCTTTCTTCGGGGGAGGAAGTGGTGGCTCGGGGCCTGGGGCCTGCTGTGCTCTCGGTCCCCGTTCTGCTGCCGTGTCCCAGCACCTTGTGGCGAGGAGGAGGCCCGGGATAGGCCAGGTCACGGCTCAGGGGACTGGGGCCCCGGGGTTCTGGGGGTGGCTGTGGGCTTGAGGGCCAGGCCTTGGCCGGAGCTCTCAGTGTCCTCTGGGGTCCGGCCCCCCCCGCAGCCGAGGCAGCCGTGGCGGCGGCAGCCCAGGCTGGGTGCCACGGCCATGTAGAGCAGCGGGTGGATGCAGATGGCCAGGGGCATGAGGCCGCGCATGACCTGGTAGCTCACGTAGGACCCCAGGTCCAGCGCCTTCTCGGCCTGGGCCGCGTCCGCGAAGCTGGGGCAGCCGGTGATCCAGCGCTGCCGGGCGTGCACGTTGAGCACCTGTGTCACGTAGTAGGGCACGTAGGAACTGGCGTAGAGGGCCACGCCGCTGGCCACCAGCATGGCCACGTGCAGCTTCTCGGCCGCCGTCATGCCGGGGCTGCGCAGCACGGCCCGCCCGAGGGCGCCGTAGGCCGCCAGTGTGAGCAACAGCGGCAGGGCGCAGCCCAGGGCTGCCACCACCAGGATGTAGACTCTGTAGGCCTCGAGCTGGCTGTCATCCGCCGTCCCCAGGCACTTGATGCAGGCCCCGGGCCTCTCCACGGCGCACCTGCCTTCCTGCTGGGGCCTCTTCAGGTGCGAGAAGCCGAGCGTGGGGGCGGCCAGCAGGGCCGCCAGCGCCCAGCCCGCGGCGCTGATGGCCCACGCGTGCTTGGGCCGCAGGTGGCTGCGGGTGAAGAAGGGGTGCACGACGCCCAGGTAGCGGTTGAGGCTGATGCAGGCGATGAAGATGACGCTGCCCAGCAGGTTGCAGATGAAGAGGAAGCGCTCCAGGCGGCACGCGGCCTCGCCGTAGCGCCAGTGTTTGGGCGGGTAGAAGTAGGCGGCCAGCGGGGGCAGCGTCAGCGCGTACAGCAGGTCGCTGACGGCCAGCTGCGCCGAGAAGACCACGGCCGGGTGCCACGGGCGCTGCTCCCGGGTGCCGAAGCGGTAGAGGGCCAGGCCGTTGCCGGCCACGGCCACCAGGAACTCGGCCACCAGCAGGGGCCACAGAAAGTCCTCCTGGAAGCTGTTGAGGATGCGGGCAGCGGCCGCCGAGAAGTTGGCTGGGCAGGGTGTGGCGCCTACGGCAGAGGGTGTCACTGAGCGAGCCCTGTCCCTCCTCAACGCGCTGTCTCGCTGCCTCTGGAGCCGTGTCACTGTGGCCCCATAGACCTCTGCATGCTGAGCCCTTTGGGTGCCTATGTTCCCTGAGTCCCTGCCACACCCAGGAGGGGGCACCAGCCCTGGCTCCTTTTTAGGGGGAATCAGGCCCAGAAAGGTCAGAAGCCAGAGGCCGTCACCCAGCTGTTTTCTAGGCTCTCTCTGGGTCCTGGGCCCCGAGGAACCAGTTGGGGCAAGAACGGGGGCGGGGGGTCACTGCCTTCACAGGATGCACGTGAAGGAGTGGGAGCCCAGGGGGGTCCCCGACCCCACTACGGTCCTCAAGGAGTGGGAGCCCAGGGGGGGTCCCCGACCCCACTACAGTCCTCTTCCAGGTCTCCACCAGCAAGTCTCACTGCCTCCTCCCTCAGACTCTGTCACCCCCTTGGTTCCATCAAAATCCAGCCCCCACCACCTCCCGCCTGGACCCGCACAGTTGCCCCGGCCTCGTCTCCCTGCTCCCACCCTCACCCCAGTCTGTTCTCCCCACAGCCTCCAGAAGGCGCCTGTGAGCGCCTGACTCTGGTGTGAGCGCCTAACTCTGGTCACATTCCTCTGCTCACAGGCCCCCACGGCTCCCTCCTCGCTGGGAGGAAAACTCAGAGCTCACCTCTGACCACCAGGCCCTGCAGGAGCTACCCCCACCCCCCACATGCTCTCATCCTCTCCAGCTCCTGGTGACTCATTCTCTACAGTTCTTCCCACACTGCCTTCCTGGCTGTTTCTTAAGGCATATCTGCCTCAGGGCCTTTGCATTGCCTGCTCCCCTTGCCAGAGTCAACCTGCCACTACCTTAAGACTCTGTCACCTTTTTCCTGTCTCTGGTCCTAAGAAGCCCGCTCTGACCGCCTGAAAATTTCGACTGCACCCCTCGGCCCCTCCAAGTCGCTTTGCCTGCATATTTTTTCTCCATAGCCTATTTCCATCTGATCACCCTGAGGAAAATCCCAAGGAGAATGTCCCCTCCTGAGGGCAGGCAGTGCCCTGCTACCGGCTCCCCAGTGCCTGGGACACACCAGCGTGGGCGAGAGCAGAGCCCTGCAGACAATTCCCTCACAGCCCCCACTCAGCCTCAGCTTTCTAATCTGAGGAATGGCCTCTTCCCGGTCTGTCCAGCAGGCTGGCTGCCAGCTCCGTGCAAGGTGCACGCACCCCTTCTCTGCTGCAGATTGCTTCCAGCCCCGCCTCACCCCCATCCCCTCTGCTCTGGGGCTCTGGTCCCCATCCAGACGTGAGTTTTCACCCATGTCCCCTCCTCCTGGGCGCCGGCCCCCTCAAGCCTCCCCCGACCCCCCAACCCCTGGCTGAACTGCAGGACCCAGGGCACTGGATCTCACCCAACCCAGCAGCGCCTGCTCCTCACCTGGGACGGTGGCGGCCATGGCCTGCATGCCCTGCCTCTGTGGCCACTGCCCACGCTCTGCCAGGCCCCTCCCCCGGGACAGGCGACGCGCCCGGCCCCACCCTGCCCCAGCAGCTCTGACCTCAGCCGGCGGAGCCAGTCAGAGCACCAGCCGCACTTCCCCCAGGCTTCCTTCCTCATTGCACTCAGCCCGCTCAGGCCAGGGGAGGCTGGGGATGGGCCTGGGACCCTGCGGCCCCGCAGCCCATTGCCCGCACCTTAAACCAGGCCCTGCCCCGGGTGGGGGGGGGAAGCGCCCAGCTTTGGGACAGAAACCAGATCCAAACCCGGGGGCTGTGGGCCCAGGGCTGTCTGGGCTCCGCACCATGAGGCTCCCGCTGACCCATCCCCAACACAGACTCAGCTCACGGGAAAGCAGTCATTTATTAGTGGGGGGTGGGGAAACAGCTCCTTTATGAAAGGAAACTGAGGGCCGCACCTGGAGGCCCGGGGAACCCAGGGAGCGTCCCTCAGGCCCCAATCTGGGGCGTTCCACCCGCGGCTCGGGCTCAGGCCACTCTCCTGGGTGGCCGTGCTCGGCCTCGCCCACGGTCCCGGGCAGCCCCTCTGGGTCCCAGCTTGGCCTGGGGCCCCCGGGGCCCGCCCCTGGCCTTTGGCGGCCTCTGGTCACTGCCCCGGTCCGGCCTCCGCTCCTTGACTCGCTGCTTCTTGCCTGGGGGCCCGGTGGGCCGTCTCCGCTTGGCCGCCTTCGGAAACATGTCTGTGGGGAGAGAGCGAGTCAGGGCCGCCAGGGCACAGGGACGGGCCCGCGGTGCCCAGCCACATCCACCCGTCACACACCCTCATCAGGCTCCTCGCCGACTGCCTGGCGAAAATACTCCGCTTCATCCTCCTCCTCCTCCTGCTGGCCGGCCCCTCCTTCCTCCGCGGGGGCCCCGGGGTCCTCGGCGTCACTGTCCCCGTCGGCCCCTGCCCGTGCCCGCTTCATGCCTGCCAGGCTCTTCCTCCTGGAGGAGAGGGGCAGCGGTCAGCGCGCAGCCTGCACCCCGGGCCGCACCTCAGCCACCCGGCCGGCAGCCGCTCACTTGTGGGCCTCGCGCTGCTCCCGCTTGCGCTGGACGTCGTGGGCCTGCTGATCCCGCCTCTGGGCCTTGAGCCGCAGCTTCTCCTCCTTGGCCGCCAGGATGGCCTGCAGCTCCTCCTCTGTCTTGTGCACTGAGCAGAAGAGACGGTCCCCAAGCCCCGGGTGAGCCTGCTGCACCTTGTGACCCACCTGAGGGCCTCAGACGCCAGCCCCGCGCCGGCCCGTCCCGTCCTCACCAAAACTGTGAAACAGCACATTCCCCTCCCCGACGCCTTCCTGGATCTTGATGAGCTGCAGCGTCATCCGAGGCCCGATCTGGAGGGACACGGGGAAGGGTCAGTCCTTCCTCGGAGCTGGGGGCTGCCACGGGAAGCCAGCCCTGCCCCCGGGCCTCACCTCGGTGAGCCGCACGGCGCTCTGCTGGGCCCGCATGTTGCCGCGCCCCGCCACGGCCTGCGGCAGCTCCGTGATGTTGTGCTCGCCGTCGGGCTCCCCCTCGCTCTCTGACAGCCCCGCGCCCCTGTGCGGGGGACACATGGGCTCAGCAGGGGACCCTGGGCTCCCGAGACAGCTCTGGGGTCCCCTGGACGGGGGTGGTCTCCCGCCCCGCGCCCTCCTCACGTGGCCAACAGCTCGCTGATGTCCTGCAGGCGGCTCATGTTGGGGAACTTCTCCTGGAGAAGCTTCTTCATCCCACGACTCGCGCCCACGGGGACGACTTTGATGCTACTGTGGGGCCGGAGCGGGCAAGGAGGCGGGTTAGGGGTCACGGCATCGGCTCTACCCCCTACCCTATCCACCGTGCGTCAGAGCGTTTACTTTGAGACTGACCAATCACAGAGTCTCAGCAGCAGCGTTGTCATCAGCCGCACGGAGGCCACCCCCGACCCCGGAGTACTCACTAGTGGCGGAAATCCAGCTCCTGGGAGTCGGGGTTGTAGTTGATGAGAAGGCAACGTTTGATGGTGTTCAGGTTCACCTGGACGGGACAGAACAGGGGACACGGCGCCTCGTGAGCTGCCCACGGGCCTCACTGCATGCTGCAGCCCATGCTGTACCCTGGCCATACTCCAGAAATCTTAGCCAGTGTGAGTGGGGTGCTGCTAGCAGCGTGGGGATGGAGGGGGCTGCAAGCAGTGCCCATGGACTGCCTGGGGCACTGGCTACAACCCTGGGTCTGAGGCCCACTGAGGCCGCCCGCACCAGGCTCTGACGACTGGCATCTCACAAACCATAGTTGAAACCTGCTGGTGCCAGGGCTTAGGAGCTGGGCTCTGGAGCCAGAGAAATGAAAACATCCAGTCCTGCTTCCTTGTATCTACCTTTAAACTAGTGCCTTCACCTCTGCCAGCCTGTTTTCCTCTCCTTACAATGGAGCCGTAAGGACAGGCTACACTGCTCAGACAGTCCTCAGTGCACACCCAGGAAATACAGCACCGGTGGCGGTGTCGTTATCCACCTGCTAGATGGGAAAGCAGCTCACAGGGGAGTCTCTTGCCCAATGTCACAGAACACGAGGGAGATGTGACCTCAGGGGCCAGAGCCCTCAGCCTCAGTGCCGGGAGGCGAGGACTGAGCAATCACCCCAAAGGCCCGTGTGTGGTACCTGCTGCCTGCCCCACCCACCCTCACCAGCCACCACGCCAGGCCCAACCCACCTTGTGCACGTTGATGGAAGGAAACAGGTTCTGAAACATGGTAGCCATGAGCTTCACGTGCATGCCGTGGGGACCAAAGCTGTTGAGCACGAGAAGGGGCGGGTGGGCGAACTGCTGCTCGTGCATGCGGTGCCGGCGCAGCGAGGAGACCACATCACGCACCAGTGTGTACTGCACAGCAGGGTGATGAGTGGGTGACAGCCAACCACATGTGGCTGGTGCCACCCCCAGACCCAGCTCCTGCCCCACACAGCCCTCACACCACCTCCCATCCTTACCTGGTTGATCCGGAAGGTCAAGGTGGGGCCTCCTGGGAGGCGCATCAGCTTCTACAGGAGAAGGAAGAATTGGTGAGGATGGAGGTCTCCAGCTAGGGACCAGGGGGAGTGGGAACCTCTACCCATCTCTTCAGAGCGTTTACTTTGAAGCCAGAATCACGAGGGGTCAGAGGCACATGGGTTCATCATGAGAGCTGGGGCAGGACAGGGGCGCGGGGGAGGTTAGGGGCGCAGGCATTCACTCACAAAATAGATGTTGGTCTCCGTTTTGCTCAAGATCAGGAAATGTGTGACGCCAAGAGGCCCAGCCACTGCCACACAATCCTTCAGAGAGTTTTTCTTTCGTATCTGGAAGTAACAAAAATAAAAGAAGAAAAATCACAGACATCCCCTTATCCAACAAAGACTATAACCTTAAGCTTTTAGGTCCCTTCTTGCGTCTAATCTCTCGGCCTCTAGAGCCAATCAGACTTGAACTCGAGCACCGCCTGTGTCCCCTGCTTACAGGGCATCGCCCCATTTTGCAGATGAGCCAACAGAGGCCCAGCGAGGTTAAGTAACTTGCTCCAGGCCTTTGAGAGCAGCCAAGTTTCCAACCCAGCTTAACCACCGGCCTCAGGCACCCGGCCAAGCCCGAGGCTGAGCGCGTTCATGTGCGCGCCCTCGCTGCAGCGCGCGAAGCCCAGACAACAGGGACGCCGGTCCCCAGAAGGGTCCCCTTCTCCAGCCAGGCAGACAAGGCCTGGCGCGGTTCCGCGCTTGGAGCCAGCCCCGCGGCCGCGGACACGGGGCCCAGGGCGGGGGGAGGCGGGCCGGGTGGTGCAGACCTGCAGGCGGGTGGCGGTGAGGGGCTCCATGACGCGCCGCAAGTCCAGGCTGAGCTGCCGGACGCCGCGACCCGCGCGACCCCGGGCGAACACGAACGAGTGCGGCTGCGCGGCGTAGGCCTCGAGGTTGCGGAGCTGCGCCTGGGCGCGCGCGCGCTTCTGGTGCCGGGACTGCGGGGGCGAGAGGCGGACCGTGAGCACCGCGGCCTCCGCCGGACTCCCGCCCGCGCTGCCCGCCTCCCCGGCCGCCGCGCCTCACCCTCCCCGACTGCCCCATGTCGCCGTCTTCTCCACGAGGCCGCCTCTACAGACCACTTCCGGCGCCGCACCGCTCACTTCCGGCGCAGGCAGGGTGCGTCTTCCAAGGGGCGCTGCGTGATGACGTCTCAGGCGAGCATGCGCACCAGGTGGCGGGCGGCCGGGGGCGGGAAATCAGCGGAAGGGTTGCTATGGAGACACCCGGTGCCTGTTTCTATGGAAACCGGGGCGGGGCCGCGCGGTACAGGGAGCCCGCGCGGGCTTCGGAGAAATGAACCGCGGGTTCGAATCCCGCCCTCGCCATTTCTACCAGCTGTGCCATTTTGAGAGCCATTTTCTCCATTCCGAGGCTCCTAAAGTGAGGATGATAATCGCTTCCCCCCCGACCCGCGAATTAAGAGAGATGATGCATGCACAGTGCTCGGCACCCTGGCACCAGGCTCTTGGGGAGCAACCAGAGAAGGGGGCAGCACGTGGCAGTTACCCATCTGGGCCTCCAGCTACTGAGGGCCAGCTGTCCTCCCAGAGGGCCCTGTCTGCGGACGGGCTGAGGGATGGAAACTCCACATCACCTTCTGGAAACTCAGGGCAAGGCGGGCGCTTTGTGCATAATTCACCCCCTCCTAGTTTCCGCTCAAAGCCTCAATCTTGGCCTCAGCCTCTGGCTTCTTTTCAGAACGTTGGGGTGGGGAGATGGGACGCCCCCCAACATCTCTCTCCCTGTCCCATCTGATACCTTCTGCCATCTGCCTCCCCTCCCCCATCTGCTTCCCTTCCCCAATTCTTTCTCCTCCCCCCACCCCAGTCTGTCCCCCCCCCCCAGCCCGCTGCATCCCCGTCTTCTCGGTCTCTGCCTCCCTCTCCCCCAACTTTGTCTCTGCCATCAGTTGCCTCTTTCATCCCCTGTAAGTTTGCATCGTTCTCCTCTCCCTGTCTCTGTCTCTATCTCCATTTCTCTCTTCTTGTCTCTCTCCCTGGCTGCCCACGTCTCTCCCCATCTCCCCCACGTCTCTCTCCTTCTCTGTCTCTCCGACTCTCTCTCCCTTCTGTCAGCCCCTCTCTGTTGACTTAGGAGGTTTCTTCACTCTCTGCTGCCAATGGGGGAAGCCGGAGGGGGCTGCGGGTGGGGGGCCAAGGGGCCCAGTGTGGGGGGCCCCAGCCCAGGCCGGGAGCCCAGCCTGGCAGCCTCTCTCAGATCTGGGCCGACCATTTCCTCTCTCAGCCCGGGAGTCCACTCGGGTTACGGGTTCAGGACGGTAGGAACCGGAGGAAGGAGACTGCTCCCCCAGAGTGTGTCTGCTGGTCGAGGAAGCCTTCGGACAGGTCTCTGGGCTCCGGGGTCTACGTGAGTCGCTTTATAACTCCTCAAAACGACTGTATGGTTACTTCTGCCTGTTTTTGCCTCTGCGTGACTTGAGCTGTGTGAGGATGTGACAGTGTGGAGGGAGACAGATGGAAGCATGCACGCTGTGGCAGGCAGGCAGTGTCAGGGTCTTGTGGTGTCCCTGGTTTGTGTCTCTGTCTTGCCAGTGCGTGACCACGGCTACCTGGCTGTGTATGCGTCTGACACACAGATACAGACACACTCAGACCGCAGGCTTATTTTCTTTTAAGTCGTGGCGTATGTGTGTGTGCGTGACCAGATTTTGCACACACAGTTCCTGCCCGAATCTGTGTTATTTCCAGTTGTGTCTTTAGACGTGCACGTGCCAGCCAGGCAAATCCTGGCAGATTCCATCTGTCTCGGCAGCTGTGTGCAGTGGTTTGCATGGCTCATCGGGTGTCCGTCTGTGTGTCTTTGTGTCTGCACTGTTAGGCGCACACGGCGGGGTGTGACTGTTGTGCTGTATGTGTGTGAGTTCTGGAGCCAAGCTACCTGGGCTGAATTCCACTGCCGACCCTTTCTGGCTGTGTGACCACGGGCAAATCGCTCACCCTCTCTGAGGCTCAGTTTTCCCTGCTGTAAAATGAGGCTCCATCCAGAAGCCAGCTCAGGCTGCAAGGATTAAACAAGATAAAAGGTGTTGAGTTTAGAGTCATATTTGACACACAGTAGGTGCGGCTGGTGTTCGCCATTGTTCTCTGTGTGTTTGGGTCTCAGGCTGGGATCCCCCCTGGCCTCCTGGGGCCTGCAGCCTCCCACGCTCTGTGCTCCTCTGTGGGGGAACATCCGGGGCACTGACCTGCGTTATCAGGCTCTGCTGGCCTGGGCAAGGGGGTCTGGCAATTCTGCCTCAGTTCTCATGCGGGAAATGCTAAATATTTACAATTGGGGATCCTGGGCTGAGCATCCAGGCTCTAGCCCCAGGCTCTGGGGGGCAGGGGTGGTTCCCACGCCTCCTCCCTTCTGCTCTCCCACCGGCCTCTCCCCATCTCCAGCTCAGAGGCCCTGCTGGACCCTTGGCTCCTCCTCGGACTTCTTGTGCCTGCTCTGAGCCTCGCTGGACTCAGGAGCTTGGTCGTGAGAGGTGAGAGGGCAGGGGGGTGGGAGGGCAGGGGAAAGCTGATTCTGTCTGTTGGGAGACCCGGCCCTGACTTGGCTAGGGGGCTCCCCAGGCCTCCTCCTCACCCCAGGCTGAGATCGCGGAAGGCAGTGGGTGTTACGTGCCCCCTACCTCCAGGGTTTAGTCCATCCCTGTTGTGGGGGACCTGGTGTCTTCAGGAGTGGGCAAGGAGAGGACCCTGCTCTGCCCTTGGGTGTGCAAGTACAGTCACAAATATGCCTTTCTGCAGCTCCGAACTCTCCCTGCCTCCCACATGAGTAAAACCCTGATGCCCACAAGGCCCTGCATGCTTTGCCCCATCCCCTCCCTGCCTCTCCTCCTTGTGCTGTCCCCCTCGCCCACTCTGTTCCAGCCTCACACGCCTCCCTGCTGTTCCTTGGACATATCAAGCAAACTCCGACCTCAGGGCCTTTGCACTTGCTATTCCCTCTGCCTGAAATGCTCTTCCCCTTCTCTCTCTTCCTTCAGGTCTTCACTCAAGTGTCATCTTCTCAGTGAGGCCTAACTCATCTATTTAAAATGCGTCCACCACCCGCAGCCCAGGACTCCTGTCTCCTTCCCTGCTGGAATTTTCTCCTAAGCGCTGACCTACCCACTGTGTTTTCCAAACTAGGAATGTCGGCTCCATGAGGGCAGGGATTCTGTCTGTGTTGGTCGCGGCTGTGTCCCCGTCGCCTGGAACAGCTCCTCGCACACCATAGGGGCTCAAGGAGTGTTTGTTGAATGTGTGAACGAGGCCGTGTGTGTGACGATGAAGACCACAGGACACGAGCCTGTGTGGGTTTGGACATCGTGGAACTTGGTGTAGACAGGGTGACGTGTGGACCCGTGAATCGTGCTCTGAGTGTCGGCAAGTGCACTCGGGAGGCATGTGTGTCCCCGTCTGAGAGGCTGTGAGTGTGTGAACTGCAGGAAGGAAAGCAGTGGGGGCCTGTGTGTGGGCCCTGCAGGGCCGGGGCGAGGGGACCACAAAGACACACCCTCGGGCGAAGACCCTTGTCGGAGCTCACCTGTGGGAGCCAGGGAACAGCCGGGGGGGCATGCAGACCTGGGCCATGTGGGTGTTGTGGGGGGGTGTGAGTGGCCCCAGCACTGTTTCAGGCGCTGGGGACAAAGCAGTTAAAAAACCCAGACTCGGCCTCTGGGAGCTGATATTTCGCTGGAGGAATTCAGATCATAAACAATGGCAAATAAATGAGGCGACTTCAGAGCAATCAATGCTAAAATGGAAAAGACACACTGGACAGGGGGTGCCTGGGAGGGGTGGCTCTAAGTGGGGTAGTCAGGGAGGGCATCTGCGGAGACAGCTCACCTGAGACCTGAATAAGCAGAGAGAGAAAGGGAGCCATGTTAAAATTTAGTGAAGAATGTTCCAGGCTGAGGAAACAGCTCGTGCAAAGGCCCTGAGGCTAGAAGATCCCTGCATAGCAAGGAGGCCAGTGTGCAGAGTGAGGAAAGAGGTGAGGGCAGCGAGGGGACAAGGCAGAGCATGCAGGGCCATGGGGGCTGCGGGGAGGCCTTGATCTTTTCCTCTGAGTGACTGGGAGCCATGGAGGTTCTGAGCAGAGGAGGGACGTGACCTACTTGGGTGTTCACAGGCATCCTCTGGCTGCTGGGGGGGAACAGACCAGAGGCTGAGGATGGGAGACTGGAGACCTGTGAGGCAGCTGCTGTAAGGAAATCCAGATGGTGTCTTGATCATGGGAGGAGGAGAGGATGGGGGGACATGGAGCAATTCAGGGTCTAAACAGAAGAACAGACAGGCCTGGCTGATAGGTTGGATCTGCTGTGAAGAAAGAGGAGACATGGATGACTCTGGGGTTTTGGTCTGCGGACATGAGAGATGGGGTGTCCACTACTAGACTGAGTTAGTGAGACTTGCCCCTCACCCCCCCTCACTCCCTCCCACCCGTCGTCCCGTCCCGCCCCCCCCCCCCCAGCCTCCCTGAGGTTCCTTTAATACATCAGGCATGGTCCAGCCTCAGGGCCTTTGCACTTGCTGTTCTCTCTGCTGGGGAGGCTCTTCTCCACCAGACACCCCCATGATTCCCTCCCTCACCTCCTCCAGGAGGTCTTCCCTCCTCTCAAATTGCCCCTGCACGGAGGCCCATGTCTCTCTGCCGTTACTGTTTTCTTTAGCACTGAGCACCATACCCTCATATTAATTCTAATCTTATTTATTTTGTTCCTCGCCCACCAGGGCACGGATTTTTGTGTTTTGTTCCCGACTGTATCCCCAGCGCCTAGAACCGAGGCCGGCACACAGTAAGCACTCAATGCATGCTTGTTGCAAGAACGCACGAGACATGCAGTCCCGCAGGGCGCCTGGAACTCAGCGGAACGGCCAGGGTGGGATCCCACTGGGGTGTCTCCAGCCTCGGGGGGTGGGGAAGGGATGGAGGCGAGCGTGTGTGGGCCTGGAGCCCCGCAGGTGTAGACACGCGCCTTCCGCGGGGGAGCAGCTGGCTTGGGCGGGGTCTGGCTTCCAGGGTCCCCGCGCCTTCCCGTTCGCCCTCTGCTGCAGGTCCAGCATGTGGGCGCCGCGGCTGCGCGCGCTGCAGCTGCTGCTGCTGCTGCTGCTGCTGGGCGCGTGGTGGGCGCGCGCGGGCGCGCCGCGCTGCACCTACACCTTCGTGCTGCCGCAGCAGAAGTTCACGGGCGCTGTGTGCTGGAGCGGCCCCGCGGGCGCGCGCCCGGCGCCCGAGGCCGCCAACGCCAGCGAGGTGGCGGCGCTGCGCATGCGCCTGAGCCGCCACGAGGCGCTGCTGCGCGAACTCCAGCGCCTGGCGGCGGCCGACGGCGCCGTGGCCGGCGAGGTGCGCGCGCTGCGCAAGGAGAGCCGCGGCCTGAGCGCGCGCCTGGGCCAGCTGCGCGCGCAGCTGCAGCACGAGGCGGGCCCGGGGGCGGGGCCGGGCCCGGGGGCGGAGCCCGCCGCCGCGCTGGCGCTGCTCGGGGAGCGCGTGCTCAACGCGTCGGCCGAGGCGCAGCGCGCCGCCGCCCGCTTCCACCAGCTGGACGTCAAGTTCCGCGAGCTGGCGCAGCTGGTGAGCCAGCAGAGCGGCCTGATCGCCCGCCTGGAGCGCCTGTGCCCGGGGGGCGCGGGCGGACAGCAGCAGGTAACCCCGAAGCCCCCCGGAGTCGCACCGCTTCCCGTCCGGCACACGGGCCTCCTGTCACCCATCGCCTCTTAACCGCAGTTCCGAAACCCCAAAAGCTCCCCACACTGGATTCCTGCTCTCCTCCTGTAACCCATTTGCGTTCAAACGCGACTGGTGGCTACTTAAAAGACTTTACTTATCCGCTTAATATGAATATTCCTAGGATCCTGCGATCAAGCATATTACTATGTAGATCAACACCAATGACCCACGTGATCGGGGTGTTACGTAATATACATATAGACCCTGTATTGCTGATCTCCTACCCATCGGGGTGCTGTGAGACTTAGGAGCCCGGGGACTCCTGGGCTGGTGGTTAGTGCAGTCACATCTGACTCTCTTGGTCACCCCAGGTCCTGCCACCGCCCCTGGTGCCTGTGGTTCCAGTCAGTCTGGTGGGTGGCACCGATGACACCAGCAGGAGGCTACAGCGAGCCCCAGAGCCCCAAAAAGAACAGACCCTGAGACAGCAGGGGCCCTTGGCCTCTCCCATGCCTGCAGGGTACCCTGCTGTCCCCACCAAGCCAGCGGGTAAGATGAGGGCAGGGCTGTTGGGGGTGTAGGAGCCAGAGGATGCTCAGTGCAGCATGAGTAGGGGAAAAGAGGAGCCAGGATTTTAATGGCAGATTCCTCTCATGGTGAGGGGATTGGAGGAAATGATGCTTTTAATCTGGTGATGGAACAAGGAGATATGGCTCTTATTCTGATAAAAGACCAAAATTCTTACTATGGCATGAAAATAGGAGAGGAGGTACTCTTACTTTGATGAGGGGGCAGGGAATTTAGGACTGCTACTTTGGTGAGAATTTGAGCTGGTTTAGAGTGCCATGTTCAGGACTTCTATTCTGGTAAAGAGACCATAGAACCAGGATTTAAGAGCTCCAGGCTCCACATTTGCTCTCGTGAGGGAAGAGTGACTTAGAGTCTTCAGGCAAGGAAATGAGTATTGTGGCTCTTATTCTGGTGAGGGGATGGGAGAGGCAGGACTGCTACTCTGGTGAGGGGACCAGTGAGAATCAGGACTCTTACTCCAGTAAGGGGTGGTTGGTCCAGGCTGTGCCTCCCCGATATCTCTGTGCCCACAGGCCCGTGGCGGGATTGTGCGGAGGCCCACAGGGCAGGCCATGAGCGGAACGGAGTGTATGAGCTGCGACTAGGCCGGCATGTGGTGTCGGCATGGTGTGAGCAACAGCTGGAGGGTGGAGGCTGGACTGTGATCCAGAGGCGACAAGATGGTTCTGTCAACTTCTTCACTACCTGGCAGCACTACAAGGTGGGCACAGGTGGGCAGGGGCAGGGCTGGGCAGTGGAGGGGACCCGCTTCTGACCACGTGACTTTCCTGTCCTGCCAGGTGGGCTTTGGACAGCCTGATGGGGAATACTGGCTGGGTCTGGAACCTGTGCATCAGCTGACCAGCCGTGGGGACCACGAGCTACTGGTGCTCCTGGAGGACTGGGGGGGCCGTGGGGCCCGCGCCCACTATGATGGTTTCTCCCTGGAGCCTGAGAGCGACCACTACCGTCTCCGGCTTGGCCAGTACCACGGAGATGCTGGAGACTCTCTTTCCTGGCACAATGACAAGCCTTTCAGCACCGTGGATAGGGACCGAGACTCCTATTCTGGTAAGGAGAGCTTTTATTCTGGTGGAGAGGGGACAGGGGAGGTGGGACTCCTAGTGAGGGAATGAAGGGGAGTGGGGTAAGACTTCCCTCTGGTAATGATCAGGGTAAACATGAGAACAGAGGACAAGCCTTTTATTCTGGTGAGGGGACAGGGAGCCCAGATTCCTTCTCTAACAAAGCAATTCCTTTTCAAGAGTCAGGATTCCTGTTCTGGTGAAAGGCAGGGGGTGAGAGCTAGGACTCTTATTCTAAAGAGGAAATAGAGAAGATTTTTTTTCCCTGATAAAGGAATGAAAGGTAGAGCTCTTAGTTAGCAGAAAGGGTGGGAAAGGTGTGACTTGTACTTTGGTAAGGAGATAGGGAAGGAATTAAGACTATTACTCTGAAAAAGAAAGTGAGGGCCAGGGCTCTTATTCTGGTGAGGAGATAGAAGATCAGGGCTTATATTCAATAAGAATAGGAATGGCCAGGGGAATGCCTGGCAAAAGCCTTGTACCAGTGAGGTGCCGGTAAGGGCTTTTCTTCTGGTGAGAGGACATGGACTCTCTCTCTCCTCAGGTAACTGCGCCCTGTACCAGCGGGGAGGCTGGTGGTACCATGCCTGTGCCCACTCCAACCTCAACGGTGTCTGGCACCGAGGTGGCCACTATCGCAGCCGCTACCAGGACGGTGTCTACTGGGCCGAGTTTCGTGGTGGGGCTTACTCTCTCAAGAAGGCTGCCATGCTGATCCGGCCCCTGAGACTGTGACCATCGGTCCACCTGTCCCCCAGATCCCAGGGATGTGGGTCCGCAGGAGCCCAGGTTGTCCTGGCCACGCCTCCTTCGTGGCTCAGTGCGGGCCACGTCCCACAGACCTTTCCGCTGCGGATCTGCTCCCCGGGGCCCTGCAAACAGGACCCAGGATCCCCCGGCCAATGTCTCAGACCTTGATGGCTCCCCAAGGGCATTTAGATCTCGGTTTGAGCTCATGTTTTATAACAACACAAAAGATCCACAGACCGTGTCTGGTTTGCATCTGCACCCGGAGGGGTCAATCCCCGTGCCCGCCCTCCTCCTCCTCTTCCTCCTCCTCCTCCTCCCTCAGGTCCTCCAGGATGAGGTTGTCCAGGTCTTCCAGGAGACCGCCCTGGCTCAGGCAGGTGGCCACCGTGGAGCCACTGCTGATGTGGGGGTTGCTGGGGTGCAGGACTTTGGGGAGGTGGTTCTGCTTCCGGCTCTTGGGGTGCGCGCAGGACGTCCCAGGGACGTGGGGCTCTGGGGAGGGAGAGGCTCTGAGGTCACGGGGCTCGAGGCCACATGAGACTCGAAGGACAAGGGGGGCTCTGGGCTATGAGGCTACAGGAAATTCCGAGGTGAAAATAACAGGTGTTGAAGCCACAGGAGGCCCAGGGATCGTGTCACCTGAGACTCCAGGAGACGAAACAGGAGCCAAGAACACAGAGACCACAGGGGCAGAGGCCACGGGGACACTGGGGTGTGGGCCACTGGAGTGAAGCCACAGAGCCTCATGGGGCACCCAGGCCACAGAAGGTGGCTGACGCCATGGGAGGTGGTGTTAGGAGGGACGGGGTCCTGGGTGACGTGGTGTCAGAGGCCACAGAGACTGGGGGACCATGGAAGATGTGGAAGGAGGGGCTGATGCCATGGGAGATGAGGTGGCCAGGGGGACTGAGGTCTCGTGAGGCATGTGGAAGAAGCATGCGGAGCCCTTGGTCCTTAAGGCCACAGAGATGGGCATCCCAGGAGTCAAGGCCGAGTACACTGCCCCGAGTGGGGCCCCGGGGACCCGCCGGGCGCTCACCTCGCCGGTTGTAACAGTCCTCGGCCGAGCAGGAGTGGGTGTGGGTGCCGCGGCGATCCGTGTCCTGGTCCCAGCGCGGAGGGAGGATCCGTGTCGGGTACACGGGGAAGCCGCACCCGTAGCAGGGGGACGGGGACCCCATCTGCGCCCAGCCCCTGGGGGTGGGCGGGGCCATGAGGGTCCAAGAGCCGGGCTGGGCGGGGGCGGGGCCAGGGCAGGGGGCGGGGCGGGGCAAGGGTGGGGTGGGGGGCTGCGCCCTCACCGGAACTTGTGTCGACACCGTGGGCAGTGGAACTCTGCCACGCCCCACATCTTGTCACAGGGCACCGGGTCATAGCGCCTCCGGCATTTCCTGCACCGGGACACCTGGGGGCGTGGAGACGGGCACAGGCCAGCTGTCACAGGTGGACACTGGCACAGGCCAGCTGTCACAGGTGGACACTGTTGCCTGATATTGGCCACAGTGGGAATATTTACACCATGGAAATTGGCAAACGCTACACATCTGGGGTACCAGCTGGTTGTTGAGCATTCACCAGAAGCACACCACTGGCCAGGGGGCTCAGAAGCCAGATTTGGGGTTGAGGTTTGATTTCTGGGGTAGCTGTCAAACTGTGGGCTCAGGGGTCAGGCTCTGGGGTCCGAGACGACGTTGCGCTCTGAGCCTGGAGGTCAGGGGTTGGGCTCTCAGGGGCTGGTGTTCTCAGGTCAGGGGTTCAAACACTGAGGATGGGAGTCGGGAGTGGAGTTGGGGCAGAATCAAGGTCAAGGGTTGGGTCATCACCTCCTTCCGCTGGGGCACGCGGCGCCACCACACGTGGTCACAGGAGGAGCAGGCGAACTGGCGGTCCACGGCGGGGATGAGGTCTTCCTGGGCGCGCTGGAACATGCGTAGGTTGGCTTCTGTCAGCGGCAGGAGGGAGGTCGCCACCGCCTGCAGAATTGGGGGGGGGACCAGAGGGTGGTCTTTCACCAACATACACCTGTGTCGGCCCTCCCTTCCCTACAGACACGCCCCCTCCTGCTCCTGTGACATCCCCCCCCCCATGGCCTCCCCGGTCCACCTCCCCTGTCCCACACCCTGGACTCACCTGGATGTCCTGGTCCTGCTTCATGTCCTCTGGGGGGTCCTGGGTGGAGACACCATGGGCACAAACTGGGGATGTGGCTCAGGTCTCTTGTCATCTTTGTTGGGGGCGGGGCTCCTGGACGGGGGCGGGGGGGGGGGGGCAGGGTCTTGGCGGCGTAACAGTGAGGTGTTCCTAACTCACGAGGAGCTGGTTGAGCAGCACCCCCATATTGAGAGCCAGGTGCATGACCTCAGTTATCCTACAGCAGCCCTGAGAGATGGGCACACCTGTTCTCCTCATTGCTCAGATGGGGAAACTGAGGCCCGGAGCTGGGAGAGGGATTGCCTCAGATCCCCGAGTGAGCTGGGCAGAACAGGCCCAGACCCCCTTCCTGCCGGCGAACGCCACACACTCGTTGGCATTGTGACCGGCCGCCCCTCTGAGCCCATGCCGCCTGAGGCTAAGGCTCGGGCTCCGGCTTCAGACAGCGGCGGTTCCAATCCTGGCTTCATCATTTCCAGCTGTGGGGGCCAAGCCACTCCCCCTGGGTCCCTACGGAGGGGCATCCGGGGCCCAGGCTCAAACCCTAGGTGGCTGCGGTTCAAATCCCAGCTGCCGCCTGCGTGCTGTGTGAGCCTGGCGAGTGACTTCGTCACTCTGTGCCTCAGTTTCCTCATCTGTAAAACGGACACGATAAATAACAGGACCTGTCTCATGGGGTCGCTGTGGCGATGAAATCAATCAACAGGTAAAATTCCTGGCGTCCTGCCTCAAGGGAAGCGCTCAATCGATGCTACTCTTGGCTATTATACTCTTTATGCATAAATATAAATAGTACAATACTTTATGATACTATGTAACAACTCTGTGCTGGGCCTTTCAGGCAGAAATCCACATCCACCAGCCACCAAAGCCATTAAGGGGCAAAGTGGTCATGTTGCACCTGTGCCTCAAAGCCTTTCATTCATTCATTCATTCATTCATTCATTCATTCAACACATGGGCTTCTCTGCCCGTCTCTCCTCCTCCATCTCCTGCTCATCCCAGCCTGTTCGTGTGTTTCTTTGTTCAAGCCATTCCCTCTTCCAGGAAGACCCTTCCCGACCCCTCCCCTTCTCAAGGATCACTCCTGCCAGCCTTGAAGAGCCGGCACCACCTCCTTCAGGAAGCCTTCCCTGACTTCTACGACTCTTCTATGATGACATTAATCCTGATTCGTTTCACTGCCTCGTTTCACGTGTCTCTTCCTCATTTAATACAATCAACATGTAATGAGCGCCTACTGTTTGCAGGCTCCCTGGCCAGACACACGACTGAGAGGTGAATAAGTGGATGAGGTTAGACCACAAGTTGTGGACTGGTTGCGGCACAGAGGGGGCCACCACGGAGGGGCCGGGTCCCCTCTGTTCTTCCTCCCCCCGTCAGCCCGTCCTTTGAGGGGAGGGGGCATTTTACCTGGGTATCCAGGTCATTACTCAGTTCCTGTCCGTCTCTCTGCTTTACCCCTGGTGGGGAGAGTAAGTGTAGGTGAAGGGCCCTGGCGGGATCCTGTGGGAGTTTCAGGGCCCCCAGAGCCCCAATACAGACCCTCCCCAGAGATGATCTCATTGCTTCCTCCTACCATCAGCACAGACCACACTCCCTCCCCCACGTGGAAGTCCCCCTGCCCCAGGCCGGGACCCGCGCGCTCACCGTACACGATGGAGCGCCCCACTCCGGTGTGGTCGCTGCCAAATTTCCTCATCAGAGTCCCCGCCTTCCTGGAGGACACCTTCCCGTGAAACTTCTCCCGGAGGCGCCGGACGCTCTTCTCCAGCTGGGGTGTGGACAGGGGGGCTCCGATGGGGCAAGGAGAGGAGCGGCAGCCCCTCTGCCATCTCTAGGCATCCTTTTCCCGGCCTGAACTTGACCCTTGCTTTTGGCGTCCGCCCCCGCCCCCCTCCATCCCTCTACGGCATTTCCTGGAAAAAGCCAAAGTCTCCACAGGCCATTGCGGGAGGGAGTGGACTGGGGCGCGCGTCCCAGACTAAGGGAGGAGGCCGGCCAGGTAACCCCTGACTTCTGACCCTTAACCCTGCAGCCCCCGCTTTTCCTCGAGGAGGCCGCATTTCGCTCCGGGGGATGTGGCGGTCCCTCTCCTTTCCGATGGGGGCCAGCGCCAGCCCGCAGGAAGATCTGGGCTTCGGATGGAGTGCCCAGGAACTGCGAAGCCCTCTCGGCGCCCCGGCCCCTCCCCGGCGCCTCTCGCGGGCCCCCGGCCCAGCCGTAGCCGTGTCCTACCTCCACACCTTCCTGAGACATGGTGGCAGCGGCGCAGGTCCCCGCGAGGGTCCGCGCTGCGCGCTCAGCGGCCCGCTACCTGGGCGCGCCCGCCGGTCCAGCGGCCGCGCAGGGCAGGGGGCGGGGCCTCCGCCGGCTCCGCCCTTCCCTCCCGGCCCCTCTTTCGCTTTCGATTCCTGGGGGGCGACCGGGCGCGCTGGCTCCGCCCCGGCTCCGCCTCTGCTCTTGCGCCCCAAACCCAGGCGGGCGCCGGGGTCTGCACCCTGCGGCGGAGCGCGCAGACCTCGGGCGGGGGAGGCGGCGCGGCCTCTGCAGTCGGTCACATGTCCCCACGCTGCGCGGGGTCCGCGTCTTCACGTCCCTCCTGGGGGCGGGGCCGCATCGGAAGGCCGCGGCGAGGCTCCGGGCCCCCCAGGCTCGCGCTCCCCACGTTCATCGCCTTCTCCCCTCCCTTCCCCCCAGGACGCAGGCGCTGATGAGAACCTGGGCGCCTTCCTCACTCTGGATCTCTTACCCGGCCACGTCCCCTCCCTGAACCTTAGTTTACTCCTCCGTAAAATGGGGATGATGAGAGCGGCTACATCCTGGGGGGGGGGGGGTGTGTGCGCGCGCGCCAGGATTCGAGACCCCGGGTGGAGCACTTAGGAGCGCCTGGCATGCAGTAGGCACTCAACTAGTCTCTGGGCCGCCTACTATGTGCCAGTCCGAAGGGACAGGCAGTAGGGGGAAGGGGGAGGTGCTTGTTAAAAGTACCGATTCCTGGTCCCTAGCAGTCCTGCAGAATGCGGCTTCTCCGGCTTCCTGGGGATCTGCATTGCAAACCCGAAGGTTGAGAACCCCGTGGGCCAGGACGATTCTAACCCAGCACGGGAGCTGGAGGACAGAGCTAGGGGGCACTCTGGCCCAGCCTGAGGGCGTCAGCGATGGCTTCTTGGAGGAAATCCGAGGTCTTGGCTAGGTGAAGAACGGAGTGGAGGGAAGGAAACAGCACGTGCAGACCCCTCAGAATCAAGAAAGAGTCTGGCGCTTTAGGCCGGGACTTCTCAACCTGGCCTCTGTTGACATTTTGGGCTGGATAGTTCCTTGTGGTGGGGGCTGCCCGGGCCACTGTAGGGTGTGTAGCAGCATCCTTGGCCTCCACCTTCTAGATGCCAGTGGCACCCCTCCCCCAGTCGTGACAACTGAAAATGTCCCCAGACATTGCCAAATGTCCCCTGGGGGGCAAAATCGCATTAGGATAAATAACTCCAAAAATGTTGGAGCCCCACCCCCAGATGGATATTTATTTATAAATTACATACAAATACAGTTATACCAATAGATTCTGTAGATTGTTTTATAATAATATATTTCTTACATAATGATACTCCTTAGCACACACAAAAATGAAGGTTAAAAAGTATAGATGTGCTAATGTTTTCTACTAGAACCCCAAAGCTTTGTTTGTGGGGTCTATGCACCCCTCTCTGGAGCCCCCTCTATTAGCGCATGTGAAGAGTTCATGGTTCTTTGTGGCTGAAAGGTCGAATTTCAGGCAGGCACGGGGCCTGCAGGCTGCGCAGAGGCCCTGGGGTTTTATCCTGAGGGAAGTGAGGAGGCATGAAGGGGTTCCCTCATTATAGTTGTCAAATACTGCTTACCCAGTGGAGGCAGAGGTCACAGCTATGTCCCATCCCCTGGCCATGGTGGGCATCAAACAGATGAGAGGCCGATCTAGCCCTGACATGAATCAGATCTGCTAGATTCTCATAATAATGGCCACCATATGGAGTGCTTCCTCTGTGCCAGGCACTGTTCCGGGCATTGCAGACACAGCATCGAACAAAAAGATCCCTGCCCTTGTAGAGCTGGCATTCAAGTGGGTGAGACAGACAAGAAACAAATATATAATAGGACAGGAGATAATAAGTTCTAGGATGAAAAATAAACCGGAGTAGGGGGATGGATAAAGGGAGGGGGGTCAGGGAAGGCTGTAGGAAGTAACATGTGAGAGGAGACCTGAAGGGGGTGGAGGAAGAGAATTCCAGGCAGAGCAAACAGCAAGTGCAAAGGTCCTGAGGTAGGAGCAAGGGACTGTTGTCACCAGTTGTAGTAGTTCTCCCTTGCTGCCTAACACATTATCCCAAAACTTAGTGGCTTAAAACAATAAACGCTTGTTATCTCATAGTTTTTGCGGATCAGGAATCCAGGAGTGGCTTTGCTGGGCTGTCTTGGCTCAGAGTCTCCCTGCCTCAATTCTTCCCTACTCGGCTGCTCGAGTACATCCTCCCAACTTGGCAGTGGGCCTCCGCACAGCACGTGATCCAAGACAAGGAAAGCCAGGTGGAAGTCGTATCTTTTTATGACCCAGCCAAGGAAGTCACCCAGCGTCACTTCTGCCACCACATCCAGTATGTTAAAATCTAGTCAGTAGATCCAGCCCACGTTTAGGGAGAGAGAAGTAAAGACCCCGCTCCCCCCCCCCCCCGCCCCCTGTCCTCCCATCTCCTGCTGAAGCCTCATTGGCTGCACCAGAAGCCAAGGAGGGTAGGGGCACCGGTCATGCTGTCAGCCTCTCAGGGCACAGAGCAGGGGCAGAAGGGTGACAGTCTATCCAGAAGGACAAACAGACGATACAAGCCAAGTATTGAATTTTGGCATTTGTAGATAAACAGAAAAACAAACATTCCCAGCGACCAAAGGGGGACGCTGCCTGCCCACGGATGTACTGTTGACGTTTTGTGGCCACCTTGGCCTGGCCAGATGTGGCTTGTTTGTGCAGTGGGGTGAGCGTGACTGCATTTTATCCTTTGTCTTTATAAAAAGGTGTAGAGAGGGAGAAAATAGATGTGCAGGTAACAGTGATAAGAAGTGTAGACTTGGGCCGGCCCCGTGGCTTAGCGGTTAAGTGCGTGCGCTCCGCTACTGGAGGCCCGGGTTCGGATCCCGGGCGCGCACCGACGCACCGCTTCTCCAGCCGTGCTGAGGCGGCGTCCCACATACAGCAACTAGAAGGATGTGCAGCTGTGACATACAACTATCTACTGGGGCTTTGGGGGGGCAAAAAAAAGGAGGAGGATTGGCAATAGATGTTAGCTCAGAGCCGGTCTTCCTCAGCAAAAAGAGGAGGATTAGCACGGATGTTAGCTCAGGGCTGATCTTCCTCACACACACACAAAAAGAAGTGTAGCCTTTGACACTTTAGTATAATCGAGTCAAAGATGGAGCCCATTTGCTTCATCCATTTAGAGGCATCAAGTGCCTCCTTGGTGGCAAGTGTGGTGCTGGGCACCGTTTCTGCCCTTCTGGAGCTCATGGTCTTTTTTATTTTTATTTTATTTTATTTTATTTTTTGTGAGGAAGATCAGCCCTGTGCTGATATCTGCCAATCCTCCTCTTTTTGCTGAGGAAGACTGGCCCTGGGCTAACATCCGTGCCCATCTTCCTCCACTTTATATGGGACGCCTCCACAGCATGGCCTGACAAGTGGTGCATCGGTGCGCGCCCGGGATCCGAACTGGAGAATCCCGGGCCGGAGCAGCGGAACACACGCACTTAACCGCTCGCGCCGTGGGGCCCGCCCCCAGAGCTCATGGTCTTAATGAGAAAGAGACACATGAAGCAGATAATATCGCAAGTAATTATTTAACTACAAAAAAGAGAAATGGAGAGATCGGTGAGAAAGGACAACACGTGGGAACCTGACCTGGGCAGCGTAGTCAGGCGGGGCTTCCTGGAGGAGGTACCTCTTGAGCTGAAATCCTAACACTTTCTGAAACACTGTGCCAAGTGTTTGAAGCTGTGTATCTCAATTGATCCTCACAGCCACTCTACAAAGGGGGTAATATTATTACAAATGGGAAAACAGGTTCAAGAACCCGCTCAAGGTCCCTCCAAAGGGTGAATAGGAGTTACCTAGTTGAAGAGGTGCAGGGTAGAGGGAACAGCATGTGCAAAGGCCCTGAGGTGGGGAGGGGTTTTGTCCATGGTAGGAAGCTAAAGGCCAGCATGGCTGGGGTTTAGCAAGCAGAGGGTGAATGGAGGGAGTTGAAGCTTGTGCTCAAAGCAGCAAAATCTTGACCTTCAGCTGGACCCGTTGAGGCTTAAGCTGCGTAAGCATATATTTAATTGTGGAGGAAGTAGACACAATTGGAGCGTGTGTGTGCTTTTCGCAATCTAGTCAATTTCCCCCTCAGTTAACCAAAGGGAGAAATTTGGGAATGCCCAGAGGTGCGGGGAAATGGGAAATCTCCAAACTGTTGGAGAGAGCGTCCCTTGAGAACCTTTGGAGGGGGCAACTTGGCAAAACCTACTAAAGCATTAGGTGTGCTCTTTTAACCATTCCTTTCCTTTCCTGTGGTCTGATGCTTTGACATCCGCGGTCTTGCTGCCTCTGGGGGACTGCGCCCCCCCTGCCCCGGGTACACACACAGACCATTCTGCATACGAATCTCCACACTGCCTTCACTTTCCACCTTGCAGATTTCTCTAGCAATTGCATTTTTTGCACAAGCATCCATCACTTTTGTAATCAGAACCAAAAAATACACAATAAGATAAATCCAATTACTTTTAAAAATAACACGTCTGAAACCTTGGAAATACATCCTTCACAATGACACCTAAAAGGTGAAAAGTAATTTGGGATTTCATAATTTGTGGAGTCCTTAGGAAATGAAATGTCCCTCACAGCACAGAAATCTATTGTTCGAGTTTTGCGAAATCAGCTTCAAACACATTTCCAGGAATACATTATGGGCAGAAGTTGGGTAACTTGTTTGAGGCTGAGCACAAATGAATTCAGGGAGTGAAGAAATCGCAGGGGCTAAAATACTCTGAGTATCTCCAGGGCTCGCTGGGCGCCGGGCTCTCTGTGGGGTGTCCTCCGGACTTTAGGCTGGCTTAGGTGCTACCGCCCCGTTTTCAGATGAACCATCCGAGTTTCAGAGCGATTAAGCAAATCGCGCAGGACGGCACCCCACTTATAAATGGCATAGCCAGAACTCGAATGCTGTCCAGCTGACTGCAATGCTCTTTCCAGCTGAAATCGAGGATGAGAAGTATAGAGATCAAAGGGGTGCACTTTGGAACCAGACAGTCTGAGTTTGAGTCACTTGCTACCTCTCTGAGCAATTTCTTAACCTCTCTAGGCCTCAGTTTCCCCATCTCTGAAATGGAAATAGAGTTGTCGCGAAGATTCCATGAGTCAATATAGATAAACCATTTAGACCTGCACTGTCCGACAGGGTAGCCACTGGCCACGTGTGGCGTTTGAGCCGTTGAAATGTAGCAGGTCCTAACCCAGATGTGCTGTCAGTGTGCAACGGGCCGTGGATTTCGAAGACTTATGTCAAATAACACTTCAATGACTTTATATTGATTGCAAGTTGAAGTGACAATAGTTTGGATATACCGGGTTAAATAAAATATATTATTATAATTAATTTCACTGGTTTCTTTTTACGATTTTAAAGTGATGACTAGAAAATTTAAAATTACTTATGTGGCTTGCATTATATTTTTATGGGATTATGCTGACTTGGAGGATGCAAAGGAGCATCTAGCTGTTTTTATTACCACACCCCCTTGGTTTATGTTGCTTTTCTTAAGGTGTGGACTGTGGGAAAACGATCCTCTGCTCCAATCCTGGGCCTGGTGGCCCCATCTCTGCTCCTGGCAGCAGAAATATCCACGGTTAATTATTTATTTGACATTCTCGAAAGCTCGCAGGGAACACGTTGGGAATGTACATGAGATGCTGGCACCAGATCTTCAGCTCTGGGAGAGGGGACGGGTGACTTCACCTCTTTATATTTTATATTTTGAAATTTCGAATTTGTAGATAGCTCCCCTCCCCCCCAAAACAGAACACCCTGCCCTTTCTTTTTCTGATTGCAAAAGTAAATCGTGCTTGTTCTAAAAAAGACAAAGTTAAACATTAAGAAATGTTTTATTTAGAAAGAGAAGGTCTTTGCCTACCCAGGAAAATAAAACCTGAAATTATAGGACATGCAAGCAAATCATTGACAGTTCTGGTTTCTGGGGAGGGGCAAAGAGTGGGCGCTTGTGATGGGGGGGCTGTCACATTTTTTCTTTCTATATGTCGATCTTATTTTTTTTACTTTATTATTATTATTATTATTATTTTTTGTGAGGAATATCAGCCCTGAGCTAACATCTGTTGCCAATCTTCCCCTTTATTTTGGCTGAGGAAGATTGGCCCTGGGCCGACATCTGTGCCCATCTTCCACCACTTTATATGTGGGACGCCTGCCACAGCATGGCCCCATAAGTGGTGCACAGGTCCACGCCCGGGATCCGAACCTGTGAACCCCGGGCCACTGAAGCAGAGTGCATGAACTTAACCACTATGCCACCGGGCTTGCCCCTATATGTCTATCTTTTGGGGAATCTTTTTGCTAGAATGTCTTCATGTATCATTAAAAAGTAATAATAATAATAATAATGATGATGATGATAAAATAAAAGAAGGGGTGATAACTCCTCATTGCCCAGGGATAACTCCCATTAAATTTGATGTATATTCTTCTAGATCTTTTTCCTTTGAACTACTTATTTTTATTTTTTCATTTTTATGCTGAGGAAGATTCCTCCTGAGCTAATAGCTGTGCCAATCTTCCTCTATTTTTCATGTGGGTCGCTGCCACAGCATGGCTGCCGACGAGTGGTGTAGGTCCATGCCTGGGAACCGAACCTGGGCCGTCCAAGCAGAGCACCTCAAACTTAACCACTAGGCCACAGGCCAGCCCCTGAACTACTTATTTTTCTCTCTGACCCCATGATGGTGATATTCAAAGGTAAACAGTAGCTTAAAAAATCCAGATTTCGGAACAAACAGAGTTCGGGATTAAATGAAGGACTTTGTTGCTGGGCACTCCAGGAAGACACACATGCTTTCAGTGCCGCTGTCTTCTCATGTCTGAAATGGGACGAATACCAGCCCCCATCTCGCAGAGGTGCTGGGAGAAGAAAAGGCATTAATGTGTGTGAAGTGCTTAGACAGAGCCTGCACACAGTTGGCACTCCACAAATATTCGTTTTGACTCTTGGTACCCGACACAGGTTGAGGCCAGAGTCTTCCACTCACGACGCTGAGCCCGTGGCTGAAGCCCCTGAGGCCCTTTGTTTGCTAGCCCTGGTGCCTATGGTAGGATTAAAGGATAGATACACAGGAGAGACCCACTCTGCCTTCAAGCGGTCCCCAGGGACATCATTAAACAACCATAATGCTCCACGTGGATGTCCTGGTTGCGGGAGGAACGAGCGTCTGGGCGGTATTCCAGAAGGTATTCCAACCATAGTTCTCAAACCTTCCGGAGCATCAGGGTCTCACTGGGGCTTGTTAAAAGGCCACTTTCCAGGGCCCACCCCAGACCTACTGGAAATGCTCAGACAGCGAGAAGCCGCCTGGTCCCGCACAACATGGAGTCTTATCTATTCAACAGATGCTGAGTACCAGGCATCGCTCTGGGAGCGAGGAAACAGGCAGAAACCCCTGCCCTCAAGGAACTCAAGTTCTAACGGAGGGGAGAGTAATGTGAAGATTTATTAAAGATTTTTATTTATTTATTTATTTTCCCCCCAAAGCCCCAGCAGATAGTTGCATGTCATAGCTGCACATCCTTCTAGTTGCTGTATGTGGGACGCGGCCTCAGCATGGCTGGAGAAGCGGTGCGTCGGTGCACGCCCGGGATCCGAACCCGGGTTGCCAGCAGCCGAGCGCACGCATCCAACCGCTAAGCCACGGGGCGGCCCATGAAGATTTATTGATGGTGGCTGCGAGACCGTGGGGATGGTGGTGGATATGTGGACAGCATACAAGGAAACCATGGTTGTTATTCTTAAGACATGTCTCCTTTCAGTCATCTACAATATATAGTGAGGCAGATGCACGCCACTGTGGCCAAGCACTCAAGATCTGGAGTGAGGCAGTCCTGGGATCACATCCTCCCCCTTCCACCTACTCACTATGGGCCATTGGGTGACCGACGTAACTTTGCCATGCTTGAGCGGGGCAGAGAAAGCAGGTCTCCGATGAGAATGAAGAGTGAGACAGGCTCATTGAGAGACCTCAAACGACCAGAGATGCTGAACAGGACCCAGGTGGTGTCAGACTCAATTTTCCAAAAATGGCCACTGTATTAGTTATCTATGGCTGCATAACAAGTTATCCCAAAATTTAGCAGCTGAAAACAACCAACGTTTATAACCTTGTGAGTCCTATGGGTCAGGAACCTTGGCACCACTTAGCAAAGTGCCTTTGTATCAAGGTTTCTCACAAGGTGGCAATCATGGTGTGAGCTGGGACTGCCGTCATCGCAAGGCTCCAGTGATATGGTTGAATTTAAGTCTACCATTTTATTATTTATTTTCAGTTCATCTCTTTTGCCTTTTCTTCATCTCTTTTTTTTTCCTGCATTTTTTTGGTATAATTTGAATGTTTTTTAGTATTCCATTTAAATTTGGCTATGAGTTTTCACATTCTCTCTCTCTCTCTTTTCAGCGGTAGTGCTAGAGATTACAATATACCTACTTAAATTTGCACACTTTGCTTAGAATTAATATTTTACCACTTCAAGTGAAATGTAGAACCATTATTTAGTTCTCTCCCTTCATGTTGAAGTTGTCACAAGTGTTACACCTACGTACACTGAAAATGTCATGAGATGGTGTTCTAATTTTTGTTTTCAACCACCAAACATTTTAAAGAACTTAAGAAGAGAAAAATACTCTAGTATATTTACCCACAGATTTACCATTTCCGTTGGCCTTTGTTTCTGAAGTTCCGATCTTCCGTCTGGCATTATTTCCCTTCTGAAGAACTTCCTCTATTTTTTTAAGAGCAGGTTTACTGGCAACAAATCCTCTTAGTTATTTTTTGTTTGAGAATGTCTTTATTTTGCCTTCATTCCTGAAGGATGTTTTCACTGGATATAGAACTTTGGGTTGACAGTTCTTTTCTTTCAGCACTTGAGAAATGTTGTCCCACTGCCTTCCATCCTGCATGTTTTCTGATGAGAAATCTGCAGTCATTGAAATCATTTTTTCTCCATATGCAGTGGATTGTCCCTCTCTGGCTGCTTTCAAGAGTTTTTCTTTGTCATTAGTCTCCAATAGTTTGATTACGATGTGTCTGGGTGTGGATTTCTTTGAGTTGATTGTGCTTAGGGTTTGCTGACCTTCTTGAATCTGTAGGCTTGTGTCTTTTGCTATTTGGGGGAAATTTTCAGCCATTATTTCTTCGAATATTTTTTCTGCATTACACTTCCTTCTCTTCACTTTCTGGGACTCTGGTGACAGGAATGTTGGACCTTTTAATGTTGTCCCACAGCTCTGTTGTTGAGATTGGATCATTTCCATTGCTCAGTCTTCAAGTTCATTTACTATTTCCTTTTTCATCTCCGTTCTGCTATGTAGCCCATCCGGTGAATTATTAATTTTCATTATAGTATTGTTCAGTTCCAAAATTTCCACGTGTTTTCTGAAAAAATCTATTTCTCTATTGAGACTTTCTTTGTTTCCATTAGTTCAGGAGTATTTGCCCTTACTTCTTGGGCATAGTTACAATAGCTGCTTTAAAGTATTTGATAACACCAACATTTGCACTATTTTAGAGTTGGCATATCATGATTTTCTTTTCTTTTTTTTTTTTTTTTTTTTTTTGTGAGGAGGACCAGCCCTGAGCTAGCATCCAATGCCAATCCTCCTCTTTTTTTGCTGAGGAAGACTGGCCCTGGGCTAACATCCATGCCCATCTTCCTCCACTTTATATGGGACGCCGCCACAGCATGGCTTAACAAGCGGTGCGTCGGTGCACACCCGGGATCCGAACCGGCGAACCCCCGGGCCGCCACAGCGGAACGTGTGCACTTAACCGCTTGCGCCACCGGGCCGGCCCCCATGATTTTCTTTTCTTTTGTGAGTGTTTGGGAATCTCCAACTTCATGTGTCTAGCAATTCTGGATTGTATCCTGGACATTTTGAAGGTTATGTATAACGTAATATTATATTATGATACTCTAAACTTTATGATGCTTAGATCCTACTGAGAATATTGATGGTTTTGCTTTGGTAGGCAATCCACTCAGTGAGGTTCAGGTTGCAGGTTGCAACCCAGTTTCTTCAGGCCGTGGTTCCAATGTCAGTTCAGTTTTCAAAGGTGTTGCAGTGCTATCTGTCCTGTGTGTATGTCACCCACACTCTCTGACTCATAGTTCCTCCTTTCCTGCTCATTGGACCCGAAAGAGGGCTTTTCTCAGAGTGCGTTCTGTCTGCATCCAGTGTGCAGTTCTTTGTTTTTGGCTGCCTTTAACTCTAGGCTGGGAAATACCAGAGGAAAAGTAATGACAGACTCATCGTTTGTTGTGGTTTGGTGGTAGTGTGGAATCTGCTTTCCTTCCTCAATCTGACTGCTACCACTTGCTTTTTTTTTTAAACAGACTTCATTTTTTAAGAGAAGTTATGGGTTTATAGAAAAATTGAGCGGAAGGTACAGAGACTTCCCATATACCCGCCTACTCACCCCAGTTTCCCCTTTTCTTAGCATCTTGCATTGGTATGGTACATTCGTTACAACTGATGAACCAATATGGATACATTATTATTAAGGAAGGTCCGTAGTTTATGTTAGGGTTCGTTATTTGTGTTATACATTCTATGGGTTTTGCCAAATGCATAATATCACATGTGCACCATTACAGTATCATGCAGGATAGTTTCACTACCCTAAAAATCCCCTGTGCTCCACCGAATCATTTCTCTCCCTCTACCCTCATCAACCCCTGGCAACTACTGATATTTTTACTGCTTCTATAGTTTTTCCTTTTCCAGAATGTCATATGGTTGGAACTATACAGTATACAGCCTTTTTATATGGCTTCTTCTACTTAGCAATATATCTTTAATTTTCCTCCATGTCTTTTTGTAGCTTGATAGCTCATTTCTTTTCATTGCTGAATAATATTCTGCTGCATGAATGTACCACAGTTTGTTTATCCATTCACCTGTTGAAAGACGTTTTGGTTGCTTCCAATTTTTAGAAATTATGAATAAAACTGCTATAAACATTTATGGGCAGGTTTTTGTGTGGACATCACTTTCAACTTATTAGGGTAAATACCCAATAAGCAGTGCAATTGCTCGATTGTGTGGTAAAATTATGCTCAGCTTTGTTAAGAAACTGCCTTCCCAAAGTGCTCCTATCATCTTGAATTCCCACCAGCAATGAATGAGAGTTCCTGTTGCTCCACATCCTTGTCAACATTTGATGTTGTCAGTGTTCTGGATTTTAGCCATTCTAATAGGTGAGTGATAGTATCTCGTTATTGTTTTAATTTGCAATTCTCTAATGACATAGGCTGTTGAGTGTATTTTCATATGATTATTAGCCATCTGTGCATCTTACTTGGTGACCTTTCAGGTTTTTGCCCATTTTAAAATCCGGTTGTTTGTTTTCTTATTGTGGAGTTTTAAGAGCTCTTTATGTATTTTGGATACAAGACCTTTATCGGGTTTGTGTTTTGCAAATATTTTTTCCCATCTCTGGTTTCTCTTTACATTCTCTTTTTTTAAAATTTTTATTTATTTTTTCCCCCAAAGCCCCAGTAGATAGTTGTATGTCATAGTTGCACGTCCTTCTAGTTGCTGTATGTGGGACGCAGCCTCAGCATGGCCAGAGAAACGGTGCGTTGGTGTGCGCCTGGGATCGAACCCGGTTTGATGGTTAGCGCGCGCACTTAACCACTAAGCCACGGGGCCGGCCCTCTCTTTACATTCTCTTAATCCATTTATTTTTCAGAGTCCTTAGATAGATTTTCCATGCCTTCCGTGGGAGAGACAGGATGGGGTGTGCACTGACTCCATCTTGATGAGAACCAGAACCTCTGGGCTGGAATATTTTAAAGAAAATCTAAGGCATCATAACATTTCACCCATAAATATTTCATACGTTTCTTTAACAGGTAAGGACTTTTTGTTTTAAGCATAACCACAATATCACTATCACACACAAGAAATTTAACCATAGTTCCTTAATATCATCTCATACCTAACACTCTCATACTTAATTGTCGATTTCCCCTGATTGTCTCAAATATGTCTTATTTTTGGTTGGCTCATTTGAATCAGGATCCAAACAAGGTCTACATATATCATTTGGTAGATATTTCTCTTAAGTGTCTTTTAATCTATCATAGCCCCCCTTCCTTTAGAAAATGCCCTTTATTTATGGAACCATTGGATTTTCTGTGATGAGCTATGTGTGGAGAAGGCACATCTGCTCTTTTTTTTTTTTTTAATTTTATTTGTTTATTTTTCCCCCAAAGCCCCAGTAGATAGTTGTATGTCATAGCTGCACATCCTTCTAGTTGCTGTATGTGGGACGCGGCCTCAGCATGGCTGGAGAAGTGGTGCGTTGCTGCACGCCCGGGATCTGAACCTGGGCCACCAGTAGCGAAGCTCACAGCACTTAACCGCTAAGCCACCGGGCCGGCCCTTGGCACATCTGCTCTTAATCAGCCAGAGAGAGACCCACATCTCTTCTGCTCACATTCCATTGGCTGGGACCCATCACATGGCTCCACCCACCTGCAGGGGAGTCTGGGAAATGTCATTAGCAGAGTGGCCAGAAAGTAAGGCTACAGGTTAGGTGAACACATAGCGCTGTTTCCACCACACCCCCTCCTACCTCCCTGGACCAGCTCCTGACTTTGCATCAGAGGCCATGATGGGAAGAAGGGACCGCACGCAAGCCATCCAGTGATGGAGAGCAGCAGCAACGTTCAGTTTTCTGAGGCTGCTGGGGCAGCGGGTCTGGTAACAGATCAGTGTCCACTATCAGTCATGGTTCGACCCAATGGCCGTGGCAGTTGGGTCTTCTCCAGAACCGGTTCTGTGTCTTTGAGACCTGGAGCCTTCTTCTCCAGTCTCCTGGAAACTCAGTGAGGTCCCAAATATTTTTTAAATATCAGCTTTATTGAGGTAGGTTTTACATATCATAAAAACATCGCTTTCAAGTGTACATTTCAATGATTTTTAGTAACTTTACTGAGTGGGGCAACCATGGCCATAATTCAGTTTTAGAACATTTTTATCCCTCCAGTAAGAGCCCTTGTGCCCATTTACAGTTGATTCTCATTCCTACTCCCAGCCTCAAGCAACCACAAATCTCTGTAGCTTTGCCTTTTCTGGACATTTTGTATAAATGGAATCATACAACATGTGATACCTTGTGTCTAGCTTATTTTACTTAGCATAATGTTTTTGAGGTTCATCCGTGTTGTAGCATATGTCAGTCCTTTTTCTTTCTTTCTTTTTTTTTTTTTGTGAGGAAGATCAGCCTTGAGCTAACATCCATGCCAATCCTCCTCTTTTTGCTGAGGAAGACCGGCTCTGAGCTAACATCTATTGCCAATCGTCCTCCTTTTTTTTTTTTTCCCCTCCCAAAGCCCCAGTAGATAGTTGTATGTCATAGTTGCACATCCTTCTAGTTGCTGTATGTGGGACGCGGCCTCAGCATGGCCGGAGAAGTGGTGCGTCAGTGCACGCCCGGGATCCGAACCCGGGCCGCCAGTAGCGGAGCATGGACACTTAACCGCTAAGCCACGGGGCCAGCCAGTCCTTTTTATTTCTGAATATTATTCCATTATACGGATATTTTGTCCCTTGCTCCTAAGTATTCTTATAAAACTTTTCTGGTTAAATTAGCCAGAGTTGGTTGGTTTCTGTGACTAAGCTAACAGCCTTTCCTAATTTTTAAATTTTATATATTGTTCATGTATAACTGACATGATTTAAGAGTGAAACAAACATACAGAGAGAAGAAGAGATGGGACATGATGCAGCCTCAGAGAGAGGAATTATGCATTTACATATGCACACAGGTAGATATATGTAACACATCTCCGTTACACCCCTATGTGTAACCTTTAAGTGTCTGCTTCGCATCTCCTTGGCCCACCTGGACTTCAGCTCCACCTGTGGTGGACAGTTCTATGCAACGCAAACTCCTAGCTCAAGGATGCATGTGGTTTTCTATTTTCTCCATCTGGGTCTTGTTGGGCCCCAGCATGCGCATATGTTAATGCCCTCTGGATCAACCCTCAACCAGTGGAGGGCAGGAGCTGGTGGATAAATAACACTAGCAAAGCAAATCCAACAGCACATTAAATTGATTGTACACCATGGCTAAGTGGGATTTATCCCAGGATATATTCAGGGATGGGAAGACTCAAATAGATATTTGTACACTCATGTTCATAGCAGCATTGTTTACAATAGCCAAAAGGTGGAAGCCACCCACATGTCTACCAATAGATGAATGGATACACAAAATGTGGTATATCCATACAATGGAATATTATTCAGCCACTAAAAGGAACAAAGAACTGATATAAGTTATGAGTTTGATGATTCTTGGAAACATTATACTAAGTGAAAGAAGCCAGACATAAAAGATCACATGTTGCATGATTCCTTTTATATGATTTATCTGGAATCAGCAAATCCGTAGAGACAGAAAACAGATTAGTGGTTACCAGGGGATGCGAGGTAGGGGGAAGTGCAGAGTCATTACTTAATGGGTACAGGGTGTTTTTCTGGGGTGATGACAAAGTTTCAAAACTAGACAGAGGTGGTGATTGCACAATGTTGTAAATATACTAAGTGCCACTGAATTGTACACTTTCAAATGGTTAGTTAGGGGCTGGCCCAGTGGCATAGTGGTTAAGTTTTCATGCTCTGCTTTGGTGGCCAGGAGTTTGCAGGTTTGGATCCGGGCGTGGACCTATGCATTGCTTATCAAGCCATGCTGTGGTGGCGTCCCACATAAAGTAGAAGAAGATTGGTACAGACGTTAGCTCAGGGACAATCTTCCTCAAGCAAAAAAAAGAGGAAGATTGGCAATAGATGTTAGCTCAGGGATAATCTTCCTTAGCAAAAACAAAAAAAAGTGGTTAGTTATATGTTATATAAGTTTCACCTCAATAAAAAATAAAAACCTCAATCTATGGTGGAGCGGAAATGCAAACAGCCAGTACTCTTTTAATGATCTAATTTAGTAATAAACATGAAAGTTTAAATTTACTCACTAGGAGCCAACTGAAGGAGCTCCCAGTGCCCACCACTGGAATGATTTGAGCAACAAAATAAAATTGTATTGGATTATAACCCAAAGTATAAAGTAAGTATCCACGAGTCCATAGTGACATAAATAAGGGATTGAATAAATTAATAAATGGAGGAGAAGAGACAAAACTCTCATGCAGAAGAATTCCAAATAATTTATGTAGATACTGCAAGAAAGGGAACATAACTCCCCACCCTTTTAGAATGGGCTGTGCAGAGAGACTCCCTTCCAGAGAAAACATTATGAAAAAGGAAATGGGGATAGAGAAACCTGACCAATGCTACTTCAGCCAGTTGACCGAGGTCAACATCAATAGTCATACATCATGCTGATCAGAGATACCTTTGACGTAATACAATGAAAATGGCATTTTACTTCTGTGATATTCCTCCCCCAAACCCATAACCCCTAAGCCTAATCATGAGAAAACATCAGATGAATCCCAATAAAGGGTCATCCTACAATATTCCTGCCCAGGACTCCTCAAAACTGTCAAGGATATCAAAATCAAGAAGTCTGAGAAATTGTCACAGCCAAGAGGAGCCTAAGGAGACATGACAACTAAATGTAATGTGGTGTCCTGGATGAGACCTTGGAACAGGAAAAGGACATTAGGTGAGGGCTGGCCTGGTGGTGTAGTGGTCAAGTTTGTGCGCTCCACTTTGGTGGCCCAGTGTTCGTGGGTTTGGATCCCAGGCGCAGACCTACATGCTGCTCATGAAGCCGTGCTGTGGTGGCGTCCCACATACAAAATGGGGGAAGATGGGCACAGATGTTAGCTCAGCAACAATCTTCCTCACCACAAAAAAAAAAAAAAGGACATTAGGTGAAAACAAAGGAAATCTAAATTGTGAACTTCAGGTAATAATAATGTATCATTATTGGTTTACGAATTAGAACAAATGTATTATACTAATGTAAGATGCTAATAACAGGGGAAACTGTGCAGGGGTATATGAGAACTCTCTGTACTATCTTCTCAATTTTTCTGTAAATCTAAAACGGGTATAAAAAATAAAATCTATTTAAAAAGTGTAGCCAGTCTTTGCTATTGAGGGACATCTGTACATGGTGGTGAGTGCATGGACTCTAGAGTCAGATTGCTTGGGTTCAAGTCCCAAGCTCTATCATTTACTATCTGTGGTTGGCAGCCTCCAAGATGGCCCCGGTGATCCTGCCTCCTGGGAGTCATGCCCTGTACACACGTCCTTGCCCACACTGCATAGTCCTGGCTCACGTGACCAATAGAGTGTTGCGGAAATGACGGTGTGTGATTTCCGAGGCTGGGTCATAAAAGGCGCTGTGGCTTCCGCCTTGCTCTTTTTCTTGGATCACTTGCTCTGGGGAGAGCCAGCTGCCATCTTGTGAGCACACTCAAGCAGCATTGTGGAGCAGTCCACATGGCAAGGAACCGAGTCCTCCCACCAACAACCACTGCCAACTTCCCAGCCAGGTGAGTGAGTTACCTTGGAGGCTCCTCCAGCCCCAGCTGAGCCTTCAGATGATGGCCGCCCCAGCTGACATCCTGATTGTAGCCTCGTGAGAGACCCCCGAGCCAAAACTACGCAGCTAAGCTGCTCACTGTGGATTCCTAACCCACAGAAACTGTGAACGATAATAAATATTTATTGCTTTAAGTCTCTCAGTTTTGGAGTAATTTATTTCACGGCAATAGATAACTAACGCACTAACTCAGAGGTCAGCACATTTTTTTTTCCCATAAAGGACCAGATAATAAATATTTTAGGCTTTGTGGGTCACACATAGTCTCTGTTACACATTCTTTGTCTTTTATTTTTTAACCATTTAAAAATGTAAAAAACATTTTTAGCTCAAAACAAAAACACAAAACAGATCATGAGCCTCCCTCCCTCCTTCCCTCCCCCCTTCCCTCCCTCCCTCCCTCCCCCCTTCCCTCCCTCCCTCCCTCCCTCCCTCCCCCCCTCCCTCCCTCCTTCCCTCCCTCCCTCCCCCCTCCCTCCCTCCTTCCCTCCCTCCCTTCCTTCCCTCCCTCCCTCCTTCCCTCCCTCCCTCCTTCCCTCCCTCCCTCCTTCCCTCCCTCATCTCTCTCCTCCTTTCTCTTTATCTCTTCCCTTTTATCCATCCTCCCTTCCTTCTCTCTTATTATTTTTCACTCTTTCATTTATTCAATCATTTATTCAGCAAAATGAGTACCTACTATGTGCTAGGCCCTGACTGAGCTGCTGCAATGGTATTTGTGACTAAGACAGACAGCCTCCCTGCTCTCCCAGGGCTCCCAGGCCAGCAGGTGACAGACAGCAAAGATGTCAGTTAAGAGTCTGGTATGTCCTTAAGCCCTGTGACATTTACTCTGAAGGAAACAAGCAGGTTGCGGGCAGAGAGAACTCCAGAGGAAGGGTCCAATTTCATCTAGCCAGGGTGGCTGGAGAAGGGCCCTCTGAGTGGAGACTTGAAGGATGAGGAGAAAGCAGCCGTAGGAAAAGTGTTCTGGGCAGAGGGAACAGCTTATGCAAAGGCCCAGAGGCAAGAAAGAGCTTGGAGTTTCTGGGGACCATCGAGGAAGCCAGTGTGGCTGGAGTGGACCGAGTGAGGCGGAGAGTGGGGAGACATAGGGTCAGGGAGGTGACAGGGCCACAGTATAGGGCCTTGAGGGTTGCGCTGTCAGAGCAATGGGAGCCTGGGAGGGTTGTAAGCAGGGGTTGCCGTGACCTGATTTTCTTCTCTGACTGTCGTGTGGATTCTAGCGACTTCACTCCCCCACCACGGCCTCTTGTCTGGCTCATTGACAAGTGCTGGGCGCTCAGGACCCTCTGAGGGAAGTCCCGTTAGAGATGAGGAAACCAAAGCACAGAGAGGGGAGTAACCAGGCTAAGGCCACACAGCCAGGAAGAGGTGCAGGCAAAGTTTGAACTCAGGCACCTGCTGCCATGCTACCTCGTGGCCCCACAGCTCTAGTCTCCTCCTCAGGTTTCCTGCCGTCAACTCAGTCTCCGCCCATCAGCCGGCTGGGCCTTCTACCTCAGCGCTGGTCAATTCCCCTCCTGCTCAAACACCTTCCACGGCTCCCCACTGCCCTTGATAATGACCAAGCCCATGAGTCTCGTATTCAAAGCACTGTAGGAAGTCAGCCCCCCCAGCCCCATCTTTCTCTTTTTCCCTCTCATCTTCTGTCCCTCCTTACACCCTGGGCTCAAGCCATCCTGGATGCCTTGCAGTCCAGGGCAAGCGGGGGGTCCCTGAACCCACATGGGCTGCTGCCCTGGCTTGGTGGGTCCTCTGCTCCCACCCCAGCCCACAGCGATGAAACTCATTCCTCCTCCCCTGCCCTCATCTCGGCTCCCCAGCTGCCTAGGGTTGCCCATCAAAGCTTCCATCAGGACCAGGGGCAGAGGGGGTGCCAAATTCATGCATCAATCCACCCATTCATTCAACATTCATTTTCTGAGCACCTACTGTATACCAGCCCTGCCATAGGAACTGGAAATACTCAGTGAACAAGACAGACACTGCCCCTGGTCTTAAGGAGTTGACATTGTGGGGCAGAAGAAACACCCATTTAACAATCAAACCAATAAATGTCATATACAATATATTTATAAGAGTTATTGAAAGAATAAAGCAGAGTAAGGGGAGAGAAAGTGACAGGAGGGGATCTATTTTAGATGTTATTAAAGCAAGTATATTTGAGGAGCTAACATTAAACAGAGTCCAAATAAGGGAAGGGTTCAAGCCACGCAGATATCTGGAGGAAGGGTGGACCTGGTAGACGGGAAAGTGAGTGCAAAGGCCCTGAGGTAGGAATCAACTTGGATGTTGGGTGGACAGTGTGACTGGAATGGAGTAGGAGAGAGAGAGAGGAGGCAGGTCCAAGCCACATCAGGGGAGGTTGTGCAGGGTCCCCTCTGCATGTTGGAGCAGGAACAAATGTCTCGAGTTTGGGTATGATATTCCATGCTCTTTCTTTGGGGTTAAGCCCTGTGGCCCGGGCCTGCCTGGAGACCACCCCCTGAGAGCAGCAGAGGCCTCGAGGTCTCAGAACTCGCAGCCATGGGTGCGCATATATTCTGAAAATCCCTCCAGCTGGCGCAGCAATTCCTTCTTGCCCACATCCCCACTGGCTGGCCAACGCATGAGGAACGTCTCCTTGCCCAGGACATAGGTGTAACTGTGGGTGAGAGAGGGCAAGGAGGGTGAGGAGAGCCTGGTGCCCCAGAGGCATGGAGACCTCCCTGCCCTGCCCCTCCGCCCTTCTTGGCAACCTCCCAGAGCCTCAACTTATGGTGTCTGCTCCACAGGGCTATCTTGGGTCTCCCAGCCTCTAGCCCATTCATCCGGGGATTAGAAAAGGCTCCCCTTCCTCTGACTCTTTACTGCCCTGTGTTGGAAAACCGAATCTACATCAACATCTACAACATCTCCACGTGAATGATGTTTCCCGGAGTTGTGCAGTGCACAGCCTGCACCTCCATACAGGGCAGCCCTGAAACCTGACAGTCCTGCAGACAGGTGCAGTAGAAATTCTGACACCAAGGACTGGGCTGGGGTAGGGAAGAGGGCCCAGGCCTGAGTCCTGGGGGCAGCAGGAGCCCCCCACGCACTCAGATTTGACTCTCCACAGGTCTGACGTCTGGCCCATGATGAGGTATGTCTCCTGTTCTCGCAGCCCCAGGGAGTCGTGGCAGGTGGCATGGGAGACGAATTTCTTCACGGCGAGGGGCCTGGTAGAGTCCGTGCCTGGAGGAGAGGAGACCCACTGTGTGAGGGTGCACGGGTACGGCCCTCCCCAACCCTGGGTTCCCCCGGGGGGAGGACCCCACACTGCCTCCTCCGCCACCTCAGACGTACCACTCTTGATGATCACTTGGAGCCGCATGTTGTAGTAGACATAGGGGTTGGAAGGGGAGGCCTCCACAGTCTCCAGCCTGGCCTTGTACACTGGGGAAGGAGGGAGGCAGAGGGCGGCCTGTTGGCATCAGGCAGGCAGGTGGGCCTCCCCCTGCCTCCACTCCCCGATACTCACCAAAGTCCACGCCTGCCTCGCAGGCCGCCACTTGGAACTCCTCCTGCCTCATCGGGCTGCTGTGACGCCTCCGGGACGGGCACTGTTCTGGAGGATTAGGGAGCAGCTGCTCTGGCTGCGCTGGGGGAGGGGGCTGCCTCCAGGCCGACCCCCATCCGGCCCCAGGCCGAAGGCGCCTGGGTCTCTGGGTGTGGCCTCTCTGGTCTGCAAGGCATGGTCTCTCCTCCTCTGCCTTTTTCTTGTCTGTCTCTCCCCCCCGGGTCTCTGTCTCCCTCCGTGTCTGTGTCTCCGACTCGCTCCATCTTTGGCAGAGCCCGAGTGTGTGCGTCAGTCTCTCTCTGGGTCTCCTTTTCTGTCTCCCTTTGTCTCTGTCTTCCCATCTCACTGTCTCTCTCTGTCTAAACTCAGCCCAGACGGCACTCGGGAGGTGATGCCGGGCTCCTGGCCCCCTAGCCCGGCCGCCCCGGCCCTCCGCGTCCCCGGGAGCTCACCCTCGGCGCATCTGCAGACGTCTTTGTGGCAGATCTTCCGCAGGGAGGACCGCTCTGCGGGCAGGTTGTAGAAGGAGCTGCACCTCCGGGCTGCGAGGGGGGCGAGCGCCTGGGGTTGGCTTGGGCCAGCGTTCCTGGGGGCTGGGTGCCCCCCGGGCTCAGCCCCCGCAGGCTCCGCCCCGCCTGGCCCTGTCCAGCCACCCCCTCTACAGGGCCCTCCCCTTTGAAGACCCCGCCCCCTTGCGCCCGCCCCATCCTCAGCGGACCGCGCCCAGTCCCGCCTCGGCTCCGCCCCATCCCCTTCCAGGGCCCCCACTGACCACTTTGACCACCCAGGAAGGCCACGCCCCTGATCACTGCACCTCTTTGGGTCCCTTCCAGCAGTTTTCTTTTTTTTTTTTTTAACACTTTTATTTTATCTGAGTTTAACTTCATCCACTCATTTTTCTTTTTGTGTGTGTGTGTGAGGAAGATCAGCCCTGAGCTGACATCCACGCCAATCCTCCTCTTTTTGCTGAGGAAGACTGGCCCTGAGCTAACATCTGTGCCCATCTTCCTCCACTTTATGTGGGACCGCGCCACAGCATGGCCTGACAAGCGGTGCATCAGCCTGGATCCGAACCTGGGCCCCCAGCAGCAGAGCGCACACACGTAACCTCTATGCCAGGGGCAGGCCCCCCAGCACCTTTCTTGACACCCCCCATATCCAGGCCCCATTCTCCCTTCCTGGCCCAGCCCCATCCCCCTCCCTGGCTCCACCCGTCTTCCCTCCCTCCCGGCCCGCCCCTCGCCCCTTCCTCCCGGCCCCACCCCTCACCCTCCCTCTCGGCCCCGCCCCTCGCCCCTTCCTCCCGGCCCCACCCCTCGCCCTCCCTCCCGGCCCCGCCCCTCGCCCTCCCTCCCGGCCCCACCCCTCACCCTCCCTCTCAGCCCGCCCCTCGCCCCTTCCTCCCGGCCCCGCCCCTCGCCCTCCCTCTCAGCCCGCCCCTCGCCCCTTCCTCCCGGCCCCACCCCTCGCCCTCCCTCTCAGCCCGCCCCTCGCCCCTTCCTCCCGGCCCCGCCCCTCGCCCTCCCTCTCGGCCCGCCCCTCGTCCCTTCCTCCCGGCCCCACCCCTCGCCCTCCCTCTCGGCCCGCCCCTCGCCCCTTCCTCCTGGCCCCGCCCCTCGCCCTCCCTCTCGGCCCGCCCCTCGCCCCTTCCTCCTGGCCCCGCCCCTCGCCCCTTCCTCCCGGCCCCGCCCCTCGCCCTCCCTCCCGGCCCGCCCCTCGTCCCTTCCTCCTGGCCCCGCCCCTCGCCCTCCCTCCCGGCCCGCCCCTCGCCCCTTCCCCCTGACCCCGTCCACCGCAGGCCTCCTCCCCTCGTGGGATCCCCATCCACCCCAGGCCCCTGCTCACAAGGCTCGTAATAGTCGTAGACCGTGACGTGGGCGGCCTGCAGGAACTCCGCCGTCAGCATCCTGTGGACCCGGAAGCCCAGCACCGTGTTTTCCTTGTGGGAGAGCTGGGGGAGGAGAGTCCCGTCGGAGCTGACCACAGGGCCTCGGCCATACCACCGAGGAGCCAGCCTCAGACGGCATGGCTGTCTGGCAACACCCCCAAGGTGCCGACCCCGGCTTCTCTGCCCACAGGGCTCTGGCGGAGGGCCCCTGGCCTTCCCCACCTTCTCCAGGTAGAGGACGACGGCGCTGTCGCTCGAGCTGGTCTTGGTCTCGTACTGGAAGGCGTACATCTCCACGTCGCTCGTGAGCTGGGGCAGAGGGTGAGGATTGCAGGAGGGCCGAGACCCCCGAGGCCCCAGCCGGAGGAGCCCCAGTCAGTGTAAATAACTCTCAGAGCTCCCAGCCTTTGTCCAGTCAGCCCCCGTGTTGGGGAAACTGAGGCACAATCAGGGCAAGGATTCGGCCAAGGTCATGCAGGGAGACAACCAGAAGTGACCATGGGGCACTGACCGTAGGGTATTAACCTGGGGGCCTTGACCCGGGTAGACGCTGCCCTGCGTCCACACGGGGAATGTGGGGTGTTGCCAGGGCAACATCTGGGGGCAGGTGGGACCTCCATTACCTGTTTGAGGTCATCCTGGTTGGGGTAGAAGCCGGTGAGCAGGGAGACCTCCATGATGGTCATTGTGGCCTCTCGATCACCCTGGAACCTGGGGGTTTCACAGCCCCAGTCTCTTCCCACTGTCCTCCCATCTCTCCCCCCTTGCTCCCACTACCATCATCTCTTGCCTGGACTCCTCCTGGGTCTCCCGGTCACTCCTCTGCCCCCAACAGCATACAGTTTTAGCAAACAGGAATCCGACACGTCGTCTCCTCGCTTAACAACCTTTATCAAACACCTTGTCTCATCCTTCCACTTCACCTCCTCCCACTCCAGCCTCCATTTGATTGGTCTTAAGAGTCAGTCTCTCTCCTGCCACTGGACCTTTGCACATGCTATTCTCTCAGCCTGGAATCCTCGCTTCTCCCTCTTGGCCCTGAAAAATCCTTTCATCTTTGCAATCTCAGCTGATGCATCACTCTGTCTGGGAAGCCTTCTCCGGCCCGCACACCAGATCGTTCTCTAACTTGCCCTCCCATGGCTCGCGAGCCTCTCTTTTGCCACGTTTAATTACAGCTGTCACTTGACATTGATTCTGGGTGATCAGTTTGGTTATTGCCTGTCTCCTCTGTTAGGCTGTGAGCTCCACCAGGCCGGGAGGGGCTGCCTTGCTCACAGCTGTTCCTCCAGTTCTTAGAACAGAGCCTGGCACTCAGTAGGCGCTCAGTACATGTTTTCATCTGGGGCAGCCCTGGGCGAGGGCAAGGAAACAGAGCAGGACTGGGGTAGGAGCTGGGGTGTCTGGAGAAGATGAGGATGGGGGAGAGCCGTGGAGCTTGGAGGCCGCTCTGGGCATCTGGGTCATGGAACATGGTCACTGCGGTGGAGCCCGGCATCCCGGGACCTGGCAGGATGGGGGCTGGATGGAAGACCAGCATGGGAGGGCAGGGTAGAGGCAGGATGGGGGACAGGCGGCGGGGGCAGGATGGGAGATAAGACGAGGGCGAGGCGTGGAGAGGCGAGCTTGGCCGGTCCCCACCCTCCATTCGGACCACAGGGAGAGCTGCTAAGAAGTCTGGGTACCAGGAAGTGAAGCCTTCCCGCCACCCAGCCCAAGACCCTGGTGCCCTGACCTCGTTTCCATCCGGAGCCGTAAAGTCTCTTCCCCCTTTTTGTTTGCTGCAGAGACAAGGCAGGAGTTTAGAGGCTGGGTAACACAGCCTGTGGCGCCAGATCCTGGGTTCAAAGCCTGTCTCTGCTGTGTGACTCTAGGCAAGTTGCTTAACCTCTCTGTGCTTCCGTTTCCTAATCTGTAAATGGGGATCATAATATTCCCAACCCAGCAGCGTTGTTGTAAGGATTAGGTGAGTTAGTACAAGTAAAACACTTAACACAGCGCCTGATCAGTGCTTTATAACTGTTAGTTGTTATTACTATCATTATTACTATGATTATTAAGAAGTGGAGCTCAAAGCAAAGTCTTGGTCACTTTTCTGACCATTTCTGACCAGCCCCCACCCTGGTCCAGTCTCCATCTTCTCCTGCAGGACCAGTGAAGTCGCCCCCTCCCTGGTCTCCCAGCTCCCACCCTTGCCCTCTGCAGTCTGTTCCCCCACAGCCACCAGGGGGAGCCTGTGCAAACCTCTGCTAGGTCTGTTCGGAACCCCAGTCTGCTCAGAACCCTCTATGGCTCCCACTTCACTCTGAGAAAAACCCAAGTCCTTTCTGTGGCCTGCAAGTCCCTGCACCACGTGCCCCTGTCACCTCTTCAACTCTTTCTCCTAAAACTCTCCCCCTTGCTCCTCTGTGACCACACTGGCCTCCTCACTGTTCCTCAAACCAGGTAAGCTCATTCTTGCCTCAGGGCCTTTGCATCTGTTGTTCTGCCCGCCTGGAATGCTCTTCCCTCAGACCCTTCATGCATCACTGTCCCACTTCTTTCATGTCTCAGCTCAAATGCCAGCTCCTCAGAGATGTCCCCGCCCCCCACTAGAATGTGGGCTTCAGGAGAAGAAGGGATATTTTTCTTGGTCATGCCTATGTTCCCAGGGCCAAGAAACAGGGCATGGCATGGAGTAAATGCTCAAGAAATATTTGTTGAATGACTGAGTAAAGCAATAACTGTGCTTAGATAAAATAAAATAACAAAAAAGAAAGGTTGGCCTCCGTGGTCCAGGCTCACCTTCCGGGGCATTCTGGAGGGTCACATTCAGGTGGTACAGGTTGCAGGTATCCTCCCAGGACTCTGGAGACCTGTGGTACAGGGTCAGGATCTGCGGGGACAGGGAAGGTGTCAGAGCCCATCGGCGTCCACTCCCTTCCCTCCTCGCTCTTGTCCCTGCCTGCCCAGGTCTCTGCCCCTGAGGGGAATTCACGGTGAAGTCTGCTCCCCTCAATCCGTGGGTGCAGTGGCCAGAACAGCCCATGGAGTCTAGACCAGCTCTGTGTACTAGAACTTTCTGCAGTGATGGCAATGGTCTCCTTCTGCTCCGTCCATACGGAGCCACCAGCCACATGGGGCTACTGGGCACTTGAAATGTGGCTAGTGCAAGTGAGGAATTGAATTTTTTATTTTAATTCATTGAAATGTAACTGAGGCTCCAGGAGGAATGTGACATGGCCAAGGTCACGCCACAAAGGCAGGGGTTCAACCGTGACCCCATTGCCAGAAACATGATAAGAGGCTGCCTCAAATTTGGTGAACAAGAGGGCTATCCTCCTGGGCCACAGGGCAGGGGGCTGGAGGATGTAATGGAGCCACTGGCTCAGATACTGAGGGAAGGGTGGAGTTAGCTTCTGGGCCTTGGGAGGCACCCCAGAGGGAGAGTCTTCCCTTGAGGGGTGCAAGGAAGGAGACACCCCTTCAGGGACTCAGCATGGGAAGGACAGAGGGGTCCAAGGACCTCTGGCCTCTCCCTTCCCTGACTCTTGACTTAGAGCAAGTGAAAACCTTTCTGAGTCTCCATTTTCCCCCCTGTTGAATGGAGTCCTTTTTTTTTTTTTGCTGAGGAAGATTAGCCCTGAGTTAACATCTGTACCCATCTTCCTCTATTTTGTATGTGAGTCGCCACCACAGCACGGCTGACGAGTGGTGCAGGTCCGTGCGGGATCCGAACCCACGAACCCCTGGCCACCAAAGCGGAGCACACCAAACTTAACCACTACATCACGGGACCAGCCCCTAAATTATTGCTGATTTCAATCTTGTCCTGGAGTCTAGACTTGCTTCTATTCCCATCGACTAGGGGGCCCCTGGGCTCCAGCTAAGGATCTCAAGGATGGGACACCGGACCTACCGAGATGGTGCCTCTCCCGCTGCCACTGGCTTTGATCTCTAGTTCATCCTGAGCAGAGAACTGGAAGGAAGGGGGAGGAATATTTGAGGATGGAGGAGGCAGCGAAACGTGGCTCATATGCGTTGGGGGGTGGAGGGTGGGAGGAAAACGTGCATACGTGCCGGGGCCTTGATTAATTCCCTAACTTGGGGTCTAGTGACTCAACGCCCACCTCTCCCCATGCAGATGGTTTTACTTCTCCTTCTTGATGGGGCATTTGTGGTGTCTACCCAGTCACGGGTCAACTACAACTGCCGACTCAGGCTGTGACCTAATGTACATCTGTCTAATCTGTCCGCTTTGCGGCATCTCCAAAGTTGCCCGTGCGTGGAGCCCCCACAAGACTCTTCTCCCTGGCATCTCTGCATCTGCTCTTGTTTCCCTCATACATTCTTCCTTCATCAGCCAGAGCAAAGTTTTACAAATTCACATCCAATCACATCATCCCTGCTTAAACTTCATTGCTATTCTGTAACACTCCTGCCTCAGGGCCTTTGCACCTGCTGTTTCCTCTGCTTCGATATCCACAAGACTCACTCTTTCCTTTCCTTAAGATCTTTGCTCACATGTTACCTTCTTGGTAAGACCTTCTCTGCCCATCCTATCTAAAATTGCAACTCCTTGATGTCCCCACCCCCCTTCCTGCTTAATTTTTTTCCCATAGCACTTTCCATCATTTAACATGCCATATGTTCTACTTATTCTCATCTCTTTATTGTCTGTCTCTCCCACTAAAATATAAAATTCTACAGGGACAGGGATTTTTTTTTCTGCCTTGTTCAAGGCCGTATTCCTCACACCTAGAACAGTGCTTGGCACACAGTAAGTGCTCAGTAAAGATGGGTCAATTGACTGAAGGTAAATGTCACCTCCTCCATGAAATAAGATCATAGAAATTACCTTACTCCCCACACCCAGATTATTTTCCCCTTTATACACTTATTTCTTTTCCCTGTTTTCAGAAAGCTTAAAATAGAATATATTTATTCAGTTTCTTTCTAGACTGTAAGTCCCATGAGAGCAGGGACCACAGATCTTTTATAACGTATCCCCAATGCTCAGGAGAATGGTTGGCACACAGTAGGTGCTCAGGAAAAGTTTGTGGACTAAATGAATCAATACATTGACAGTATGGCCAGTGTTTGTGAGATACTCTTGGGAAGGGAGATTGGCAGGGACATAACTCTTGGCCTCCACTCCGGTGCCACCTCTGTGTGGACTTCTCATCTGCCCCTTAGCGCCTCACCTTTGCTGACCGCAGCTGGTAGGCATTGTTCTGATCGATGAGCCACTCCACGCTCAAGGCTCTCTTGGGGGCTTGGATCTGGACTCGGAGATCCTGGACACCCTCGAAGGGGACAGCTTCGCTGAAGCGAGTGAGGGCCTCGATGGCCACCGCCGTGGTCTGGGTATTGGGATGAAGGCCGCGGATCAGCACCACGGACAGCTCCTTCCGGGGCCGGCCGCGTCAGCACCTTGGCTAGCAACCCCCCCCCCCCCCCCCAAGACCCCAGGTCACCTGGGTGGACTGGAAACCTCCGCCCAGCTCCCGCTTCTCCAGTAGCCACTTGGCGATGGCGTACGTCTCATTGTGCCGACCCAACTCCAGCTTCTGCATCAGCGCATAGGCTGTGGCCTCGATGGTGTACAGGGAGTTGCTGTCCAGGTCATTCGCTGGCCAGTGGGTTTTGTCTAGAAAACGGATGCCCACCTTGTCACAGGTCTGGGCCCACCTGCCCTCTCCTTGTGTCATCTGGCCCAATTTTTCTCATCTGCTGTTTTACTGAGCGTTTACTTTATGTAAAATTCTTTGAGGAGACATACGGACATTGTATTTTCAGAACCACTATAGGAGACGGGGACTCTAACTCTTTAGAGATGGGGAAATCGAGGTTCAAAAAGGCTCCTCCAGGTCCCTCCAGTCCCACTGCAAGCGAGTTTTCCTAACTCCACTCCTCTTGACTTGAGGAATGGAAAAGATGGGATCGGACCCTTGGGGATGAGGTAGGGCAGGTCATGGGAGGCAGACCCCTCTCAATTACCCACTTTTAGTGACCTTCTTCCCATCCTTGACCACGCCAAGCACTTTCCCACTTCAGGGCATTTGCATGCTTCATTCCCTTAGCTTGGAATGCCCTTGGCCTTTGGCACAGGGCGGTCTTCTCATCTTTCCTTCCAGCTGAGGGGTCCCTTTTCACACAGGCCCTCTGAGCCCTCCGATCCATACTCCCTTCCCCGTGTCATCTCTCCCACCCCCCTTGTATGCCATCATCTCAGCATTTATCTCAATTTGTGATTCTCTATTGATCTGTTTATCTTCTGCCTGCCTCCCCCTTTGAGGGCAGGGACTTTATCAATCTTGTTCATCTTGGTTTCTCAGGCTCTGAGCTCAAGGGTTGGCACACCATAGGCGCTCATTAAACGCTGAGTGATGAGTCACACATTGCTGGATTTGAGATCTCGCAGTCCCACTCCCTCCACCCCTACAAGTGTGGTTAACATCCAGTTGGTTGAGAAGTGAACCCACACCCACCATGGCTGGCAAAGCTGTCCAGGTGGTGATTGGCTTGGGGGCTGTTGGTGAGGGCCAGAGCGTAGGAGACTACGGCTATGGCAAAGGTTGTCTGAATGTTGAGGAGGCGTTTCTCCAGGAAGTTACTGGCTTTCTTCATGCTGGCAATCAAATTCTAGAGAGTCAGAGAGGGGAGGCTAGAGGGAGGTCATCAGAGGAAAGAGGTCTGGGAGTTAGAAGAGAAGCGTCCACTGAGAGGGATGTGAGGGTGGGGTTGCTCCCTGTGTGCAGAGGGTATGGGACCCTGCAGGTCCTGCCCTCCTCTTGGGGTCCTACCGGTACGTCCCGGCTGCAGAACTCCTTCCCTTCATTCAGTGCGATCAGGACAAGAGCTGTGAGGGATACGTCTGCCTCGGAGTGTTGGTAGCCACCCTGTGGATGCAGAACCACACCCACGGTCCCCTCAGCATCTTGGGGACATCTTCCCCACCCTCTCCTGCCTGACCTTGAAAACTCTCACATGCTCAGCTCTGGGCTGGAGGATGCTGAATGCAGGATGGGGAGAGAGAAATAGAGGAGGAGCCATCTAGAGATTTGCCTGTGTGGGGTCTGCTGTACTAACTAAAGCTAACAGCCATGGAGGGTGCTGGGCTAAACTCTCTACGCTATCTCAGAGCACTCTTGCAGCAGCTCCATTTTCCTGTTGAGGAAACGGAGGGTCAGAGAGGGGAAGTCTCCCCCTTGCTAGTAAATGACTGACTTAGGTTCTAACTGCTCTTTAGTCTCCGAGCTTCCACTTTCAACCCCTGTACTGGGTTGAACAGCGCCCCCCCCAACCCCAAATTCATGTCCACCCCGAACCTCAGAATGTGATCTTATTTGGAAATAGGGTCTTTGCAGATGTAACTAGTTAAGAAGAGGTCATCCTGGTTTAGGGTGGGCCCTGTATCCAATGGCTAGTGTCCTTTTAAGAAGGCCGTAGGAGATACACAGAAGGAAGAAGGCATGTGAAGATAGAGACAGAGATTGGAGTGATGTAGCTACAAGCTAGAAGAGGCAGGACTTGATTCTCCTCTAGAGCTTTTAGAAGGAGCATGGCCCATGACATCTTGATTTTGGACTTCTAGTCTCCAGAACTTTGACAAAATAATAAATTTCTGTTGTTTTAAGCCACCCAGTTTGTGGTACTTTGTTACAGCAGCCCTAGGAAATGAACACACCCCTTATGGTCTTTTCCTCCCACAGCGGCCAATGAAGCCTCTGAGCTCTTGAATCAGGTCATGTCCCTCCTCTGCTCAGAACCTTCCATGGCTCCCACCTCTCTCAGAGGAAAAGCTCAAGTCCTCCCTGTGGCCCACAAGGTCTTGCAGAGGGGATCTCTGGCCTGTCCCGTCCCTGCCTCACCTCTCCCCCTCTCCCCTTGCTCACTCTGTTCCAGCCACACTGGCCTCCTCACTGTTCCTCAAACATACTGGGCACATTCCAGTCTCAGGGCCTTTGCACATGCTGTTCCCTCTGCTTGGAACACTCTTCCCCTCTTTATCTATGTAACGTGCTCCGTCACCTCCTCAGGTCTGTACAAATATCATCTCCTAATGAAGCCTTCCAAAATCACATCCCCATCACCTTGATCCCCCTTTCACTGAATCCTCCCCCAGATCACTTCTAACATGCTACATCGGTTACGTCCACATTATGCTTATCGCCTGTCTGATTTTTGTCTGTTTGCGTAAAACCTGTGTTTGTAACCTCTCTGTACCGCCTTCCTGAATCAAGTGGGGCTCTCACTCACACAGTCCCCCCACCTCCTCAAGTTCTCCTTTCCTGTGGAGGTGCAACCTGTCTTTGCTGGGTTCATTCATTTATCCAGAGTTTTATTCAGCAAACACTTGCCGACTGCAATGAACCAGACCCTCTTCCTTCCCTGGAAGACTCACAGTGTAGAAAAAGCAAACCCTGAGCAGACTATTTGAAATCCTCACTGAGGCTCCCAACACCCTGCAGGCTTCAGGATCTGCCATCTTTCCTTCCTTTCAGGCCTCAGAATGGACTATCCTCTCTCCAAACTTTGGAGTCTAGTCACCCTGGTCTCTTTTCCCTCTCCTCAAACATGCCAGAGCCTCAGGGCCTTTGCACACACTGCTCCTTTGCCTGGAGCTCTCTATCCCATTCTTCCTCCACCAACTCTGTTCCTTCTTCAGGTTGCTGTTTTATTGTCACTTCCTTTTTCAGGTTTCCCCTGACACCCCCAGGGCCAGACATGACCCCTATTAGATACTATCTCCTGGTATTTCTCTCCCATGGACCTTAGCGCAATCGTGATTTAAACAATCACTAGTTATAATTCTTTGGTGAACTTCTGTCTTCCCTTCTGACCTCGTAACTATCTTATTTACTGCTGTGTCTCCCCTCTGCCTAGCACAAGACCTGGTACACTGCAGTTGCTGTATAAATGTTTGTTGAATGAATGAATGACATCCCTAATGTGATAGGTGCAATGATAGAGACAGGCACTGGGCTGGTACTCAGGGGAGACTTCCTGGAGGAGGTGGTATCTGAGCTAAATCTGAGAAAACATAATTTGGCCAGGCGTGGGTATTCCACGCAGAGAGGGAAGCATAAGCAAAGACACAAAGCTGAGGTAGAAGGACCCAGGAGCAGGGAATAGGGAGGGCTTGGGAGGAGATGCCAAGAGAGGGATATAGTAGAGAGATGCTGTCATAGGCAACTGTGAGCCACAGATAGTGTGTGAGCAGGGGAGAGACCTCTCAGACGGTTTGTAAGCTGTTTCTGGAGGCTGGCGTGGAGGAACACTTGGTAGGGATGCCTGTGTTGGCTGGGGGACGGGGAGGACGCAGCGGGGGCCAGGACTCGTGTCTCCGTGATGTGCGGGCGAGGGAGAGATGGGGTCCCAGATGTGCGCAGCCTCCCTCAAGATTGCAGTGGAGTGCAGGGTGGTCCAGAGCAGGGGGTGTGATGCTGGCGACCAAGCCTCAGCTTTTTCCTATTCTCGTCCTACCTGAGAACAGCTCAGGGGCCTGAAATTCCCCTGTTCACGCACAGAGCCCTGGGTTTTGTTGGGACGGCCCAGGCAGGGGGGCGGCAGGCACCTGCATGGACGCCATGACCACGGGGCCCTCCTCCAAGAAGTGTCCGTCCTCTGCCTGCCTCTGGGTGATGATCCACTTGGGAATGGCGCAGAGAGAGGGCAAGTCGACCACGCTGATCGTCATGCTGGAGTAGGTGAGGGCAAAGACCCGGAACACGTAGCTGGTAAGCCTGTTGGGCGGGAGAGAGGGCGGGTGACGACTGGGAATGGAGCCCGGGGACTCTGGGACAGGGGCGTCTACACCGCTCTGAAGGAGTCTACACCATGGACTTCACTGTTCCAGACTGACCCCTCGTTTGCCCACTCCCCAGGTCTGCCAGCATGGAATGCTGCTGGCCCGCGGGCTGCCTGCCCTGAGGCCCCACAGCATGGATGCTCCCAGGTCCTCAAGCCCCACGCTGGCCCCTTGGGCTTCCTCGGGGATGGTGGCAGGACTGCCGGTGTCCTCGTCCTTACCAGGTGCTTCCTGGGCTTCCCTTGCTGGTGTGGTAGGTGCCGTCTGCACTCCGGTGCGTCAGCATCCGAGTGTAACCTGGAGAAACAGTGGAGGAGAGCTTGCAGGGAGAGCGGGTGTTTGGGTGTGGCTGTGAAGGAGGGTCGGTTATCAGGCATCATGGTGGAGGGGGGATGGGTGTGGGCGTGACTTGAGAGTGCATCACATCTAGATGTGACCTGGAGGAGCGGACCTGTTTAGGTGTATTAGGGAGGGGGCTGCAGGGCCCAGGTGTAAACGAAGGTCACTTTCAGGTGTGACCGTGGGAGCAGTGTGTAGTGGTACCTGGGAGTAACCTGGGAAACTGTCCCATCGGGATACTCTGGGGAGGATGTGACTGGGAATTGATGCTCGGAGGGATCATAGAAGGTGAAACTCAGCAAAGAGGGGACCCTGGGGACCACTACCTGGGAGTCTCCTTGGGGGTTGTTTCTTTTTTCTTTCTTTGCTGAGGAAGATTCACCCTGAGCTAACATCTCTGCCCATCTTCCTCTATTTTGTATGTGGGTCGCTGCCACAGCATGGCCACCTATGAGTGATGCAGGTCTATGCCTGGGAACCAAACCCAGGCCACCAAAGTGGAGCGTGCTGAACTTAACCACTAGGCCATGGGGCCGGCCCCTTGGGGGTTGTTTCTTGACTGTAAACTAGGGGTGTCAGTGTGTCTGTGTCGCCTGGAGGAGGTTACTCCCGGGTGTAGTCTGGGGGGGGGTGCCTCTCGAGTGTATTCTGAGCATGGCTACTTGGGTACTATCTGAAGGTTACTTGGGGGCTTACTCTTTGGTTGGGATATTGCGGGTGTTATCTGGGGCTCCCTGTCGAGAGCACCCAGGTGGAGAGCTGATGTCAGAGTGTAACCGGGGAAAGCAGTGTGCAGATCAACTCGAGGGTCTCTGTCTGGGTGTCATGAGGGGTGTGCATCTCTGGTTGTTACCTGGGGGGCTGGAGGTAGCCTGGGAAGGTGTTAGCATTCAGATGTAACCAGGAGGCCACTACCTGGGATTATTCTGGAGTTTTCTGCTTGGGGCTTCCCTGGGGGTGTGACCCAGGGTGTGGGTATAACCTGACATGATGTCTGAATATGACCTAACCTGGGAGCTTGCTGCTTTGGGGTAACTCAGGGTGTCTCTTGGCGGACTGCAGCCTGGGAGGGAGATGAGGGTGAAGGCATAACTTGGGGGTCACTGCTGGGGGCCACTGGGGGACTTGGTATCATGAGGTCAGAATTCGGGGGTTATTGTCTGGAAGGGTCCCATGCGGGTACCCCAGCCATCCTCCTAGAGAGCCCCGGGCCCCCTCATCGAGGTCCCAGCAGGGGACCCCCTCTCACCGCTGACAATGTTCTGCATCACTTTGTCCCTCTTCTCCGCCCCGACCTTGCCCCACTGGCCCGTGGCATCCAAATATCGGGTCAGGACGACCACGGGGGTCAGAGAGCTCAGTGTCTGCTCAGGGCAGCCAGTCGGGAGCCTCAGCAGCCGCTGTGTTTCTCTGGGTGTCAGGCTGCCCAGGATGGTCTCGCCAAGGATGTCACCTGTCAGGCGCGCAGAGTCACCTCGGGAATGGCCTGAGCCACCATGGCTCCCTGATCACCCCACATGGGCACCCCTAGCCCCTCCTGCCCCTGTGCCCAGGCAGGCCCCGGAGGGGCCATCTCCCCTCTCACCCCCCACCCCCAGGAGCCAGCTCTGTCCTCAGTACCTTGGACGCTGACAAACACTTCCGCCTCTGTATTGGGCATCTTGTTCAAAAAGTCCCTTTTTGGCACCAGCTCCGTCTGGGTCTGACCTGAGAAGGCACAACCTTCTGTGACAAGCAGTCCTGGGGCTGGGAGCTCAGAGTGTGCAGAGCCCGGGAGGAGCTCAGACGGCTCACCTGAGTGTACCCCCTCATGTCAGCCCCTCCCTCTGCCCTAGTGTGGCCCCAGGATCCCACGTGCTCCTTGCAGACCCCACAAACCTTGGGGGTTCAGGAAGATGCTATGGGAGAGCTGCTCTATCCGCCCTCCTTCCTGTGGGATGCAACAAGGAAGCAAGTTAAAAACAGCAATAATAATAATAATGACAATCACGATGACCGTCGGAGGAAGCATCAATCAGCTGTTAAGAGCACAGACTCCGAAGCCCTAATATCTGGGTTCAAATCCCAGCTCTTCTGCTTCCTAGCTGTGTGACCTTGGGCAAGTGACTTAACCTCGCTGTGCCTCGGTTTTCTCATCCATAAAAGGGAGAGAATAATAATTCCCAGGGCTCAATGAGTTCGTATTCTTAAAGCACTACATTGTAAGTGCTAAACATGTGTTTGTTAAGTAAATAAAGTACTTTTGGTGGATCACACACTGGTCCTGTGTGATTTTCACAGCCCTGATTATTCGTGGCTATGATGATTATCCCCATCCTGCAAATGAGGAAGTGGAAGTTCAGAGAGGTGAAGTAAGTTGCCCAAGGTCACACAGCAGAGATGAGATTTGAACTCAACCTGACTCCAAAGTCTCGAAGCGGGGGCTCAATGATTGATCACACAGCCCGGGGCCCAGGGGAAGCCCTGCCGTCTACACTGGCAGCAAGGGGTGGCGGGTGCCCATTACCCGGACCAGGAGCGTCTTCCTCACGTGATCCTGGACCCCGTAGCCCACGACCTTGACCTCCACGTCCACTTTGCCTATCTCAAGGGGGAGGAGCACGAAGGACACCATCTTGGAGGAGGTGGGGGGCACGACCACCACCTGGCGGAGCGGGGTTCCCGGCTTTGACGCGCTGCAGAGCGGTTCCTTGTGGGGGAACTCCACGCGGACCTGGGGCGAGGCGAGAAGTTAGGCCGTCCTGATGCATGGCGTGGCCAGGACCCTAGAGTCACAGTCCCCTCCCTGCCTCCACCCTGAGAATCCTGAGTAGGTGACAGCACAGCAGAGTGGTTGAGGGCAAAGACCCAGTCTGACTTCAAACTCGCTCTGCCACTGATGTGCTGTGTGATCTCAGGAAAGCCCTTTAACCTCTCTGTGTCTCAGTTTCCTCATCTCCAAACCAAGAAAACAATAGCATCCATCTGATGAGGTTATTGTGAGGTTTAAATGAGAAAATACCTTAGAGGCTTTTCCAAGGGGCCACCACTTCACTGGCCCCTTCAAATAATGGACACACTCCATCCCTTTATAAAACACACTGACAGATTTTGGTGGGGAAGGGAGGGCTGGGGGCTTCACCTTGACCTGGCGGGCCTTGAAATTGTACAGCACAGCTTGGATCTGGACTTGCTCGTTCCTGATCACAGAAGAGGGCAGCTTAAGATCCACAAAGAACTCTTTCCGAACTATCAGCTCAAAGGGGTCCGAGACGCAGAGGCCTAGAACCAGGAGAACACGCTGGAGTGAAGTAGAGGCCCGCTGTCCCGGGGCTGGGTCTTCTCCCGTCCTCTCTGCACTGGGCTTGTGGACTCACCTTGTCCAGCCTTGAGGCTGACGGCCACAAGCTGCCACGTGGTGATGGAATCTGGCACATTCACAATAGTGCTGTAGTGGGAGATGCTGCTGGGAGATGGGGGGGGCCCCGGGGTGGGGGGACATCAGTGAGTTTATGCTGCCTGAACAGAGCCTCTGGATCGGGGGTCGCTGTCCAAGGGTTATGATCATTATGGAGGGGGGTCACTCCATTAGAGACACCATCACTAGAGGGTCATCAACTGGGGAGACCTACTGGGATCTGTAACCCCATCCAGGGAGGTTCCTATCTTGGGACCATCCTGAGAACTCAATGTCACCACTGGGGGCACAGGCCATGGCCAGCGTCCGCTGATGTGTGGAAGGACCAGCGACTAGATGCTGGGTGTTGGGGGGGTCGTGGTCCTACCCCGATTCACTTTTTGGCAGAGTGACCTTCCTCCAGAGCCAGCTTTCAGGGAACAAGGTCCTGATAGGCAGGTCGTCCTCAAAGATGTCATCAAAGTCTTCGTCTTCATCCGCTGCAGGGAGTGGATATGGGGTGGGGTCTCCTCTGAGTCTTTCCTGTGGCCCACCCAGCTCCTCAGTGGGTTCTTCCCATCCCCCCCACCCCCGGCCCATATCACCCCTTGACCTGTCCCATGGCACTCCGTGCCCCTCATGGAGCCCCCCAGCCCTGTGCCCCCTGCCATGGCCCCTCACTTGTCCCCAGAAGCAGCTGCTCCTCCCGGGCCTCCCGAGTCAGGGCCTCAGACAGACGGCAGCAGCTCAGGAAGGCAGCAACGCAGGCCGGCCCGTGGCGGACGTGCCGGGTCCTCTCCTCGCACGGCAGCCCCATGGGGCTCTCCCGGAGCCCAGCCTCACAGCACTTTCGCTCCAGCTCTGTCTTGAACTTATTCACTGTGGGCCAGAGATAGAGGGACAGAGGAGGGGCTGAGAAGGACCTCAGGAAACTGGGACCCACCCACCTCAATGCCGTGTACCCCTGGCCTCTATTTAGCCATAACTCGGGCAGATGCTGGTCCTAGCACTTTGCCTGTATCTTCCTTCTGGAGCCTCACGTTGAACCCAGGTGGTGAGTTCTGATGAGGAAGGTGAGCAACAGAGAGGTCAATTCACTGGCCCAGAGTCACACAGCTCACAAGTGGGAGAGCTGGGACTAGAATTCATGGTTCTTCTTTTTCTACTCCCTTCTCTGCCTCTCCCTCCCCCTCTCCCTCCTCCTCCTTTTTTTGACAGGGATTGGTAACGCCATGTTTATTTATAAAGATGCCATTTTGATTCCCGACTTCCATTATGTATTTTCAAAAAATGAAAACGTAAAACTTGCCGTAAAGCATGATGTCAAGTGGAGTGCTTCTAAATTAGCAAACTGAAGGAATGCACTTAAAGATAAAGATACTAGAGAAACTCAAAAGTCTCATTTTCCACCCTATCACATGATTAGAAGATCTATAGTTAAATAATAAAACTGATCATTGCCGTAAATAAAACCACAGTTTCTATTATAAACTTTTCCCAGAAGGTCAGCATGATTTTTGATATGGAAATTAGAATTAGGGTTTTACTTCAATTTTTATTAGATTTCACTTATTTTCCCTTTATTTAGATCCACAGAGTCATTAGTGTTGCTCAAAGAGACTGAAAAATCTAATAGTCATAGAATCCATACGGCTAACACCATCCAGTGCTGCCTCCCACCTTCCTTGAACTCCAGGCTCAGAGCTTCTTGTCCCGGTCCACACCCGGGCCTTGGGGGTGGAGGGATTGCTACATATTACACAGCGACACTCAGCACTCATCCCTCCTTTCAACTACATTCCCTCCTGTATCCCAGGGGCTAGACATCTAAAAACTACATTTCCCAGACTCCCTTGCTGCTAGGGTTCTGGGTGGGATTAGATTCTGTCACCGAGATGCTCTTGCATAAGATTTGGAAGGTGGAAGGGAAGAGAAGACCATTTTCCCTGAAGCAGTGGTAGCTGGTGGGTGGACTCCAGTCCATGTGTGTTTTTGTAATGGGCACAGTTCTCTGTTCCCCTATCTACCTGCCAGCCTCGTGAGAGATATTGGCAGCAGTTTCCTGAGATTTCATGCACTGTGAGAACTGCAGTGGGGTGATGTTGGATCCCAGCAAGCAACCTTCCAACTTCTACTCCTATAGCCCATCTGATGATTTTGAAAGCACCAAACTCCCATCATTAAATCCCTCCCCCCTGCTTGAAGTACGTATAGGGGTTTCAGTTTTCTGTTCTAAGCCTTGATGAACACCCCATAGGTGAGGGAGCTAGGGGAGGCACATCCCCTCTGACCTGCATTTAGCTCTGACCTGCATTCCTCTTGGTCTCCAGCCTCTTCAGGGAGCGGCGGGTGGCGGCTAGGAGGGGGGCTCTGGGGGCAGTGCCACTCTGGGGGTCAGAGGAAAGAGTGAGAGGACAATTGTCAAGATCATTATCAACATCCTTGATAGTTGGCTGTATGCCCAGTGCTTTATATGTATCACCTCATTTTATCCCACAGCCTCTTGATATTCAAGATTTGCCACTTAAAAGCTGTGCAATCTTCAGCAAATCACTTAGCCTCTCTGGGCATTAATTTCCCCAGCTATGTAAAATGATATAATCATAGTTCTGTCAATGAGATCATGTGTATAAAAGTACTTAGCACAGAGTTCAGCTTGTAGTAAATAGAAACTGTTATTAATATCACTATTTATAGCCTAAAGAAGACACTTCTAGTTGTCCTCGGTATCCATTATCCCCCCTGTCATCTGTGGCAACTAAACTTTCAACTTTTACATATCAGTCAGAATGAAGACGACATTTCCCAACCTCCCTTGCAGCTAGGTGGGGCCATGTGACTGAGTTCTGGCCAATGAGATGTGAGAGAAGTGTCCTCCTCTTTCCTCTTCCCTTCACCCTGCTGCCTGGCATGAGGTCCTGGTGAGGTGCCATCGTGGAATAAGATAGAGCAACAAGCTAGAAGGAATCTGAGTCCCAGAATTACCTCTGGACTGTTACTGAGAGAGAAATAAACTTCTACCTTGGTTAAGCTACTGTTAATTTGTATCTCTGATACATATGGCTAAACCTATATCTTAACTAACACAGTGAGTTACTTCTATTATTGTCTCCATTTTATGGACAGAGAAATGAGACTCAGAGAAAATGTGGCAGGCCCATAGTAAGTGGCAGGGTGCTGGATTTTATCTCGTCTGTTTGACACCAAACTCCATGTTCCTAACCACTAGACAGCACAGCCCCTGCCTCTGCCCTCCTCCTGCTCCCACCCCCTTCCTGTACCTGAACTTGCTAGGGTGTCCATCCCTGTGCTCATTTTCATGTCCAATCCAGCATCCTTGAACACAGCAAGTCTGTCTTTCCCACTGCCTGCTGTGCAGCCAATGTCATGTTCCTCCACCATATCCCAGACCTGGAGGTCGAGAGAGAAGCCTGGAGTTGGAGCCTGTACGACCTCTCCAGGGAAGGCATATGGTGCACTGAATTGCTGCTCAAATAATAATTCTCACACCATCTCTCATTTATTGAGCTCTTATCACCTTCCAGTCTATGCCATGCACTGGCTTGAACCCTCACAAGCACCAGTATTGCCCATTCAATAGCTGAAGAAACTGTGGCTTCATTTAGAATCTCCAGGCAGCCTCTTTGCAAAACCCACATGCTCTCACCTTCTTCTGTGTGAGCTTGTGTCTGCTGTTCAAGACATAGACAGCCTTGTCCACGGCCACCAGCCCCACTGTGGCCTCTGCGTCACCTGTCACCTTCAGTTCCACCTGGCTGTTGGGCTCCAAAGTCCCTGGGGGTTCGTCATTTTTCAAACCAACTTTCAGCTGAGCCAGGAAAAAGAGAAGTCAGGAAAAGGGACTCATAGGCTACCAAGGGGCTTCCTCAAGTCCACTATCTGGTTCATGCTCCCTACGGCTCTGATGGAGCATCAGAGAACTCCACCAGGCCAGTCTCAACCCCACACATTTACTTGTATGTTCGCAACTCCCTAGGTTGAGCTTTTAAGGCCACATCTCCTCCCCTTCGTCTCCCCTGCCCCCCGACTGGGAGTCCTTGAACTTTGACAGACCCTCTCCTCAGCTTTATGATGGTGATGTACAACTTCAAGGAGTTTGGCTCACCGTCCCCATGCACACGTCATTCACATCAATCCATATGGAATCGGCCACAAGTTCGGGATCCTGGCCTGCTCCTCTGGGCAGTAAATAGAAGGCCAAGATGCGGAAGGAGGGCAGCATCTTCGAAGTCACATCAATAATAGCTGATGTGTAGACACTCCCACGACTTTTTAACTGTTGTTTGGCATACACAATCTGGCCCTTACTCAGGACCTTGGAGACAAGGGAGGCCAAGGATGAGAAGGGTAGGGCCAGCCCACAAGGGAGACCCACAGTCCCTTTGCTTCTGCCCCTTGGTCTGACCCCACCCAGATGGTTCCCACCTTCACACCATTGTTCATAGTTCCTCCAACCCAGCTACCCAAGATCGTTCCAGGGAAAGAATTCCTTGACTCAAGTCCTGGTCCTAACCCCTCACCAGGATGGTGAAGTGACTGATCTGATCCTTGGTTGCAGGGTCCTGATGCTTTGTGTTGAGGCTCAGCTGGATGCTCCTGCCAACTTCTGTGCCCAATGTCTTCACCTCGATGTGCAGGAAGTTCCCTGACCCATCCTGAGTTGAGTAAGGCCAAGCTGTCATCGTGGCTGAAGCCTTTTCCCCTGACTGGAGATACTCATCAGTTTCCACCTGGAGAGAGTGATGGGCAATTAACATCCAACTCTTCCAGTTCACACAATCTCACCATCCCTGCCCCATCAGGTTGGTACCAGGATAGGGAGCTTGTCCAGATTTCCCTCTGTGTTGATGGTCAGAGTGGCCACCCCACTGGGTGAGGTGTACATTTTGTGATTTTGGCAGTGGATGAGGACTCCGGAGGCTGGGGACCCGTCAGGATTTGAGACGAAGACCTAGGGTGGAATCTAGGGTGAGATGAAGGGCAGGACTGGGGGTGGCCTGGTGTGAGAGGTGGGAACTGAAAACGTGATCTGGATAGGGCTGCTTGCATAGTTGTTCAAGGTGTGCACTGAACAACACCAGGGGCACCATTCATATTAGAGTCTTTATGAATGGCGCCCCCTAGAGTTTTACAGTGTGCAACCATATGTGGAGGCTCTGAGTGTTGGTATGCTGGTTGGGTGGGGGTGGAGGGAATTGGAGGTGGAGAGGGTAGGAGGAGATGTGGAGGGCTTGGGGAAAACTTGAGTAGGATTGACACCAAGGGATGTTTCTAGTTGTCCTAACAGCTGTCAGACATCTCAAAGTTACCCCAAATGAATGGATGTAAAAACAGCATGCTTGCTGTGCAAATGCAGCCTCAAGATAAACTCCTAAGCACCACCTTCTAGCCAGACTGTGACCCCTAAGCTCCCCATAGAGAAATTCTGGAGCCATCTCCTTGCTTTGGGGGGACCTGGGTTGAGACTTGAGGGAACCTTGGGATTGGTCTGGGGGGTGTGATGGATTCAGTTCTCAGAGAGATGAGTCATAGGGGGCAGGTGAGTCCAGTGTGGATTTTTGTCTCCTGAGGGGGGCATCTTTTGGGGGAGGAAGCCCTGAGTCCCTGGGTGGAGTGAACTCAGACTCTGACCCTAAAGTGGAAGGGCATTCCCGGCTTGAAATACTGGGGTGTCCTGGTGAACTTGATGTTGTATGGGCTCTGGACGATCTTCACCCCGGAGATCTCAGCCTGGACCATCTCACCCCCTGGAGAGACAGGGGGACCATGAGATCTGTGGAGGAGGTTCAATTTCTTGGGGGACTGGGGTGAGGCTGCTGGTATGGGAGACCCATCTGGGTGAAGGCAGGGCAAGACAGTAACACAATTTCAGCTCCTCCCAGCCTTTCTGGTATTTTCCCGTTTCTCTGATGAGGACACTGAGGCTGGGAGGTGGCCCAAGGTCACCTGGGCAGAGTGTCTGGGCTGGGAAAGAACAGATAGTCGTGACCTCAGGCGGGGGCCCAGGTGAGGGTGGCACCTGAAGAGAACACAGTGACGTTGACAAAGATTGAGGTCTCATTGAAGTCCTTCTCTGGGCCTTGGAATGCGGCCATCAGCGTGTTCCTCTGGAGGGAGACGTGGCCCTGGCCTTCAGAGATCTGCTCTCAGGGCAGGAGAGAGGAAGAGGTGTCTTGGGGAGTTGGGGGAGGGCAGGCGGGGGAGGGGAGATGGGAGAGAGGAGGCGGGGAAGGGGTCAGGACTCGGTCACCTCCACCCTCTGCAGGGAACTTTGGATGGGGATCCGGCGGGAATCCTGCTTTATCCCGAAGATGACCAGAGCGTGTCCATCCACTGGCTTGTTGAATACGTACCTGGGGGGATGGAAGGGCCATCTCACTGGCTCTCAAGCACCCACACAACCTCATGTGGTTGCAGAGATGGCCTGTATGATTTCACGGGACTGCAGCAATGGCTGTGAAACTTTGAGGGGGGAGGAGGTGGCCCCTGGAAGCTTCAATGGTGTCCTTGTTGACTCACACAACCCGGGAGGTGATAAATATGTCCCATAAAGCCTTTTGGGTTGCAGATGTGGCCTGTGCAACCTCACAAGATGGTAGAGGTAGCCTGTACAGCCTCTTCAGGCAGACTAGGTGGCCTGTATTGCATGACAGAGCTGTAGGAATGGTCTGTACAATGTCAAGAAGTGGCAGACACGGCCCTTACGACCTTAGATGGACCACATGGCCTGTACAACCTCATAGAGCTGTAGAGATGGTCTGTACATCCCATAAGGCAGCAAATGAGCCATTTGCAATTTCACAGAGCTGCAGAGATGGTCTGGACAACCTCATAAGATGGCAAAGTTGCCTGTGCTATCTTGTGGACCTTCAGAGATGGTCCAAACCATGAGACGTGGTACAACTCCATTAGGTAGACAAGATGGCCTATACAACCCCAGGGACCTGGAGGGATGGTCTGCACAACCTCACAGGTGGCAGACGTGGTCTGTACAACCTCACAGGATGATGTAGGTGGCCAAGAATGTCTCACGGGTGGCAGAGACTGCCTCTACCATACCCTAAGAGCTATACAAATGGCTCACTTCTCTCTACTCATTCAGTTTCTTGGTGTCCCTGGTCCTCTGGCCAGGCTGGGCATAAGGGGACTCACCGGGCCTGGATGTCCACACCCAGAGCCTCATCTTTGAGGCTGAAGAAAGTCTTGTTTGGCTCCAGTTGGACCTCGAAAGATGGGAGCACTGAGTGGAGGAAAAGCAGTGGGCACCCTCAGCATTTTACTGTCCCCCTGCGGCCCCTCTCTGTCCTGCTGCTTCCCCGGTGACTCTGGCAACCCCTAAGGGCTGGAACATGTGGTCCTGTTCACCAGCTCCCAGCCCAGGCACTAGCACACAGTAGATACACCATGAGACCGCTTTTCTGTTTCCAGCCCTGTTCCTTGTGTATCCCACCTTGCCCTCCCCATCATACTCTGCTCACCATATTCCTTCACGTCAAAGGCTGCCTTGAACTTCTGCTCCGCTGCACTGTGGTGACTGGCTTCGATGCTCCAGGTCCCGAGACTGAGGCACAGAAAGTTAGGACAGATGGAGACTGAGAAGAAAAGCCTCCATCCCCCCATCCCTAGGGCTCCCAGGAGGCCACCTGACAAGCTCTGGGAGGTGGAAGGAGCTCGCGAAGAAACCTTCCTTGGCCAGTAGATCCTGGCTGATCACAGTGATCCCTTCTGGGTTCTGCGGGGACAAGGGGTGGGTGCTCCATGACCCCAGGCCTTCAGCCCATGATATAACCCCAGTGTCCGGGATCCACCCTCCCATCGGGAGAGGCCACCTTGATGTCCAGAGTGAACGTCCTGGTCACGGGATCCATCTCGTGGTTCACGGTGAACACGCGGTATTGAACTGGAGGAGGAAGAAAGACCCTGAGCGTTGGATAGAGTTTGGGGGGGTGTGTGGTCTTAGGACCTTGGGCAGTGGGGGGACCTTGGACAGACGGAGACCTTGGGGGGGTGGAACGTGTCGGGTACTGGGGGACACCAGGGGAGAGAGTCAGCGCCTGCCCCAGGCCAAGCCCCTGGGGGCTGTACCCAAGTGCTCAGGCGTGTAGATGGTCTTATCTGTCTGGATAAAGATGTAGCCAGCATGGGGAGCCACCAGCACCAGCTTTTCCATGAATGAGGAGGCCGACGTGGGTGCCCACGTTGCCCGGATGATGACATACCGTTGCCCCGGTTTTGGGGGGTATACCAGGCTCTCGGGAATCTGGGGAGAGACGCCCACACTCCTCAGGCCCTGCTGGGGTCTCCACCCCTGGGGGCAAAGCCCTGGGCCAGATAGTGGAGCAGCAATTGAATCGGTTGTTCCTGCACCAAGGCATCCAGCCAAGGAGGGTTGCAATCCTGCCCATGCGCAGCTTCCCAAGCCACCAGCAGAGGGCGCCTTCTGTTAATTTGCACAGAGGCTGCCTGTGAGCTGCTCACCGCCCTTCTTGGAACCCACGCTTAGGGGCTTCGGATTTGTAAATGTTCAAGACGTCAGAGGAGCTGTAAGTATATCCAGGCCCTGCATCTATTCTCCAGTGTACCTCGTGGAGAGTCCCTCTAGAGTCTGCCCCTCTCCACTCTTGCTGCAGACCCAGAGCCTCCCTTTGCGGCCACCCATCATCCTGGCCCGTCACCCACCGTCACCGGTGCCCGGACCATAAAGCCATTTTCCCGGGAGAGCACGAGCTGGCTCCTGGCCACCACCGTCTTCTTCATGGGAAAGTCCCACACGGTGAGGTTCACCTCGAGGGGCCTGGTGAGGGGCTTCCTGGAGTCTGGGTGAGCCTGCACGTGGATGTTCTCGGGGCTGCCGACCCGCAGGACTCGGGGGGTCACCAGGAGGTACCTGCCAGCAGACAAACACAGGGGCATGGAGGGACTCAAGTGGGGGAAGGAACAGCAGGGACAGACGGGGTCTCATGCAGGGACTCACACAGACGGCCGAGTCCCCTCAGTCCTCCAGACTTACAGTGGCTCAGCATGGGCGAGGGGAGTCCCCAAGAGGGGTAGAATCAACCCCAGGGCCCAGGGCACGTCCATGGCGGTGGGAAGATGATGTGGGGCCCCAGGCCACAGGTGCCCGTCCTCTGGTCTGCCCCAACTCTGGTCTGTTTGCCTTGGCCTGTCCTGGCTGAGTTAATATCTAAACGGACATGAGGGGGGGAATCCCCATAAATCCAATGATTTGGGCAAAGAGAGGGGCTGCTCCCCCCTTCTCAGCCATGCCTCCAAGGGGGGGCTGCGCACAGTTGCATTGAGAAGTGGTCCAGCTGTCTCCCCGCTTGGAGGCCAGAGTGGTAGGGCGGTTGACCTTCCCCTGAGCCACAGGGTCTCACCCTGAAGCCCTCCCCTCCCCCACCACGGAGCCTGGGCCACATGGACCAGAGCACTGGACTCAGGCTTGGTGGGGATAGGCTGGTGGAAACAACCTCCCCACCTCTGCCCTTGTGAAATTGGTGAGAGTTCCTGGGGTAGCCACTCCAACGGGGAGAGTAGAGGCGTATGTTTTCATTTCCCAATCACAGGCTCATGCCATCGGGCCTCAGCACCCACCACAATGGAACCTTCTGGGAAATGCACGGGTCAATTTCTCTGGCTGGGATCAGCGCCCAGCATGCCCTGCCTGGTTTTTCTCCTTCCTTGCGGGGGGGGGGGGGCAAATATGCTTGGTAAATTGTGACCATTGTCCATTGTTTCTAAATCATGCCAATCTCACTGGGCTTGGCATCGCTTTTCCAGAAGCCAAATTATATGTATTAACCCAGGGACGAAAACACATCATGCTTGAAGCATTCCTGGAAGAAGGCTCTCTCTGTCCCGTAATCATTCTCACTGGCTGTTTAATATGCCTGTGAAAGACGCTGACCCCGCTTTGTGGTGTCTGCTTCTTAGAAGCAGCTGGGTTGCAGACAAGTTTGTCTGGTTCCTCATCTTCAGCGAAGTCGAGACTGCCAGCTCGGGGAGTATGGCCCACTGGAGGGCCCCGGATCTCCCGAAACAATGATAATATACATTTATACAACAAAGATGCATTAAGTACTCACCACGAGCCCAGCCCTACTTAGCATGCTGGAGACACAGCACAGACACACAGCACAGACAAAGCCCCTGCTTGTGTGGAGTGGACATTGACAGAGAACTTACTAAGGGCCTGAGGTGCACTTTCTCCTCCAACCTCACAGCCTCCTGCGAATTGGGTTCAACGTGTGCCCACTTTCCAGACTCTGTCTTTGTAGAGAGCTGGAAAACCAAGTGTGTCAGACACAAAGGAGGTGGGTGGAACCTCCTGTGTGCCAGACACTGTCCTATGTGCTCTGTGCACACTCGCAGAAGCCTCACAGCCATGCTGCAGTAAGAATTACCACCCATTGTGCAGACGGGGAAACTGAGGCCCTGAGAGGGGCAGCAACTTGCCCCCTGTCAGTCAGGTGAGCCATGAAGACGGGTAATGCTCTTAAGTCTATGGCAAACAGTCTCTTATGAAGCAAAGAATCAAACAAAGGCCTGGATCAGGGGAGCAGGCGAGACCTAATTTGGAAGGTTCTAGAACATTGGCGTCCATCTGGGGAGGCGTGTTCCACCGATGTCCCAGGCTCTCAGGGAGTCTCCACCGGTTCTGTTGAGCTCTCCCTTGGCTGGGAGTGAGCTCTCCCCTTCACATCTTTGTCCCCACAGCAGGTGTCCACGTCTCCTCATGGTCCCAGCGGCTCCCAGGGGTCCAGGACAGGGGTTGTCCAAAGGTGAGGGGCGGCAGGGGCTCTATTCTCGGTCCCTCCCACCTTTCTCTCCAGGCTGGGCTTTCTCCTGCAGGGCCAGTGTCTCTGGCTCCCCAGCGGGAAGCCTGGCCAGGTAGGCGCATCCGAGCCTGCGTGAGGCATGCCCAGGCCTGCGCTCCCTTGCGTTTCTGTTGTGACTTGGGGCTAGGCCGGGGAAAGGAAAAATCTGCCCTTAGGTACCAGCAGAGGAGGAGGGAAACACTTCAAAACAAACAGGGCTCAGCCAGTGAACAAACGGAGGGAGGTGAAAGTGGGGGCCGGGTGAACGAATGATAACAGGAGCTCCCATCTCATACACTCTCTACCTCACCCCAATCCAGGTCCCGCAAAAGAAGAATGATAAGCATTTGCTCCATAACTAATAATAAAATAAATTGGAGCACCTCCTGCGAGCCTGGTCTTGTTGCAGGTGCTGGGGACACAGCATCCCTGGCAAGAAAACCCCACCCTTGGGGAGTAGATATATACTGTAGCCACATTCATCTGGACTGTCTCCTTTAATCCTCGCAGCAATCGAATGACTCATTGGCCCATTTTGCAGACGGAAAAACCCAGGCACCAGAAGGTGACGGATCCTGCCCCAAATTGTGCAGCAAATCAGGCACGGGGAGGTTAAGTGGCTCGCCCAGGGTCACACGGCAGGTCGAGCGATGGAGCTGAGCTCATGAGCCCGGGTTTAGGACGGAGCCCAATGCGTGTAGGAGGTCGGGAGAGCAGCTGCGGGCTCCACTCAGGTCCGCTACAGGCGTTCAAGGTCAAGTCCACCCTCTCGCGCTTGGCCACGAGGGGGCGCCGGCGGCCTCGGGCAGGCGCGGAGTGGCGCCCGGCCCCCCCGCAGGAATGCCGGTGGCCGAGGGAGGGCGTGTTGGCCCCCCGCCCGGAGCAGCTGCTGCCGCCGCTCAGATTCCGCCCGCCTTCCCCTCCCTGGGACCCCGGGTTTGCAGCCAGGAGGCGGGGGCGGGGTGGGCAGCCTTGCAGGGGTGTGTGGCCTCTGTTTACCACCCCCGCCCCGCTCCAGGCTTCCAGCCCGAGGCTTCCCGGGAAAGGCCGGGAAGGACCCAGGAGGCGAGGAATCATACCCACATCAACATTGCAACGAAGGGCTGTCATTGATGACACGCCTACTAAGCTCCCTGGCAACGATTCCACTTCACAGATGAGGAAACCGAGGCTCAGAGAGGCACCGTTCTTTGCTCAGGTAGGAGGTGTCAGGAGCTTCTTAGCGTGGGACGGAATGGCCGAGAGGTGCCCAGCTTGGTCACTTCCAGTTGCAGCCCAGCCTCCTCGGGTCATTTCTTGGTCCCCAAGGGCTTCTGATCACCCCGCTTGTTTTTCCCAAGCCTTCAGGAACTCGCCTTACTTCCCGATCCCTAAGGGCATCGTATGCCTCCCCTCCTGGTCCAAGGAGGTCTCAGCCGGCAGTGAGAATTTTCAGGAGAAGCCTGTTGCTGTGGGGGAGGAAGAATAATCCAGCTGTCAGGTTTGGGGTTGATTATCGGGTCTGAAACCACCGTGGAATTACAATGATATGCGCCCCCGCAGAGCTCACAGCCTGGGCGGGGAGAATGACCCACAAATAAACAGCTGTGAGGGCCCAGAGGGGCCTCCGAACCCATCTAGCCTGGGCAGTCAAGGAAGGCTTCCTGGAGGAAGTGATATTTAGGCTGAGACCCAAAAGTCTCAGTAAAGTAAAAGGTGAAGGGCCAGAGGTGAGGGAAGATGGTTTTGTTTCAGGAAAAGGGAACAGCCATCGCAAAGGCCTGGAAGAAAGACTGAGCATGGCAGTTTGGGGAGAAGAAAAAGGTCTTTAAATCCTTCTTATTTGGCCAAGGAGAGTCTCATTTTGCTGCATTAATTTACCCACTCATTCATTCATTTATCGGATATTTATTGAGTGTCTACCACGTGCCACATGTTGTAGGTGCTGGGGATGTGGCTGAGCAAACAGACAACCATCTCCTGTCCATGGAGTTGACATTCTTGTGAGTAGAGACAGGAAAGAAATGAATAAACGGGGGCCGGCCCCGTGGTGTAGTGGTTAAGTTCGGCGTGCTTCGCTTTGGTGGCCCAGGTTCTTGGGTTTGGATCCTGGGCTTGGACCTACAACACTCGTCAGCCATGCTGTGGCGGTGTCCCACATACAAAATAGAGAAAGATTGGCACAGATGTTAGCTCAGGGTGAATCTCCCTCAACAACAACAAAAGGAAACGAATAAATGTAGTGTATGTTGGGTGATGAGAAATAAAGCAGGTTCAGGAGAGAGCGACAGGGGGCTATGTTGTGATGATGAGGGAGGAGCCCCTCTGAGAAGGTGACATCTGAGCACCTGAGTGAGCTGAATGAGGGAGCCATGTGGATGTCTGGGAAAAGTGTTCTAGGGAGAGGAAAGAGCCAGTGCAAAGGCCCTGAGGTGGGAGTATGTGTGGAGTGTTAAGAAACAGCGGGAAGGTCGGTGTTCCTGGAATGGGGTGGGTGTAGGGGAGAGAGTGGGCGATCATTTGAGATGAATATTCAAGGTTCAGATCATGTAGGAGGCCTCATAGTTGTGGATTTGAATCATATAAGAGGGAAAACCGTTGGAGTGTTTTTGAAAAGAGGAGTGACATTATCTTTCTGTTTTAACAGAATTAGTCTGGGTATGTCTTCTGTTACTATGACTTGAAATCCAAAAATGACAACGACAACAGAAACGATAAATACTTCCACAACATAAAAATAAGGCCGAAAACCATCACAGAAAAGTTTTAAAGAGAACAAACCAGGAAAAAGTGTTTGCAGTTCGTATAAAGACTCCCTGATCCACATAATATGTAAAGAGTTTCTAGGAATAAACAATAAAATTATAAACAACACGGTAGAAAAAAATTGAGCAAAATGTGTCGTCAGAATGTCCAAAAACAGTTCTTTGACGTATGAAAAGACATTCAGCCTCCCTCGTAACAAGAGAAATGCAAATGAAAATAAAAGAAATGTGAGATACTAATTTTTACCCATTAGACTGGCAAAAATTTCGAAGACTGATAATGCACAGTGCAGTGAGGCTGTGGGGAAGTGAGCACGCTAGCGTACGGACATCGGTCCTCCCCAATAGAGAAGAATTTGGTAATGTTCATAAAAATGACAAATGCGTAGTTTCTTTGGCCAAGAATTCCCAGGGCAGCAACACTCGCACGTATGTGAAATGATGTATGCACAAAAGGCTATTCACTGCGGCCATTGATATAATAGCAAAAGTGTGGAGTGAGCCCAAAGATTCATCAGGACAGGACTGGTTGCATAAATTATCATCTGTCTGCACAATGGAATATATTGCAGCTGTGCAAGGGAATGAGGATGTCTCCTTGGGCTGATATCAAAAAACTTCCAAGATATATTATTCAAGGAAAGAACCGGAGTTCATACTAATGTGTATAATATGCTGCTTTTTGTGAAAAAGTAAAAAAAAAAGTAAGTAGTTAGTTTTTTCCATTAAAATACTCCATATTTATTTGTTAAACTGGGGTAAAATATACACAACATAAATTTTACCGTTTAAACCATTTTTGAGTGTACAGCTCAGTGGTATTAAGTACATTCACATGGCTGTGCATCTGTCACCACCATCCATCTCCGGAACTTTCTCATCTTCCCAAACTGACACTCTGTCCCCATTAGACACTAACTCCCCCTCCCCCTCCCCCAGCCCCTGGCACCCACCATTCTACTTCCTGTCTCTGTGAATCTGCCTACTGTAGGGACCTTCTGTAAATGGAATCATGCAATAGATTTGTCCTTTTGTGACTGGCTTTTTTCACTTAGCATAACGTTTTCAAGTTTCATCCGTGTTGTAGCAGGTGTCAGAATTTCCTTCCTTATGAAGGCTGCGTAATATTCCACTGTATGGATGGACCACAGTTTGTTTATCCAGCCATCAGTTTTTTTTTCATATAATCAGAAATAAAATCTGAATGGATAACTTAAGCAAGTTATAACAGGTGGGGAGTCAGGAAGGGCAATTGAGAATAGAAATGTTTTTAAATATCCTTTAATTTGTAAAAAAAAGATGTTGTAAACCTTTTACTTAGTCAAAAGATGTTTGTTTGTTTGTTGTGAGGAAAATTGGCCCTGAGCTAACATCTGTTGCCAGTCTTCCTCTATTTTGTATGTGGGACGCCGCCACAGCATGGCTGACGAGTGGTGTAGGTCCGCGCCTGGGATCCGAACCCGTGAATGCTGGTCTGCCGAAGCAGAGTGCACTGAACTTAACCACTACACGCCACCCGGCCAGCCCCAAAAGATGTTTTTTAAGGATCCTCTGAGTTGTTGTGTGGAGGATGGACTGTAGGGGGGCAAACACAGAAGGTGGGAGGGGAGAGGAGGCTGGTGCAATACTACAGGTGAGAAACGATGGTGGTTGGACTAGGCTGGGGCCAAGAGGTGTTGCAAAGCGGTTAGTTCTGAATATATTTTGCAGGTCAAGTGAATGAGATCTCCTGACAGATTAGCTGTGAGGACAGAGAGGAAGCAGAGATGACTCCAAGATTTTTGGCCTGAGCGACTAGAAGAACAGACTGATCTTTGCTAAGACGAGGAGGACAGAGTGGGTGGGTGGGAGCAGAAACCAACAGCCAAGGGTTAGTGTGTCTTTAACACCTTTTGAATGTTGGCCAGTGTCTGTGGGTCAGCAGTAGCATCCAGCTAGAATTTAATAACAGCTTTTTTCCCCACTGCATTTGTTTTTATAGTCTCCAGCTGGATCAGTGATGATTCCTCCTTATATGCAGCAGAAACTGACCCAGGGTGATTTAAGCAGCAAAGCAATTTGTCTGGTGGATACTGGGGGCTCGTGGAATCACCAGCCTTGGAAGATGGATAGGAACAAAGTGGTGTGCGGGGGCTCACCCCTGAATCATCCCCCCTGAAACCAGCTGGCAGCTCTAGCTTTTGCTGTCAACCCTGCCAATGCAACACTCCTGTCCTCTCTGCTACCTCACTCTCCTGATGCTCCCTTCTCCGGGTGGCTGGCTCTCAACTCTAAATCCTGCACATCTGCTGAGTGGAATCAGGGTCACGTGCTCACCTTCCAGCTGCAAGGGAAGCTGGTAGAGAAAATCTAATATTTTCTTGCACCAAGAGTCTGTGAGTGGGGGGTTTGGAATACTGAACACCCCACTGGCAAATAAATGTGGAGTTTGGCTACACTTGTGGTGACTATGGTAGCTTTTTCTTCTTGGCAAGGAGATAAATTTGTCTTTTAAAATAATTTATTTTGGGCCTGCCCAGTGGCGTAGTGGTTAAGTGTGCACACTCCGCTTCTGCAGCCCGGGGTTTGCAGGTCCTGGCTGTGCACCAATGCACCGCGTGTCAAGCCATGCTGTGGCGGTGTCCCATATAAAATAGAGGAAGATAGGGACAGATGTTAGCCCACGGCCAATCTTCCTCAGCAAAAAGAGGAGGGTTGGCATCGGATGTTAGCTCAAGGCTGATCTTCCTCACACACACAAAAATACTACTAATAATTTATTTAAGGGAGTTTTCGAAAAAGCAGGAGGATGTTTGACATAAAATTCAGGACAGTGGAGACCTTTGGGGTGAGGCTAGTCCACACGGAGGGAGCTTGGGGGATAAACGCCCTGGTCTTTCTTCTCCCACCCTCTGATCTCCCGCTGATGCCCCCCATTGGCAGAACCCAACCCAACCAGAAGCCAAAGATGGAGGAAACTTGTTGATGTAATCCTTGGGGTGAGCTACTGGGGCAAACTAAGGGCCTCTTGCACATGTGTGCTTTTAGTCTTTTGAAAAATTAAGTTAATTTTTAAATTGAGGTATAATTCATATACCATAAAATTTGCCATTTTAAAGTGCACAGTTCAGTGGATTTTAGTATATTCACAAGGTTGTGCAACCATCACCACTATCTAATTTCATATGTATATTTTGCAGGTATTCCAACAATGCTTCAAAAATCCAGTATGGGGAATGAAAGGAAGGAGTTGATTTGACAAAACATACTAAGCAGCCCCCATTATCTCTGCACTGACTCAAAGACACCTCTTTCTAGGGCCCGGACTCAGTTTCTCTTTTCCTAGAAGAGGTCACTAGATGCCCCTGAAGACCAGCATAGACTGAGTTGGATGGACCTCGATTCCTGCCCCTCCCCTCTGCTTCTGACAACCTTGGTTTCCTCTTTTATGAACTGGGGAGGTTCTGAGCGCCTCCATCTCGTAAGGCTGCAGAGCAAATACTAGTGAAGAAGACTTTGCCTGGAGCCTGGCATTCCGAGGTGGTGGTTAAACATGAACCACAACCATTCCAAGGGAAACAGAACAGGGCAGGGGCCTTTTCCTGTGGTTTCAGCGTGGTCATTGCTATAGCCCTGCTTTATAGAAGATGACACCAGGGGAGTCACCCGCCTGAGTCACCCAGGGAACAAGAGGCAGAGCCGGCATTTACACCCAGAGTCCATTTGCTTCCAAATTCTCCCGAGGAGGGTTAAGAAACTGGAGGACGCTGTCTTGGGGGCTCCGATGGGACCCCTATTGCTTTAAAACTTTTTAAATTATGGTAAAATATACATAACACAAAATTTACCATTTTAATCATTTAAGTTTAGTGGTGTTAAGTACATTCATATTGTGCAACCATCCTCACCACCCATCTCCAGAACATTTTCATCTTGCAAAACTGAAACTCTGCCCCCATTAAACACTAAGTCCCCCTCCGCCTCCCCCAGCCCTGGCCCCACCGTTCTACTCCCTGTCTCTATGACTGTGACTCCTCTAGGGACCTGATACTAGTGGAATCACACCGTATTTGTCTTTTTGTGACAGACTTCTTTCCTCAACATAATGTCCTCAAGGTTCATCCGTGTTGGAGCATATGTCAAAGTTTCCTTCCTTTATAAGGCTGAATAATACTCTGTTGTATGGATGGACCACGTTTTGTTTATCCATTCATCTATCAGTGGACACTTGGGTTGCTTCCACCTCTTGGCTATTGTGAATAATGCTGTTATGAACATAGGTGTACAAATATCTCTTTGAGACCCTGCTTTCAACTCTTTTGGATAATACCCAGAAGAGAAATTGCTGGATCATATCTTTTTTTTTTTTTTGTGAGGAGGACTAGCCTTGAGCTAACATCCTATGCCAATCCTCCCCTTTTTTCTTGAGGAAGACTGGCCCTGGGCTAACATCCGTGCCCATCTTCCTCCACTTTATATGGGACGCCGCCACAGCATGGCTTGACAAGCTTTGCATCGGTCTGTGCCCGGGATCCGAACCTGCAAACCCCGGGCCGCTGAAGCAGAGCGTGTGCACTTCACTACTTGTGCTACCGCGCTGGCCCCATATTTTCCTTTTTGAGGAACCACCATACTGTTTTCCACTGTGGCCGCACCATTTTACATCCTCACCAACAGTGCACAAAGATTCCAATTTCTCCACGTCCTCGCCAACACTTGTTATTTCCTTTGTTGTTGTTGTTTTAATAGTAGCCATTCTAATGGGTGTGAGGTGGACCCTACTGCTTTAAAATTTTTTATTTAGACATAAGAAATGGAGCTTTATTAAATATTTAATATAGCCATTCTAGTGGTTACAAATCTATATTTTGTGAAAAAATATATGTACATTGCTGGTGTATGTGCACACATTTTGCTGATGGAGTGTGTGAGCAGAAAAGTCAAGAGATCCCTTAGTCAACCAGCTCTATGTGGAGGGGGTTTTGGGTCATTCTTGTATTCCTGGCCCAAGAAAATGAAGTCCTGAGGTTGAGTGAGGCAGTCTACCTCATCCTTCAAGGTCCATCGACAATGCCTCCTCCTCCAGGGAGCCCCCCTTGCCTTCCTGGACACAGCTCCAGCTCTCTGCTCTGGGGTCATCAGCCCAGGATCCCCGGGTCCCTCTCTCTGCCCCAGCCCTGGCCACAGAGGGGGTGTGTGTCTGGAGGCTGGAGACTCTCTGGGGTCCCAGCAATGCCCAGGCACAGAGCAGGTCAGGCAGAGTTTGCTGAATGAATGAGTGAACATAGGGTCTGTACTGGCCTCTGGTGTGGGTGTGGACTAACGAGGCCTGGCTGCTCAGGGGAGGGTTGGGCGAGGCTCTGCTCACTGGGGCTGTACCCGGCTGCGGAGACAGCCACAGGCCAGACATCGAAGGCAGAGGTCGAGGAGGCGAGGCCAGTGGAACAGCAGGCGGTGGGTGGTTCGCACGTACAGGCTGCCCGACGGGTCCACAGCTTTGAGTGCGGTCAGCGGGGAGTAACGGGCGTTGGTCTGTCGGCGCAGGGGTGGTCTGGCCGAGCTGATGACCTTGACAATGGCCTGTGGGGTGGAGCCCTGACCTGTGAGACGCAGGGAGAGGGGCGTTCTGTAGGGAGGGGCCCCTCACACACCTGGGCTGCATCTTGGGGCTCTGGGCCCCCCACTCACCTGGGCCACATCCCTTGGGCTCTGCCCCACATTGCGGAAGAGCTCCCTGGAGGTGGGGAGGTAGAAATCCCGGAAGTAGCGCAGGGTGTCGGGGTCAGTGCCCGGGAACTCGGCCGTGGAAACCTGCTCCATCAGCTTCCCCTCGAAGTCGGTGGCCACCGGGCCGGGTTCCACCAGGGAGACACTGGGAACGGGGAGAGGAGAGGGGTCTGGTGCTGCAACCCTCTCGCTGCCCCGCTGTGCCCATTACTGTCCATCTTTCGTTCTCGCTCTCCCATTTCTCCCGTCTTTGTGTCACCCCTCCTTGCTCCCCCATCTCCTCCACTACCCCTATTTCCTGGCCACTGCCCCATCGCTGCCTCCATTCCCCCCTCACTGTCTCCGTTCCCCCCCTCACAAGATGTTGAACTGGAGCAGCTGGACGGCCAGACTCTCGAAGAATCCCTCCAGGGCGAACTTGGAGGCCGCGTAGACTTCATTGAACACGACACCTGATAGGATTGGAGGAAAGTGGGCCCTCTGGGGGTCTGGGTGATGGGCATTGTGGGTCCAGAGGGATGGGGTCTTTGGGAGACAGAACAAAGAGGGTTTGGGGGTCAGAATGAGGGGATATCTGGAGCCAACATGATGGGTGTCTGGTATTGTGGGATGGGGGCATACGGGGTCAGGATGAGGTCGTCTTGGGGAGCCAGGTGCCACCTCCTCTTAGCAGTGCTCCATCTGCCCTCGGCCCTGGAAACTCCCCTATTTCCCTCCATCCTCTAACCCCCTGGACCACTTGGGCATGGGATCCCCAGGGTCCCTGAGGGCAAACCCCATTCAGCAGGGCCCTTATCAGTCCTGTTGAGCAGTGACCATGGCCCTCGAGGTCGGAAGGAGCAGCTGGACGAGGCACCAAAGGGATGGGGCTGAGTAGATGCAGCTTTTCCATGGCAGGGTAATGAATATGGTGGATTTCTTAGGGGACTGCTGGGGAGGGGGGGCAGATCTGAGGAGATTTCCAGGGAGAGGAAGGGAGTCTAGAGGCGTTCGAGGAGGAAAGACTCAGGAGCATGGATGGCAAGTAGGTGGCCTCCATAGTGGGCCCATAGCAGACATCACTAGTCAATCACTGATCTCTTTTCTGTGGAACCTCAGAATCCCAAATCTAGATATCTCTGGGGCCTGGGGAGTGTGGTTTGGCAAGGAAGAGTCTCAGAAGAAGGAGTTCTGATTGTTCCTTTGGGTTATGGGGGATGGTTGAGAGAGATTTTTAGAGATGTCCAGAAGCGGGTTGATGCTGGATGTGGATGGCCATTGGCAGCATCTATACCATCACTGCCTACTCCCGCACCATTGCAGACATAGTTAATCTATCCCAGAACCTTTGCCTTCTAAGCTTCAGAATCCTTCTCAACACAGGCTCATTTGGAATGTGAGCTAAAACCTATTTGCCATTGTTCAAGCCTGGGGAGGGTCAGACATTGGGGGAGATTCCAAGGTGTGGGTCCCCAGGGCTCACCCTGCAGCCCCATGACACTGCTGACCACCACAATGTGGCCCTGTCGCCTTCTCTTCATGCCAGGAAGCACAGCTTTGACCAGACGGACAGCTCCAAAAAAGTTGGTATCAAAGACGTTCTGCATGGCAGCTAAGCTGAGCCCCTCGATGGGCCCCACCAGACCCACTCCAGCATTGTTCACTGAGGGGAGAGGTGGGGGTTACCTTGAAGTCCCCCCAACCCTTCTAGTGTCATTCCTCCCATGGTACTGTCTGAATCACCCCCCCACCCAATTCCCAATCCAGGACCAGTCTAGGGTGTCTTGATGATCAGGTATAGTTTAGAATTTGTTATAGGGAATGCTGAGTCCTGGGTCAGGGGAAGGGCTTCTGGGAACAGCCTTCTCTTTAATGCATGAGCAGTTCAGCTCTGACTCCAAATCATATCAAAACAGCCACACCCACTCTTCTTAGAAGACCGTCCAGGGACCATGAGTTGCTCCTTCATTTTGTTCCCTTCTCCAAATGTCTCATCAAAATAATTTTCCCGACCACAATTTTCCCCATATAGGAGAAGTTCTACTCAATAAAATCCACCCTACTCCCAGGTCTCAGTTTATTCCTTGTATTTCTAAGAAACTGACTGATATCCCAGGCTCTTAGGCAACTGGTCTACCCCTTCTGACCAGGGCCACGGGTTGCTGGTAAAGTAAGAGGGCTGGTGCACAGACACTGGAGAGACCTTGCTCTGATGAGGATCTGTGCTTACTCAGGCCAGGGAGGGGGCGAGTGACCCCAGGTGCTGCTCAGACTCACCCAGCACATCCACTTCCCCTCCCTGGATGCAGCTGAGACACTGAGCCACTGACTTGTCGCTGCACACGTCCAGCTGGGCCACCGTGAGGGTCTGACCCAGAGCCTCTCCAGCAGCTGCCTCCAGCATCCCCTTCTTTCCCAGGTCTCTCATGGTGGCCACCACTGGGGACAGAGAGCAGTTGGGGCAGGCACTGGGCTCCTATCCCCTGTGTGTGGACTCACATGTCCCTGTGATCTTGCATGAGCAGTCACAGAGGTATGGAGACCCACAGGTTTACACACTTACATTCACCACACAACCACAAATGCACACCTGTGTACATACGTTTGCATGTACCTCCATCCATCTACATCCATCCATCCATCCATCCATCCATCCATCCATCTCTCCATCCATCTGTCCATCCACCCGTTCATCCATCTGTCCATCTCTCCATCCATCCCTCCATCCCTCCATCCATCCATCCATCCATCCATCCATCCATCCATCCATCCATCCATCTATCCATAAAACATTTATTGAGCATCTACTACACACCATGCCCTATTCCAGGTGCTAAGATTATTGCACGAAATAAAAGGGACATGGTCCCTGTCTTTATGGAATTCATAGCCTAGTAGGTGAGACCATAAAATAAATATAGAACAGATTGCCTTGAGAAAAGAAATGCATACAGACCTAGGCTCAATATATGTGCATATGAAGTATGAATAGCCACATTTACGTCATGAACATAAGTTCTGATTTATTGACCACCTACTATGTGCCAGACACTGTGCTAAACTCTTTTATAAGCACTATCTCTAATCCTCTCAAGACTCCTATGATTAGGTCACCGACTTATTTTCCAAAGATGGCCACAATATCTCTCATCGCATATGCTCTTCTAGAACCTTGCTGCTTCCCATCAAGACATGAGATCTTCTTCCCTTCTCCTGAATCTTGTGACTAGCTGGGAACCAACAGGATGTGGTGAAAGTGACGTTGTGTGGCTTCTGAATTTGGGTCAGTAAAGATGTTGCAGTTTCTGCCTTGTTTGCTGGAACACTCACTCTTGAAGCCTTCAGCCATGCTGTAGCAGCCCAGCTGTCCTGAGGCTGCCATTTTTGGAGGAAGCCCAAGCTATTCCAGGTAGAGAGACCACATGGACACACCCTGAGATTACTGGAAGGGAGAGAGATGGTTGGTCATCCCTGGTGTCTTGCAGCCTCCTCTGTTCTAGTTGTAGTCTTTGACCCTGAGCCAGAACCGCCCAGCTGAGCCCTTCCAATTTCACGACCTTTGCCAACCATGAGAGATGAATGATTATAGTTATTTTACACCATAAATTTTGGGGTGATTTGTTACTTAGCAAGAGTAATCTGAACAGGTAGGTAAAGTTATCCCCATTATACAGATGAACAAACTGAGGCTCAGCAAGTTGAAGTTCCTTGCCTATCCCACCCCCAGCAAGTGTTAGAACTGAGATTCGAACCTGAGTTTGTGGGTGTTGAGCTCAGGCACCTGTATACACATTTGCACACCCCCGTGTGTGCATCCACAATCACGCATGCACACTCCTGGGGGTATTTGCATATTTTCTGTGGGCTCGTGTGATTTCATGGATACCCTGCAGGTGAATGGGGCCGCAGGCATCTACACGCAGTATTGTGACAAGTGTGGGCCCAGGGGCTGGGCTGCCTGGGTTCAAATCTGGACTCTGTCACTTTCCAGCTGGGTGACCCTGGGTAAGGACATTTGGCAGTCTGTGCCTCAGTTTCCTCATTTCTAAGCTGGGGCAAATGATAGCAGCCACCTCATAGGGGCGATGTGGGGATGCAAAACACATAGATTGGAGCCTGGCACATCCTAAGCGCTCCGTAAACCTCATCCTTCAGCAGTTGTAGACACTCATCTGCCTGCCCATGGGGACACACAGCACAATTACTTGCTGGCACACTGCCACACAGACTGTCACATCCAAAGCTGCGTGTGTCTCTAAGACAGAGGCCAGAGGGCTGGCAGATGCAGCTCTGCCAACTGGGGCAATGCCCTCACCCCCTGCTGCCTCCTCTTAAGTAATGGCCCTTCGCCCACTTCCACGGCAGCCTCCTCCAGGTCAGAGGTTCCGATGTGCAGGGTGCAGATTGGGATAATTTACTCCAGAATTGCAGGAGGCCAAGTCCCTAGACCTAGAGGTCCCCCTTAAACCCCCAAGGTCAGGATCGCTTAAGAGGCTTATCTTGGAGCGGTAATCTGGGGAGGGCTGGGGGAGGGGATCCCTAGGGAAAGCCTAAGTGAAGCCTCAGAGAAGTCTTTCCGACCAGCTCTTCTAAAAATATCACCCACCCCCACCGCTACCACATTCTCTCTTGCTTTATTTTGCTTCTTAGCAAAATTGTTAGCACTAGATGCATTACACGACTTAAAATCTGTTTGTTGTCTGTCCTCCCTCCTCTCCCCCACTACACCGCTCCCCAGGGCAGAGATTTTTATCTCCGTATTTTGTTCGCAGCTGCATTTCCAGCACCTAGAACAGTGCCCGGCACCCGGTAGGTGCGCAGGAAATATTTGTTGGGTAAGGGGATGGTTCCAAGCCCACACACACGCAGCTGAAGGGATGGGCTGGCGGAGATAGCGCCAGGAGGGCTGAGGGTCCTTGGAAGCCATGCCCACCCTGGCCCCTCTTGGCCCCTCCCTGGGCCCCTTACCCTGGTAGCGCTGCCTGGGGTCATGAGCCAGCTGCACTGCGAGCTCCAGGCCAATTCCCGAGGAGCAGCCTGAGATCAGTACCGTCCGGGGCGCCTCAGCCATGTTGATCCCTCCCTGGACGCGTGACCTCCGCTAGCGAGCGCCTGACTCCTGCCACCCACCCTTGGCTCCTCGGCCCCCTCCAACTGATGCCCTGCAGGGTGAAGAGGCCCCTGGAGCCTCCGATTCTGCAGGCAGCTGGGGGGAATCCCTTATCCTCAAGACGCCCCATATCCTTTATCTGTCAAAAATTCCCTCTCCCCACTGCTACACTCATAACTGGGGTCTTTTTATTAGGATTGTAAATTATTCAGGGCTGAGGGGAGTTTCAGGGAGGGTGAGAATTAGCAGGGGCATTCTCTTGCTGTCTGTATTCTAGGCAAAGAATCTCTGGAAGAAGAGAGGGAGAGAAGGTGACAGAGAGTGTGGTCCTCTGTGGGTTCTTTCAAGGAGAGAATGGGCAGAGAAATGTCAGATGATGGGGATAGACTATAGGAAGAACTTCCCAGCAAGGCAGGGCAGGGCAGGGCAGGGCAGGAAATTTATGAGAGTTTTAGCTGGAGAAGTCTTAGCCTCTGATGTCCCGGGAAGGAGGAGGGGCCGCTTGGGGAGATTTCCTCTCCTCCTCACTCCCTGGGGGCCCCCATCTCCCCCACAGGCCAGATGGCCCCCACCCCTCGTCTCCAGGGACACAGAGGCTCTTTGTGTGTGAGGCGGGAGGAAGGCACTGCCGGCTTCTCCCTCTTCCCCGTTGGGAGGGGGGGCAGTTCAGGGCCCAGGATACGCCCCTTAGGTTCCTCTCCGGAGAGGCTCTCACGGATCCCGCATGTCTGTGCTTGTTCAATTGCACAGACAGCTCCGCCTGACCCCGGGGTGCCTCTTCACAATGGGGGGTCCCAGTGGGGTGAGAGGGGCCCTGTCTCACCCCAGGAATGGCAGGGATCCACCCCTCCCTGCGGCAGTGCCCTACTTGGGGGTGGGGCCAGCCTCCCCCATTTAAGGGGAGCGTGTGTAAGGATTTGGGATTATGGCTGGGGCATCCATTTGGAGACCTGAGTTGGGGAGAGGAGGCCTAGGGATGTGGGACCCTTTATTTGAAGGTTAAGAATTTGAGGGAAATTGAGAACAATGTTTTGGAATCTGTGGTGAGGGTGTGGGGGTGGGGCCAGGACGTCCAATTCTGGAATTTCGGTGGAGACACGAGGGTTTGGGGTAAGGCTGGGAACCCTATTTTGGAATCTGGGGTGAAGTTTGAGGTGGGATGAGGATGTTTTATTTAGGGACCTGAAGGGAAGGCTTTGGGGTAAGGCTGGAACCTCTTATTGTGGAGCTAAGAGACTGGGGTAAGGCAGGTGGGTGAGTGTCGGTGTGAGGCTGGGACCGCATTTGGGGGCCTGGTTGAAACAGAAAGGATTTGGTATAAAGCTGTGCTTTCTAATTCCAGGGCCTGGATGGAGGCTGAAGTTTTGAATGAAGCTAAGATCTCCTTTGAGGGAGCCTGTTAAGAGGAAAGAGTTTGGGTGAGGCTGGGACCCCGAACCCTAAGGCCGAGTGGGAATGACCTTCCTCCTCCACTGTGGGGTGGGGCGAGATGGGCCCAGCTCCCGGCCCAGGGCTCCGCCCCAGCAGGCCAATCAGCACTCAGCACAAACTTTCCCAACTCCCTCCACCAGCTGTCAGCCACCCCCCTCCGGCGAGTCCCGCCTGGCTGGGAGCTGGAGCGCAGGGCGAGGCCAGGGCGGGGTCTCGCGCAGTCTCTTGCTGATCCGAGCAGAGCTGGCCGCCGCGAGCGAGTGCACCCAGCCCGTGGAGTCGCTGCGCCCCGCAGCCGCCCCGGCCGGTCCCCCGCCTTGCGTGCGGGCCCCGCCGGGATGGGGAGCCGCCGGGGCCTGGACCAGCCGCGGGCCGGCCTCTGCCTGCTCCTAGCCTCGCTGCAGCTTCTGCCTCGGACGCAGGCCGGTGAGCTGGGAGGGAGGAGATGTGACCCAAAGTGCAGGATCCAGCGAGGCCCCCAAAGACGGAGTGGAGCCGCGAATGGGGGGCGTGCACAGGGGGCGTGCGCGTTGCGCGTGGCTGCGGTGCGGCGTTCAGGCGCGAGCGTCCGACTCTGGGCGATTTGTGGGTGTGACAGCTGGCCGTGGGGTGGGGGGGCGGGCGGGGACATGTGTGACCATATTTTACTGGCCGGTGCGTGAGAATGAATGCAACTCACAGGCATGTGTGTACACGTGTGTGTGTGTGTGTGTGTGTGTGTGTGTGTGTAGCAATGTGTGTGCGGCCATTTGGAGTGAATTTGTGAGTGTGGCTGGGTGTGGGATTGACGATGATTGTGTGGATATGGGTGACAGTGATACCTGGGGGAGTGTGTGATTGTGAGTTGTGGGTGTGCAAGTGTGTCTGTGTGTGGGGCTGATTTTGAGAATAATCGTGTGTGTTACGGGTGTGATTGTGTGTCTCTGGGTGACCCTGTGAGGGGTGTGATTTTGGGGTGTACATAATTGGCCATGAGGAAGGGAGTGGATGATTCTGAGGGTGACGGTGTGTGGGGGCGAGTATGGGAGGGGGCTAATTGAGGCTTCAGAGTTCCCTTTGCGTCTCCCCAAGTGGCTTCACCCTATTTTCCCTCTTCCTCTTTGGCCCCCAATTGGTCCGCGCCCACGTCCTATCCCCTCACCCCTTGCCCCCTCCCCCCACCCCTCGCTCCCCAGAGCCGAGATCAGCACCATGGACAGGGCTTCGAGGGCCGCGGTGAGGGGCGAGGCGGGGCGGGGCGCAGGGCGGGGCGGGGCGGAGCGCGGGTGGGGGAGAGCGTGGAAGTTGCTCCCCCCAGCTGAGCAAGTCTCCAGTGTTTTTTCCCGAGGAATTTCTCAGGGGCCCCCAGGGGTCCCGGGGGCCGCCGGACGGGTGAGTCAGCGCTGACGCACACCCAGCTGCGCGCATCTGGCTAGACGCCGCGCCCCGCCCCGCAGGGTTCCGAGTAGGGGGTGCCCCGGGGTTCGGAAAGGTGGTCCCTCAAGTGGTGATCGAGGGGGCTTCTCTGGTTTGCGAGATCCCAGGCTAGGCGCTCCTGGAAACCTCTCCCTAAGGCGAACTCAGCCTCCCAACACACACACACACACACACACACACACACACACACACACACACCATACTACACTTTCTTTGAGTCCAGGGAGGTGCCTGCTCATGTGGATAATCCCAAATTGGTCTATGCCCCATTCCCACGCTCACGCGTGCACACCGTCATGCAATTTCAGGCATCCATTTGGAATATAAGTCCCCTGGGACTCCAGGAATGTTCAACACTGCTGCCCCAGGACCAGGCAACCCCATCAGCCACACGCCACACGGTCCCAGCTTTTGTCACCCTCCTACGCTTTTAAACTGTCACACATGCTTCCACTGGCACCCATACAACACCATCAACATTACAACCAGTCACCCACTTGCTCACTTGGCCACATGCTCACATGTAACCACATCCGCCCCTCTCGAGTCTGAGCCATTACAATCACAGAGTCACCTGCATGACCCCCAGAACTGTGAGCTTACCACCAGGAACCCGACGCACACGGACACACAGCCACCAGTCAACGAACTGCACCTAATCTCTCCACTGAGGGCCAAATACTCTCACACGTTGACACATCACAAATCACACACTCAGTCATTCCTTAGTCCATATAGAGTCACACATGTACTTGCACAATCTCACGGATGTTACGGAGTAACATGTATACACATTTACACAGACACTCACACCTATGCTCTCTTATACATCTGAGGGGATCCCAACCTTGTCTCAGCCTGGTCCCTGTCTCCCTCCATGTCCTAGACCCCACCCGATGCCTCCCTGCGGCCCTGACTAGCACAGGGGAGAGTCTGTGGGGGAAGGGCGGGCTGGGTCCTTGACAGACCCCCACCCCCTGGCCCTGCAGTCAGGACTCAATGCCTCTTGTGTGTCTCCTTGTCACAAAGCCAGCCATGAAAAGAAAGGGCGGTCAGTCTCTGAAAGGTCATTATAGAAGGGACACAAGATCGAAGCAGGAGACATTTGGGATAGAGGCTGGGAAGGACTTTTTAAACGTGAATGAGCAGTTGCTCATGGGGAGACCCCTTCCCACTGAATACAGACTGGGGTCTGGGTGAGGAGAGAGCCTGGGAGAGCCACTCAGGGTGAGGTCATGGCTCTCAGCCCTCGCCTGGGCCCCATCTGGGATGATTGTTCCGTGGGGAAGTGACCCTTGTGGTCAGCAGAGCCTGGGAGCCCAGATCTTAGCCCCAGGGACCTGTAACCCAAATACCTCTTAATGACAGCCCAGCCACAGAACAGGCAATTAGAGATGGGGCTGGTGGCGGCGGCAGGGTTGGGGAGGGGAGTGTGGATGGAGAGAGAGTGATGGGGGGAGTAATCCACACACAGAAGGAGACAGAGGGAGGCACAGAGGTAGAGACATACAGAGAAAGACAGATGGGAGAACCAACGAAATACCAAGAGACAGAGAGAGCTAGAGAGTGAGAGAGAGCTAGAAAGTAAGACACAGAGAGAGAGAGACTGATTCAGAGTTGGACACAGGCAGAGACCTGGAAAGACCCACAGAGAAAGTAGGACAGAGAGAGGGCGGGGAGGGGGAGAGAAGAAAGAAAGAAGGAGGAGGTTGGGGGCAAGGGGGAGCCGAGGCTGCGACAGGGCTCTGTAGAGTCTGGAGAATGAGGGTCTGAACTAGGAGGAGCTGGATTGGGGGTCCCTCATCCATACCCCTGTCTCCCCCAAGTCTGGGCCCCCACCCTAGTTCCCAATGGTGAGGTCAGCAGAGCCGCCCCCAGGGTGAGGTCATGGGCAGATTCGGTAGAATCTGGCTCCTGCCAAGAGGCTGGGTCAGGGGGTCAGTGGGACAGTCTGCCTGGGGGAAGGGAGATGAGGCAGGGGCTTTGGGCCCAGGGAAGCCCCCGCCCACCCCTGCCCAAGCCATGTGGTTCCACTTAGCACTGGCCGAGCTGCGTGGGGTGGGGCTGGTAGGACGGCTGGGATTAGGATCTGGTTGGGCCAGACTAGTCCCTTCTTTTGCTGGGATGAGAGGAAGAGGGTCAGAGGGAGGAGGTCAGGAGGTTATCAGAGAGAAGTGGTCATAAGAGGGAGGTCAGAGAGGGTGATAAAATGGAGAGGTCACAGGTCAGAAGGAGGAGACTGGGATAGGCAGAGGGAGGAGGTCAGGGGGTAGGCAGAGGGACAAGACCAGAGGAGGGAATAAGAGAGAATTCAGAGGAAGGAGGTCAGAGGGGGGAGTCAGAGGGAGGAGGTCGGGGTCAGGCAGGGGAAGGAGGTCAGAGGGGGTGACCAGAAGGAGAAGTCATTGAGGAGAGTCAGAGAAAGAGTGGTCAGAGGGAGGAGGTCTGAAGTGGCAGTGGTCAGAGGGAGGAGGTCATGGGTGATGATGGTCAAGAAGGAGATCAGAAGGAATCAGCCAGGAGAGGTGATGGTCAGAGGGAGGAGGTCGTGGGTGGTAGTGGTCAGAGAGAGAAGTTCAGAGGAAGTGGTGGTCAGAGGAAGAGGTCAGAGGTAGGAGGTGGGGGAAGAACCCACACAAGAAGCCCCTCCTCTCCAAGTGGGTTTCCCTTGGCAAGGGGGCTTCAGGCCCAGGAAGCAGCCCCAGGGAACCGGTGTGGGGGAGTGTGGAGAGGGGGACACTCTGCCTCTGGGGCTCAGGCCAGGAAGCTTTGATTCATCCCAGAACTAGGTCAGCTTTTTTTTTTTTTTATCACCAAAAACCAAGGGAAAAAGACCAGGAGTCAACAGGCCGATGAGGCCGGAACAGCTGTGGGGTGGTGGTGGGGTGCGGGTCCCAGGCCTGTCCCTTCTCCCTGACGCACGAGCACAGTTGGGGGAGGGCTGAGTCCCCCAAACCTGAGCCACTCACACGGAGTCCTGGGCTTGTTTGAACTGCCCCACACCCTGGCTTCTCTCCGCAGCAGACCCTGTGGACGTGCTGGAGGTCCTGGGCGTGCGGGGGAGCCAGGCTGGGGTCCCTTCCGGGCCTGGCCTCTGCCCCCAGAGAGTCCTGGAGGGCGACCGGGCATTCAGAGTGGGCAAGGCCAGCACACTAGGTGTCCCCACGCGGGAGCTCTTTCCAGGTGAGTCAGGGCAGGAGGCACTGGAGGTCATCCTAGGAGCACGGGTCTTTGCCAGGCCATCTGAGCTGCCCCCTTCCCTCTACCCTCCCCCACCCCCAGGTGGGTCCTTTCCTGAGAACTTCTCCGTGCTGATCACTCTGCGGGGCCAGCCCACCAACCAGTCTGTGCTTCTATCCATTTACGACGAGGGCGGTGCCCGGCAGCTGGGCCTGGCCCTGGGGCCAGCTCTGGGCCTCCTAGGGGACTCCTTCAGCCCACTTCCTCAGCAGGTCAACCTCACAGATGGCAGGTGAGTGTAGGGAGGGTGGGGGTCCAGAGAGAGCTGGGGTGAGAAGCACCCTTCACTGAGACCGTCCCCTTGCAGGTGGCACCGTGTGGCGGTCAGTGTGGACGGTGGGATGGTGACCCTGGTGGCTGACTGTGAACCTCAGTCCCCCGTGTTGGGCCAGGGGCCTCGATTCATCAGTACAGCTGGGATCACTGTGCTGGGGACCCAGGACTTTGGGGAGGAGACTTTTGAGGTAACGGTTCAGTGATAGGGGAAACTGAGGCAGAGGATGGAGGGGGTCTTGTCCACTCCCTGAATCTGGAGAAGGTATAGGGGAAGGTGGATGTCCAGCTTCAACCTGGCACCTGGAAGCTGAGAGAAGGGAGCACCATGCATCGTTGTGCATCTTTGCAGCGTGCAACTGTGAGATCACAGAGCCACGAAACGAGAATTTGTGACGGCGCATACTTGGCTCATGATGGGAGGATAAGGTTGTGATGTGTGCCTGCGCTGGTTGTCGTGATGGTGTGTGATTGTGTGCGGGGCGGTTGTGACATTGGGTACCAGCGAGGCACGATGTTGTGTGGCTGTGTGACAGATGTGGTTTGGGTGTGGTGACTGTTGGTGGTGACTGTGCTGGCTGTGACTGTGATGCGTGTCACCTCCAGGAGGCCAGGGACCTCATCCACATGTTCCCCTCCTTATCCCCAGTATGTTGAAGGGCACCTGGCACGTAGTAGTTGTCACCAGGTGCCCGAGGAATAAGGAACAAATGTACCTCTGATGGGACAGATGTTGTGGGGTGTGGTTTGTGGTTGTGATTTGGTGTGACCCTGATAGAATCTACCTTCCCTCAATTTTGAGGGGCAGAAGGATTGCTGGGGCAGAGCCACCCTTTCCTTATACTTCGGGAGCTCTGGGTGGGGAAACATCAAGCCTTGCTGCTTGGAATGGGGTCAGAGTCAGCGTGTGGCCCCCTTCCCTGACCCCCACCCTCTCCCCAGGGAGATATTCAGGAGCTGCTGATTAGCCCGGACCCTCAGGCTGCCTTCCAGGCCTGCGAGCAATACCTTCCCGGCTGTGACAACCTGGACCCTACAGCCACAGGGGTGAGTGAGGCTGTGTGACAGATGCTTGTCATCTCTGGCTCCATGTCACAGGAATGAATGAATTCTGACCCCCATCCATGGGGCTGAGTGACCTCTGCCCTCAAGCATATCCTAACTGAGTGACCCTTGGCCCCATATCATATGATTGACCTTGACCCCATGTCACAGGGCTGAGTGAGCTCTGGCTCCAAACAGAGGACCAATGGACCATGTGCCAGCATGGCCTCAGGTGACCTGAGTGATGGGGCCTCCATTGAGGGGCTCCGGACCTGATTGGGGCCCTCTTCTCAGACCCCCCAGGGTGACCCAGAAACCCCTCGCCCTCGAAGGAAAGGAAAGGGAAAAGGGAGGAAAAAAGGACGAGGTCGCAAGGGGAAAGGCAGGAAGAAGAAGAACAAGGAAACTTTGACCCCGAGTCCACCTCCTGGCTCCCCGGAGAACCAGGTAAGGGACCTGAGACCTCTCACCTGTGCTCTTTGACTGCCTGACTTCTGGCCTCTGATCTCCACTGATCCACTGGCACCTCATCTAAGGTCTCTGCCTCTAGTCTCCAATCTCTGACCTTTGACTTTCAGCTAGCTGAAAAGGAGTTGGTCCTGTCTTATGAGCTCTCCCATCTCTGTCCCCCCAACCTCCAGTTCTGAGGGGCTGGAGGGAGGGGGCACACCCAGATGAGTACCTTATTATTAGGGAGTTCTTGGTGAGGGCTACTGTTTAAGGGTACCCATTAGCTGGGGCGAATGATGGGTTCATTAGTTAGCGTGTCTTTGTTTGAGGTTGACTGGTTGGGATCATTGGTGATGGTTATTCATTGGTGGAGTCACTAATTAGAATTGGGGGACACTATTTGGCCTGCCTGATTGAGATTGCTGGTTGGGTGGGTCACTGTAGAGAGTTATTGATTGAGGTCAGGGTTTGGGGGGTTCCCAGTTGGAGGTCACTGTTATAGGTCATTGATGGAGGCCACTGTTGGTCTTATTGGCATCACTAGTTTGGGATTAATGGTGGAGAGGGGTCATTGCTGGGGATCATTAGTTGGCGAAGTCATCAGTGGGGGACCACTGACTGGAGGGCACTAGTGGGGTCATCAATTGGAGTCACTAGTTGGAGGAGTGACTTTCAGGGGTTCATGGATAGGATAATTAGTTTGGGAGTCCCTGATGGGTTATTAGTTGGGAAGTCATTGAAAGGTCATTGGTTAGTGGAATTACTGTTTGCAGGTCATTGGTTGAGGAGCACTAGTCAGACTCACTAATGGGTATTCATTGTTGAAGGATCATTGGTTAAAGGAATAATTGATTAGAGGTCACTGGTGGGGTGTATTAGTTGGGGGTCACTGGTTGAGGTCATTGGTTGGGGAGGTCACTGGATGGGAGAGTAACTGGTTGGAGTTGTTGATGGGGGTCACTAATTGGAGGGCCTCTGATGCATCACTGGTTAGAGGAATTATTGGTGGGAGGCCAATGATGTGGCTTATTAGTTGAGGGGGTCATTGGTTAGGTCCCTCTGTGTGGATCATTGGTTAGGGGTCATTGGTGGGGGTCATTAATTGAGGGTCACTAATGGGTCACTGATTGTAGGAATAATTGGGGGCCATTGATGGCGGTCATTTGTTGGTGGGTCACTGGGTAGTGGTCCTTGGTGTGGGCTGTTGGCTGGGGTCCTTGGTTGGGAGGTCACTGATTACATGACATCTGCTCTCAGCATCAGCAAGGAGAAAGAAATGATCACTTCAGGCCCAGAACAAGGACACCAAGAGTAGCCTATCCCTCCCCATCCCTTTCCTCAGCCCCAGCCCCTCACCGGGGCCCCACCACCCTCTTCACACCCTTGACCCAGTTCCTCTGCAGCTGTCCAGGCCAGAAGGAGCCGCTGCTCCCTTTCTGACTGCAGCCTGGCTGGCTGACTGCTGAGCTCTATCTTGGGACCGGACACGTGGGATAGGCTTCTGGAGTCTGGCCCTGAGTGCTGGACCTTGACCCTGACCGCTGGGCTCAGGGGCCAACCCCATTCCTGCTTCCAGGCCTGCCAGACCCGGCCAGCCCAGCCCCTCCTCCACACGAGAGCTCCCCCTGCTGGCTCTCCTGGTCCAGCCAGGACATCTTCGCTTCCACTGGCCAGCCCTCTACCCTACATCCCTCTGATGTTTTTGGGAATCCTCCTCTGTCCTCCTCCCTAGACTGGGCACTCCAGGGGGCAGGGCCTGTCTCCTCCTTTACCTCCTTTTTGTCTTGATTTCCCTGACCCCAGACTTGATTCTCCCCCGTCCCTGCTCCAGACCTCCACTGACATCCCGCAGACAGAGACACCAGCTCCAATTCCGTCTCCGACGCCCACACCTTTGGTCATCACCACGGCTGTGACTATTGGCAACAACGTCACCATTGCAGAGGTCGGTGGGAAGTGGGCGGGGCTGGGCAGGGCAGTGGTGGTGGCAGATAATCAAGAGTTCAGGGGCAAACTTGCTCTGTCCCAATGTCCTCAGGGGGGCCTGAGCCCTGACAGCGAAACCGAACTGGGAACCCTGAAGACTGAGTTGGCCAGAGAGGACAAGGAAGGAGGTGGCCCCACCATGGGCCCTGACTTCCGGGCAGCAGAACGGTTATTGCAGACTCAGTTCCAGATCCTTTCTGCGAGTCTGGGTGGCCAGGTTAGGTGCAGGGGGAGGGATTCCTGTCTGGAGCCACACACAGCCACATCCTCTCTCTTGCCTTCTTTTTGTTGCGTAGAATGCCTTCCCACCACCCCAGTGCAGTTGACAAATATTTATCGACAGACACTGTGTTAATGTGACAGGCATTGTGCTAATGGATGGCTCTGTGGGTAGGGTGATGCCTTTGGCTTTTAATCTAAGCGAGATGAGAAACCACTTGAGATGCAACGTGATCTGACGGCGTTTTAACAGCTCCTTCTGGCTGCTCAATACCACACGGACTGTAGGGGGAGCCAGAGGGGCAGCAGGGGAACCAGTAGTCCACACAACAGAGAGTGGTGATCTGGATGACGGTGGTGGTGGTGGTGGTGGGGATAGAGAAACTAGACAGGTTTGGGCCATGCTCCATTTTGCTTTTGCTGCCGGAGGTGGAAAAAGATGCAAGGATGACCAGGTGGATGCACGGTGGCGCCCTTGAGTAAGAGCGGGAAGCCTGGAGCAGGTGGAAAGTGTCAAGGATCTCATTTTGGATGGGCTAAATTACCGACACCTGTTTGGCATCCACATGGCGATGTCAAGCGAGTGATTGCTTAGAAGATTCTGGAGTTCAAGGGAAATGTCTAGGCTGGAGATAAAGACTTGGGACTTAGCAGAGCGATGCTATCTTTAGTCAAGGGTTTGAATGAGGTTGCCTAGGACAATAACGCAGACAGAGAAGGCAGCCCAGGTTCCAGCCTTGGTGTTGGACAGGAGAGGAGGTGAATAGTTCTAACCAACTTCCCTTGAGTGCCTGTTAGGTGTCAAGCATTGTTTTAACTCATTCATCTTCCCATGGGATGTATTCAGTTGTCATTCACCCGCTGGCTTTGCAAGTGAGGCTGTAGGAGTTGAATAAGTTGCCCAACATCACTCTGCTAGTGAGAGGCAGCTCCAGGATTAGGACCCCGCAGGATTAGGAGCCCCATGAGCTCCAGAGTTCATGCTCTTCACCTGGTTGCTCCCTGGCCAGGTTGAAGCTGGATGCTGTGCTGCTCAAAGCACGTTGGTTGAAGAAAGAATGGCAGAGTGCACTCAGAGTGCATGCATGCGAGACGAGTGTGAGGTCAGTTAGCTGGGACTTCTATGTCTGAGTTCTGGGCTCACATCCCTTTTCTCTCCACTCCCCTGCCCCAGGGTGCCGGAGAGAAGGGAGCTAAAGGAGAACCAGGCGTGATTGAACAGGTGAGGGGTGTGGGGCTGCGGGGGGGTGGGGGATCTTGGGCTAGAATGGGGGTCACACTCATTTCTCCTCAGGGACAGCAGTTTGAGGGACCTCCAGGAGCCCCTGGACCCCAGGTGAGTCATGGCTGTGTTCCCCTCTTCCTGTCTTTCTCTTCCAATGTTTGAGCCCCTGGGGTGAAATGTTGCTGGATCATTCAAAGACTATTGGACATTTGAGGCTCAAAGGATGAGTCAAAATAGGCATTGGGATGTAAAGTTGGGGGTTGATGTGGGTCAGTATAGTATTGAGGGGCCAGAAATGGCTCAGTGATGGATGGGAAGGTGAGCGTGGGGTCAGTGGTGGGTCAGAAGCCAGCCTGACTCAGACTTTGCCCTTCTCATGACTTCTGTTCCTTTGTCCCCAACAGGGGGTGGTTGGCCCCTCAGGCCCTCCTGGCCCCCCAGGATTCCCTGGGGACCCTGGTCCACCGGTAAGAGACTCCCCCTGGGCTGTATCCTTCTTGGGGAGTGAGGTTTCAGGTCGTGGAGCTGAGGTTGGGAGCGTGGATGTCTGATCGTGGGTCTGAGAGGCTGGGACTGCGGACACTGTCTTGGAGCTGGCACTGACCCCTCCTGGTCATCTCTCTTCCCATCTGTGAATTATCACTCTGGCTCCTCTTCTGTCTCTGGGGGCCTATCCTCTCTTTTCTCCTTCTGTCTGTCTCTATCCCTGAGTTTCTTTCATCTCTGTCTTTCTCCCTGTGTCTCTGTTTCTTCACCTCTCTTCTCTCTGTCTCTGTCTCTGTTTCTGTCTCTGCCACTTTTTGTAACTCTCTCCCTCCCTGCATCTCTCTACCCTTCTCTTGCCCTCTGTGTCTTTCCCTGCCTCCCTCTTTCCATCTCTCTGCCTCTACCCCTCTCTGGCTCTCTCCCCTCTCCCCTCCATCTCTGTCTCTAACCTCTGTCTCTCTCTGTCCCCTCCTGCTCCCATCCTTTCCTTTATCTCTCTGCCTTCATCCCTCTGTCTCCCTCCCTCTCTCAGGGCCCTGCTGGCCTCCCAGGAATTCCTGGTATTGATGGGATCCGGGGTCTACCAGGCACTGTCATCATGATGCCGGTAAGAAGGAGACAGGGTGGCACAGCCTCGGGACGTGGAGTGCTGACCCAGGAGGGGGCCTCTCTTTGGGGCTCCCCTCACCACTAGTTGCCCCCTAGTTCCAGTATTTAAGCGGCTCCCTCAAAGGACCCCCAGTCTCCTTCCAGCAGGCCCAGGCTCAAGCGGTACTGCAACAGGCTCAGGTGAGTGGAGCACAATTAGGTGACCAATGGGGGGGGAAGGGTAATGGGAGGCCACTGAGAGAATGACAGAGGTGGAGGATAATGACGGCTAGTCAGGAGACAGGTGGCTATTTGTCTCCTGAAGATGCTCTTGTGGGGAGTGTTGGGGATCTTGTGGGAGAGCTGAGGCTCTGTTCCTCTCTGTGTTTCCAGCTCTCTATGAAAGGCCCCCCTGGCCCAGTGGGGCTCACTGGGCGCCCAGGCCCTGTGGTGAGTGACGAGGCTACATGGAAAAGGGGGATACATCCGTGGAGAGGGGTGACCTTCCTCTGACCGCTTTACCCCATCTCTCTTCCTCCAAGGGCCTCCCTGGGTATCCAGGTCTGAAAGGAGAGATGGGAGAAATGGGGCCACAGGTGAGATTGGTGGGAGTGGGGACAGGATTGGATGGGAAGGGTCTTCTCCTGGGGCCACAGGATAAAGTGCTAGTTGGGGAAAATGACAGGGGGTCTGGGAATACCCTTGCAATTACTGCCCTTCCTTGGGAATGATTTAAAATAAGTCCTTCCTCCTTCTTATTCTCCTTTTTCTTCCTCCTTTTCTGTCTCTTCTAGGGTCCCCGGGGCCTTCAGGGCCCTCTTGGGCCCCCTGGCCGAGAGGGAAAGATGGTGAGTGACTCCTAGGAATCCATCCCTCAGTTCCCCACATGAGCCTCGGCTCTGTGCCCCCGGGGTCTACTGGGGTCATTATTGGGATAAGAGGGCAGAGAATGGCAGCTCCGCTGAGTGTGTGACAAAGGTATCTGGCCAGGTCAGAGTCAGGGAGGACTTGGCAGAGGGACTGATGCTTGAACTGAGATCTGAGGCATAGCCAAGTAAACAGGAGAGGAAGGGCATTCCAAGTAGAAGGAACAGCATGTGCAACAGAAAAGACTGGCACGTTGTGGAGGAATGACGAACAAGATAATTCCAGACAGTTTTAAGTGCAATGAGGAACCTGCAGCAGGGCGGTTAATGGAGCCTGAAGATGAGGGTTCTTAATTTTTGTGATGATGGTGACATGCACTAGAGCAAAAGTACTAGGGATAAAGAATAGTGGGTGGGTTTGACAAGTGCCCATCAACTGATGAATGGATAAAGAAGATGTGGTATATATATACAATGGAATACTACTCAGCCATAAAAAAGACAAAATCATCCCATTTGCAACAACATGGATGGACCCTGTGGGTATTATGTTAAGTGCAATATGTCAGACAGAGAATGACAAACAGTGCATGATTTCACTTATATGTGGAAGATAAACAAACACATGGATAAAGAGAACAGATTAGTGGTTACCAGAGGGGAAGGGGATTGAGGGGTGGGCAAAAGGGGTAAAAGGGCACATATATATGGTGATAGATAAAAATTAGACTATTGGTGGTGAGCACAATGCAGTATATGCAAAAACTGATAAATAAATAATGTATACCTGAAATTTCACAACTTTATAAACCATTATGACCTCAATAAAAAAAAATAATGGGTGGGTTTGAAATATATTTGGAAAGTTAAATTGGTTCACAGATAAGCCCCCAGCACAGGATGCTCCATGAGGAAGGTGCTCGATAAATGGTAGTAGGTATCTTGATGATGTCGCCTCCCCCATAGGGCCGCTCTGGAGCAGATGGGGCTCGGGGCCTCCCAGGGGACACCGGACCTAAGGTAGGTGATGGGGCCGGGACTGGGACTCAGAGGGACTGTCAGGGTCGAGGATTCAAGGCTCAGCTGTTTCTTTGTGCAGGGTGATCGAGGCTTTGATGGCCTGCCTGGGCTGCCTGGTGAGAAGGGTCAAAGGGTGAGTGTGTGAGGCTCCTCCCCCATGTCCAAGTCCCCTCCCAATATTCATGACACCCTCCTCGCCCCCAGTATCAGAGCCTCCGTCCCTGTGTCTGAGTCTTCACCCCACGTACCCCATCGCCCTTCATGGGGGGCTGGTCTCCACCCCCACCTCTCCACTCTGGTGAACTCCCCTCTGTTCCCCACTCCAGGGTGACTTTGGCCATGTGGGGCAACCTGGCCCCCCAGGAGAGGATGGTGAGAAGGTAAGTTTGGAAGAGCGTTAGGGGATGATTTGGAAGCTGGAAAGCCAGGATGAGAGTCAGACAGGAGTAGAGCATTCAGGAGACTGGGTGGGGGTGAGGGTCTGCACTAGAGGCCCCAATGGGGCTCAAAAAGATGGATTAGGAGCTGGGGGCTAGTACTGAGTTAGGAGGTGAGACCCAGGATTGCAGGTCTGGGATTAGGGTCAGGAGACTGTATTGAATCACATGTGCTCAGTCGGCTGGATTCTGCCACATGCTTTGACTGAATCCACTGGAAGCGGCTGCCCAGATGAGGGAAGGTGGTTCCCCAAGGGTTGTACGTCTCCCCTCCTCAAGTGATGACACTTTCCCACAGGGAGCAGTGGGACCTCCGGGGCCCACCGGGCAGGCTGGGGAGCCGGTGAGTATCAGGGACCCCTGGGGCCCCTTGCCTGGCACGGGGGGGGGGAGTCAGGACTCACAGGGCCTCAGAGCAGCGGTGCTGGAACAATGCTCCTGCTTCCTTGCAGGGTCCCCGAGGACTGATTGGCCCTAGAGGCTCCCCTGGCCCCCTGGGACGCCCGGTGAGAATGTCGCTCTCTCTCCACCTCCCTGCCTGTCCTTTCCTCGCCTTTGTCTCCTCTGCATGTCCATTTCTGTTGCCTGGTTTCTCTGCCCATCTCTCAGTGTGTCAGATGCAGGCTCCTGCGCATGTGTCTGCCCTGGTCTCACACTTATCCTCCCCCAGGGTGTAGTTGGAATTGACGGTGCTCCAGGTGCCAAAGGAAATGTGGTACGTGTTCTACCTTCTGACCCCTGATGCTTTCTGACACTCTGACCCCATGACCATCCATATCCTTGTGCGCTCCCATGACCCCCCATATCAACTTCACTGACACCTCAACACCAGATCCCTTCCAGCTTCATGCAACCCTCACTTTCTCCCCAGGGTCCTCCAGGAGAACCAGGCCCCCCAGGACAGCAGGGAAATCCTGGATCCCAGGTTTGAGCTATCTTTCCCAGTAACGGGGAGTGGCATTGGTCAGCCAAGGTCATAGACCACTCCCAGCCTTCCCATTCTTTGCACTCACTGCCCCCTTCTCATGCCTTCCTTTGCCCTCTTTTTTATATCCTCAGGGACTCCCTGGCCCCCAGGGACCCATTGGCCCTCCTGGGGAGAAGGTGAGTGACAGCTCTACCTAACCCCAATCCCCGTGTCTTCTTCCTTCAACTCTGTCTGCAGGAAAAGCTTCCCCCCAGGGCCCCTTTTGTTAACCCTGGATAATGATAAATTGCAACATTCCCTAAACAAGCCCAGAGTTACAAAGTGTCATTGTTGGAGAAGGTTCAGTTGCAAGAAATAGAAACCCACCAAAGCTGGGTCATAGCAGGGGATATTGTCAGGATACAGGGGAACCCACAGAAGCCAGTCATAGAAAATAGTACCAAGACTCATGGGCCAGGAGAGCCCTTTCTCTGGGTCCTATGGTGTCATCTTTGTTTCTTGGCACGTGTTTCTATCTCCTCTTGCAGACAACCTTCTTTTTGCACATATCTTAGTCTTTCCTCACCCCCAACTTCTATTTCTACACAATCTTGTGCTGTTTTGTCACCATCTTAGTCCCTAGCTCCTCAAGACCTTATAGTTTCTTTATCTAAATCCATGTGAACATAGTTTCTATAAGGTAAGGTATCCCTTACCTGGAAATTTCAGGAGAGAATCTAATTGGCTTAGCTGAGCCACGGTGCCCACCTCTGGATCTGTCAACTGTTTGTAGGACGTAGGGGGTCACCTCATGCCTGCCTAGACCCTCCCTCATCAGATGGAGCTGTGGGTGGGAGGCACTTCTAAAGAAATGGGTGTGTCTGGGGAACCCCTCAACCCAAATGTCTCTCACACTGTTTTTACATCCCTTGTCTCAATCCTCCCAGAGGCAGAGGATTTCTGAGACTCAGAGAGGGGAGGGGCTTGGCCAGGGTCACACAGCAAGTCTGGGCAGAGTTCAGCAGAGATTTCCAGGCCGGTGGGATCTGCTTCTTCTCTAACCTTTAGCTGTGTATCTGAGTAGGGCTGATCCTGGTGGAACGCTGGGCTCTGAGACCTTCTGTCTCCCACTACTGTTCATCTTTTCTCAGGGTCCCCCTGGAAACCTAGGAATTCCAGGCGTCCCAGGATCTGATGGCCCTCCGGTAAGAACTGGGAGCTGGAAGAAGGAGGAAGAAGAATGAGGAGACTTGGGAATTTGGATGGTCAAATCTCGGTCTCTGACAAGTTTGAATGTTTTCTCCCCAGGGTCACCCAGGCCATGAAGGTCCCACGGGAGAGAAAGGGGCCCAGGTGAGTGACCTGAGAAAGGCTGGGTTGGGAATGAAGGTTGGTACTCAGGGGCTGATGAGGAGAGAGAGGAGGGCACTGAGCACATGGAGGGGGGAGGACAGGATGGCACTGATCTTATCTCCATCTCAGGGTCCACCAGGATCGGCAGGTCCTCCGGGCTATCCTGGACCTCGGGGTGTAAAGGTAGGTGATGCTTGGGGCCTGCAGGTAAGGGGTGATTCATCAGCATTGGCTTTGGAGACCAGCTCCATCAGAAACTTCTGCATGTGGGATGAAAGGACTCAGTCTGCCAGGCAAGGTGTAGTGGGAGTGGGGTTTGAATCTGACTGACAATATATAGAAGTGTGTGTGTTACTTTGGAGCCCAACAGCCACAGGACAGCATTACAGCGTGGTTGTTGCCTTGTAGTTGAGGACAGTTAAGCCATTAGAGGCTGAACCCATTTTGCTGTAAGCACACACGCCACATCCAAGTACAGGTCAGCACATTGTAGTCAAGCAGATGGTTGTGTTTTAACTCAAGCCCAGAGCCACACGATCTATGAGCACGGTGATGCTGGGACGAGCTGAGAGCTGTACTGTGGCTAAATAGAGGTGCACTGTTGACCAAGGGCAGGGACATTGGAATTCACATCTATATGGTAGCTGAGTCCAGTTACATTGTAGCCAAGTGTAGGTACAGTGTTACCGGTGGTCTAGGAACAGAATTTGGTAGTAGCCAAGAGCTGATTAATCACATTTTTGCGTTGTATAGCCAAGGAGGTGGCTACACCTTTGGGTGTCCAAACTCAGAGTTACATTGTAGTCATGCATAGTTATAGATAGTTGAAGCCTAGGTTGTAGCTGAGTCTAGTTACGTTGCAGCCAAGGCCAGAGAATCATTGTAGCCAAGGTTGGTTACATTGTGGTCAAGTGAATTGCCCTGTGGCCAAAGACAGTCACACTATTGTCAAAACACATAGTTATATTGTATCCAAGTGCAATGTCATTGTAGTCACTGAGCTCAGTTACGCTGTGTCTCCCTGTGGCTTGAAATAGTCAAGCTGTTGTCAAAACATATAGTTATATTGTATCCAAGTACAATTTCATTGTAGTTGCTGAGCTCAGTTACGTTGTAGCCAAGAGCAGCTTCCCTGGCTGCCGGAGCCCAGACTTTGGTGTGAGGAGCATCTGGGCTTGCACTGAGCCATGCACAGACTCGCCTTGTTGCCAGGCACAGAGTCGCATTGTAGTCAGCACAATGAGGAACATTCCTTTGCCTTTAGAATGAGTCTCTGGCCTGGAATGTTCATCTTCCTTCTCCTGCCAGAAGGAACTGTGGACACAGTGTCCCTGGGAGACAGGAATCAATTACTGGGAAATTTGGCTTTCCCTGCACACCCCCACACAGATGACCTTGGGAGACAGCCAGTGGGTAGGGGCGGGGGAGAGGCAGCCTGTTGTACATCACATTAGCAGGCTTTGGGGAAAGGTTACTTCCTCTGAGGCTGCCCCCCTACTCCCAACCAACATCCTCTTAGGACTGTCCTGGCTGTTTCGGGGCATGGGACTGAGTTTGAGGCCCTTCATGAGCAGGGAGGGACCTGAGAGCTTTTTTATTTTACAGGGTACCTCTGGCAACCGGGGCCACCAGGGGGAGAAAGGAGAGAAGGTGAGAAGGGATGGGGTTCCTGGGGAGGGGAGAGCCCTAATAATGGGACTCTGGCTGTGTCCCTTCCCTGAAACCCTGACCTCTGACCTCTGCACTCTCTCTCACCCAGGGAGAGGATGGCTTCCCAGGCTTCAAGGGTGATGCGGGGCTTAAAGGCGATTGGGTAAGACAATCTTCAGATGAGGGGCTGGTGGGTCTAGGGGAGATAGGGAGAAGGTGAGCTGGAGCTAAGGTAGCGGGCTGGAAGGAGCAGGAATGACAAAGGACTGATATTAGGGCGTCTCCTTTCTATTCCAGGGGCAACCCGGACCCCCAGGTCCCCGAGGAGAGGATGGTCCTGAAGGGCTGAAGGGGCAGGAGGGGCTGGCTGGCGAGGAGGGCCCTCCAGGCTCAGCTGGGGAGAAGGTGAATGGACCTTGGTCACCCCCTCCAGCTTCCCAACCTGCAGTCCAGGTGTTCCCGGGGCCCTTTGCCTCTGCCCTCTCCTCTTTTACCTCTGACCTCAGGAGGCTGCTACCACATTTACCATCTCCTTTAATTCCTCAGCTCAGCATTAAAGCAATTCCATGCACATTATCTTATTTTTATCCGCATAGCCACCACATGCAATAGGCATTTTTCTCCCCATTTTACAGACAAGGAAACTGAGATTTGGAGTGGTTGAATGACCCACCCAAGGACATGTCTGTAGCCTGGCAGGAGTCAGGGCTTGAACTTATGTGTCCCTGAATCCCATCCTACTGCCCCTTCCACCATGCCCCAGTCATCTTGTCCTTCCCCTTTGACCTCCTGGTTGTAATTTCTGACCTTTGTCTCATAATCTCTCCACAGGGCAAGCTTGGGGTACCAGGTCTCCCAGGTTACCCAGGACGTCCAGGCCCTAAGGTAAGAAGCTAGGGGGCTGAGGCTGGGCAAGTGCAGAGTTCAGAGACTGATTAACATCTGGGGGTCCAGGCTGTGGTCTGGGGGTTGAGTTGTCCATCCCATGGGCCATTGAGAGACAGTCTAAGATGTGGGCTTTGGCATCAGACAGATTTGGGCTCAAATACCCACCCCTTAGCTGCTAAGTGACCTTGGCCAAGTCTCTCGAGCCCATTTTCTCAGTTGCAAAAAGGAGATACCAGTAGTATTTACCTCATCAATTTGATTATAATAACCTTGGTGATTTTAATAATAAAACTGTAGGATCCTTCTTGTTTGGTACGATTGAGGTTGGTTCAAACAAAGTCAATAAGGATGAGAATCATAAAAATTACACATCTTACATATCTTGAATTAATTATAACATAATAAAGTGTACTTATATAAAAATGTACGTCTGTCTGCCAATGTTTTGATGGACGAGGCTACAGTTTAGACACGTCTTTCTGCCTAAACCACACCCATATTACATCACTGATGATTTATAGTTTTTATTTATATAAAGTGGAGCAGAAACTCAAAGACACTTGGGAAGAAATCTGAATGCAGAATCCTTCCAGAGTTCTACACTTTTGCCATCTAATTTAACAGTGATTTTTTTTCAGTGACTTCCTTTTATATGGGGTCTTCTCCATTTCACTTAGATTTCACAGACATGGCTCTTTTCCTTTCTACCTCTCATCAGCTTTTGTCAACTTTTATTAAGTCACATGACTCCAATACCAAGGGCAACTGACATAAACAGGTTTGGAAATAAACTCAACCATAGCTAAGAATAGAACTCACCAAGTGGAAGAAGTTCATGGGAGTTAGAGTGAAGCCTCCCAGCCAAGACCCATCGCCATGTCTTGGGCATGAAGCAAAGCATTACAGGAGGCATGCTGTGTTGGTTAAGTTGAGGTCAGTGTCTTGGTCAGCTCGGGCTGCTCTAACAAAAATACCTTAGACTGGGTGGCTTAAACAACAGAAATTTATTTCTCACAGTTCTGGAGGCTGGAAGTCTGAGATCAGAGTGCCAGCATGGTTGGGTTATGGTGAGGGCTGTCTTCCAGGTTTACGGATGACTGTCTTCTCTCTGTGTCCTCACATGGCAGCGTGGGGGGGGGGGGACGGAGAGGGAGATCTAGTCTCCAGCCTCCTCCTCGCCTTATAAGGGCACTGATCCCATTCATGAAGGCTCTACCAGCACGACCTGCTCACCTCCCAAAGGCCCCCCCTCCAAATACCATCACACTGGGGATTAGGGCCTAAACATATGAATTCGGGGGGTACACAAACGTTCAGTCCATGGCAGTGAGTAATCGTCATCATAAATAACAATGACAGCTCACATTTCTTGAGCAATTACTATCTGTCAAAGACCGTGTAAAACACTGTTCACACATTATCCTATTTAATCCTTGCCAAAACCGTGTGAGGGAGGTATTGTTGGTATCCCCAGGCTGCAAACAAGGAGATTGGTGCTCAGAGGGGCTAAGCCATTTGTCCAGGGCCACACAGCTAGTCCAGTGGTGGATCTGGGATTCAAAACACAGTGGGACATGGGAAGAGATATCAGAGCCAATGATATCTTCCCCCAGGTGGAAGGAGGTTGCCTCCAAGATGGGCAGGACAGCATGGACTGGAGTCAGTTAGTTAACAAATACTGAGTAAGGACCCACCACATGCCAGGCAGTGGGGAATAAGACTGGAGTGCTATGTCTTAGTGGGGAATACAGACACTGAATAAGTAAGCAAGTGAACGAGGTTATTTCAATAAAGTACTATTTGTATTGAAAATAAAATAAGATAACGTGATAGACAGAGGGTGACTTGGAGGATGTGGTCATCAGGATGGTGGCAGAAGGCCTCCCTAAGGAGTGACATCTGAATGAGATCTAAATGGTGAGGAGTAGCAGGGTCTGCGGGGACCTGAGAGAAGAGCATTTTAGGCAAAGGGAGCAGCCAGTGTAAAGGCCCTGAGGCATGAGTGTACTGGTGTGTCCAAGGAGCATTGAGGAGACCAGCGTGGCTGCAGTGGAGTGAGCAAGTGGGGAGAGTGGGGAAAGAGGAGGGCAGAGAGCTGCCCTGGAGGAGGCCGGGGCTGGAAGGACCAAAGAAGCTTCTGGAATCAGTGGCCTGGAAGGCCTGAAAGGATGGAGTGGCTGAATGGAGTGAGGGGCCAACTTTGCCCACCACCCACTCCTCACCCCAGCTCTTCTCTCTGATTCTCTCCACTCAGGGATCTATTGGCTTTCCTGGGCCCCTGGGACCATTAGGAGAGAAAGGGAAGCGGGTGAGTTGTGATCCAGGGGTCAGGGGAGAGGGAAGGGCTTGCGTGAGTGGAACAGCGTGTGTGCTGTGCGTGACAGCAGGTGGGCCCCTGAGTGGCTGTGTCTATGTCTGGAAGCACTTGCACGCACACATATTCCCGTGTGCAATGCAGGGCACATGCTGGTGACCCCATCTGGCATCACAGCTCACTTGCCTGTATGTACATATGTGTGTGTGCAGCCCGTCTGCTTCTCAATGCAGATCAGAAGAGGTCTGGAGGCTGCAGCCTGTGGGCCCATGCCTGGGTGAACAAGAGACTGAGCCTGCATGTGCGTTGTGTGACTGTGGGCATGCGTGTGTGCAAGGGGCATGTAATGTGTGTGAAAGGATATGGATATACACACGTGCATGTATTTCTGTGTACACTGAGTGATTCTGTATACACGCATGCGTTGTCTTGTTATGTGTGCACTGCAGCTGTGTAAATGGACGTTGTGTATATGCACATGAGTGTATGTATACTGCTGTGTTTATAGGACTGTGTCCTCACATGAATCCATGCATGTATGTGTTTACATTGGGTGTAAATGTGTGCAAGGGACATATTACATGACAAGCTTGGCATGTCCACCTGGGCTGTGTATTGCCCAAAGCATGCCATGATGGCATACATCATGTGTCCATACCATGCAGCTGTGATAAATAGGTGTCCATGTGGGCGAATATGCTTGTAGGTGTGGAGCATATAGGTGCAATCATACATGTAATTGGGGATCTGTGATCTTTGTAGGGTTGTGTGTGTCTAAGTCGTGTTTATGTGTGTGTGTGAATGAAAGTGTGGCAGCCGTCCTTCTAGGTCTGTGACTGGATGCATTTGTGTGTTTGTGTCATGTCTTTGCACCGTAACTCTCTTCTGCTGCCCCCTCACCTGATCTATTTTCCAGGGGAAGGCGGGGCAGCCAGGCCTGGAAGGAGAGCGGGGACCACCAGTAAGAAAATGGGGAGCTCCCCCCACCCCACTGGGCCTTGGGGGACAGGGCTGGGAGGAGGGGCTGTGAGAGGAGAGGTGGTGGGGAGGTCGTGAGTGGGAAGGAAAGAGGGTTTGGGTTATGTCAGTGTCCCCGGTGGGGCAAGAGAAGGGGTCACGGAGGGTGGGGACTGGAGGATTCGGTCTCATCTCCCAGGTCCCCCACCCTCTCAGTTCTAATCTTTGTTTCTTTCTCTTCAGGGCTCCCGTGGAGAGAGGGGGCAACCTGGTGCCACGGGGCAGCCAGGCCCCAAGGTATGGGGTGGGTGTGATCAGGCCTCTGTGCAGACCTTCTGCTGCAGGCTCACCAAGTCCCTCCCAGCTGAGGTTGTTCTGCAGCCTGAGTCTCATTCATTCTGTCCTAGGGCGACGTGGGCCAGGACGGGGCCCCCGGGATCCCTGGAGAAAAGGTAAGTGTGTGTGTGTGTGTGTGTGTCTGTGTGTGCGTGTGAGATTCTGGGGGGGGAGACAAGCCCAGTAGGTGGGCAGACACAATAACACAGAATGTGGAAAGAGCGCAGCCTCTGTTGCCAGAGGCTTCTTCAAGTCCTAACTCTGACACTCACCTGCTGTGTGACCCTGGGTGAGTCACTTAACCTCTCTGTGCCTCAGTGTCTCCCGCTATAAGATGAGGATAACCACAGTCCCTGCCCCAAGGGCTGCAGTGGCGAATGAAATGACTGCGTGCAGAGTGCTTGGCCCCATGCCCCACATGCAGAAAGCACTTAGTATGTGTCAGCTCTTGTCATGATGTGGGGCTCAGGGCGGCTGGGCAGGAGGGATGAGATGATGACTTCTGGCTCCCTTTCAGGGCCTCCTGGGTCTGCAAGGCCCTCCTGGATTCCCAGGGCCAAAGGGTCCCACTGTGAGTGAGCTCACTCTAATTGGGGGGTGGGTAGGAGGGGGAGCCAGGGAGAGGGGAGGCCTCTTATTTGTGCCTTAACTCTCTCCCACCTCATCCCCTAGGGCCCCCAGGGAAAAGACGGGCGACCTGGGCACCCTGGACAGAGAGGAGAATTGGTGAGTGACCCCTTGACCTCTGACCCCTGACCTGATTAGGCTCTCCATTTCTTCCTCCCCGTGTGACACCCCCTTTTAATTTTTCTCCCCAGGGCTTCCAAGGTCAGACAGGCCCACCTGGACCAGCTGGTGTCGTGGGTCCTCAGGTCAGGGTAGACCCCACAAGTCTCCCTGGTTTTGCCCCAGGTGGGGGGTACTTAAGGTGGGTCAGACAGACCCCCACCCTCAGCCACCTCCGTTCAAGATGAGCCTTCTTCCTTTCCAGGGAAAGACGGGAGATGCAGGGCCTCTGGGTGAGAGGGGGCCCCCAGGCCCCCCTGGACCTCCAGGTGAACAAGGTCTTCCGGGCCTGGAAGGCAGAGAAGGGGCCAAGGTGAGACCCTGCCCAGTGGGAGATCTCGGTTGAGCGGCCCCAAAGGTCCCTCAACGGCCCCACGCCCACTCGAGGCTCAGAATGAGCCCCACAGGGGGGGGGCTTGGACTCACAGATGGGGGGAGACACCCCTTCTCTGGAGCCTGACCTTTGTCCTCTGCACTCCTGCAGGGGGACTTGGGACCACTGGGACCCGTTGGAAAGGAAGGGCCCCCTGGACTCCGGGGCTTCCCTGGCCCCAAAGGAGCCCCCGGGGACCCCGTGAGTATCCTCTGCAGCCCCTCCTGCATGTGCCTGGCTGGGCTGTGAAGCGGAGAGGAAAAGGGGGGGCTCTGGAGAGGGACATGGCGGTGAATCCTGGGTGGCCTCAGCACCCAGGAAGGGGGTAGGAACTGTGAGCCCCCTAGAGACAGGACCTGGAGGCACCCTTGGGGGCGGGGTCTCTTGACTGTGACTCATCTCCTTCCTCAGGGACCTACTGGGTTGAAGGGTGACAAGGGCCCCCCGGGGCCCATCGGGGCCAACGTAAGTGTAACACCCTTGCTGGGTGGGCGGCAGGGTGGAGGGGCCTCGGGGCATCTGGGGAGCTGGGCATTGTCATGATTAAGTCCACTATTTGGGGACTCAGACAGGCCTGGGTCACACCCAGCTCTGCCACTCATTGGCAGAGCTATCCTGTCACTCCTAGACCCTCAGTTTCCTCATCTGTAACACAGCCCCATCTCAGAGATTATCAGAGATCTCAATGAGATGACCCGTCTGCCACATACTTACCTGTGTGCCAGACATCAGCCTATAAAAACCTCCTTTCTCCTGGGGCTTACATTCTGGTCGGAGAGACAAGATCAGCCATGATGAATGCCACGAAGCAAACCAGTGCAGAGAATGTGGAGTTTGGGGAAAAGCAGCTGAAATTGGCTGGTGAGGGAGGGCCTCCCGAGAAGCTGAAGTTTGAACTGAGACCTGAGGCAGTGAGGGAGGAGCCACGGGGATGTGTGGAGGAACAGCAATGTAGGCAGGGGGAACAGCCAGTGCAAAGGCCCTGAGGCTGGACTGTGTCTGGCATGATGGAGAAACAGCCAGGAGGCTCATGGCTGGAAGGGGATGAGCGAGGGGGAGAGAGGGAGGAGGTGAGGGCAGAGAGGGGCCGGGGGCAGGTCGTGCAGGGCCGTGTGGGCAGCCAGGAGGACTTCTCTTTTCCTCCTGGTGAGGTGGGAGCCATGGAGGGCTGTGGGCAGAGGAGGGACATGCCCTGACTCAGGCGTTCACAGCGCCCTCTGGCTGCTGTGTGGGGAACAGATTGGATACGTCTAGTAACCACCTGAGTGCCTGGCGGCTTGAAAACCCTCCATAAACGAGAACCACAGCTGTTGCTATTTTTCCCGACCCCTCACCCCCGTTCTCAGGGCCCCCCTGGGGAGCGCGGTCCTGTGGGCCCGGCAGGAGGCATTGGGCTCCCCGGCCAGAGTGGAGGCCAAGGCCCTGTTGGCCCCGCAGGCGAGAAGGGGTCCCCGGTAAGTGCCTGCCCACCCCATTCCTCAGGCATCCTCAGGACCCACTCCTGCCCTGACCCCTGACTCCCCACCCACTCCCCCCTCAGGGCGAACGTGGTCCCCCTGGCCCCACGGGCAAAGACGGGATCCCAGGGCCCTTGGGGCTTCCAGGACCTCCTGGAGCTGTGGGGCCTTCTGGCGAGGAAGGGGACAAGGTGAGAGAGGGTTCGTGGAGAGGGGGGCTGGGGGAGGCTGGGGGTAGGAGGAGGCCGGGTCCTGCCTCACCATGTTTCCTCTGCAGGGAGAAGTGGGCGCCCCGGGTCACAAAGGAAGCAAAGGCGATAAGGGGGATGCGGTGAGTGGGGCAGGGGGTGGTCCTCGGGGAGGGGAGAGGGATGTGGAGTGTGGGCGGGGGAGGCCACAGAGCTTGCTGCCTTCCTGAGCCCCATCTCGACACCGGCAAGCAACAGAAGCCACTCCAGCTGCCTGGAATAACGGGGCCAACCGCAGACAGAGTCGCTGGGGCCCCAGGGGACGGGGGGCACTGAGGTGTCCTGTGCCCAGTTTCCCTCCAGGCCTCAGCTGCAGCGCCCGGCACCAGGGGGCCAGCTGGGTCCCTGGGCTGGTGGGACTTCTGGGGAAACGTCCTGGCGGGCCAAGCTTAGGACAGATGCTGTGTCTGATTCCACCAGTTGGTGGCTAGGAAGACAGGGTCGGGGGATGCAGCTGTCACTCCTGGTGGGGAGAGTGCTCAAGGGGGCAGTGATTGACATCTCTAGTACCCCCCCATCTTGAACTTGAGGGGCTTTTGACTCTGTTCCCTCCCCCAGGGCCCGCCTGGACCAACAGGAATACGGGGTCCTGCCGGAGTCCCAGGACCCCCAGTGAGTACTTCTGGCTTTGTGACTGTCCTCTGGAGCCCTGATGGGAAGGGACGGTGTCCTCCGCCTGGACTCAAGCCCAAATTCAACCCCAACCCTGATCTATCCCTTCACACTGACGCCCAACATGAGCTCACCCCAGAATCTGACTCAATCCCAACCTGAACCCCAACCCTGAAGCCCATCACAGCCCCCATCCCAATCCCAACCCATTCCTTATCTTCAAGTCCCACGTTAGCTGAACCTCACCCAGTCCTACACTTGACCCCAACCCTGACCCACCCTCCAATGTTGACCCCAAACCTGAACTCACACTCTGAATCTGACCTGGGCCCCAACCTCAAACCCAACCCTAGATTGCATCTCAACCCCATCTGAACCCTGCTCACGACCTTGACCTCGACCCGAACTAGACTCGCCACCCAACGCCCATCTCAAAACGTTGACTCCAACCCTTGACTTCATTCCCAAATTCTGACCCACTCCCCAACTTCAAACCCAACCCTGACCCTCCCCCAACTTAATCCCAACCCTGACCCCAACTCTTAACCTCAATCCTGACATTGACCCTAAGCAGATCTTCAACCCTTGACCCAGACCCTAACTGTGCCCACCCCTGTCCTTCCTCCAGGGAGCAGATGGGGCTCAGGGGCGCCGGGGACCCCCGGGCCTCTTTGGGCAGAAAGGAGATGATGGAGTAAGAGGCTTCGTAGGGCTGATTGGCCCCCCTGGCCTGCAGGTGGGTGTCTGAGTTTGGGGGTATGGTCTCTGGTTCCTCCCACCTTGTGCCCCAATCTTCCTTCTTTGTTCCACAGGGGCTGCCAGGCCCTCCTGGAGAAAAAGGGGAGGTCGGAGACGTGGGGTCCATGGTATGGACAACAGGGGAGGTGGGAGGGGGAGGGGCAGGATGGAGGTGGCCATTAGATCGATTTGGGGGGGGTCACAGGGCACATAGTCATTTTAAGGGTCATGCGGGTCACCAGCATCTAAGTTGGTGTTTGTGGTTACTGGCGTCTTTGTAGGCGCCATGGGGTCACTGGATGCTCTTCTGACTGTCCCACAGGGTCCCCATGGAGCTCCAGGCCCTAGAGGTCCCCATGGCCCCAGCGGATCAGAGGTGAGGACACGGGGGTGCCCGGGATGCCTCAGAGGTGGGATATCCACTTCCCAAGAAGGGGCTGTTGGGATCTCACAGTCCTATCTCTACCCCTTGCTGTCTCTCTAGGGCCCCCCAGGGCTGCCCGGAGGAGTCGGTCAGCCAGGAGCTGTGGGTGAGAAGGTGAGAGAGAGGGGCAGGGAGCTGCCCAGGGAGGGGGAGGTACAACCAGTCCTGCTCCGGGGGGGGGGGCTGTTCTGGGGAGCCCCTCCCTGTCTTTCAGGATGGGACCTCTCCCTACTCTGACTTTTGCCTCCTGCAGGGTGAGCCAGGGGAGGCTGGAGATCCAGGACCCCCAGGGACCCCCGGCATCCCTGTGAGTCACTGTATCCTGTGCCCCCATCTCAGGGAACCCCTGACCCCTGGGCATCTGGGGCCCCCTTGACCTCTCCACAGTCCTAGATCACTCGTTGACCCAGGGCATCCCTGGTTATCTTGATGACAGAGCCCTGGAAGGTCTCAGATAGGGCTGCTGTGTACAGTTCTCCAGGCTGTACACTGCACAAGTCTGTGGGTCCGAGGGGGCAGGCGGGGCTCAGATCCAAACCTCGACCCCTGGCTTGGGGATGACCTTCCCAGAGGGCCCCTTTTCTAATTCATTCCAGGGTTGCACATGGGGAGACCATCCTTGCCCATGACCTCTGGCAACTGGACCATCCTGACCTCTAACTCCTATAGGTCCTAGATCCCTTTGACCTCTGACCTTTGGGCAGCCTAGGCTTCTCTGACCCCTGACCCCAGGAAAGTCCCAGACCACCCAGATTCCTGAGTCCAGGTATGCTAACCCTGGACCTCTGGAGAGTCCAGGCTATTCTGACCTCTGACCTCTATTTCCACAAAGGGACCCAAGGGAGAAGTGGGTGAAAAGGGGGACTCAGGCCCGTCTGGGGCTGCTGGAGCCCCAGGCAAGAAAGGTCCCCCTGGAGAGGATGGAGGCAAAGGGAACGTGGTGAGTCCTGGGGGAGGTGGAGGCAGAGATGGGGGAGGGGCACTCGTGTCTACTCCAACCTGCTCCCCGACTTCTAGCCAGGGCCCCCTCCTCCAATGTACTGATTCCACGAGCAACCCAGAACATGGATGAATGAATGAACGATTGAATGAATGAATGAACGCAAAAATACAGTGGTTACACATCATTGTATGAGGTGAACTCGCTTCCACATGGAATCACTCTGGTGATTCTGGAAAGGGCCAGGTTGAGACTGATGCTGGTCAGAGCTGGGGCCGCTGTGGGATTCGGGGTCAGGCGGAGACTGAGACCCTCCCCCCATAGCGACACGGCTCGGGGTGGGAGGGAGGGCAGGGAGGAGCTTTGGAGTCTGTGGGACCTTGATTTTGCTCTGTTCCTTTTTGGAGGGTCAGTTCTATCTGAGTCCCCAGCTGGGAGGCTGCTGGCAGGCTAAAATGAGATGGTGCACAGAACATTCTCAGCTCCGTGCCTGCATGCATTAAACACGAGAATGTTCCCTCTCCCGGGGCAGGGATTGTGTATTGTGTTCACTAATGTTTCCCCAGCAACCAGGACTGTGCCTGGGCAGTCCATCTGTGAAATGAATGAATGAGTGCTCCCTAATTCAGAGATGTGATTATTCGCCATTCTGTGTTCCAGGGCCCCACAGGGCTCCCAGGAGATCTGGGACCCCCCGGAGACCCTGGAGTTTCGGTGGGTGTGAGCTCTCCTTCCCCCTACCCGGCATATGCCCTAATTCTGTCCCCACCTCCCCACCCCCCACAGACCTGGGCAAGGCCTCACTCCCAAATTCTCCTGTGCCCCCATGACCCCTCCTGACTCTGTCTCCCCCCCACCCTGCAGGGTCTAGATGGCTCCCCAGGGGAGAAGGGAGACCCCGGTGATGTTGGGGGACCGGTGAGTGGGGGAACAGAGGACGTGGTGCCGGGAGAGGGAGTTGGGGCTGGTGAGTGGGTGAATTGGGGGGCCGGAGGAGAGAGATACCCAGGGCTCCTGTAGATGCTCCTGCTTTGCTTCCTGGGGCATCGTCGTGAACGTGAGCATCTCGAGGGAGGAGGCGGGAGTGGCTGGTGCTGGGGTGATGTTTGCGGAAGGCTGTCTTTGGGTCAAAGGCATCCTGAAAGGTAGTCATGCTCAACCGTCATTAGCTGATGCCATCCTGGTGCTGTTATGATCTCCTCAGGGTCCACCTGGCGCTTCTGGGGAACCCGGCCCCCCTGGGCCCCCTGGTAAGAGGGTGAGTGATGACCTGCCTCCTGGCTGCCCTGACTTCACCTTGTCCCACTCAGCCTCACAGGCCCCCACCCACCCCACAGGGGACCCCCATTCACCCCCACAGGGGACCCCACTCACAGCCACAGTCCCCCACTCAGCCCCACAGGCCCCTACTCACCCCTACAGGGGGCCCCCACTCATCCCTACAGGCCCCCCTCACCCCCACAGGGGACCCCACTCACCCCCACCGGCCCCACTCACCCCCACAGTCCCCCACTCACCCCCACAGGCCCCTACTCACCCCCACAGGCCCCTACTCACATTCACAGGCCCCACTCACCCCCACAGGCCCCCACTCACACCACAGGCCCCTACTCACCCCCACAGGCCCCTACTCACCCCTACAGGCCCCTACTCACATTCACAGGCCCCACTCACCCCCACAGGCCCCCACTCACACCACAGGCCCCTACTCACCCCCACAGGCCCCTACTCACCCCTACAGGCCCCTACTCACATTCACAGGCCCCCAGTCACCCCTACAGGGGCCCCCACTCACCCCACAGGCCCCTACTCACCCCCACAGGGGGCCCCCACTCATCCCTACAGGCCCCCCTCACCCTCGCAGGGGACCCCCACTCACCGCCACAGGCCCCCACTCACTCGCATAGGCCCCCCTCACGCTGTCTGTCCCTCCTCAGGGTCCGTCGGGCCGCATGGGTCGAGAAGGCAGAGAAGGGGAGAAAGGTGCCAAGGTGAGTGTCCCCCCCGCCCAGGGTGAGGTCCCTGCCCTGACCCCTCACCAGCAGTTGGGCCCTCAGAATGGGGAGGGGGCCTGTGACCACCACAGGTGCCCAGTTCCCTCCCCTCCCCTGCTGGTTCCTGCCTGGGGGTCAGGAGGTAGGTACCCCCTGACTCCCTCTGCCCCCTCCCTTGCCCCTGTCCGTTACAGGGGGAGCCAGGTCCTGACGGGCCCCCAGGGAGGACAGGCCCAGTGGGGGCTCGAGGGCCCCCTGGGCGTGTCGGGCCTGACGGTCTTCCAGGCATCCCCGGCCCTGTGGTGAGTGCGGCGGGAATAGGGACGGGGCGGGGGTGGGATCAGGCCCTCCCTGTGCCCCCGCCTTGTCACTTCTCATCACAGTCGGAGGAGCTGACCCTGGGGGGGATGGGGGCGTCCACACTGGGTTCTGGCAGAGTGCGGCCCTTCCACGTTCTGCTTCGTCCTAGGGTGAACCAGGCCTCCTGGGACCTCCCGGACGGATAGGCCCTCCCGGCCCCCTGGTAAGAGACCTCTTTGCCCCTGAGGTCCTGGCACTGGGAACCACCCTGGGCATCCAGTGACTGTCTAGTGACCATGGGTGCTGATGGTGCAGGCTGACTCCTCGTGACTGTCCATCTGATGGTCCACCCTGACCATCCACGCTAACCGTCTATTCTGACTGTTCATCTTGATGGTCTACACTGACCACCCACACTGATGGTCCATCTTGATGGTCTACACTGCCCACCCACACTGACCACTCATCTTGGTGGTCTACACTGATCACCCACACTGACCCTCCATCTTGGTGGTCTACACTGATCACCCACACTGACCCTCCATCTCGATAGTCTACAGTGATCACTCACTCTGACCTTCCATCTTGATGGTCTACAGTGATCACTCACTCTGACCCTCCATCTTGATGGTCTACACTGACCATCCAACACTGACCCTCCATCTTGGTGGTCTACACTGACCACCCACACTGATGCTCCATCTTGGTGGTCTACACTGATCACCCACACTGATCTTGACCACTGACCATTCACATTGGCCATCCTCCAACCAACCCCTTCATTCGTCTCTGCTGACCTTCCTCTCTGCTGACCATCCCCATGACCACATCCTTGGTGATTCCCACTTGAAATCTGGGTAATTTCCCATTTGACCACTCCCAGTCACCCACATGGACCTTGAGGTTTCATCTTTGAGTCCCACCCACTGACCCTCACTCTCTTTCCAGGGGCCCTCCGGCCTCCCAGGGCTGAAGGGAGATGCCGGCCCCAAGGGGGAGAAGGTAAGGATACCTCCTTCCATGCTTCTCGCCACCATTTGCCTCCATCTCCTCCACCTTTACCTCCCTCCCCGGCCACAGGGCTGGGAGATTGGGGTCTCCTCTGCTCCCAAACTCATCACTCCAAGGCTCCCAGCACCCCTCTTCTTCCCCGACACGTGCCTCTTTTGTCCTCCAGGGCCACATCGGATTAATTGGCCTCATCGGCCCCCCTGGCGAGGCCGGTGAGAAGGGGGATCGGGGGTTGCCAGGCGTGCAGGGCCCCCTTGGCCCCAAGGGAGAACCTGTGAGTGTGTGTCCTGCCCCGAGTGGGAAGAATGTGTTCCAAGGAGAGGGTGGGTGGGGAGCCAGAAAATGCGACTTGTTTGAAGACTGTGGGTGTGGGGGTTTGGGGAGCCTGGGTCTGAGGAAAATGGGGGAGACTTGCAGTTTTAAGGCTGTGTCTGGGGTTTGGGGTCTTCTTTTGAGGGGACTGGAGGCTTGTGTGGGGGATGTGTTTGGACCATAGGATGAACCCCATCAACGATGACCCTGATGTCCTTTCTCCAGGGTCCCCCTGGTCCCGTGGGCTCTCTGGGTCACCCTGGGCCTCCGGGCGTGGCGGTGAGTACAAGGGGTTTGTGGGGTGGGGTCACCTTCGTGGGCCAGGCCAGGACTCCAGCTCTCCCTGTCTCTACCCCACCCCACAGGGTCCTGCAGGACAGAAGGGCTCAAAGGGGTCCCCGGTGAGTACTCGCTGTTCCCCTGGGCTCCCACATCCCCGCTCCCCACCCCTTCCACTTCACCAGAACCCTCGACGCCTCTGCATTCATTCATTCATTTATTTATTCAATCACGTATTCAACAAACATTTATTCAACACCTACCACGTATTTCATCAAATCTAAGACGCCGTCAATTGTAAGAGGCACTATTATTTTATAAACTGCTATGAAAGAAAACAATTCTGCCAGTAAACTAAGACTTGCCAGAGATGTTAAGATGCTGATTTCAGAGATGTTAAAATATGGAAAGAAAATGTGTGTTCTATGCTTGCTGCTGAAAATTGCATGACCCTCCCCCAGGGTGTGTGTGTGTGTGTGTGTGTGTGTGTGTGTTGGCGGGAAGGGGTCTCCATAGACAGAGTTCACCCCCAAGTGACTTCTCCCTACAGGGATCCCTCGGTCCCCGTGGAGACACTGGACCCCCAGGCCCCCCCGGCCCCCCGGTGAGTTCCCCAGGGACTGTGTTGGAGCATCAGCCCTGGGTCCCCCAGTGCCCAGAACTGGGCGGGGCACACACCGGGCGGTCAGGGGATATAGGTGGGGAGGGAGGTGCCTCGAAAGCTGTGTGGGGGAGAGTTGGGGGGCCTCCACCGGGCCTCTGACCGGGTCTTGTCTCTGCTCTGTCTCCCCGACCCCATCTCTCTCTCCTTGCATCTCTCTCCATCTCTTGCATCTCTCTGGACCTTTCTCTGTCTCCACCTCAAATCGTCTTCCACTATTTTATCTCTCTCTCTGCTTTCTTTGCCTGACCTGTTGTTCTGTATCTTTTATTGTCTTAACTACCTTGGCCTCTCCCCATCCCTGAGTCTGTATGTCTCTCTCCTTCCTGCGTGTCTCTCTGTCTCTCTCTGCCTATCTCCCCCGTCCCTGTCTGTATCTCTCTCTCCCCTTTCTCATCTCCCCCGACTGCTGTGTCTCTCTGCCTCCCGTGTCTCTCTCTCATCTCTGCCTGTCTCTCCCTCTCCCATCTCCGCTCTTCTCCTCCCTCCCCACCTCTGCTCAGGGTCCCTCTGCGGATCTGCACGGGCTGCGCCGGCGCCGGCGCTCGGCGCCAGAGGCCCCGGAGGGCGGCCTGGAGGAGGTGCTGGCCTCGCTCACGTCGCTGAGCTTGGAGCTGGAGCAGCTGCGGCGCCCTCCGGGCACGGCGGAGCGTCCGGGCCTCGTGTGCAGCGAGCTGCACCGCAACCACCCGCAGCTGCCGGACGGTGAGGTCCGGCCCCTTCCCCGGGCGGGCGGGGAGCCGTCGGGTCCCGCCGCCGCTCACCCGCCCGCCTGGCTCTGCGGCAGGGGAATACTGGATTGACCCCAACCAGGGCTGTGCAGGGGACGCGCTCAGGGTTTTCTGCAACTTCACGGCGGGTGGAGAGACCTGTCTTTCTCCGGATAAGAAGTTTGAGATGGTGAGTTCCTCTGCGGGGTTGGTGGAAAGAGGCACGGGGCTCCTTTATGCTCTGCCTCCCCCACGGCACCCTCCTCGCCCCACACACACCAGGCTTTGTCTGGGACCTTATCTTTCCTTGCACCAACATTTATTGAGCACCTACTGTATGCCAAGGCCTGTGAAGTGCTGGGGCTAGCAGAGAATCAGAAAGAAAAAAGATCTCTTTGGTTTTATAGAGCTCACCTTCTAGGGGACAAGACAGACAAGAAAATCTAGGAAAGAAATTAATAATGATGGTGAACCTTTAAAAAGTGCTTGTGTGCGAGGCCTGTTCTGAGCCTTTAGCTGCATTAACTTACTGAGTCCCAGCTACCCGATGTGGTAGTTCTGTCATCACCCCTCAGAGAGGGAAACTGAGGCACAGAGCAGTAAGGAGATTACCCAAGGCAGTCTGGGTCCAGAGTCGCAGCCCTTAACCACCCAGCTGCCTTGCCTCCTGACCTGCTATCTCACAGGCCCCATGGACTCACTGCCCTCCAGGCTGCGGGCTGGGAGGTGAGCCTCTCTGGTCCCCCAGAAATCCTGGGGGTTCTCCATCAGGGAGCCGAACAGCCTCCCACACCATGCGCCAGGCTTAGTGGTGGAGGGCAGAGGGGAGCGTCGCTAGCTCTGGACCCCGACCGCCTGGGTTGGAATCCAGATCTGTGACCTCAGCTTTTTCATCTGAGAAATGGGGCTCAAGAAAGTAGCCACCTCATAGGATGCTTGCGCGATGGAGGTACCGATGCGCATGTCAGGAAACATTGGTTAAACATGGTTCCTAAACAGTTGCCGACATCTGAGGCCTGGTCTTCTCTCACCAGCTCCCCTTCCTCCCACCCAGAGAGCGGCTGGGGAGGGGAGTGAGAATGTTCTAGACTTGGGTTCCCCAGACCCTGAGACAAAGACCTCAGGGCAAGTCGTTTATCTAGGATGTGATCCCATGAGGCACCAGGAGGGGAGGGGGAAGTGAGAGGAGCCGGGGAGGCAGCCAAGAAGACTTGTGTTATTAAAACATCACCATTGGGTGCCTAAGGCTCAGTTCCATCCGGGGACTTATAGCAGACAGTGTGGAGCCGCCACCTGAGAGTTGTCCCACCTGGATGGAGAGGGAGCCGGGGCATTTATCCACCAGCTGCTGTCAGTCATTGGTTGGGGCTGCCTCAGAGGGTGGGGACCTCCAGCCCCTTAGGTCTGCCCTGTGTGCCGGCCAAGCCCACTCCCACGGCCAGAGAACAGCCCAAGAGTCCCCGATATCTACTCAGCAGCCTTCAGTGTGGGGAGGTAAATGCAGAAAGGACATGGTGAGCGCCCAGGGCGTCTGCTACGCTGACGCCCCCCTTCCTCCTCCAGGTGAAGCTGGCCTCCTGGTCCAGGGAAAAGCCAGGAAACTGGTATAGCACATTCCGTCGAGGGAAGAAGGTGAGTTGTCAGAGGCCGAGGTGGGAGACGGTAAAAAAAATTTGTGAGACCCGGCATGGGGAGTCAGAGGAGGGGCTCTGAGGGGTGAGATGAACAGGACAGACTTGCCTCTGCCTTCACCGTGATCACAAGCTGGGGGAAGAGGGCAGCTGGTGCAGCGTCGGCTGTGTGATGGGGGAAGCACAGGGCCTGGTGGAAATCCAGAGGCAGTGCTGGAAGGACTTGAAGGCTTCCTGGTAGAAGTCACAGCTCAGCTGAGGCGTAGAGAATGAGTTGGGTTAGCAAGTTAGGGAGGACAAGGAAAAGTGTTCCAGGCAGAAGGAATAACATATGTAAAAGCCAAGAGTCAAAGACGGTCTGGTGAATTTAAAGAAAAAGCCACTTGTTCTGCTCTAGAGAGTGTGAGGGGGAATGTGGTAGGAGAAGAGGCTGGGGAGGTGGATGAAGGCTAGGCCCACCTCCCCAGAAAGACCTATGGGCAGTAGGGAGCCATGGAGTGTGTTTAAGGGAGGAAGGGATCAAATCTCTGTGTTAGAAAAATACCTCTGGAGCTGATGTGTGTGTGTGAGGCTGGGGACCCAGGAGAGACTGATATGTTGGTCCAGGAGAGCAAGGAGTGGGGTCCGGGCTGGAGCTGATGCTCCAGGGATGGAGAAGAGGGCGTGGCTTGGAACAACATCTAAGAGATCAAGTCACTAGGACCTAGTAATTGGTTAGATGGAGGGGAGGGAGATTAGGATGACACCCAAGTTCCTGGCTTGGGGGCTGGAGTCTGGTGAGATTCTGAGAGACGTAAACGAGAAGAAGAGCAGGTTTGAGAGGTGGGAGGATGTAGGGTCCAGTTGGGACTCATTTATGTAGCATACATGTATATCCTAAGGCCTGAGAACAAAGCAGCCAATGAAACACGGTTCCTGACTTCACGCAGCTAATATTCTACTGGAGGAGGCAAATGATAACCAAGGAAACAAAGCTATAACATAATGTGAGGTGGTATCTGTGGGTTCCCCCAAAATAGACTGTGAGACAGAGACTCAATTGCAAGTAGTTCATCTGGGAGGCGATTCTAGAAATCAGTCAGGGAACATGGAAACAATACAGAGAAGGAAGCCAAAAAGGATGCATTACCAAGCCAGTCGTCTCAAGCCAGTGATAAGTTAACCATATATTTTATTTAACCCAATATATCCAAAATATTGCCATATCAGTATAAAGATTACTGAGGCATTTAAAATTTTTTCATACGAGTTCCTCAGAGTGTCTGGTGCATATTTTACATTGATGGCACATCGTAATTTGGGTACTAAATTTCATTGGAAATACTTGATCCGTACTTCCATAAAACCTGCCATTGAAAAAGTAGATTCACAGACTCAAGTTAGGTTTGTTCCAAATCTAAGTTTTCTGGTAACTGGAGTGAGGCTCAGTTATTAATTATGAATTGAATAAAGTTAAAAAATTTTAGGGGCTAGCTTGGCGGCGTAGTGGTTAAGTTCAGGCCGCTCCACTTTGGCGGCCCAGGTTCACAGGTTCGGATCCCGGGCACAGACCTACACCACTCATCAGCCGTGCTGTGGCAGCGACCCACATACAAAATAGAGGAAGATTGGCACAGATGTTAGCTCAGGACCAATCTTCCTCACCAAAAAAAAAAAATTTTTTTTTAATTAAATAATTAACTAAAATTTTTAAATTAGACAAATAAAGTACAAAAAAGTTTCTCAGTCTCATTGGCCACATGTCAAGCACTCATGAGCCACCCACATGTGCCTAGGGGCCCACAGGAGAATGACAGATGGCTGGATGGCTGGTGGGGCCACCCCAAGGATGAGGTCGTGGCAGAGGTGGCAGGTCTGTGGGTAGATGGAGATCCTGGGAGGTGGGTTCCTCAGAGAGAGTAGAGGTGAATGGGACACCCCCACAGTCTGCTTTATCCCACCCCCAGTTCTCCTATGTGGATGCTGATGGGTCCCCGGTAAGCGTAGTACAGCTGACTTTCCTGAAATTGCTGAGCGCCACCGCCCGCCAGAGCTTCACATACTCCTGCCAGAACTCGGCCGCCTGGCTGGACGAAGCTGCAGGCGACTACGGCCGCTCCCTCCGCTTCCTTGGGGCCAACGGGGAGGAGCTGTCCTTCAACCAGACGGCAGCAGCCACCATCACCGTCCCCTACGATGGCTGCCGGGTAAGAGGAGGAGGGCAGGGGCTGGCCAGAGCGGGGAGGGGAGGCCTCGGCTGCCCTCTCCTAACTCGCCATCCGTGTCTCCCTGTGGTCAGCTCCGGAAGGGACAGACGAAGACCCTCTTGGAGCTCAGCTCTACCCGAGTGGGGTTTCTGCCCCTGTGGGACGTGGCGGCCACTGACTTTGGCCAGACGAACCAGAAGTTTGGGTTTGAACTGGGCCCTGTCTGCTTTAGCAGCTGAGAACTTCGGGGGTGGGAGGGACAACGAGGGAGCCCCACACGGGGCGCATTTGGTGCTGAGGCTTTGAAGCCACCGTATTTATCATCTCCTGTGACTGTGAAGCCAGGGGAGAGTCTGCACATTGGCCAAAAAATATTCCTTCTCCATTCCAGGGGCCTGGGGGCTGGACTCTCCTGGCCCATGAGTCCAGCCTCCCCCCACCGCACCCCAGCTGGCATACTGTAGCCTGGCTTTTTCTCCCCTCCATGCCCACCCAGCCCTCAATGCCCCACCCCTGATCCCCCATGCAATGAACTTCTAACTCAGAGCTGGTTAGATGAATACCCCCCGTGCCTGCTTCCTCCTCCTCAGTCAGTGCCCTCAACATCTTTTGGTGCTCCCCTTCCCAATAGTTAAGCACTGGATGTCTCCTGATCCCAGGCTGGGACACCTTCATTCATTCCTATTTTCAGGTGGGTTCACAGAGAAGGAACTGAAGTCAGACTGCAGAGGGAAGTGGGACTTCCCTGGACTGAGCTGTGTGCTCCTTTGGCTGCCCAGCTCTGAATATTGTGCCCCCATTTTCTCCCCAAACGCACCTTGCCATGCCAGGTGGTTCGAGGACCAAGATGGTGGGGGTGAATCAGGATCCTAATGTTGCTGCCCTATTTATATATGGGTCTGTATTAAAAAGGAAAATCCACTTTGTGGTATATTTAATCTGCTTCCTCCTTAGGGAAGGCTGGGATATGATGAGAGAGATTCTAGCATGATCCCCACCCCTCCGGGGCCATAGGGCATAATTGGCATCTTAAGTCTAAGAATAAACCAGTGAACTGTGTCCCTGTCTCTGTCTTTCATCTGGTGCTGGCCATATCTCTCTTAGGGTCTGGCCCTTGTCTCACCTGAGGCATCTTCCACCACCTGTATTCATTAATTGTGTCTTTTGTTGGAGGTGGCTTCGGGGATGGGGGAACCCAATTATAATGGGACTCACTGGAGGTGATGGGTCTGTTTATTAACTCAGGCCCCTAGAGGAAAAGTTGAGAATAGCCAGATCTCTAAGAGAGTAAATCTTAAATGTTCTCACCACAAAAAAGAGATGGTAATTATGTGATGTGACGCAGGTGTTAGCTAACACTGTAGTGATCATCATTTTACAACATATAAGTGTATCAAGTCAACACATTGTACACCTTAAACTTATACAGTGTTATACGTTAATTATATCTTAATAAAGCTGAAAAAAAATTGTGACCCTATTAGGAAGACATCAAACTTAAAAAAGAAAGAAAGAAAATAGCCAGATCTCCATACTGACCTTGATTAGTCTTGGACTCACTGGCTGAGTTGAGGGGATGTTTCAAGAGATAACATGGGACATGGTTTTGGTTTGAGATGAAACAAATGACTAGAGGTCAAAGGTCTGGGTGGCAAGTCAAGGGAGTGAGTTGGGGGTAGAGAGAACTGAGTTAGGTGTTGAGCCTTGGGGTGAGTTGGTGGTTGGGGGTTAGGGGTTGGGTGAGTTATGTGGAAAATGGGTTGAAGATGAGTTGAATTGGAGGTTGGTTTGGAGTGAGTTGAGTGAGTTAGGGGTTGTGGATTAATGATGGGATCCATTGATTTGGAGATTGGGTGATGAGTGGATTGAGTGAAGGGTTTGGAATTGGATGTTGGGTTGAATTGAATTAGGGTCGATTTGAGAAATGGGCTGAACTGAGCAGAGGTAAATAGCAGTTGCTATGAATGGGGATTGGCAGTTTGGTGAGTCAAGACGGGATCAGTTAAGATGAGAGTTGGGTTTGGAGTGACATGAATTGGGGGTTAGATGTTGGGTTGAGGGTTTTTTTAAATGGATTTATTGAGACATAACTCACATACCATATAATTCACCCATTTAAAGTATATAATTAACTGGTTTGTGGTATATTCACAGACTTGGCGCAGCCCTCACCACAATCAATTTTAAAACATTTTCATCACCTCAAAAAGACATCTCATACCCATTAGCAGTCACTCTCCAATTTCCCCCAAACCTCTCAGCGGTAGGCAACCACTAATCTTCCTGCCTCTGTGGATTTACCTAGTCTGGACTTTTCATATAAATGGAATCATACAATAGGTGGCCCTTTGTGTCTGGCTTCGTTCATTTAGCAAAATGATTTCAAGGTTCATGTTGCAGCATGCATCACTACTTCATTCCTTTTTATTATTGAATTATATCCATTGTATGGATATACCACATTTTGTTTACCCATTCGTCAGTTGATGGACATTATTGAGTCGAGTTAGGAGTGATGGAGGGCTGGTGTGAGTAGCGTTGAGTCAGGTGGGATTGGGCGGGATAGGTAGTGAGTTGGGGTGAGTTGCTTCCCCTAAATCCAGGGCTTATCCTACTACTTCTGCCCCCTGAATACTTGTTCTGGATTCCTTCATTCATTCAATAAACATTACTAAGATTCCTAACTCTGTGAAGGATGTTGGTGCCCAGAGGTCAATCGATGAGTTCACTCATTCATTCACTTATTCATTTGCTTAGTTCTACTGAGTTTTTACCCAGTGCCAGGCACTGTTCCAGATGCTGAGGACAGAAGAAATATGTGGTATCTGCCCTCAGAATCTTACTCCTCAGGGGCCGGCCCAGTGGCATAGCAGTTAAGTTCACATGCTCTGCTTTAGTGGCCCAAGTTTCACAGGTTCGGATCCTGGGCGCGGACCTATGCACCGCTTATCAAGCCATGCTGTGGCAGGCATCCCCCATATAAAGTAGAGGACAGTGGGCACGGGTGTTAGCTCAGGGCTAATCTTCCTCACCCCCACCACCCCCGAAAAAGAGAATCTTACTCCTGAGGGAAACATATAATATACAAATAAATAGCTACATAATGTGATTTCAGGTAGTAGTTGTTGTTGTGAAGGAAAATCAAGCAAGTTACATGGATGGAGAGTGATGGGTGGGGAGTTATTTGAAATAGGTTGTCAGGAGAGGCTTCACTGAGGGGGTGACATTTGATCAGAGACTTGAAGGATGAGAGGGAAGAGCCGTGTGGAGTCTTGAAGAAATATCCCACCCACAGTGAAGAACCCAGAAACCCTCAATACCAATGAGGGCTCTTGAGTGGATGGTGTGTCTCTTGGTCTTGTTGCTTTTGCTGATGTCTTCATGCTCAGGCATCCTTTTATCAACCCGAATGTAGACTTGGAGCAGCTCTTCTTTTAGTTCTTCTCCCAAATATCTTTAACTCAAGAATGCATATGGTAACACCAATGCTGTGTATTTTCCTCTTCCTGGGCACTCATAATTGAGAACACATTTCCCAGCCTCCCTTGCAATTAGGTTGGGGCCGTGTGACTGAGTCTCAGCCAATGGGACATGGGTAGCCACGAAACCTCCTGCATACTCCTCCATACTGTTCCTCCCTATTCCGTGGTGACCTTGTAGATCACGTGTATAAGATGAGAGTGTCTTATATGGAACTAGAAGGGGTTCTGGTTCCCTGAGTTATTGTTTGGAAGAATGCCACCAAGGAGACCTCCGTCAGATGTGGCCAAGAAATAACTTGATTGTTGCAAGCCCTTGAGATTTTTAAGGGTTGCTCGTTACAGCAGCTAACGTTAGTTATCCTGACTGATACAGCGAATGAATCCAACTTTTACTGAAGGTCTGCATTTAAGTATGTGTTTGAACTAGGAGGTCTCATTGCAGGAAAATCAAGTTAAAATTTAATGTTGGGGGCCAGCCCAGTGGCGTAGTGGTTAAGTTCACGTGCTCCACTTCGGCAGGCCAGGGTTTGCGGGTTCGGATCCCAGGTGCAGACCTATGCACTTCTTATCAAGCCATGCTGTGGCGGCGACCCACATACAAAATTGAGGAAGATTGGCACAGAAGTTAGCTCAGGGACAATCTTCCTCACCAAAAAAAAAAAATTAAAAATTTAATGTTAAATATCCTTGTCCTCAGAAGTCCCCACCACTGTGAATTTGTCACTGGAGGTGTGCTCTCCCCAAGTCCAAATTTCCTACCATTCTGCTCCTTCTCCCATATTTCTCTCCCTGACATCTCTCCTCGCCTACCCTCTTCACTCTCTTTCTCTAAGGCTGTGTCGATGCAAGTAATCCATAATCTATAAATCAAAATTGGGATGAATTTATTGTGAGCCAGGTTTGAGGACTGTAGCCTGGGGCCTTCCTTCCCCAGGGCACCAAAGAAGTGGGGTGTACAGAGTGGTTATATACCGTCTTGGAACAAAGAGCATACATCACAGATGATAGGAATGTCCCTTTTACAATTGTCATGAGATTGCTTTGCTGGCACAGCTGGTGAGTGGTCACAAGGTGAGCACAGCTGGTGGGTAATTAATCCTTAGTTTTTAGGGAGAGATGCTTATCCTTAAAGGAATGGCAATATGGGGGAAGATACATCCTTATCTTTAGGGGCATCATTCTTGTCTTTGGGACATAGTAAATGTTTAAAGCAGATGTACAATGCATGCTCAACAGGCCATTTCAGGCCCTTTTGGAAAAACAAGTGCAGGCCGAATTAGGTTTAAACCAAATGGCTTCCTCATATACTCCAATATTTCCTATTGCTTGTCATTTATTCATCAGCTGTCTACACTTAGATCAAATTTATCTCACTTTCCTATGAAGAATCATTCACTCAACCCTTCTTACAGACCATATGTTCACACCCACATGAGCCATGATTAGTTCAACTAACACTATTACTGATGATAATAATGACCACTGATTGAGCATCTACATGCCAGACACTGTTCCTCAAATGTTTTCCCTGGATGAATTAATTTATTCCTCATCACACCCTTCAAGGAAGGTTCTGTTACTATCCCCATTTTGCAGATAAGGCAACTGAGGAAGAGAGAGGTGGAACAACTTGCCCAGAGTCCAGGGCTAGAGATTTTGCTAAGCAAAAAGCCATCTTCTTCCTCAGGGGAATTTTTTCCATTGTTTTAAAAAATTACATCCAATACACAGCCCAGGGTTTGAATGCAGGTCAGCTGGCATCAGCTTGTACAATTCTAGTCCCACCCTGGTGCAGGTATTTTGGAGGGGAGGAACAATTAATAGTGTCATGAGGACTCTTTAATGAGCTAAAAGCTCATTAAAGATTTAGAAACTCGGCCCTGCTAAATTAAAGGGTAATTGACAGAGGTACAAGGAGGGAATTCTGGGCCTCACACACTCAGCTCTGTGTATTTACTCAGCATCATCGCCAGTGCCCAGGCGGCTGCTGGGAAACCCCCAGCTGATTTGCATATTCAACAGCCATAATTAATCACACTGCCTGTGCTTCCTGAGCAATTACACCCACTGTTCTGAGCTGGGGGCAGGGCGGGGGGCCAGTGTGGGGGCTGCCTGTGGCTTTATACATGGTTGTAGGGGGTGGCTGGAGTAGGGGATTGTACACATACTCACAACACCATTGGAGATACACACAATGACATACACAGACCGAGAGCCCAGGAAATCAGACCCTCCTCAGACCCCCTTCCTCCCCCAACAGCTGCGTGTCTTGTCCCAGACCCACATTATACACACCCCTACACCCTCAGCCAGGTCCAGACACATTGACACGCATAGCAAGCCACACACCCAGTTGCGCCCAGACACATACCTAGAGTCCCTCTCACACACACACAATTGTGTGTGTTCGCAAACCTACACACAGAGGTGCAGCCACACTTGGAGAGGGACCCCCATTGTCACACATGGATCTGCATGGTGGGGACCTGACACCTGCTAGGCACGTGGAGGGATACACAGCCCCACACAGAGACATGCCACCAACACATAAGCTACATTTCCAGGCCCAAGTAAACTCCATCATGGACGTTCCAGAGGTCTCGCCCCCTACGCCACACATTTGTTCCTTCATTCATTCAAGCAGCAAATATTAAATGCCTACTGTGTGCCAGGCACTGTTCTAGGCTCTGGGGATCCATCAGGGAAGACCTTTTCCCTCGTGGAGTTAGCACTGTAGTGGTGCTGACAGGCAGTAAGCAGAGACATATACGACATGGCAGCTGGTGCTCTGAAGAAAAATAAGGCAGGAAACAGGACAAGAAGGGTGTTCTTTGAGACCGGGTGGTCAGGGAAGGCTTCCTGGAGGAAGCGTCCTTGAAGCAGAGGCTCATACAGAGAGAGGGAGGGAGGCATGTGACATCTCACACAACCAGGCCCAGAGGCACTGACAAAAAGGTACAGATTCACAAGCAGGCACATGCCATGCAGACCCATGGCAACCGACACCCGACCACACAAAGAGGCCCTGTCCCCATAAGGACAGATGTGTGGCCTCGTGTCCTGACACTATAGCTTCTTTTTTTTTTTTATGAATGCATTTTAGGGGGCCAGCCTGGTGGCACAAGTGGTTAAGTGTGTGCGCTCCGCTGCAGCAGCCCAGGGTTCACCGGTTCGGATCCTGGGCGCGCACCGATGCACCACTTGTCAAGTCATGCTGTGGCGGCGTCCCATATAAAATAGAGGAAGATGGGCATGGATGTTAGCCCAGGGCCAGTCTTCCTCAGCCAAAAGAGGAGGATTGGCAGATGTTCGCTCAGGGCCGATCTTCCTCAACAACACACACAAAAAATGGATTTTATTATTTGTTTATTTATTTTTGTGAGGATGATCAGCCCTGAGCTAACATCTGTGCCCATCTTCCTGTATTTTGTATGTGGGACGCTGCCACAGCATGGCTTGATGAGTGGTGTGTTGGTCCGTGCCCAGGATTTGAAGCTGCGAAGTGGCGTGCGTGAACTTAACTGCTACGCCACTGGGCCGGCCCCCATAGCTTCCTTTTGGCATCTGGATCCTGAAAGTAAGAGTGGAGGGACGGGGGAGACAGGGGAGGCTGAGCAGAGGAATCAGATCAACTTGGAAAGGTTTTCCCGTCCTTCCTTGATGCTGATCTCATCTCCTTTATACATGCTCCCTCTCCCTTGGCATATTTCTCATTTTATTTTACTGTTTCATTTTTGTGGTTAAAAAAAGTAACATAAAACTTACCATCCTAACCATTTTTAAGTGTACAGTTCAGTGGTGTTAAGTGTATTCACGTTGTGCAACCGACCACTAGAAATTTTTCATCTTGCAAAATTGAAACTCTATGCTGGTGAAACAAGAACTTTCCGTTCTCCCTTCTCCAGCCCCTGGCCCCCACCATTCTACGTTCTGTCTCTATGAATGTGACTCCTCTAAAGACCTCATATCAAAGGAATCCTCAGCATTTGTCTTTTTGTGACTGGCTTCTTGCACTGAGCATAATGTCCTCCAGGTTCATCCGTGTTGTAGCCTGTGTCAGAATGTCCTTCCTTTTTAAGGCTGAATCATATTCCATTGTATGGATGGACCACATTGTGTGTATCCATTCACGGACACTTGGGTTGCTTCCAACTCTTGGCTACTGTGAATCTTGCTGCTATGAACACGGGTGTGCAAATATCTCTTCGAGACCCTGCTTTCAACTCTTTTGGATCTATACCCGGAAGTGGGATGGCTGGATTGGGTATATTTCTTTTTAAAAAGTTGTTTTCATTGAGGCACACATTATATACAATAAAATGCACTCATCTTAAGTGTTCTATCTGATGAATTTTGACAATTGTCTACACACCCCAAACAAGATGTAAACTGTTTCCAGCACCCTAGGAAGTTCCTCATGCCCCTCCCATACCTCCTTCAAGACACAGCCTCTTCTTGGATACAATCCTGGTGTTACAAAACCGTTGAATGAAATATGGAAGGCGGATGGAGGCAGTGTGGTATAGTAGTTAGAGCCCAACCACCTGATCTGAGTTTCAGCTCCTCCACTCTGACAGGTGTGAATGTTACCCCTCTGAGCCTCAGTCTCCACAGCTGCAAAATGGGGTGAATAATAGCACCTAGAGTGGGAGGGTTAAATTAATTAAAATAGATCAAACACTTAGAACTATGTCTGCCATGTGGTAAATGCTATAAAAATGCTGCTATTATAAAAAATACATATAGAGAAAACTTTATAATAAATGCCCTGTGCCCACCACCCAGCCTAAGAAATAAAGCATCATACACACAATTGATGCCCCCTGTATACATCTCTGCCATTGCATCCCTTTCCTTTCCCCACCACGAGTAGATGAGCGTGGAGAATTTTTTTTTAAATTTAGGGGCCGGCCAGGTGGTGTAGTGGTTAAGTTCGCGTGTTCCGCTTCGGTGGCCTGGGGTTTGCAGGTTTGGATCCCGGGTGTGGACCTGCACCACTCAGCAAGCCATGCTGTTGTGGTTACCCACATACAAAATAGAGGAAGATGGGCACAGATGTTAGCTCAGAGCCAATCTTCCTCACCAAACAAAACAAAACAAACAATGAAATTTAAAATTGTGGTAAAATATACATAACATAAAATTTACCATCTAGCCATTTTTATTTTATTTTTATTTTTTTGTGAGGAAGATCAGCCCTGAGCTAACATCCATGCTAATCCTCCTCTTTTTTTTTTTTTTTTTTTTGCTGAGGGAGACCGGCTCTGAGCTAACATCTATTGCCAATCCTCCTCCTTTTTTTTCCCCCAAAGCCCCAGTAGATAGTTGTGTGTCATAGCTGCACATCCTTCTAGTTGCTGTATGTGGGACGCGGCCTCAGCATGGCTGGAGAAGCAGTGCGTCGGTGCACCCCCGGGATCCAAACCCGGGCCACCAGCAGCGGAGTGCGCGCACTCAACCGCTAAGCCACGGGGCCAGCCCCCATCTAGCCATTTTTAAGTGTCCAGTACAGTGGCATTAAGTACATTCACACTGTGATGCAACCACCCCCACCCTCCATCTCCAGAACTTTCTCATCTTCCCCAACTGAAATCCATACCCATTAGGCACCAACTCCCTATTTTTTCCCTTCCCTCGAACGACGGGACTTTGTCCTCAGAATATTTCTCATGTTTACTGCATACAAGGGCTGTATCCAAGGATGACCCACAACATGACTTGGCAAGATTTTAAACTCTCTCCAGCTGGTACAATATTGAACATGTTCTTTTGCAACGTGCTTTGTTGGCTCAGTCGGAGGTGTCTGCAGCTTCTCCGTGTAGACACAAGTATTTCTACTTCCGTCTTTTTAATTGCTTTCAAACACTGACCTCAGCATAGTTCTGTTCTCTTACTCATGAACTTCTAGGTGTTTCCCATTTTGCTCCGTTTCAAACATCCCAGCACGTGTGCACATGGAGCAGTGTCTCCGGAGGGTATAAATATATAAGAATGGAAATTTCAGGTTATGGGGAAGGTGCATCTTTAGCTGTTCCTGCGTATGAACCTCATGCTGGTTGCCTAAACCTCACTATGTCCCTTTCCTCTCACCATTCTCCAGAGGCTCCTCGGTGGCCCTGAAATAAAGTCCCAGTCCTTCTACCTGGCTGCTCTGGTTTTACTTGTTATCATACCTCACCAGGAGACCTAGCCTCCTGCACCTCGCGGCCTCAGGGCCTTTGCATCTGCTCTGCCCACCATGCCCTGCCAGCTCTTACTCATCGCGAGGGTGTCAGGTCCAGCATCACTCCCTGATCCTGACTCCCCCAGGCTAGATCAGGGCTCCCCAGACACGCTCAGAAAACCCTGCCCATCTGTGCATGCACCACCCTCAACACTCAATTACTGGGGGACGGAGGCTGCCTTGTTCATAGCCACACATTCAGTGCAGGCTGGGTCTGGAGGGAGCACCCGCTCTCTACTTGCAAGTGAATGGAGGAATCCTTGCATCTACCTCGGGGCTGGGGTTGGGGCTGCACAGAGACCTGGGCTCCCATCCAGCTCCACGACTTCCTAGCTGTGTGACCTCAAGCAAGTGGCTTAATCTCTCTGAGCCCCTCCCTTGCCTCTCCTGTGAAACCCTTCCCAGGGCCGTGGCAGGGGTTGAAACGAGCCCCAGCCGGGCCTGGCTCAGGGGAGATCACTCTTGGTAGGAGCTGCTGTGGTTCTGAGCCAAGTTCCGGCCCTGTAACCTTGGACGATGGCCTTGCTCCTTCCTGGCTTGGCAGGGCTGGGAAGCAATGCTGGGTCTCCTTGTCCCGCCAACCCTTCCCTCAATTCCCAGGCCCCTAATGGGAACCACATGCGCTGGACGCCTGCCTACCCGCCCTCCTTCCCTCCTCCTCCTCCCCCCGAGGGGCCCCCTGAGTCACGCTGTCCACCTCTCTCTTCTCACAGCCTCATTCCCACGCTGCCCTGCCTGGGGTTCGCGTGTCAGAGGGTGTCTGTGTCGTGTTGTGGGTCCCTGTGGGTCTCTGTGTGTGACAACTGTGTCCCTGTACTGTGTGTCTGACTGTGTCTGAACTGTGGGTCTGTGGGTGTGTTTTATACAACATTTGTGCCTCTGTTGTGTGTCTGTGTATGAACTGTTTTGTGTGTCTGTCTTGTGGGTTTGTGCATGTGTTAACATGTTAATGTGTTAACTGTTTTATGAATCTCCATGTACGTGAACTGCGCACTTGTGTTGTGTGTCTTTGTGTGACTATAACGTGGGTTGATGGATGTGTTGATGTGTGAACGACATGTCTATACTGGGGATCTATGCGTGTGAATTGTGGGGTTTGTGTATTTTTGTGTTGGGTCAACTGTATTCCTGAGGGCTGGTTCATGAGTAACTGTAGCTGGGTCTCCTCGGACGTTCTCCCACCATCTGATGGTGGCGTGTGTGTTTCCATGGGCCCTTCTGCCTGGGTCGTGCATCTGGATGTGTGTCGTGCGTGGTTGCGTGTGCTGATTCTGGGTGACACCATTCTGTCTGCGCGTGACATTGTGCTGGGACCAAGTATCCAAGTATGGTGTCCCTGCGTGACTGTGTGTTCGTGTGTCACTTTGCTTGAGGCCACTGAGGGACAAGATCCCATCCCCACAGCTGGGTCATTCAGTGTGCGTGCGTGTGTGTGTGCGTGTGTGTGTGTGTGTGATGCCTGGAGCGGAAGGAGTGCCAATAGTGGCAGCAGGTCCACAGTGAGAAATGCCCAAGAAAAAGAAAGAATGGGGCTGAAGAGGGGGGAGAGTCTGTGGGGAACCGTAAGGGTCAAGGGCTGAACTCAGGAGCCTCTTCCGGGACATGGAAGGGGGCCGTGCTCCATTCTGTCTGAGCACTTGGAGAGGCGGGCTTCCAGGGAGCCCTGGACCTGGAGGGCACTGGAGTGATCAGTGTGGAGATGTGGGGGCTGGGGAGGGGTAAGGTGATGCACAGCCCGCCTGGGCGGGGCCGGGCCTTCTAGGTGCCCCTCGAACACCAGAGGACCAGGCCCAGGTGTTCCCCTGCACCCACAGCACAAAAGAGCCACGAACCAAATTATGGTCTTAGCTCCGCTCTACACCCTCTGCATGGCCTTGGCCAAGCATCTTAAGTTCTCTGAGCCTCAGTTTCTCCATCTGAAAAACGGGACCGAGGCAGATGATGTTGGAGCCCTGCCCGTATCCCCTCGGCCCTCACACGTTCCTGTGCATGCTTCTCCCAGCCCCAGGGCTGTCAGCTCACACGCTGGACAGGCCAGAAGTGCCGAGGAGCTGGTACCCCTGGGGGCGGCGCTCCCCCAGTGACACGCAGGACCTGTAGATTAAACACCCACCTCTCTCACCCTCACGTAAGACAACTGTGAGGGGCAGCTTCTATGCTCTCTGCCAGGGGTCCCCAGCAGGATTGACACTTAGTTGCCTCGATGGGAAAGGAAAGATGAACAACAAATAACCCAATATAATGCTACAGAGGTCAATAGGTTGGCTTTGAGTCAGACAGAACTGGGTTTGAATCCTGTGTCTGCCATTGATAGCTGGGTGGCCTTGGTCAAGTTACTTAACCTCTCTGAGCCTCGGACTTTTCATTCTTAAATTGGGGACAATAATTCCTACCTCACAGGGTGATTGTAAGAATTCAAGGAAATAATGCCTGGAGAGGACTGAGCCTGATGGTGTGTTCTTAGTGAGAGCTTGGTGAGTGGAGATGGTTGTTACTGAAGAGATGTAACAGGTCATCCATAGCCTGGGGTATTAGGGCTTCCTGAATGATGAGGTTCTCCAGACAGGTAAAGGGAACAAATATTCCAAGCACACATCAATCAGGGTTTAGCTATAGGGAACAAGGGCCCAAACCAGGATGCTTGGTGCTTACAAAACTGTTAGGAGGCAGGAGGATGGAGCTCTAGGCTCAGCCTATAGAATGACTTTCTACAGAATATCACTTCTGAATTGGCCCACCCAGAAGCTTCTGCTCTATTATTCACAGGAAAGTGGAGAACAATCCACTGGGAACTATTGACTTCAAGAATATATCACCATAATGGATAAGCAAAATGTGGTCCATCCATACAATGGAATATTATTTAGCCATAAAAAGGAAGGAAGTTCTGATACATGTGATATACCACGGAGGAACCTCAAAAACTAAGTGAAAGAAGCCACACACAAAAGGACAAATATTGGGGCTGGCCTGGTGGCGTAGCCCAGTTAGGTTCACGTGCTCTGCTTTGGCGGCTCGGGGTTCGCGGGTTCGTATCCCGGGTGTGGACTGAAGCAATGCTTGTCAAGCCATGCTGTGGTGGCGTCACATATAGAGGAAGACGGGCACAGATGTTAGCCCAGGGCCAGTCTCCCTCAGCAAAAAGAGGAGGATTGGCAACAGATGTTGGCTCAGGGCTAATCTTCCTCACACACACACAAAAAGGACAAATATTGTATGATTCCACTTATAGGAAATATCTAGAATAGGCAAATTCATAGAGACAGAAAGTAGATTAGAGGTTTCAGGGGCTGGGGGTGGGAAGAATGGGGAGTTATTGCTTAATGGTTACAGAGTTTCTGTTTGGGGAGATGAAAAAGCTCTGGAAATTGATGGTTGCACAAGACTGCAGAGGTAATTAACACGACTGAATTGTACACTTAAAAGTGGTTAAAATGGCAAATTTTATGTTATATATATTTTACTACAACTTAAAAAGATAACAATGTAATATACCAAAAACCATTGAATCATACATTTTAAAGAGTGAATTGTATGGCATGTGAATTATATCTCAATAAAGCTTTTTTTTTTTTTTAAAGAATACATCACCATAGTTGCAACTTAGAGATTTGGAAGCCACCATCATTGTCACTTGCAACTGCTTCTCAAAAAAAGCTGGTGACACTGGTGACTGGAGATAGTAATATACCTGCAGGAAAACCCAGTGTCTCCACAACTGTGTTTGCCAGAAAGATGACCCCCACTCACTTCCCCCACCTACATCTTATGCTTGCAATTGATAGAACCTAATTGGACACAGAAGTCTAGCTGCAAGGGAGTCTGGAAACCATAGTTTTTAGCTTTGCAGCCTCCGCAGGGTAGGAGCACACACTAGCATGCTGGGATGGCACTGAGAATCAATCCGTCATCTTTCGGTCTTGCTTGCACAGCATTCTTTCCCTTTTTCAATGGTAAAAGTTCCATATCTGCCATCTCCCCTTTGTTTTTTATCCAACGTAGGTTGGATGGGACTAACTCCACCCTCTGGCTCCAGGGGAGTGCTCTATGATCCAGATCTAGCCATGCCACGTAATCACTTCCTCTAAACCCATGATTGGCTCAGGGATGGGCACATGACTTGGGATGGACCAATGAGAGTCATTATTTTTCAAGCTCTCTGCTGAAGTTGCTGAGCTTGGAAGATGGAAGCTTCTGGGAACTATTTTTGTCACCTCTTGGCTAAAAGAGAATCCTTTGCAGAGAAGAGTAAAGACGAGAAATACAGAGAGACAGAATCCTGATGATATAACAAAAACTCCTGGATCCAGTCATGCCTGAATTCCATTACCCTTGGATTTTTTTCCCCAATTATGTGAGCTAATAGGTATTCTTTTTTGCTTAAAACAGTTCATGTTGCCTTTCTGCCACTTGCTACCAAAGGAGCCCTGAATAATATACAGAGGGATCAGCAAGAGCAAAGGCATGTGTAGACATGCATAGTGTAGATTCATTCACTCATTAAATTCTTCTTAATCATCTTTTCTGTGTTGGGCCCTGTGCAGAGTATAGAAAAGCAAAGGCCTGGACTGTTTCTTCCACTAGCTGGACACAAGAAGGGGTCACAAAAGAGTAAAGCAAATGGCTGCCCTAAGCACTAATTAGGAAAACCCAATGCCCCTTTACGCTGCCTCTGCACATTGTGGAGAGCAGACTTTGCCCAGTGCCAGAGCCTGAGCCACCTGGTCTATCAGTTTTGCCAGACAAGGTCCTTGAGGAGCCGATCTCTCTTCAATGGTGGTCCACAATTCTGACCACTACACCAACCACAGAGGAAGGTAGACGCTGTATTCATCACAGCATTGACCCTGAAGCTGTCAACATTATAACTAGGACACTGAGAATGACCCTGACCACAGTATGACTGGATCGTAATTTTGACCATAGCACGGCCAGGTCACTGTCCAAAGCAAGGTCAGAACAATGACCACAACATGACCAGGACAGTGATTCTGACTCTGACCACCACACTGACCACAACACAACCAGGAATGACCAGTGGAGACCACAATACCGACCACAATGCCGACCTCAGTACAACCAGGATGCTGATGGCAGCACAGATCACAGTTCAGTAGGACACTGACCACAGCATGATCACAACACTGAGATTGCCACTGACCATGGCTGTGGTCATGACCACAGCACTGAATGGGTTGGCCAGTGTCCAGAACATTGAGTAGTTCAATCGCAAGAATTTGATATGGGGATTTAGTCACAGAGGTATTAGTTAAGCTTTAAGAGTAAATGGGAGGAGGTGAACTGACCCTAAAGTAGCAAGCTGCCATCTTCCCAATGGCTGAAGCAGCAAAAGGAGGAGGTGGTTACCAGAGTCCAGCGGCTGCGGCCCCCTGGCAGAAGCTGAGCCACAGTGGGGACTCCCAGTGGGGCTCAGACCACAGAGCAGACACAACAGCCACCGCCTGAGACACCCAAACTGGAAGCAGACGGAGAAAAACTGGGCTTTCTTCTGTCCTCCAGCCCTCCAATCTCTTTCTAGGCCTCCCATTGGCCAAGCCTAGCCAGATGCAAGGGAGCCTGGGAAATGTAGTTTGTAGAGGGTCAAGGGAGCCTGGGAAATGTAGTTTGCAGGCGCCATCTCCCTTGACGCAGAGCAGAGTAGGGGAAGGGTGGGAAATGGACCTAAGCGCATGTTGACCAATGCCAACCACACAGCACAGGCCATAGCCTGAACATGACAAAGACCATCTCAATGACCAGAGTGCAAGGTCCTGAAACACAGCGTTACAAGGGCACCGCTCTGTAGGAAAGGGACAAGCAGGGCCCTCCCCCACTCCAGTGTTGACCACTCTTGGTCAAGAACTTGCACATTCCACCAACCAACATCCTTCTCCTAACCCACGCCTACTGCAGGCTTGGCCTGAGGAGGCAGCAAAGGACTGTCTCCCATTTGGGAAGAGGAGGTAGAGATGGACGAGGTGCCTTCCCTCGCTCAGATTCTGTTTTCTGTCCCACATCCCATGGCCAGTGTCCTCAATGCCATGCTTCATTCTGGGGATCGAGTGCTGGCTAGGTGCTCTATTTACTCATGAGTCACAGATGTCTCCCAACAACTCTATGAGGAAACAGGTCTCCTAAGAGAAGGAAAGCTCTTTCCCCAGGTCACATGGCCAAGAAGGGACAGAACCAGGGTTGAACCCAGTTCTGCTGGACACCAAGCTCTTCCTCCCTGCTTTGACAAAACCGTCCATGACGTGTTGTCTGCCTGGCACAGAGTAGGGTCAGAAAAATGCCAGGCCTCCCCGCCCCCATATCTTATGGTCCATTCCTCTGTAACTTAACTTGCTTGCTCCTCCCCCCACCTCCCCCAAAAGCCAAGGAAGGGCTACAGGGGGGAGATGATGAAGACGGACAGGCAGAGAAAGCCTGGAGGCAGGACAAGGATGCCCTTCACATGCAAATAGAGTCACGTGGAGGTGGCCTTAGTATTTTGACTCTGGGATCTGGTGTCTCACCTTGAGCCATTGAAACGGGAGCGAGAGACCCGTTCCAGGTGTGGCCAGGAGGGGGGACTTTGAGCTGGAGGGCTCCTGGGGAATTGGGGGAGGGGAGTGAAAACAGGATGCCCCCTTTGGGGGCCAGGCCCACCCGGCTGGCCATCCCCGTCGGCCTCTTGTCCGTCAGTCCCCTGCCTCTTGTGTTTGTCTCTCATCCCCTATCTCCATCTCTGCCCCACCCCTCCTTGTCCCGACAGTGACCCCCTTCCCCCAACACCCAATTTCACAGGCTCTGCCTCAGTTTCTCTGTCGATTCTTGAGTTCTCTAAGGAGGGGGCCTCTCACTTTCTCTTCTTTGCTACCAGGCCTTCCTCCTACACCCCCAGCCCTTTGAGCCTCCTCCCACTCCCATCTTCAACGTGGGAAAGGTGCAGGGAGGGTGCAATTGACAAACACGCGACGGAACCCCCCCACCTCAGTGACCCGCCCCCATAATGGCCTGGGGGGGCTGCCGGGTCTTGTCCCCAGCTGCCCTCCTCCCCAGTGCCTGCTCCCCACCCTTCCCCACCCCCAGACCCCGCTCGGTCGGCGCCCTAAGACAGCTGGGGGCGGGGCGGGGGGCGGAGCCCGCAACAAAGGCCGGGAGCGAGCGAGGGGGGCGGGGTGGGCGGAATCCCGGCCCCGGCGCGGCGGGGGAGGCGGCGGCGGAGGGTCGCCCGGGCCGGGCGGGCGGGGTCGCGCGCGGTGGCGGTGCCCGCGCCGAGGCGCCGCTAGGGCGGGCGGGGGACGGGGCGCCGGGCCGGGGGCGCGTCATGTGGCCGCTCGCGGTCCCGCCGCCGCCGCTGCTGCTGCTGCTGAGCTCAGGCCTCGCCGGACAGGTAGGGGCCCGGCGGGCAGGTGCGGGTGCAGGGGGCTCCCGGAGGGGCGGGGGGCGCCGAGGCTTCCCGCGGAGACGGGGTGTGGGGCTCCACGCGCCCCCCCAGGGTTGCACGGGGCGGGGGTCGCAGCGGGGGAGGGGCTGGCACGTCCGCCCGGGCTTGGGGGAGAAGATGGGGGGGCTTCAAATCCAGCCGCAAGCTGGGATGGTTTGGGGGACAGTCTGACCCCAGCTTCGGGGTTCTCAACTCTTTGATGACCCGGAGCCCACACCCGCCATCTCGCTGGAGCTGAGTGGGGCTGGGGGGGACTTCAGGGGGCCTTGGGTGTCACTTACCTTCCATTCACCCCCATTATGGCAAGAGGTGCCCGGCTTCTGCAGCCCCCCACTCCTCGCCTGCACCCCCAGTGTGGGGAAGGGGGCGGGACTCACGTGTGAGTGACTGATGGGGACGTGTGTGGGGTGCTGGGTAAACGTGTCTTTGTGTCATGGCTGGGTGTGACTGAGAGTTTGTGTGTGTGTGGCTGTGCGGGTGCATGTCCACCTGGGCGTGAGCTGGGGTGTGATCGGGAGAGGTGTCTATACGTGAGGGAGAGTCTGTGTGTGACCGGGGAGGCTGTGACTGGAGGGTTGGTGTGACAGTGCGAGGCTTGTGAGTTGTGTGTCTGTGTGTGACTGGCGATGTGACAGCCACTGTGTTTATCCTGGCAGTCTTTGGGCAGCCCTAGCTGTGTATAAAAGACTGTGTGTGACAGTGTCCCCATGACTCTGTCCATCTGCCTGTGTGCTGTACAAAATGTGTGACCAGGTGTGTGGCTGTGTAAGAGCTTTGGGGTGACCGTGTGCTGTTGTGTGCTTTTGAGTAAATCACTCTCAAAAGGGGGTGTGAAGGGCGAAGGCTGTGTGTGCAAAGGTGTACACCCATGCATCTGTGTGTGTGTGTTGGTGCCTCAAACAGCCATTCACGTTTTCACAGACGCTGGTCTTTTTCTCCATGGTACCCTATCTCTTGGGCAGGCTTGGGGGGACCTTGCAAAATGTGGGGGTCCACGCTTTCTCCAGCTATTGGGAAACCTCTTTCCCCCTCCATCTTGGGCGTGGGAACACCCTCAAGTTCTCAGATCTGTAGAAGCTCAGAGAGAAGTTGGAATTGAAAAAAATAAAAGAAGAGTGATAATAACAGCTAACATTTATTAAGTGCTTATCATGCGCTGGGCGCTGTTTCAAGCACACAGAATGAGCTAAGGCATTTAATCCTCCCAGTGCCCTGCTAGTGGGTGCCATCACTATTCTCAGTTTACAGATGGAGAAACTGAGGCACAGAAATGTTACGTCACTTGCTCAAGCTCAGACAGCTCGGCAGGGGCAGAGCTAGGATTGAACGGGGCAGCCTGGTTCCTGAGCCCACGTGTTTAGCCTCTGGTTAGGTAATCCACTCCATGGGTGTGGACAGTGCCTGTGTAGACGCTAGGAGGGGTTTTTCGATTGAAGCTCACTGGAAAAACAGTCGTAGCATCTTCTCTTTCCTGGTCAAGAGAAGAAAGTAACAGACTCTTGTACCCACCCGAGGAGGGCATTGTGGGGGACCGAGGTCAGCTCTAATAGAAGTGTTTCTAGGCCACAAGGAGACGTTGCGGGGTCCCTTTCTCCATTCCTCCGCTTCCCCACCCCAGAACCCACTTACTGTCTGGGATGGGAAGTGTGCTCAGCCCCAGCATCAGGCTGCACACAGTAGGTGCTCAATGGACATGTGAACCAGAGAGACGTCAAGAGAGACAGCTGAGAGAGAGAGAGAGACAAGAGACCAAAAGAGGCATACACTTGAGAGAATGCTGGAAAAAATGAACCAGGAGTGAAGTTGAATTTGGTTTCCGAGAAGGATCCTTGGAACCCCCACCTGGGGATTCTCCCCTACCCTGCTGGCCCCTAGGGAATTCTAGATTACCTGTCCTGTCGCCAAGATTGGCTAAGGGTGCGGGAGGGTGATGTGAGAAGTGCTATTGAGAGGCCAGTCCTACAGACCCCAGGGCGAGGAGGGAGTTGCCTGGGGGCGTGGCTAACATGAGGCCTCATGGGGGCGGGGCTCAACTGGGGTCAGTGGAGGCGGGGCTAAACAGCAGACGGGGCGGGGCTAAGCTGGAGTAATCATTTGGGGCGGGGCTGGTGGGGTCTTGCCTCGGGCTGCAGCGCCTCCAGATGGCCACCACGGGCACTACAGCGTCGTAAACTCGTCTCAGCCCGCAGGGTCTGGAGAATGGGTGCTCTGCCCGCTCTCCATCCCCTCCATTGCTTCCCAGAGTCCCCTCCTCGGTCCCTGATGAGCCCCGGGCTCCACCAGGGGTGCTTTCTCGAAATCATTCATTCATCCGTTCAATCAACAGATAAGATTAAGCACTGGGGATACAGCCAGGAAGCAAGTCATCAGATCCCTGCCCTCCTGAGGCTGGCCTTCTGGCAGGGGAGACAGACAAGGACCGAATAAATATATACTACAATGTCAGAAACTAAATAAACGTATAACATAATGCAAGTGGCATGAAGAATAATAAATAGGATAAAGGGGATTAAAGAGTGATGGTGGTGGGGTGGGGGCTATTTTAGCAGGGGTGGTCGGGGATGGGGTCTCTAAGGAGGTGGTATTTGAGGCGACACTTGAAGGAAGTGAGAGAGGGAGCCTTCTGGGTATCCAAGGGAAGAGCATTCAAAACGGAGGCGAGGGGACAGCAAGTGCAAAGGCCCTGAGGTAGGAACGAGCTTGGTGTGTTTGAGGAGCAGCAAAGAGGCTGGTGTGGCTGGAGAGGAGTAAGCAAAGGGGAGGTTGTGGGGAGATGAGACCAGGGAAGCCAGGAGGGGCCAGACTACGTGGGAACTTGTGGGCTGTGGACAGGAGTTTGGATTGGACCCTGAGAACAGAGGAGTAGCACCTGTCAGAGGAGTCATCCATCCATCCAGGGTCTGTCCCAGATGTTCTGGGTCTGTCCCTGAGTCCCCTGGAGCTGCCAGAGAGCTTGCCAGGTCCAAGCCCCACCATCTTCCCTGTGGGAAAGATGCCCCCTTCCTGACCACTGGGAAGTCCTCCCTAAGATCCAGCTATGTCTTTGGCACTATCTGAGTTTGGAGTCACCTCTTTCTTGGGGTCCCCTCAGAATGGGAGGGGAGAGACAGTTCAGTTTGCATTGCATGCCTCAGGGCCTTTGCACTTGCCATTCCCTCTCCTTGGGACACTGATTTCCCAGGTAGCTACTTGATTCCCTCTCCTTCTGCTTAAATGTCACCTCCTCTAAGAAGCCCACCCTGACCGTGTAAAATAACCCCCCCACTGCCACTCTCTGGGCTCTTACTGTTATTTTTCTTCATAAGTTTTGTCATTACCTTTCCACGATTTGTTAATTCATTAGTAGGTTTTCAACAAATACTGGTTGAATGAATGAATGAATGGATGGATGGATCCCACTCCTCCTCCCACAGTCTCTTTCTTTCTCAAACCATGGGACTCTTGTGCCAAGGGAGGGTCGAGGGAACAACTCTCCCCTTGGACCGTCCCATACTCACTTCAAGTCAACCACCACTCCTGGATCTGCGGCATCAGCAAAACCCTTCTTGTTCACCTGTGCTTAAAATTCCACCATTATGGGGCACCGATATTTGGGGTTAAGACGCTGTTCTCCCGGGCTCCTTTAGAAAATGTAAATATCTCAGATGGAGGGAAATAAAAGGCAATCTTGAGGACTCCCAGATAACAGTGAATTGGACGGTTTCTTCCTAGGTCGAGCGGGGTTGGGCTGGGCCCAAGATGAAGGAGCGGGAGCGACACCTAGTGGTGGCATGAGGTTTGCGCAGAGACTGTGTGTGTCCCTGCGGCTATGGTGAAGGTGCGCGTCCCCCCATGTCCCTGTGTGTGTCAGGGCCCCGCCCGGGGAGAGGCAAGTGAGGCACTCGCCTGGGGTGCAAAATTGAAGGGGACGCCAAAAAAACTCAGTCACCAAGATAAATATTATTTTAATGCAATATTTTAAGAAAATCAAAATTAGTGCAAAAAATGTATGTTGAATAAAATATCAAAATTTTAAATAAAGACAGATCCAACTCTGCACTTTCATGACTCACATGACGCATATCACATCCTTCTAACCCTGGCCCTGTAGGAGTGTCCATGGGTGTGTGTGTATGTTTAGGGCCCAGGTACTTGTCGTTTGTACCACTTGTACCAAGCTGGGCACAGGGACATGTGTGTGCCATAATCACATCTGTGTGTGTGGACAACGACTCTCTGTCCATATGGGTCAACCACGTGGGCGTGTGTATTCATGCATTCACGTATTCATGCATTCAGGTACAATCACGCGCATTAAACAACATTTTGGTCAATGACAGACTAAATTTTGATGGTGGTCCCATAAGATTAGTCCCGCAGAGCCTAGGCGTGTAGGAGGCTGTACCATCTAGGTTTGTGTAAGCACACTCTGTGATCGCGCAACGACGAAATCGCCTAACGACGCCTTTCTCAGAACGTGGCCCCGTCGTTAAGCAACGCATGACTGTATTCATTTAGAAAGCACGCATTGTGAGCCTTCGGTGTTTTGAGCCTTATACCAGACACCAAGGGCTGGGTGTCAGTTTGAGCTCCCAACGGGTGGGATGGAAGATTGAACTTCTCTGTGGTTGAGTCTGGCTGTGCTGGGGAAAAGGAGTTGGGACAGGAACAGGGGACTTTGTTCCCATTTTTCTGGAATTCTTGTCTGAGGACATCGACGTGTCTTCACGCCCAAAGTGGAAGCCCTGCCTGTCCCACAACTTCATCCCTCCAGAGTTCAGCTACAAACCAAGGAGAAACCAGAAAGAACAGAGAGGAGAGAATAGATTCCGTGAAGTCTGTATGCAGAGGCTTATTTGTGTTGCTTCTGGAAGCCTCCGTAGGCTCTCGATGCCTGTTTCCTCTTACATCACACACAGTTCCAACGATCCTGGGCAGCCAGCATCAAAGCCCTGCCTAGCAGATGAGAAGACAGGGAGTCACAGCGTGAGAAGAAAGGAACCAAAAGCAAAGTCAGCTGAAGCCGTGGAATGAAGTGGCAAACAGCTCCTCACCTTTTAGGTCCTGAGGGACTCTTGGTTATTCCCAAGAAACGTACATGGCCTGCTGTGGAGCGGTTCTCATAGCCAAGTCAGGGGGACAGACGCAGCAGGCACACAGTACAATGTGCGGGATGTCAAGAGTCAGGCGGGCTTCCTGGAGGAGGTGGCATTTGAGTTGGGCCTGGAAGGATGAGTGAATGAAGATTGGAGGGTGGACATTCCATGCAGAGGAAGGTTGTTGGCCAAGCTAGCAAGACCTGACAGCACACGGTGGGTTCTGAAAACGAGAATCGGGTGGAATGGGGCTGGTGTGCACGGGGAGGTGAGAAAGGAAGTGAGCTTGGACAGGTAGGTTGTGATCTGACTGTAAGGCCTTGAAAGCTGGGTTAAGGATTTTACAATTTATTGAGCTGGCAATAGGAGGCCACAGAAGGGGTGGTGTGCGTGCGTGTTTGTGTTTAAATAGAAGGGTTTTCAAACATTTGTAATTGTGGCAAAATACACATAACAAAATTTACCATCTTAACCATTTTTAAGTGTCCAGTTCAGTGGCATTAAGCACATTCACATTGTTGTGCAACCGTCACCACCATCCACCACCAGAACTCTTTTCATCTTACAAAACTGAAACTCTGTCCCCATTAAACACTAACTCCCCATCCCCCTCCCCCAGCCCCTGGCCCCCACTATTCTGCTTTCTGTCCCTGTGAATGTGACTCCTCTAGGGACCTCCTGTAAGTGGAATCATATGGTGTCTGTCCTTTTGTGATTGACTTATTTCACTTAGCATAATGTCCTCAAGGTTCAACCATGTTGTAGCCTGTGTCAGAATTTCCTTCCTTTCTAGGGCTGAATAATAGTCCATTGTCTGGATGGCCAGGTCTTGTTGGTCCATTCATCCATCAATAGACACTTAGGTTGCTTCCACCTCTTGGCAATTGTGAATAATGCTGCTGTGAACATGGGTGTGCAAATATCTCTTCAATACCCTGCTTTCAACTCTTTTGAATATATACCCAGAAGTGGAACTGCTGGACCATATGGTAATAATGTGTTTAATTTTTTGAGGACCCGCCATACTGTTTTCCTCAGCGGCTGCACCATTTTACGTTCCTGCCAGCAGTGCACAAGGGTTCCAATTTCTCCACATCCTCGCTAACACTTGTTATTACCTGACTTTTTGATTCTGGACCATCCTAATGGGTGTGAGGTAATCTCTCACTGTGGCTTTGATTTGCATTTCATTAGGAGTTAGTGATGTTGAGCATCTTTTCATGTATTTCTTGGCCATTTGTATATCTTCTTTGGAGAAATGTCTAGTCAAGTCCTTTGTCCACTTTTTAATTGTTTTTTTTGTTGTTGTTGTTATTTAAATGGAAGGTTTTCAAGGCAGGAATGAGACATGGTTGGATGTGTGTGAGGCTATAACATGGAAGACAGCCTGGAGTGAGGAACGGAGGGTAAAGGTGTGAAGACAGAATTATTTCAGGAGCTGACAAATCCTGAGGCAAATTGGTGGCAGCCAGAGGCATAGCTAGACTAACATTTTGGGGGGCACGGGGAGTGTACCTCTCATTGTCTGCTGTCCAAGGTCCTCAACCAGACCTACTGTCTCCTTCCCAACCTCCTCCTGGAATTCTGAACCAGGTGGGAAAGCAGAGATGATGGGAGAGAGATGGCACTGAGAGATTTTGAGGGAGACATGTTTTAACACCATTTCCAAAAACTTGCTGTAACCCAGCAAAAAACTAAAAGCAGACACAGGCTAAAAGGCTAACACCATCTGTGCTCTGAGGGATGCAAAGCTGTGTATGTGTGGACACGGATTCATGCCTTTCTCACGTGTGAATGAAATACCATGGGGGCCCAGGCGGCCCAGTTGACAGAGGCCACTTGGCTTATTGCAAAAGAATCTTCGTTTTGCTTGGTTTGTGTTTCCTGTTGGAAAGTTTTGTCATTTTTACCAGCTGCACCTTAAACAGAGATGGAACTTAATGTTTTATCGTTGATACCTTAATTCGTATTTTTAAGTAAACTTTCTTCTCGGTGTAAAACCTATCTACAAAGAAGTAAACAAGTCATAAAAGTGCAGCTTGATAAATTGTCTTGAAGTGACATAGTGTTACCAGCACCAGATCAAGAAACAGAACTTCGCAAAAATCCAGAAGCCCCCTTATATTCCTTCCAGATGCCACCCACCCCCACGAATAACCACTAAGTTGTCTCTCACCATGCACTGGCCTGCGTTTAAACTTAATGAAGTCATTAAGTATGTAGTTTTTGGTGCCTTACTTCTTTTGCTCAACATAATGTTTGTAAGATTCCTTCTTATTATTGTTTTGTGATAGGTTGCTTGTTTTCATTGCTTTTTGGTGTTCCATTGTGTGAATATACCATGATATACCCATTCTACTGTTTCTGGGCACTTGGCTTGGTCATGGTTGTGGCTGACACAAACAGTGCTGATATAAGCACCCTGACACATGTCTTTAGTGAATGCTTGTTCGCATTTCTGTTGGGTATATACGTACAGTTAGATTCTCTTTATTCGCGGTAGTTATGTTTTATAGAGACCCTGTGAACACTGAATTAGCGAATACTGAGTCACTGCATTGAACCATTGTAACGTTAGATTCTTGCAAGCCTCTGGTAAGAATGTCAACCAAACAATATGAAACCTTGTTTTATGTGTGTTTCTCTTTAAAGACACCTTATTTAATATATATTGTTGATTTATTAGCATTGAAGTCACAGCCAAAGTCACTATAACTCATGCCTGAATGAATCTTATCAATGAGATGTATTTCCTCTGGAAGACACATCACGGCCTTCCTGCGCTTAGAAACACTACACAGCACTTCAACACTGTGCATGGGGGCCACTTAAAGTAGTGTAATCACCAATAAAAGGCACCAAAATGTGAAAAATTTGGCATTAAATAGACTATAAAAAAGACACTTCATAGTTACGAGAGTGGAAACAAGGCGGCACAGCATGGCCGTGTTGGACCTCACTGGGAACCTGCACGTGGTGGCTCAATTTCTGTCCACTCTCTGCAAGTCCGCCAATGACCACAAAAGCCCCCGAGTATTGATTTGGGGGTTACAAATAAATTGTACCGAGGAGGCAAGTTTGCCAATATGGCTTCTGCGAATGATGAGACTCAACTGTGTATACTTAGGAGTAGAATTGCTGGGTCGCACGGGAGGTAATATGAAAAGCTCATATATTGAGCTTTACTGCTGAACAGCTTTCCAAAGTTCCAAAGATTGTTCAATTTACCGATTTACTCTCCCACCGGTAGTGTCTGAGTGTCCTGGTTGCTCCACATCGTCACCAGCACTGGGTGTTGTCTTTCCGTTTCATTTTAGACATTCCGATGGGTGTGTAGTGGTATCACCTTATGGATTTAACTTACATTTCCTGATGACTAATAACGTTAAATACCTTTTCACATGTTTATTGACCACTTGGGTATTCCCTTTTGTGAAATGCCTGCTCCAGTCTTTTGCCCATTTCTCTGTTAGGCTGTGTATCTTTTTCATATTGATTCATAGAAATATGTGTGTGTATATCCAGATTTTACATCTATATTTATCTATACATATTTGATAGAAATATAAAATCAGGATGGGATATGAGGTGTTTTTTGTTTTTGTTTTCTTGCTGAGGGAGATTAGCCCTGAAGTAACATCTGTGACAATCTTCCTCTATTTTGTGTGTGGGTCGCTGCCACAGCATGGCTGACGAGTGCTGTAGGTCTGTGCCTGGGATCTGAACTCGTAAACCTGGGCTGCCAAAGCAGAATGCATTGAACTTAACCATTACGCCATGGGGCTGGCCCCAGGATATGAGTTTTTTGTTGGGTATAAGGATTGCAAATGTCTTCTCCTACTCTGTGTCTTTTCATTCACTTAATGGTGTCTTTTGATCGATAGAATTTCTTAATTTTAATGTAGTCCAAATAATTTTTTCCTTCCAGATTAGTGCTTGTTAGTGTCCTGTTTTAGGAATCTTTGCCTACCCCAGAGTAATGAAGATATTCTTCTCTATTTTCTTCTAAAAGCTTTATTACCTTTCACCTTGAGATGTACAATCCAACTGGAATTGATTTTTATATATGATGTGAGGTAGGGATCAGCATTAATTCTTTCCCCTATGAACAGGTCCTGTTGACCCAGCACCATGCAGACTCTGGAGTCCAACTGTCTGGGATAGAATCCCAGGGGCCTTTGGGAAGGTTTCTTAGCATTTCTGTGCCTCTGTTTCCTCATTTTTTAAATGGGAATTGTAATCCTATCTACTTCATAGCGCTATTCCGAGGATTAAATGAATTATTACATGTACATCACAGCCAATGGTGCCTAGCGCATGATACATACTCAATAAACCTTAGCAATTATTGTTATTGTTTCTGATAGTTACGAGTTTTTTTCCTTCTGGGAATTTTCAGGGAAAAACATTTCTTTTAGTGGCTCCTTGTCTTAGTGCATTCAGGCTGCTATAACAGAATACCATAGATTGGGTGGCTTATAAACAACGGAAATTTATTGCTCTCAGTTCTGGAGGCTGGGAAGTCCAAGATCAAGGTGCCAGCAGATTCAGTGTCAGCTTCCTGGTTCATAGATGGCGTCTTCTCGCTGTGTCCTCACATGGTGGAGGAGGCAAGGGAGCTATCTGGGGTCTCTTATAAGGGCACTAATCCCATTCATGAGGGCTCCACCCTCATGACCTAATCACCTCCCAAAGGCCCTGCCTCCTCACACCATCACCTTGGGGGCTAGGGCTTTGACATACAAATTTTGGAGGGACACAAACCTTCAATCTATGGCACTCCTCAGCAGGATGCTTAGAATGATGATGGTGATGGGGAGGAGGGGACACTTTCTGGATATATTTCTGCATCAAGATCAGCCAGCATTGGTGCCGGTTTGGATGGAGGTGTAGGGAAGGAACAGGAGGGGCAAAGAGGCACAATCTGTAGTTTTCAACTGTGGGTACATCTGGGCCAGGACCAGGCTGAGGGAAGAAAGGAAGCTAAGGTGCAAAATTTAAGGAAGAACTCATTCTCATGTCAGTGCAAGCACAGGGCATCCCGGGGGAAGGGCTTGCACAGAAAGTTTAAGAATGCTCCCCCCTTTTAACAGTTTTACTGAGGTATAATTTACATACCATCATATCCGTTGTTTAAATGTGCAATTCAATGGCTTTTAGTAAATTTACAGAGTTGTGCAAACATCACCCCAATCAATTTTAGAACATTTCCATCACCCCCAAAAGGTCCCTTGTGCCCATTTGCAATCCATCCCCGCTCCCACCCCCCGTTCCAGGCAATCACTAATCTACTTTCTGTCTATAGATTTGCCTTTTCTGGACATTTCGTGTAAATGGAATCATACAAAACGTGGCCTTTTGTGTCTGGCTTCTTTCACTTAGTGATGTATTTTTGAGGTTCGTGCATGTTGTAGCATATGTCAGTAGATCATTCCTTTTTATCGTTGAATGACATTCTGTTGTATGGATGTACCACAGTTTTTTTATCCATTCACCAGTTGATGGGCATTTGGATGGTTTCGTTCATTGTGAAAAACGCTGCTGTGAATGTTCACGTACAAGTCTTTCCGTGGACATAAGCTTTTATTTCTCTTGGGTAGATGGAATTGTTGGGTCTTACGGTAAGTTTCTGTCTAACTTTTTAAGAAACTGTTCAATTGTTTCTCCAAGTGGTTGCAACGTTCTATAGTCCCACTAGCCGTGGATTCTGGTTTCTCCACATCATCGCCAGTACTTGGTACTGCCGTATTTCTGACTGAGGTTGTGCTGGTGGATATCATACGCTATTAGTCTTGTGAAATACACAGGTGGAGATGCCCAAGAAGCAGAAGGGCATAGGGGAATGAGCTCCAGGTGGAATCTGGGCTGTAGAAATACCTTTGGACATCTCAGCTGTAGATTCATTTAGTCAGTCAATCGACAAAAACTTCTTGAGCACCTACTGTGTGCCAAGCACTCTTCTAAGCCCTGGGGATGCAGCTGCGAAAAATGGACGGGACAGATCATCAATAAACAAAAGTACAACATAATGTCACACAGTGATAAATGCTGTTCAAAAAAATAGAGCAGGGGCTGGCCCGGTGGCATGATGGTTAAGTTCGCGTGCTCCGCTTCAGCAGCCCGGTGTTTGCGGGTTTGGATCCCGGGCGCAGACCTACACACTGCTCATCAATCCATGCTGTGGTGGCGTCCCACGTACAAAATAGAGGAAGACTGACACAGATGTTAGCTCAGGGACAATCTTCCTCAAGCAAAAAGAGGAAGTTTGGCAACAAATGTTAGCTCAGGGCCAATCTTCCTCACCAAAAAAAAAAAAAAAAACCAGAGCAGAGTAAGGGTCAGAGAGTGGTGGGGGCTGCCATTGTAGATGAGGTGGGCAGGGAAGGTCTTTCAGATCTGACAGGAAACAAACCACCCCAGGTGTTTCAAATAGAGAGAATTTAATACAGGGAATTGAGGAAGGGGCTCTTGTGTGGGAGCAGGGACGATGGAGGTGGTGTAGCCATGCAGAACACACCCCCACTCCAAGCAGAAAGAGAGAGGAGAAATACCCTGGTCTCTCCCCTCCTCTTCATCCTCCAATCTCCCTCCAGTGCCTCCCATTGGATGAGCCTAATAGGAAGCCAGTGTGCAAGGGAACCTGGGAAGTCTAGTTTCCTGGAGAAGGGCAGGGCATGGCTCTGACCTGCACCAGGCTAGAGCAGAGATGTAAATGAAGTAAAGGAACAAACCATACGTATATCTGTAGTGATAGTGTTCTGGGTAGAGGGGACAGCAAGTGCAAAGGCCCTGAGGCGGGAGTGTGCCAGGTGGAACGAAAACCCTGGGAGTGGGTATGATGGTCCAGGCACAGTGTACAGAATGAGAGGGGCTGGGACTTAGGACAAAGACTTGGGAGATACAGTCATTTAGGAAGAAGGCAGGAGTGACAGTGATGGTGCAGCCAGAGAGGTGGGGCCAGAACTAGGAAATGATAAAGTGTCTGAAATCAAGAGATAAGGGACTTTCAAGAAGAAGGGAATGATCCACAAAGACTAACCTTAGAGAGTGACTGTATGAGGGCTCGTGGGCGGCTGTGGGACTGGCAGATTGGAAGGTCACTGGCCCCTTTGGTGAGGGGAGTTTTGGAAGTAGGGAGGAGGCAGACGGTGACGAAGGAGAGGCAGCAAGTGCAGATAGGAGTCTAGACCACATCTCAGAGAAGCTTGGCCGTAAGGAGCTGGGGCCGTTTCTTACAGCATCAGCGGTGAGAGAGTATTATTGGGTTCCAAATTCTCTAAGCCGGGAGGCCTTGGAGCCCAGTGGTTTTGGGGTCTGAAATCAGACAGACCTAGGTTCAAATTCTGGGCCCCCATTTACCCACTGGGTCACCTTGAGCTGGTCCCCTCTCCTCTCTGAGCCCAGTTTCTCCTCTTGTAAATAGGGAAGTCGCCTACTTCTTATGGGAGGTTGCAGCAGGTACTCAGCAAGCTCATTTGTAAAGTGTTCAACACTCATAAATGCAAGCTGTAGTACAAGTAGACAGGGACGCCTCTCATTTTTTTAAGCTCATTATGAGTTGCAAATAATAAGAATGGCAGCTACTATTTATGAAACACCATGTCCCAGACACCCTGCAAAGTACTTTACAAGCACCATCTCCCCCCACCCTCTGCCAGCTCACTGCTCCAATCATACTGGCCTCCTTCCGCTTCCTTAAACACTTATGCTCCTGCCCCAGGACCTTTGCACTTGCTGCCCTGTTGCCTGAAACTCTTCCCTCAGATATCCAAATGGCTCCTTCCTTCACCTTCTGGTCTCTGCTCAAATGTCACTTCCCCAACAACCACCCTGTTTAAAGTTTACTCCACCCCTTAGTCTGTAGTCCCCTTCCTCCTGGTAATATATTTTCACTTTTTTTTTTTTTTCCTGTTGTCTGTCTCGCCCCACTGCAAGTCCACAAAGCCTGGCATTTTTGTCTGTTGTTCAGTGCCTGGGACACAGTAGATGCTCAATAAATCTTTCCCTTGATTCTTAGGACACCCAAGCCCTTTACACGTATTAGGTCCACTTTGCAGATGGGGAAACTGAGGCAGAGAGCAGTCATGGCGGGAACGCCCACACACGGGCAGAACCTGCCTCTGGGTGGTGTTAAGCTCAGAAAAAGGACGGTTCAAGACCCCCGCCCCCCTGCTCGGCGCTTCTCCCGAGGCCAGCCCTCCGGCGGGCGGCCACGGCCGGGGAAGGCCTGAGTCATCGCCGCCTGCAGACGGCGGCGGCCGCGGGCTGAGGGCGCCGGCGGCGGCGCGAGGTGACGCGGGGACGCCAGGAGGGGGCGTGAGTGCGGGGAAAACGGAGGAAGTGAAACGCGCGGCCCCCGCCGCCGGCTGGTGCGTGGGCGGAGGTGGGCGGGGGGCGCGGGGGGCGCACTCCCGTCCCCCGCAGGCCCGGGCTGGGCGGAAGGTCCCGAGTGCCGGTTCCCCGCCCCTCCCCAGGTGCAAGCTGTGAGCGCAGACCCGCCTGGGGCTGTCGGCCGGTCGCCACGCGCCCCCTGGTGACCCGGGGCCTCCTCCCGCCGCCGGAGTGACCCCCGTTCCCGCACCTGCGTCCCGGGCATCGCGGCTCCTCTGCGCTTCCCTCGTCCCGACGCGCCCGGGGGTCCCCCGGGTGGCCCTGCTGCGGGGGAGCCCCTTCCCCCTCCGCGAGGGAGACCCCCGGCTGCCCGACGCAGGGGAGCGCACCCGAGTCTCGCCCCCACGCCCCACCCCTGCTCCCCGGCCTGAGAGCCGGGGCCGCTGTCCTAACAGTAGGTGGGTGGGGACAGTAGGTGGGTGGGGACAGTAGGTGGGTGGGGACAGTAGGTGGGTGGGACGGGCGACTCCGGCCCCCGCGCGCTGTGGGTGGCCGGGCGGGGCGGCTGTAAACGCGGGGCCGAGCGCCCGGGTTCTCGGGGGGCTGCGCGCGGAGGGGGCCCGGGGATGCCTGGGGGGCGGGGGGGGCGGGAACACCGCGGGGGGCGGGGCGGGGCGCGCCGCGGCGGGGTCCCCGCCCGGGAGGGGGCGTTCCCGGGCGGGGGGTGGGGTCAGCCGGGCGCCCCCGCCCCCCGCGGGGCCCGGGCCGGAGCCGTGACGTCACGGCGGCTGGAAGTGCCGGCGCGGAGGCGCGGGAGGGGGTGGGGGCCGAGCCGGCGCCTTATAAGCCGAGCCCGCCCGGCGCGCCGAGCCGCAGCCCGCGTCCCCGAGCCCCCGGCCGGCCCGCCCCGGCCCCGCTCGCGCTCGCGCCCCCGGGGCGGCTGGGCGGCGAGGGTCGCAGCGCCAGGCGGCGGGCCGGACCACGAGGCGCGGCGGGCGGCCGCGGGGCATGAGGCGGGGGCGCGATGTCGGTGCCGCTGCTCAAGATCGGGGCCGTGCTGAGCACCATGGCCATGGTCACCAACTGGATGTCGCAGACGCTGCCCTCGCTCGTGGGGCTCAACGGCACCGTGTCCCGCGCCGGCGCCTCCGAGAAAATCGTGAGTGGCCGCCGCGCGGGGGGCGCTCCCGGGGGGCGTGGTGCCCGCGCCGCCGCCGCAGCCCCGGGGCCCGGCCCCGGCTTCCCGCGCGCCCGCCGGGGGGCGCCCCCCGGACCCCCAGCCGCCCCGCGCCGGCCGCTGTGTTGTCGTCGTTACTGTTATTGTTGTTATGGGTGAGCGCTGCCCGAGCGGCAGCAACCTACCCGGCTCTCCGCGCCCCGGGCGGAGGCGGCGAGGCTGCGGGAGCCAGCGGTCCGCGCGCAGTGGGGCGGACGGGAGCGGAGGTGCGGGGCCCGGGACGGACCCTGCCTCTGAAAGGGGGGTCTCGAGGTCTCCCGGCGTCCTCACCTGCAGGATCTCTGCCTGTGTGTGTCTCGTGCCTCTCTCCCTCTCTCTGTCGCTCTCTCTCTCGTCTTTTTGCTCTGGTTTGCTTCTCTGTTTCTGTCTCTCCCTGTCTGTCTCTCTGTTGCGCTGTCTCTGACTTTGTGTCTCTTTTTGTCTGTTTCTCTTTTTCTCTCCCCTGCACACCCCCCCCCAACCCCGAACATCTCCCTCCTCATTACCTGCCTCGCCATGTGCTGCGTATTTATTCCCATAACTCGCCCTCCCGAGGAGGCAGACGGGTCTCAGACAGGGGCTGGGGCTGGGGCTGCCCCCAGAAGCTCCGGGATTGCCGCCGCCGTCCTATCTTCCTCTGTCACCTTCCAGCTTCCTCACCACAGAGCTGGCGGCGGGCAGGGGGACTCAGTGGGGTTAATAATGGTGGTCCTGGTGTCCCGGGAAGAGGCGAGGAGGCATCCTCCACTGCAAACTTCCCTCAGCCTCCTCCAGATATGCCCCCCCACCCCTTCCCTTCCTCAGTCTGTTTGTGGGACTCCTCCCAATGTGTGGAACTAGAATGCGTGGGGCTCCCTCTCCTGCTCAATATCTGCTCAATATCTCCCCAACTTCGCCAGCTCCCCTGTTTAGCTTCCAGCGGCCACCACACTGCCTTTTTCTCTCCCCTCACTGAAAAGAAAGAGGTCTTTGCTCCCAAGGGTTGCAGGCAAGTGGAGAGGGAGTGCCGTGTGCTGTGTGCAGACTTTGTCCAGCCCCAGGAGGGAGATGGCCTTGGACTTGGCACAGGTGAGGGCTTTCAGTCCAAATTCCCAGACTTGAAGGCAATATGTGAAATGGTGTCTTTCTGTGCGTCTCTCACCTCGAGTGATATTATTTGCGTATATCCTGGTGGGTCTATCCATGCGTGAGTTTCAGTGTGTGTATGGGGTGTGTGTGTGAGTGGGGGGTGGGAGAAAGTTTATGTGCGTTGCCAGTGTGAGGGTCCAAGTGTGTCTTGCTGTGTGTGAGGGTGGGTCCTAGAATGAGTGTGGGTGTGTGCCTGAGTTAGTGTGTCTAGGATGTGTCTAAGTGTGTATCTGCAGTTGTGTGTCCCCGGCTATGGGTTTGCGTGTGTTACGTGATTGTGTGTGTGCATATGAGTTTGTATACGTGAGTCTGAGACGGCCTTGTAGCTGTTGCCTGCTGAGGGGGGAGAGAGATGGTGTCTCACTGAAATCAGAAGCCAGATTCCCCTCCACCACCATCTAAAGAGTGTGAGTCCATGTAAATGTGTGTATGTATTATGTGCAGCATATGGTGTGTAAATGCGAGCATATGATGCGTCTGGGGAATGTGTACAGTAGTGTGTAAGCCTATCTCTGGGTTATGATTTTGTGTGTGCATTTGTGTCTGTGCAAATAAATACATATGTGTATAAGTGTTTTGTGTGCATATAAGTGTGAACATATATGTCTTTGTGAGTGTATGTGTGCAAGTGTGTATCTATGAATGTGTGTGCCTGCCTTGTATTTGTGAATGGATTCCTGTGTGTACCATGTGTTTTCTGTGTGTGTATGTGTGTGTACGTGTTACACCCACACAGACCTGGTCTCCTCTCTGGCCCATCTGTATAGCTAACAGCACCTTGATCCAAGGCTTCCATGAAATCACTTGCTAAAAGCAAACGGTTCTGCCATCCCCGATCCCCGCCCCATCCCTCAGTTTCACTAAGCCTTGCCAGAACGGCTCTGTGGAGTGAGATGCCATGGGACTCAGGATAGGACTTGGGAGGGGACTGTGACGTGCGGGTGCTCTAGAAAGTGTCTTGGGAGTCTGATAGACCTAGATTGGAATCCAGACTTTCCCCCAACTTGCTCTATGACTTGCTCTTGACTCTGGGCCAGTGACTTCACCACTCTGACTGCCCCTCATCTATAGAATGGGAATAATAATTCCCACCTTGCAGAACTGTTGTGGGTAACAGAGCTCCGCCTCCATCCATCCTTCCATTTGTCTCTCCATCCATCCATCTTTATCCCCATTCTTTCATCCATCCATCTATCTACCCACTCATCCATTCATCTCTTTATCCTTCCATCCATCTATCCATCTCTCCATGCATCCATCCATCCATCTCTCCATCTATCCGTCCATCCATCCATCCGTCCGTCCGTCCGTCCATCCATCCATCCACTCACCCATTTATCCACCCATCTCTTTACCCTTCCATTAGTCTCTCCTTCCACCTCTCCATCCATCTGTCTTTCCATGCATCCATCCTTCTATCCATCCATCTCTCTATCCATGCATCTACCCATCCCTCCATACACCCACTATCCATCATCCAACTATCTCTTCATCTATCCTCTATATATCCATCCTTCTGTCCGTCCATCCTTCCATCCATTTCATTTATTCAACAAAACTATTGAGTGCCTCCTCTGTGTCAAGCATGAATATGTTTGAAAGCTCCAGATCAGTGCCTGACATAGTAGATGCTCAGTTAGTGATAGGACTCTGAGTTAAACATATCTGGGTTTGAATTTTGGTCCCACCATACCAGTGGTATGACCTTGGGGAAATTATTTAATCTCTCTAAGGTCCAATATCCTCATTAGTCAAGGAGAGTTCAGAGTCCGCATTAGACCATAGGATCCATGAGGACATCAGTGTTTTGTTCACTACTGAACCCTAAGGCCTGAGGCACAGTAGGCCTACAATAAATATTTGTCAAGTGGCTAAATTAACAACTTCATAAGGATTCACCAATTTCACCTTCAGGTGGATGGAGAGGTGGATGAAGAAATGGCTGGAGAGATGGATGGAAGGATAATCAACATCTTCATAAGAATTCACGAATTCCACCTTCAAATGGAAACAAATGTCTGGGTGCATAGTAGGTGTTCAGTAAGGAGTTCTTTGTTTTCCATTGCAGCCAAGCACATAGTAGGCATGGAATAAATATTTGTCAAGTGTCTACCTCAATAACCCACCTTCCTATGGATTGGGGAGAACAAATGGAATTGACTAGGCACATAGTAGGTGCTTAGTAAGGAGGAGTTGTAAGAAGGTGTAGAACCCCAACATGGGTAAGCTGAGGGGTTCAGGAACCCAGGTAGAGAGAATTCCAGTCATGAGGCAGAAGGTTGGATACTGGTGTTTGACTTAATAAAGGACCTCAATGTTGAGGTGGGGGTGAGCCCAGACCCTCTGGCCATTTTTGTCTCTGGCTTCCGCTCCCCTCTCGGATCCGGAGAAGCAGCTTAGCATTCTAAGAGATTCTTAAAAGATGGTGTTACAGACCATCTCTGGAAAGGAGGGGGGAGGAAGCTGCCTCCCACTACTACCTTTGGCCAACTCCCAGCCATGAACCATCCCTGTGGGATGGGAGCCTTCGGCGGAATGGCTCCTCACCTGGGGGTGATAAATCACAACCAGACTAAGAGCTGTCAGCCCCACTGCCAGCGACCGCTGTCATTATAGAGCCTGAAGTGAGTTACCTGCACCTTATATGCTGTGCTCTTGCCTATCTCCTCATTCTTATGGGCTGGAGGGAAGGAAGGGGAGAGGGAGGAGGGGTATTCTGTTTCAGGAGGACCCTTTTCCTCCTGGGGGGAATGGGGAGGGTCTGAGCAGCTATCATCAGAAGGCTCTTTGAAGACTTCCCTGTGAAGAACCAAAGCTCAGAATCCATGTCTTTTCTTGACAGTTTTCTGGGGGAAAAGGCTTCCAGATACTCTGTATCAGTCAAGAGAGGCTGAGTTACACTGTGGAAACAAGCAGCCTCACATCTGGGTGGTTTCACACAGCACAGGTTTATTTCTCGCTTGCACTGTGTATCCATTGTTGGCTGGAGAGCTCTGTCCATGGTAGCCACTCAGGGACCTGGGATGATGGAGGCTCTGTGGTGACATGATCACTGAGGTGGGAAAAAGAGGGCACGGCAGACCTCCCACTGGCTCCTAAAGCTTTGCCCTGGAGGTGACACATGTTACATTTGCTCACATTTCATTGGTCAGTGCAAGCCACATGACATGCCTAACCTTAAATAAGATGAGCAGTGTGGTCCTACCGTTGACCTGAACAGAGAAGAGAGGCCAAATATTTGTGGACAACCCTAAACACCACCGCACTCTGCTGATCCCTCCTCCTCTTATTCTAAGTGACAAGAATTCGCTCAGAGAGTGTCTCCATTCATTCATTCACTCATTTATTCAACCAGTATTTTTTCAGCACTTACTGTGTGCCAGGCACTATTCTAGGTGCCAGGGATAGAAGAGTGAACAAAACAGACAGATATCCTTGTCCTCATGGAACTGACATTCTATGGCAGGGATGGGGAGAAAGAAATAAGTATGTAGGTAAATCTGTAATATTCCATGTGGTGATACAGGTGCTATAAAGAAGCATAAAGCATAATAAGGGGGATGGAGAGTGATGGAGGGACTATTTTAGATTGAGTGGCCCCTCTGAGGAGGTGACATCTGAGCAGAGATCTTAAGGAAGTGAAAGAAGGCTCATCTAGGGGAAGAGAGTTACAGGTAGAGGGAACAGCAAGTGCAAAGGCCCTGAGGTGGGAATATGCCTGAAATGTTGGAGAAACAGTGAGGAAACCAGTGTGGCTAAAGCAGATCAAGTGAGAGGGGAAAGAGAGGAGATGAGGGGAGGGAGGTGGTGGGAGCCACACCATGTTGGGGGAGAGGAGGTTGTAGGAATTTTAGGTTTAGCTTGCAACTCATCATGCATTCCCTGTCCTTCTTTCATACTTTGCTTCTCTCCATTGCATTTTTAACCTTCTAATATATGCTATGTGACTTATTTTGTTGTCTGATTCCCTCACCATCACATCAGCTCCACAAGGGCAGGGATTTTTAAAAAGCCAATTTTTGTTGCTTCTTGTAGCCGCAGTGCCTAGCACACAGTGGGTGTTCAATAAATACTTGTGAAGTGAATAAATGGGATGCTGGGGAGGGTTCTGAGCAGAGGAGGGACGGGACTAGACCCAGCTGTTCACAGTTGCCCTCTGGCCCCTGTGGGGAGAGCAGAGTGTGGGAGGTGAGGGTGGGAGCTGGGAGACCAGCGAGGAGGCCACTGCCCTGGTCCAGGTGAGTGATGATGGGGGCTGGACCAGGGTAGGGGCCAAGGAGGTGGAGAAAAGGAGGCATATTGTGGGTTTGACCCACATCTGCTCCCAATTGTGGGCTTCCAGCTTCTGCTCAAAGTGCGAGGAAATATTTAATGAGCACCTACTTTATACTGGGAAGGGTCCTAGACTATGGAATATAAAGATGAATAACGCCCCCGGCTTCCATCAGATCGCAGTCTCATCAACAATACTTGTAACATGACATGGGATGTGTGGTGATAGGGATATTTCTGGAGTGTTATGGGGGCACTGAACCCAGCTGGGGTACGATGGAGGTTGCCTGGAGGTGGTGATCCCCAAAGTGGTGTGTCTTAAAATCGAGAAGGAATTGGCCAGGTGAAGACATAGCAAGGGCATTCCAGGCAGAAGGAACAGCCTGGACAAAGGCTCAGAGTCAGGAGAATGCTGGTAAGCACAAAGAGGCTGAAAGCAGCTCAGAGTTGCTGGAGACTTATGTACCAGGTTGGGAGGAGTGTGGAAACAGCCTGAGTGGTCAGAAGGGTCCATGTCACAAAGGAATTTGGCCTGAGGTGCCTGTACTTCATTCTGAGTGTCAAAGGATGAGAGACGTGGAGTGGTTTGGATCAGGAAGAGCATATGTGGCTGCCTGTTGCATTTTTCAAGAGACTCAATTGTTAGAAAATCCTTCTAGATTGTGAGTGTGAAATTTGCCTCCTATTAACTTTTGCCCACCTCGCTTGCGCCAAATCTAAACTCTTTACCCTGACCCAACTCATTGAGCCTCAGTTTCTTCATCTGTAAAATGGGGATCATAGTAGAAAGTACCCTGATAGCATTGTGCTTAACAGTGTGCCTTACACATGGAAGGTGCTATAAAGGTGAGCTATTGTATTATTATCGTTATTATCATTACAAGACCCTACCTGCCTGACTGTCGGATCTTGGACCACTCTTCCATCCCTCTCCACTCTTCTTGTTCCCGCCTCTGGAATTTTGCACTTCCTGTCCCCTCCTCTGGGAACACCCTTTGCCCAGCCCTTCCTCTAGTCAGCTCCTTCTCACTACTCAGGTCCCAGCTCAAATGTCGCCTCCCCCTAGAAACCTCCCCTGACCACCCCAGGGAAAATGTCCCCACAGTATTATTTGAACCTGTTCTATTTTCTGTCCAGTACTCATAATTATATGAAATTATCTGGGTAATTATTTGTTTACCACTGCTAGAATGGAATTGCCATGCAAGCAAAAACGTTGTCCCTCTTGCTTATTACTGGGGTCTTCTCATTTGGGGCAACAGATATTTCCTGAATGGTTTCAGTTCTGCCCCTTCTTCCTCTTAATGACACCTGTGAGACTTGACAAGCATTTCTGTGACCTCCACATCTGCTCCCATGGCTCAGAAGCATCTGTTTCCTAAAGCTTTTTTTGTGTGTCTTTGTTTCTCAACCTTTCTCTCTTTGAATGAATGTCCAACAAATGTGCACATTGCCAACTTCACATACAGGTGTGGAGTGGTCTTGCCACCAAAGAGTAGAGCAGAGTCATCCTCAACTACCAATCATTGAGCCACTCTATGTGCCAGCCTTATGGTGGGGGCTGGGGGCACAGCATGAACAAGAGACTCTGTCTCTTCCCTCATGAAGCTTCGTAGGGAAACATAGTGAACATAAAATGATGCACATCGCTATGTAATTGCAGTTTGGTAAGGGCCATGAAGGAGAAGATGTGGAGCCGTGAAGGTATGCAGTTGGGAGGAGGTGGCCAGGGAAGGCTTCCCTTGAGGAAGGGACATTTGCCTGGAGACATGAAGGTTGAGTGAGAGTTGGGCAAAGACAGAACTGGGAAGGTGAAGGGAGAGAAGCCAAGAGAACAGGGTGCGTGATGGTGTTGGGGTGGGATGACAGGTGGTGTTTGAGGATCTGGTGAGGTGGGCGGGGGTCTTAACCCATCACGGGTTGCTGACCACTGCCCTAGACCCAGTCCACCGCAAGTTTGACACCAACGTGTAGAAATGTCTCGAGGTGGTGCCTTCGCCCATCCAGTCAGCACCATGGACAGCCATCAAGGGAGGTTGGTCTGGGCCTTGGGGCTGCTGGAAGGAAGCTCTGGTTTCAGCCTCTTAGTGTCTTTCGTGCCCCCAGCATCCTTCTTACCTCTGGCCCTGGGCGGCCGACGCCTCTTTGTGAAGCTTTGGGGAGCAGCTGTGAAACTGGGCAAGGAAGAAAAGCAGCCGTCTGGGAGAGGTCCAGGCGCTTTGAAAGAGTTTGATGTGGGGGTTGGATGTGTTTGTGTGTGGGAGTGAAGAGGCTGCCACTGGGAGACTTAGGAGGCCAGGCTGGTTCCCAGTCCTTGTCCCTCTCTGTCCCAGCCTTTGTGCTTCTCTATTTTCAAACTCTTGTCTTTTGAGTTTCACTCTCTGTCTCTCTCTTTCCCTTTCTCTCTCTCATATCTTTGTTTCATTAACTGTCTTTATCCCTCTCTCTCTGTCTTAACTGTGTATCCACAACACATAGTGGACATTCAAGAAATGTTTGTTGAGTGAATATTGGTGATTGTCTCTTTGTTTGCCTTTGTCTTTATATGTGCCTCTCTCTCTGTCGTACTCTGTCTTCTCTTTCTCTCTCTGTCTCTGAGTCTGTTTCATCCTGTCTGTCTGTCTGTGTGTCTCTCTCTCTGGAATCCTGTTTCCATATCACCATAGTTGCTGTGTCACAGTCCATGAACCTGACAAGGGGTGGGGGAGAGACTAGAATTCTCAGACCTGCGAGGGCTCTTGAGACAAGATAGAGCCAGAACCTATGCTGGGTGTTGGTCAGGATTCAGTGAGTGGGACAGGATGAGCCAGACCAGCGCAAATCCCCAGAGGCCCTAGAGGGGGTCCAGGGTGTGTGGCCTCCTGGGGATGCTGGGGATGGGGACCAAGCTTTGATGGGAGCTTGGGGGGGGGCTGGGTGCTCAAGCTCCAGGTGACCCCCCTGCCCTCCTTCTCCCCATCCCCACTCCCCTCTGCTGCCCAGGAGGGCGTCCCTCTAGGACCCAGCCACTCGGCCCCAGTGCTGGCTCCAGGATAGAACAGCTGTCTGGGCTGCAGCTGCAGAAGCTCATTTTGAACAAGGGAGATGATTGCAGGAGTGATTGGGGGGAGGGAGAGAGAAGGGGAGGGTAGCAAGGGCCAAAAGGAATCAGGCTCGATTGTTGCTGCTGCCGCAAGAGTGGTTTGCCCAGGAGATGGGGAGACTGGGCGAGGCAGGAAAAGGCAGAGGGAAGTCTCTCTGCCCAGCCGTGGGTCCATCTGTCCCCACTTCTGGTCCTCCCTGCCGTGAAGTTTCTCCGCCTGTCTCTGGCTGGCTCCCCCTCTTGCTGTGTTTCAGAGCCTGCATCTCTGACGCTGCCTGTGTTGCTCGGTCTCCCTCTAGCCTGTTGGCCCGTCTCCTGCCCTGTATTTCAGTTTCTCCATCTCTCTCTGCCTTTATCTCTCTGTCTCTCCGCCTGCCACTCCGCCTGGATCTCTGCGTGTCTCTGAGCCTCCCCGCCAGTCCCTCGGTGCCGCCGTCGTTATCAGAAGCATAGCTCTTTGCAATGCCCTTTCCTTTCTTGTCATTTCTGCGATACTCAGGGGCTGGAGACAAATAGAGACAGCAAATTCCCAGGAAACAATGGGATCGTGTCCTTCAATAAAGGGATATTTACAAAGATATCTCAATTAGGACTAATTAATTAAGCGAGCCACTTCCTCTGCCCTCTCCCCCACCCTGTAGTCCCGCAGCCTCCTGGGAGAGAACCAGCCAATGAGGGGATGGCAGAGTCTGGTGCTCAGACGGTGTCTCAATGTTTAATTTATAACAGCCTCTTCCCCGCTGCCCCATCAATCCATCCAGAAGGGCAAAGTGGCCACAGGCGTGTAGACTCGGGCAGATGCTGGGGACCTGCGGCCACCCAGAGCATGCTGGGGCGTGTGCGTGTGTGTTGGAGCCTGCCCCGCGTGTCAGGGCGTGTCGTAGCATGTTTGAACACGTTGGGCACGTCTTCATGGAAGGCATGCCCCTTCGTGTAAGGAGAATCTGATGGCCAGTGGGCATGTCTGAGCTCATGTTGGAGCAGGTCAGAACATGTCTCTCATGTGGGGAATGTCGAAGCATAGCACACCTGAGTGTGTCAGGGACCATCTCTCCTCAAGGGCATAATGAGGTCTGTTTTGCAGGCCCCTTGGCAGAGATAATGAAGGCATGACAATATCTACAGCTTCCAGGAGGAATTGGTCAGGCCCCCTCCACAGCTGCACACTCTGAGTTTCTCCAGCCCCTTCAGTGCTGCTGGATGAGGAGGGTTGAGTTCCAAATCTTGATTTACTGTTTGCTCCTCTGTCCTCTGTAGCTTCCCTCCCCCAGTGCCTAGTTTCAGAGTCCCCAGTTTCTCCATTGCTATAGGTCCTGTAGAATTACTTCTCAACCTCACCTCTGCCTGCCCCTTCCCACCCCACACAGTCAGGTGATGCAGCCCTCAGTGTAGTGCCCATCAGAGTGATGCAGCCTTCAGTAAAATGACAAGTCAGGTGATGCAGCCCTCGTTGTAGTGCCCATCAGAGTGATGCAGCCTTCAGTAAAATGACAAGTCAGGTGATGCAGCCCTCGTTGTAGTGCCCATCAGAGTGATGCAGCCTTCAGTAAAATGACAAGTCTGGTAATGCAGCCCTCAGTGTAATGTCCATCAGAGTGATGTAGCCTTCAATATAATGACAAGTCTGGTGATGCAGCCCTCAGTATAGTGCCTCTCAGAGTGATGCAGCCTTCAGTAAAATGACAAGTCTGGTGATGCAGCCCTCAGTGTAGTGCCCATCAGAGTGATGAAGCCTTCGGTATAATGGCAAATCTGGCAATGCAGCCCTCAGTGTGATGCCAGGGTAGTGGTTGGGCCATAAACATGCCTCGAAATGTGACTTCAGTTCTGCAGACAGGCACTGGCTGGGACATTTGGTGCAGAGAGAAGAAAGGGGAATTTGCTCATCCTGGTGAGTGCCTTCTTTGGCTCTTCCAGGATGCCAGGATTCCCCAACCCTTCTGGCCGAGGCTGGCTCCATTAGCCCTTGTAAGTGCCATCTGACCTCAGCAGGACACCAGGCTTATTAGTAAAGCATAAATTCTGCAGGAATATTTCAGGACTGACTGCAATGCTAATGAGTTAGCCAGGGAGACCTAAGAGGGCAGCTGACAGAATGTACACAGATGTTGGTTCCTCTCGAAGAGTGTAGGAATGTTTGTGGATACAGGCAGGTGGACACAAGTGGACGTGGAGCATTATACATGGAAGGGCATGGATGTTCTTGAAGGGACTCAGATGTGTAACGTGTTTGTGGCTTCTGGGTAGACATACACATGTGTATGTGGCTGTCCAGAATAGCACACAGAGGGCCATGGGTATTTATGGGGAGGCATTCACCTGTGTGATGGGCACACTGTGGCAGAGTTGTTTGTGGCTGTAGGCAATGTGCATTTTACATACATGGCTATAGAGCGACACAGGGACATGGACACTCATGGAGAGAGGCAAATGGACACAAATATACCCAGTGTACATACAAAGAGTCGTTACACAGATTGACTTGTGGGCTCACAAATTGTACACAGAGTATATGGGAATAGAATGCTTATGGGCGTGTCTGGACCAAGGGAATGTTCATGGCTGTGGGCAACAGTGCAAGACGCACGTAGACTAGCACTTGTCCACTGATGCACATCAGCATCCGCCTGGATTTACATGAATTGCACCCGTGTACATGGCTAGTCACAGATGTGTCCAGGTGTCCTGCATGTGTCCAGAATGTAGATGCTCACGGATGCCTGTGGATAAACATGGATGTCCACAGACAGTCACAGAACCCTTGTGTACCCCAATACCCACATGCCACTATTTTGGCATGTAAATGACTGAATCCCCCCAAATTCCCTGGACTCCTGGTGAAGTGAGATCTCAAAGGTGACAAGAGTGGCCTTGGAACTGCCCCCAGGCCCTTTTTGGAGGACCGTGGAAGGGAAGGCCGGAGGCACTTGGGTGCCCGGGTGACCTGGCAACACCATCCAGTAATCCAGAGCCCTGAGCCCCACCTCAATCTCCAGGCGGTCTTAGCTGAGATTCTCCTGTTTGATGCCCCTGCCCATCAGAGCTAATTGTGGCAGCCAATGCTGAGAAATGGCTTAGAGCGGTGCCTGGCACAAGAGCCCAGTACATGTTAGAAACCGCCATTACTATTGAGTGGAATCATTATTACCATTATGAATATTCTCCTTGAAATGCAGAGAGATCCTGGTCCTTTGCGTCTACTTTTCCAGCCTTTTCTCTCATCCCCCTGCCTGTCCTGGCATCCACCCTCGTGACCCTCCAGCTTTCCGGCTTCATCTATTTCTCTCCTTCTTTCGCTCGAGACAGTCATTCCTTTAAGGCTATGGTTTCGTCTCTCACTGGTGGGCGCCTCCCTGACATCTCTCTTCATTCTCATTTGCCCCCAAGCATCACAGTTCCAGTCTGTCTGCCTGGGCGGGGGGTATCAGAGAGTCCATTTGAAATAGAAAACCCCCTAAAACGAAAGAGGAGCTTTGGATAAAGAATGCAGGGAATCTCACAAAACCCAATAGCTGGGGCTCCAGGGACTCAAAAGCCATCATTCATTCACTCATTTATCAATTCAGTTAGCAAATATTTATTATGCACCTACTATGTACCGGGTAGACAAGATAGACAAGGCGCTTGCTCTGATGGAGCCCACATTTTAGTGGGAAGAGACCAGTAACAACAAACAAACCAGAAATTATCATCCAGTAATAGCGTCGAGCAGAGAGTTAAGCCAGGGTGATGGACGCTGGTGGCGGTGGGGGGCTACTTTGAATTCAGGAGCAAATCCCCACTTTCCTGTCCCCCCCTCCACTCTGAGGGTCCTTCGTTTCTGCACCCCTGCCCGTGGCTCTGGGTTTCTGCAGACTTCAAACTCCCATGCTTCTTCAGCTCCACAACCCCACATCTTTTAATTGCCTCACCCTCCATGTTCCATCTCCCTGGACTGGAGAATTTGTCTCTTTGAACTTGTATCAGGAATCCACTTACCCAGTTTGCTGAGACTGCACACCTTGGGCATGTGGGAACACACGATTATGGGTGTCTCCCACTCAGTAGGGATTTATGGGCAGGGATATTCTCTTGGGAGAGGCACTGTGAGGGGAGGTAATGATAGACATTGTCACGCATTCATTCATTCATTCATTCACTCAGCAAACTCTGATTGAGTGCCTACAGTCTCAGGCACTGTGGCAGGTGCTGAGACACAGCTGTGACTATGATGGGTCTACCACAGTCTCGTGACATGTATATTATATTGGAGAGACAATAAACCTGTAAGCAAATAAACAAACACTTTCGTTTTGGATAGATGAGTGCTGTAAGGAAAATAACAAGGAGATGTAAAGGAAAGTCACTGAGGAGCCCCATTCTGTCAGGACATTGGGGTGGCCTCTCTGGGGAGGTGGCTTTTTTTCCAACTTTACTGAGATATAATTGATCTATCACATTGGGTAAGTTTAAGGTGTACAATGAAATGGTTTGATATATGTATATATTGGGAAATGATGACCACATTAGGGTTAGTTAACACCTCCATCACCTCACATAGTTACGTTTTTGTGTACGTGTGGTGAGAACATTTAGGATCTACTCTCTCAGCAACTTTCAAGTATTGTTAACCATAGTAACCACGCTGTACATTAGATCCCCAGAACTTATTCATCTCATAATTGGAAGTTTGGGGAGGTGGCATTTGAGCAGAGACCTCAGAGATGAGAAGGAGTCGGCCATGGAAAGAACAGAAGAACGTTCTGGAAGAGGGAACTACAAGTGCAAATGCCCCTGACATGGGAATGAGCTTGGTGCCTCCTGGAGAGAGAGGGCTGGGGTGGCTTGAGAGGAGGAGAGGGTGAGGTTGTACAGGTTGGCAGGGGATTGCATGCGCAGCCTCGCAGGCCAAGGTGAGTTGCTGGGTTTTATTCTAAATGCAACGAGAAGCCGCAGGGCAAGTTGCAGTCGGGGGGAGCCCCACGATCTGCTTCGCCTTGTTTAAAGGTCCCTCTGACTTCTGTGTTGGGGAGTGGATTCCAGGGAGAGAGGGTGGAAGCCAGGAGACCAGGCAGGAGCTGACTACAATAGTCCAAGCAAAAGCCAGGGGTTCCTGGGCCGGGATAGAAGCATCCAGAATGGTGAGCAGTGGGCAGATTTGGCACATGTCTTAGTAGTAGAGCCATCAGGACTTGCTGATGGACCAGATGTGAGAGGTGAGGAAAAAAAAAGGAACAGAGAAACAGAGTGGTAGTTGGAGAGAGGTATGAAGCCGAGGGAGAATTTCTAAAAGATGGAAGGACCAGAGCAGACCAGATGTGAGCTGGGTCACCCTGCCTCTTTATAGCCAGGAAGAGATAATGGCCCGAACCCCCTTCTACACTCTGTGGAAGGCCAGTGTCTCCCCGAGATTTCCCCCCTCCCTGGGGGGCTTATATTCTCTCCGTCATCCCTGCTTCTGACTTCCTGCTTCTGCTGAATTATTATTCTCCACTTGGCATCTTGTGCCCTTTGGTCTCTGCTCTGACCTTTCCGTGGACTGAGATCTCAGTCCTTGAGATGATGGAGAAACTCAAATGCCAGAGCAAGTCACTCAAACTTGATCCTGAAAGCAGTGGGGCCGTTTACCCATCCATGTATTTATTCAGCAAGTACTTCTGAGGACCTACTTTGTACCCGTCACAGGATGGTGAGCCAGGCTGACATGGGTGCATGGAGCTTCCTTCAAAACTGGGAAGACAGATCATGATCAAATATTCACAAATAAATATAAATGGCAGCTATGATAACAGCTTTGAAGTAAGGTCCTTGGTGTTGCCGGAGTTTCTAATAAGGGGATTTGATTTGATTTGGAAGGTCAGAGGAAGCAAGAGCTGAGATCTGAAGCAGAGAGCAAAGGGTGATCCGGGTAGAGGAAACTGCTTCTGCAAAGGACCTGGGGTGAGAGAAAGTGTGGGTAGTATGACAGACTAAAGAAGGCCTTGGAGGGGAAGGGTAGTGTGAGATGAAAGCAGAGAGGTGAGGAAAGAGTAGACCCACAGGGACGTGTGGCAGTGTTAAGGAATTTTATTTGTATCCCAAGAATTAAAGGAATCTACCAATGGGGTTTGGTTGGAAGGATGATGTGATCAGATTTACATTGTGAAGGTTCCCTGAGGCTCACGTGTGTAAAGCAGGCTGGTAAGAGAAAGGGTAGATTGAGGTGGACCAAATAGACTTTCTGAATTGTGAGGGTGGCTTGGACCGTTGAGTGGTGACAGAGGTGGAGAACCATGCATGAATTCTAAAAGTACCTAAGAGTTAAAGTGAACCAGACTTGGGGAGGGAGTGGAAATGGGCATGACGATAATGCCTGGGTATCTGAACCACTGACCTGGATGGATGGAGATGGTGACATAGGGAGTATTGAATGAGAACTAGGTTTTAGAGAGAAGATCTTGCATTTCATTTTGAACATGTTGGGACTGAGATGCTTTTGAGACATCCAAGGGTGAGGAGTCAAGGAGTCAGATGCATATGGATTTAGAGTTCTGAGGACATATGCATGCAGGTGGTGGTGGGAGATTTGGCAAGAATAAGAACCCTTAGAGCAAGACCAAGGTAGAGAGAGAACCCAAGGCTGAGTCAACCTGGAGGCGATTTTGCACTCAGGGGACATTCGGCAATGTCAGGAGGCGTTTTGTTGTCACAGCTGGGAGGGGGTACTAATGGCGTCTAGTGGGTATAAGCCAGGAATGCTGCTGAACCTCCTCCAGTGCACAGACTTATTATCCAGCCAAAGTATCAATAGCGCTGAGGTTGAGAAACTCTGGTCTAGAAGAACGTTTAATGGCCAGGTGGAGGAAGATGAGTCTGAAAAGGAGATGTGTTGAGGTAGGAAGGAACCATGCAGTCATGTGTCATGGCAGCCAAGGGATGGAAATGTGTCAAGAAAGAGAGGAGTCAACAGAGTCGAATCCTGCTGAAGTCAAGAAAGATGGCGGACTGAAAAGCATCCATTGGATTTCGAAACATGGAGGCCATTGGTGGACTTTGCAGGAGGTGTGTTGGTGGTACGATGGGGTCAGAAACTAGATAGGCTGGGTGGAGGAGCGAGTTCAGGAAGTGAGGAAATGGAGGCGGTTAGTGTAGGCAGCTATGAAAAGGAGGAGAGAAGTAGCAGACAGATGGAGGGAAGAGTCAAGTAAGTTGTTTTGTTTTTTAATAGGAGAGACTCGAGTTTATTTAAAAACCAATGAGAAAGCTCCACTTGAGAGAGAGAGGTTGCGTATGCAAGATAAAAACAGAGTATTGATTGCATAAGATTCCCAAGAAGGCAGAAGAGGACCAAAGTAAGAATAGCAGCATGAACCTTAAGATGAAGGGCAGCTCTTTCATTGTAACAGGAGGGGGGGACCAGGATGGGACATGAGTTCATAAATTATGACAGGGGAGAAGAGGAATTCCATTTTATGGCTCTTATTTTCTCTGGGGGGTTCAGGGAAGGTTGGAGGAGAGTGGAGAATGTTTCAAGTCTTCCTGTTTAGCTCGAAACGCCTGGTGACAGTGTGCTGGCCTTCCCCATGATACATACCCATGAAGAAAGCCCTCTTCAAAGCCCCCTCCTGAACTCCTGGCCTAAGGTTTGGCATCTGAGCCTAGAGAGAGCTTGAATGGGGGAATGTCCAACTCCAGTATTTATGAGGTAAGACTCATGATAGGTTCTCATAAAGTCCCCAACTCTTGAAGATTAATGCCATTTGTAATAGCCCGTCAAGAGAGCCTTATGATAATCCTTGAAAAAAAAACCCATAAAATCCACTTTAATGAGTTTTAGATAATGGCATTGGAAAAATGAAATCCCCCTACCCTCGTTAATCCTGGGACACGCCAATCATTTGCAGTGGACATTCATCCAGAGGCCTGAGCGCTTGAAGGCAAGTGCTCCACGCATGGGGAGATGCTTAGGAAGAGGAAACTTCAGCTATGCATTTCTCACCCGATTGTGAAAGTTGACCTAGGGCAAGGGGGATTCAGATACAGATAGACCTGGGGGAAACTGGGTTCTGAGATAGACCCAGCTCAGCTCAGACCCCAAGACTGGGGATTAATTCCAGTCCTGGGACAGAACAGGGATAAACCCCTGAGGTCTTAAGATACTTGAGATGGTTGACTCAGATAGACTAGAGTCAAGCCCAAGCCCTGGATAGACAAATGCTGAACTTGGGTCTAGGGATAGACTGAAGATAAACCTGGTTCTAGGAGACCAGGAATGAATCCAAGTCCTGGGTGAATCAGGGCTACAGTATGAGTTTGAGATAGATAAGGCCAAACCCAGGTTCTGAGATAGACCAGAGTGGAACCTGAGTCTTGAGATGGACCAGTGCTGAACCCACATCTCTGAGATAGACCAGAGCAGAGCGAGCTCATGAGAATAGAAACAAAAAAGGGCTTATCTTGGGGAGTTGGAGGAGAGCAGGTTTGCCCTGTGGGGATCTCTCTACTTGCTGAGCCACTTCACTCAAACCCTTGAGTACCTCTGTGATTTAATGTCTATTGCAAATGATGTGGCACATCCCAGGACTAATGAGGGGAAGTCCAATGCCAGGACCCAAGTTTGAGCCAGCTCAGGCCCATGAGCCTGGAAACATGCTCAGCAGAGCTGACAGCTGGAGAATGCCCGGGGTGGCCTTCCCTCCCTCCATGTTGACCATGACTGCTCTGATGCAGACTGGAGTGACACCTACACTCCACACAGCCTCATCACACACAGCACCCAAACTTGTGCCTCAAACACACAGCAACACACTTTGCATAGACGTGCATGTTGACACACAGCCACACACAAATCCTCGGACACACATGCATGGACCACATCACAGTCTCACAAATGCACTGCCAGCCAGCCAGGGCAGTGCATGCAAACATAGCCTCCCACGCTGTGACACTTTCACATTTACAACAGTGGCACGACTCTAGGGGACATGGTATTCTCTGAACAGTGCCCCCTGGAGTTGTGCGTGCAGTGCCTTTTCACATTCACATTTTCTTACATACACAGTCTTGCACACTCTTAGTTCCTGTTTTATACATTCATATGTGTAGTTTCATACACTCGGTGATGCTCACACACTTAGGCCTATAAATGGCTACACACTCATGTGTGTTCTTGGCACATGGACACAGATGGGCCACACATCCATCTCATACACTCACAGGCTCTGTGCTAGTCAGCATAGGCAAGGCTGAGCTGCGTAACACACAGTCCCCAAGTCTCAGTGGATTAGCACAACCAAATGACCTATTGCTCATGCCATATGCCGGTTGGCAGGGGTCTCTGCCTAGTGTGGTCACTCGGGGACCCCAGCTGATGGAGGCTTCTCATCAACATGCACTTCCGCAATCGCTGAGGCAAGAACGTGGCGAATCACGCACTGGATCTTAAAGCTGTCACCTGGAAGTCACTTCCACTCACATGGCATTGGCTAAAGGAAGTTACAGGGCCACGCTGGGGAAGTCCAGTCCTATTGTGTGCCCAAGAGAGAATTGGAAAATTTATGAACACTTCTATTGACTTGCCAGTCTCTTACGCGCTCAAAGAGTTATACACTCACGTATGCAGGTCCACACACGCACACTTCATTTCCTCCCATGTGGACCAGTCTTTATGACGGGTACCTCTACATGGGACGAAGCTGGAAGCCACCATGCCCTGCCCATGGTTTGCCTCCTGAACTCTTTTGCCTCGTGGCGCATCTGAGGGGTCTCCTCTTCCCTCCTGAGCTGGGGGTCCAAGAGTAACGAGTTTCTAAGCCAGAGCTAGAGTCGGAGCTGACGAAACAGTGCAGACACCTTCCCTGCCCCTGGAGTGGGCAGTATTTTTCCACAGACACTGGGGAGGAATAACGAGAGGCATTGGGAGATCTCTGTATTGGCCGAGAACCTTCCCCATCTTGCCAGCTGCAGCTTGGAAGGGGAGCCTGGGGGAGAGAAGGTGAATCCACAGAGACCCCCAGCCTCCCCACCCCCACGTCCTCCCAACGCCACTTGGGACCCTTTCTTTCCCCTCGCACGGTCCACCCCACTCCTCCTTCCGACTACTTAAATATTCCAAGGCAGGAAACTCATGAATATTTATAGGGGCCTGGCAATGAGAGAGAGAAAAAAAAAAACACAACATTTGGAATTTATGAACCAGGATCCAACTATAAATAACAGGCCTGTGGCTGACAGGGCTCTTCCCTCACCCACCACATTCCAACTTGAGCTCCAGCCCCAGAGCTGCCCCTCCACACACACGCACACACACATACACACGCACACACACACACACACACACGCATGCATGCACACAGCTTGGCTGTGGATGCACAAATTCTCATCCTCCGGTGCACTGGCACACATGCCTACACAGCTGAGGACACAGACCTGTGTTCGCACCTGCCTGGGGTCTGGCCCGCTGCCTCCCTGCCACACACAGACATTGACATACAGAATCTGCCTGCACATGTCCGGGCAGCCTCCTGTGTCCACATTCAGGCAGATACAGCCGCTCAGGCTCAGAGCGGCTGAGCTCTGAGCACACACAACACATAGGTGCACAAAATCACACACACCAGAGAGATACCTGCGGCCCCAGCTCATGGGACCCCTCCCTGCACCACAACCCCGCTCTGGGCCTCGGTTTCCTCATCTGCCTAAGGGCGACACTGAGAGTCCTTACCTCATAGCGTTGTTGTGCGGATTTTTAAAAATAACAAATGGATACCAAATGCCAGTGACGTGCAAGGTACTATTCTAGGTGCTGGCGACACAGCAGTAAATAAAAACAGGTAAGAAATCCCTGCCTGACATTCTGGAGAAGAAAGATAACATGCAAAACTAATGCCTCAATGATGCAGTGTGTTGGAAGCTGATCAAGTAGGGAAGGGGTGGGTAGTGCTGCGGCGCTTGTGGTTCTGACTATGGAGGGGGTCAGGGAAGCCCTCTTGAAACAATGACATTTAAGTAAAGGTTTGAAGGAGGTAGAAGGACATTCTAGGCAGAGGGAATAGCCAGTACAAAGACTTGATAGAGAAGAAGCATGCTGGGGTGTCGTAGGAATGGCCAAGAGGCCTGTGGGCTGGGAGGCGGGGCATGGAGGAGGTGAGGGCAGGGAAGGGACAGGGCAGATCATGCCGGGCCTTGTGGGCCACAACGAGGACTTTGATTATTACCCCAAGAGAGGCGGGAGCCATGGAGGGTTCGGAGCAGAGGAGGGAGGGGACCTGACTCAGGTGCTCTCAGGTGACCTCTGGCTGCTGTGGGGGGCACAGACTGTGGGGGGTGAGGTGGGAGCCAGGGCACCAGGGTGGAGGTGATGGTACTGGGCAGATGGCCATGGAGAGGGAGAGAAGTGAATATATTCCGATTGCAAAGCTGTAAGAGAAAGAGACAAATGAATGCATTTAAAGGATTTAAAGGATTCACTCTTTAATTCCGGAAATCTTTATTGAGCACCTACTGTGTGCCGGACACTGTTCTGGTTTGAGGACACAGCCATGAACAAAGCAATAAACATCCCTGCCCTTGGGCAGCTGACAGCCTCATGGAGGAGACAGACAAGAAACAAGATAAATTTTAATGCAGGGTCAAGGGGCAGTGCGTATTATGCAGAGAAATGCAGCAGAGGGACCTTTGGAGAGTGATGGGGGCTGCACGTGACGATCTGGTGGACCGGGCAGAATTTGGGATACATTTTGAAACGAGAACTTCTCTCAGGATTGGCTGATGGAAACAATACGTAGGTGGAAATGACAGAACTGGGCGCCTGGGTGTGAATATGAGCTTTGAAGGAACACCCACATAAATACCCTCTTGTTCATTGTTTCTACCCATCTTAGGTTGGGTTCCCCAGAAGTAGAGCCTGAGACAAGGATTTGAAGCTCATGGTTAGTTGTGAGTTGGGGGTAAGAAAGAAGGACCCGGGAGGAGGGTGGGTTGACCAAGGATGAGGTCTCAGGTGAATTCCAGGCTTGCCTTGATCCACATGGGTGGGGGGGCCCTTTGGAATGTAAATTGTACTGCACTGCAAATTGCACTGTGGGCTTTTGGACCCCTGCCTCAATCAATTGTTGGCTCCTCCTGGGGGTGGGGGACCCCTCCCAGGCATCTCCATGGTTTGCTGGCTCCCAAAAGCCAAGGGCAGGTCTCCAGAAGGTCACAGGTGCTAGCTGTGGGCCTCCGCTCTCGGCAGCTGCGGGGTGGGTACACCCAGTCAGTGAGGAGATCTGGGCAGAGCCCCAAGAGCATCTCCTATACCCCCAGGCCCCAACAAAAAGGGTCACAGGAGCACCGGGCATTTATGCCAATCACAGCATGGATGTCTAATACCAGAACCTGTGCTCAGCTCTCTCGGGATGAAAATCAGGCCAGCTTGGCACCAGGGCTCCCCTGACACAGCTGAGATCCTTTCCGGATTCATTAACGGCCAGAGACTCAGCCCTCTGCTTCCCAGGCTTGTCTGGGAATTGCAGAATGGAGCCTCGAGGAAGAGATCCTGCCCCGGAGCAGGTCAGAATAGCTCATTTAATTCTCTCATGGCCTTGTAGGATGGCACTGATATCATCCCTGTTTTGCAGATGTAGAAACGGAGGCACAGAGAAGTTAAATCACTTGCTCAAAGTCACACAGCTAGAAAGTGGAGGGGCCAGGATTTGAACTCAAGTCCTTAGGCTCTGGGGTCCGTGTGCTTCAGAGCTACAGTCAACTGCCTTAGACCCCACAACCCCTTCAAAACCCAGAGCCCCTCTCTCCACGCTGGGAGAGGAGGGGAAGAAGGGACGTGAGCCTGAGAGAACAGAACAGAGGGCGTGTGGAGAGTAGGAGAGAAACAGGTCACATGGAGGACTCAGAGTGTGTAGGAGGCATTCATTCATTCATTCTTTCATGCCCTGATGATGTCTGCCTACTCTATCCAGCATGTGCTGGTGTTGGGGCCACAGTGGGAAAGAAGAAAGACTCAGCCCCGCCCCTTTGGAGCTCACAACCTAACAGGACATGCAGACATTCACCCGGGCAAGGAAAAGAATAAAATGTAAGAACTTTGCGAGAGGGAAGGGGTAGGGAACTGTGGAGACGCACAAGAGGGGACCCTGACCTGTCTGTAGGAATGAGGAAGGCTCCCCGGAGGTGGTGATGTTTACTCTGAGCCCTGAAGGATACAGAGAGTTGGGAGAGTCCTGGGGTAGCTGGCAGGAGGGTGGCTGAGTAGAAACACCGCTGTCTGTACAGTCCCAAAGACCTGAGATCATAATTCCAGCTCTGTCACTTAATATGCAGAGCAAGTAGCATTGCCTCGAAGTTTGAAAAAAAATTGTACAGATATTTATTAAGCACCTACTATGTGCCAAGTGTTGTTCTAGGCATCAGGAACAAGACATGAAGTGCTTGTACTTGTACATTTCCCTCCTAGTGGGAAGGAGCCACACCAGCCAACAAATATGTAGAGTATGGTTTCTGCCGTGACAAATGCCGGGAAGGGAGAAGGAGACTGAGAAGGGCTTCTTTGAGGAGGTAATCAGGAAAGGCTTCCCTGAGGAGGTGACTTTTAAACTTAACTCTTAACTATGAACAAGAAGAATCTAGCATTATCACCTTCCCTTCAAAAGCCTATTGTGGGGGATGAAATGGGACAGTTGATCTGAGCAAATGCTCCCTAAATGTGTGGCTCGGTGGTTAAGACAGCTTTAGAGAGAGGCTGCCTGGGCCCTGAGTCCCATGTACTGGTCATTTACCTGGTGTCCCTCAGATCAATTGCTTGCCTTTCTCTTGTTCTCTGTGTCGCTGGGCAATCGACCCCTGAAAACTACATTTCCCAGGTTCCCTTGCTCACTGGCTTCCTGTTAGGTTCAGCCAATGGGAGGCTGTGCTGGGAGTTTGAAGCGGGGAGGAAGAAAGAAGCCAGGGGGTTTCTCCCTTTGCTGCAAGCAGTGGCCTCTTGTCCTCCCCGGGTTCAGTTCCCATCTGCCGTCTGCTCAGGCAGCCATGACGCCTGCTTGGTGGCCCCGGCTCCTGGGCTCCGGTAACACCCCTCCTGCCTTTCTCTGCAAATCCTGCAGCTTCTTTTAGTTGCTATTCTTTTGGTCCTTTCACCTCCCCTACTTCCCTCTTTCAGCCCTTGTGGCTCCTCCACACCACACTCCCCATATCAGATTCCCTCCATGCAACCATTGTGCATGGCCTCTGTTCCCTTAACAGACTGATGGCACGTCAGGCGCCACCACTTGACTTTTCCTCCCCAACCTTCAGTTTGTAACCCCGGCGACATCACATAGCTGTTGAGAGATGAACGGACAATACCCTCCCTAGCTGCCCTTACATGGCTCTTACTACATATGGTTTGAAGCTCTGTGCACGTGGGCACTCATTTACCTCCACAACAATACTAAGAGGTGGGTGCTACTGTTAGCTTTGTTTTACAGATGGGGAAACTGAGGTACAGTGAGGTTCAAGTCACTTGCCCAAGGTCACACAGCTGGGAGGTGGCACCAGGAGGCACTGCCTGACACATGGGCAGCATTTGGCAAGTTGGTGATAATGATAATCGTTACATGTGGAACTGGTCTCTGGTGAGAGCCCAGGCTGGAGGTGATGCTGAAATTCCTCCTCAGATGGATGTAGGTGCCGGCGACCACAATGCACGCTGAGTAAAGGCCCTTATGGAGCCCACCACCTGGTGGAACAATCCTCAGACTCTTGCTGGCTTCTGTCCAGCCCTAGAGGAGAGGGGCAAAGGGCTTCTCTCGGGCGGTTTTGGCTTGGAGCAGCTGCCTGACTCTTAGCCAGGATCAATTTCCCTTCCATTCTCGCTAACAGAAGGGCTCTGGTGACCCAGGTGGCCGTCACTGCCCCTCCCCTCCGAGCGGAGGAGGTGCCTCACGGCCAGAGCTGTTTTCTGCCTTTGAGATTCATTTCTTTGAAAGCTCTGGAAAACTCCAAAGGATGAGCTGAGTCAGCCCTCAGTGTGCTCGCCTGGAGCTTGCTGGTGGATTTCTCTGCCTCTCTGTCTTGCTCTGTCTAGTCCACCCCCCATGAGCTCCCTGACCAGATCCTTCCCTGGCTCACACATGGTTATGGGCTGAACTGTGTCCCCCCAAAAATCATATTTTGAAGTCCTCACCCCCAGGACCTCAGTATGTGGCTGTATTTGGAGATAAAGTCTTTAAAGAGGTATTTAAGTTAAAAGAGGTCATTAGAGGGGCTGGCCCAGTGGCGTAGTGGTTAAGTTCACATGCGGCCTCAGTGACCTGGGGTTCACAGGTTCAGATCCTAGGTGCGGACTTACCCACTGCTTGTTAAGCCATGCTGTGGTGGCGCCCCACATACAAAACAGAGGCAGATTGGCAACAGATGTTAGCTCAGGGCCAATCTTCCTCACCAAAAAAAAAGGTCATTAGGCTGGGCCCTAATCCAATATGACTGGTGTCCATATAAGAAGAGGAGTTCAGGGCACAGACACACACACACAGGGACGACCATGTGAGGACACAGGGAGAAGACGGCCATCCACAAGCCAAGGAGAGAGGCCTCAGGAGAAACCAACCCTGCAGGCACCTTGATCTTGGACTTCCAGCTTCCAAAACTGTGAGAAAATAAATTTCTGTTGTTTAAGCCACTGGTCTGTGGTACATTGTTATGGCAGCCCCAGCAAAGTAATACACATACCCTTCTTGGTTTCCCACCCCTTCAGAGTGAACTTGAGTCTGTCATTTAAGACCCTTTGTGGGGCTGGCCCTGTGGCGTAGTGGTTAAGTGTGCGCGCTCCGCTGCTGGTGGCCTGGGTTCGGATCCTGGGCGCGCATCAACGCACCACTTGTCAGGCCATGCTGTGGTGGCGTCCCATATAAAGTGGAGGAAGCTGGGCACAGATGTTAGCCCAGGGCCAGTCTTCCTCAGCAAAAAAAGAGGAGGACTGGCGTGGATGTTAGCTCAGGGCTGATCTTCCTCACACACACACACACACACAAAATAAGATCCTTTGTGACGAGGCACCTGACCATCTCAACATGACTGTGTCCGGCAGGGAACATGGTTCTCTCAAAAGAGATGAATGAAGAGAATTCAACAAAATGACGCTTTTCAGAGGGGTGGGCCTGTTCTCTGTTGAAGACCACTGAGGTCAGCAACTGAGAGGAGCAGTTGCCTCCCCCAGGCCTCAGAGAAGGAGCCATAGCTATAGGAGGGTGTGTGAGTTTACTGAGGCTGCCATAACAAAGTACCACAGACTGGGTGGGGGGCTTAAACAACAGAAATTTATTTTCTCACAGTTCTGGAGGTGTTAGCAGGATTGGTTCCTTTTTTTTTTTTTTTTTGCTGAGGAAGATTCACCCTGAGCTAACATCTGTGCCGATCTTCCTTTACTTTGTATATGGGTCACTGCCACAGCATGGCTGACGAGTGGTGTAGGTCCACACCCGGGATCCGAACCTGTGAACCCAGGCTGCCAAAGTGGAGTGCCCTGAACTTAACCACTACGCCATGGGGCTGGCCCCAGGGTTGGTTCCTTCTGAGATCTCTCTCCTTGGCTGGTGGGCAGCCGTCATCTCCCTGTGTCTTCACGTGGTCTTCCCTCTGTGTGTGTCTGTGTCCTGATCTCTTTATTAGGGCACCAATCATATTGGATTAGGGCCCACCCAAATGACCTCATTTAATCACCTCCTTAAAGACCCTATTTCCAAATACAGTTACATTCTGAGGTCCTGGCAGGGAGGACTTCCGCATACGATTTGGCGGGGACACCACTTAGCCCATTACAGGGGAGGCACCCAGAGGAGCCACCAGCTATAGGAAAAGAATGGCCGCAGTGGAACCATTGCTTGGTGAGAAGGGAACGAGAGGCGTGAATATATCCCAGCCTCTCTCTCCTCTGCTCCCCAGTCTCCTGTGATGGCTCTCATTGGCCAGACTCCACTGGAAGCTGGAAGGCAGGGGATTCTGGGAGGTGTGGGCGGCAGGGTCGGCCTCCTGGAGCGCAGAGCGGATGGGGAAGTGGAGAGAGAGGACCTGGAGGGGCAGAGAGAATACTCTGGTTCACCTTCCAGCTCCCCACTTTGAGCTTCAACTCCTGATTGCACGATTTTCAGGGGCGCCGTGCCTCTTCCGTCTAGAGTGGAACCCTCATGAGGGTGGGGATCTTTGGCTGTCTCGTGTGCTGCTGTGTCTCCAGTGCCTAGAGCGGAGCCTGGCACATAGTAGGTACTCAGTAAATGTCTGTGGGACGCATGGATGCTCTCTCCCCTCCAGGCCTTTGCCCAGGCCCCATGCTGTTCCTTTTGCCTGGAATCTTCTCCTCCTCACCCTGATGGCTCCTCTTCATCCATTCAGTCTGTTTAGCTATTGCTTCTTCCAGAAGGCTGTTCCTGCACCCTCAAAACCAGGTTCCATAGCCAGCGTCTGCTCTTATGGCGGCCCATGCTGCCCCCATCACGACACTTGTCACACCATTGTATAATCACTTCCTCACTTGTATTTCAAATATATTAGCTCACCTAACCCTCAAAACACCAACATGGTCATCACCCCGTGCCCTTTGAGAGACGAGGAGACTGAGGCGCAGAGAGAGTGAATACCGTGCCCCAGGTAATGCAGAGCCAAGATTTAAATGCAGACAGTCTGGTCCCCAGATCCTGGGCTGCTTTTTGTGTTTGCTGTCAGCACCTACTTGCTTATTTTTATTCCACAGTCAATTTTATTGCTCTCACTTGTATATTACATTGCCTGTGTTAAGCCATTTGAATATATTAGCAGTGACATCAGTACTATTCTTAGCCACGTACTACAACTGGGGAAATGGAGGCCCAGGGTGGTTAAGTCACCTGCCCAAGGTCACACAGCAGACCTGGGATTTGAACTCAGGTGACCTGGCTGCATAGTCGGTGCCCCTCAATGACTGTGTTGCATTGCCTCGCCTTGGCTGGGGGAATTGAATGCCTTTGAGACTCATTTCTTTGAAACCCTGGAATGTGTGTCAAAGATGCAGTCAAATGATAAAAGATTTGGACCCCAGATTAACTCGCCACCCCCAGGGGCACACACGGAGCCCACGAAAGTGGGTTTTCAGGCAGTGCTGGCCCCTGGCTGTCTCTGTGAGTTATTAGCTGGCAGGTGCATCACCTCTGGCCACACTGCCCATCCTTCGAGGCCTCCCTCCCTCCAGCCTCCACCTGGGAGCCTTGCAGCAAACACCTCCATCTTGTGCAGGGGCGTCTGTGGCTATCGGCGTGAAATGCCTCAGCCAGCCACGGAAGATAAATTTCCCCCATGACGACCTTTTCCACGCGCCGACGGATTGATTTCAGAAATCTATCCCCAGCCAATATGCCCAGCCCCAGCCCCCAGCGCGGGCGCTGATGGCTTCAAATTTATGCCCAGGCCAGAAATTGAATTCCTGTAAGTCGAGGGAAGTGTTGGAAAAGCTCACCCGGGCTCATTTTTACTTCTGACAAACTTCAGGCGAGAGATTAAACCTGGGCCAGTGTCTTCCAGCAGTGGGGATGGTGGTGGCGGGGAAATGACCTCGCTGTGGGCATTTTTCTTACATCCTCTGCCTTCGCCTTGGCGTCCCAGGGCTGAGAGATCAAAAGCAGCCAGACCCACAGGCCTGCGTGGTTAAAGGGAATTCCCGTTTCTGACCAGCTAATGTTAAAAAAGGGGCACGCTCTGTGTACCCAAAGACAAGCCTCTTGGTCTCTGCGGCAAATATTGAACCATTCATAGCGATGGAAAATAAAGCCTCTAATTCCTCTCCCTCACCAGCCAGCCCCCTGCACCAGCTCAGTCTCGGCAATTTTGTGAGGTTCTAATTAAGCTTCCTTGGGTTGTGGCAGACAGGACATCAAAGTGTGGATAATTTCAGAGCCTCTCACCCTCACTCCACCCCCTGCCCAAAGGCGGGGCAGGGAGAAGCAGAGATATCCAGGGATAGCGCTGGGAAGGAAGAAACCCCGTCTTGCTAGAAAGATCTCTCTTGCTCGCCTTGAAAAATGAGATGTCTGATGCAAATGTAGCTGCTTCACTTTGGTACAAAAGCCCCTAAATATTAAAGAAGTGAATCCTTGATGTCTACAAAGGAAGGATCAAAACGAACCTTTCTGAAAAGAAAAGAGCTTTTATTTCGCTGTGAACTTTTCTAGATCTAGCCTCTGGCAGGGGTGTCTCCAGAACACAGAGTCCGGGAGGATAAAGAAAGAAATGACTGCCATTCATGTGTTCATTCATTCAGGAAGTGTCTGTGAAGCGGCTACCAAGTACCAGGCGCTGGGCTGTGAGCCGGGGAACGGCAAGGAGAAATTAGGACCCGGTTCCTGCCCATATGAACCAGTGGGGCATTCTGCAAAATCCCTGACTACTAGTCCTCAAAACTGTCAAGGTCATGAAAAACAAACACAGACTGAGAAACTCTTACAGACCAGAGGAGATTAAGGAGATGTGACGAGTAAATGCAGTGTGGGGTCCTGGATCAGAAAAAGCATGTGAGTGGAAAAATTGGGGAAATCCGAGTAAAATCGGAGCTTAGTAATAATGATGCACCAGTGTTGGCTTCTTAGTTGTGCCAAAGGTACCATGGATATATAAGGTGTTAACAACAGGGGAAATTGGGTGGGAGGCTTATGGGAGCTCTCTGCTAATAATCTAGTAATAATTAATAATCTAAAATTATCCCAAAATAAATCAACAGGGGAGATAGAACAATTCTAGAACAGTGCTGGTTCTGTGAGTTGATATAAAAGCCCCCACTGTCTGGGCATGCACTATGTGAGTGACTCTCAACTAACTCATCATCCTGATAATGACCTTGTGAAGCCCGGCCATTATGATCCCAACTTTTAGATGAGGAAGCAGAGAGGTTAAGAAAAGCACGGAGGTGTCAAGCTACTTGCCCAAGGTCACACAGGAAGGAGAAGATTAGAATTTGGACCCAAGCAAACTGAGCTGTTAAAATCTACAACTACCTGTTCAAGCGCAGGTGTTTATTGAGAAGCTACTATACCTCTCAGGGGCTGAATAGAGAAACAGAGCTCTTCTAGGCCTTTCAGGGATTTTAATTGAGGGAATTGGTGACAAAGATGATGGAAGAGATGAGAAACAAAAACAGAGGATGCAGATGAAACTCAGAGATTAGCAACGGCAGAGAGCCTCTATCCCCCCAGGACTGGGGGTCAGATAGAAGAGGTGGTATAAATGGAGCCCAGGAGTGGGATGACCAGTGGGAGTGAAGCCACAGAGGCTTCACAGATGTAGCCACTGCCAGAGCACAGGAGGCAGAGAAAGGGGGGAAATCCACCCTCCATCTTCCATGAACGCCTCCCATTGGCTGAGTCTTCCTGGAAGTCAGAGGCGAAGGAGTGTGGGAAATGTAGTTCTCAACCTTACGGAGCGGGGCAGGGGAGGGAAAGGGCGTGGAAATTCAGCCACTTCTGTGTGTGTGTGTGCACATGGGGGGTGCAGGGGACAGTTTCAGTCCCCATTTTACAAATGACAGAGGCCAAGTGATCTGCTTAGGAACTGACACAGAGGAAGTGGCACTTCCAGGACTTGAACATTTATTGTGGTCAACCTCGTAGGATTCTTCTGAGGATTAATCAGAAACAAACTGCAAAGCCCTTAGAATAGAGCCTGGCTCTCAGGATGTGCTCCATACATGTTAGCTGTTATTGATGGTGGTGATGATGATTATTGTTATTGCTGCTATTGTTGTGATGCTAAAGGACCTCCCTTTGCAGAGGGCTGTCGTATCCCACTAGCAGGACTCTGTGTGTGGGAGGTGGGGTATTAAAATGCCAGAGGAGCATTTAAGCGTGGGGGGCGGGGGGCAACTGGAACCAGAGCACCCCACTCTGCTGAGGCCTGAGCAAGTTTTCTGCATGTGGAGGGGGAGAGGGAGAGTGTCCTAAGGAAAGAATGCAGCAGGGCCGCCTGGTGGCGCAAGCAGTTAAGTGCGTGCGCTCTGCTACGGCGGCCCTGGGTTCGCCGGTTCAGATCCTGGGGGCACACTGACGCACCGCTTGTCAGGCCATGCTGTGGCGGCGGCCCATATAAAAGCAGAGGAAGATGGGCCAGTCTTCCTCAGCAAAAAGACGAGGATTGGCAGATGTTAGCTCAGGGCCCATCTTCCTTACACACACACAAAAAGAATGCAGCACAGGCAAAGGTCCAGAGGCAGGAAAAGAGAACCGCAATAACCATGTGGGTGGAGACAGGTGAGCAGTGAGGCTGAGAATTCAGCCAGGCCCAGTTGGGCACAACGGGTGAATGCGTCCAAGTGGCTTTGGGCTTTATACCGAGGGCACTTCCCATGGTCCAATGTGGGAGTGACACGTCGAGAGCCGGCTCTGGCTTCTCTGAGGGGAATGGATCAGAGGGCAGAAGGCTTGAGGCCAGGGTTCTGTGGAGGGAGGGACTGTTCTCCCCCAGCCTGAGCATAGTGGCTAAGAGTGAGGACTTGAGAGAATGATGGGCCGGGGTCCAAATCCCAGCTCGGACACTTACCAGCTCTGCGAGTGTGGGCAATTGGCTTTCCTCTCTGTGCCTTGGTGTTTCCATCTGTAAAATGGAGCTAGTGTAGTACCTCCATCATTGAGAGAGAGGAAACTATGGGGATTTAATATTTGTAAAGCCCCTTAGAAGAGTGTCTTAGTCCTTTGAGGCTGCTATAACAAAAACACCACAGACTGGGTGGCTTAACTAACAAACATTGATTTCTCACAGTTCTGGAGGCTGGACGTGCAAGGTCAAATCATATTCAATGTCTGGTGAGAACCAGATTCCTGGTTCATAGATGGCGTCATCTCGCTATGTCCTCACGTGGCGGAATGGTCCAGGGAGCTCTCTAGGGTCTTTATTAGGGCACCAAGCCCACTCCTCAAAGGCCCCACCTCCAAATACCGTCACACTGGGGATTAGGTTTCAACATATGAATTTTGGGGGGACAGAACAGTTGATAGCAAAGAGTGAGCTCTGTAAGTATTAAATAAAATATGAAACCTTGGTAGGAGGTTCTTGGGGCCTGGTCCTCTCCTTCATCCATTCCCATGACTTTAAATTCCATCTCTCTGCTGACAGCACCCAAATGCGTTTCTCTAGCCAAGCCCTCTCTGCTCTTCTCCCCAGCCTCTGACGAAAAATTTCCACCTGGATGTGGTCACAAGCATCATGAACTGAACGTGCCTTCAGGCTGGAGTCTTGATTTCCATCCCCCCCAATCTGCCCCTCCCCCACTCCCCATAGGCTCCTCCTCCAGCCTTCTCCGTCTGGGTAAATGGCACCCCCACGCATCCACTCCCTTGCTTGGGCCCCCAAAGTTGGAGTCATCCTCAACTCCCTGCTTTCCCTTCCACCCCTCATCTGGTCCCTCAAATCCTGTGGGTTCTGCCTTTGAAATATAAGAATCTACCCATTTGTCTGTCCCCATTACAGCTACCCTGGTGTGAGCCTTCATCATGGCTCAGCTGGACGACTGTGGGGATGGCTGGCACATTCAAAGGCCCTGGGGTGGTAAAGAGCTCAGGGATCACTGAGGATCTGAAAGGAGGCCGGTGAGACTCAGGAGGTTCAAGTGAGAGTTTATTTCCTCCCAGAAGGGTCTCCTCAAAGGAGGTGTTCTTGAGTGCTGGGGGTGAGGGGAGGGACTTGCACTTTCTCCAAGCAAGCTTGTCTGATGACTGGTGTGGCCCTTGCATGAGAATTTGTAGCCTTGATGCAGACCTCTGTCCATGAACCTTACTCTTAGGGCTGTCTGCAGGGATCTGTGGTGGTTCCAACACAGTCTGGCCACACTCAGAGAGAATTAATTGTAAATTCTTGCACAAGGCAAGGCTTCTCTACACCTTCCCTAGACTCCGAGGAGGGTGGTCAGTTGAACTTGAGACCTGTGTCTCTTCCCGCTTTTCCCAAGAAAGTCTATTTCATTGGTTATTGCCTACATTTGCACTGTGATGACAGAGGCTGAGATATCCTGGAACATAATACTGGCCTGGATGGGGCTCAGGGGGCACTGAGGGTCTTCTGCCAAAGCATGGGTGGCTTCAGAGGGTGAGAGGTTGTGCCATCCTGCAGCCTGGGTAGCCACTCAGGGCAAGATAGGTTAACTGCGTTGGGAGGGAGGGAATGAATGAATGAATGAATGAATAGACCTGCAGTTGCCCCCCCATTCCAGCCCCTCTTCTGGCCACAGGCTCTCACAGACAAAGCCCCAGCTGCTCGGGCTCTGGGAGGCCCCAGCTCTCCGTCTTGGCACGGGTGAGCTGACATCTTCTTTAAGGCCTGTCAAGGTTATCACTCAGGGGGGATTTGCTCGGTGCCTTGAGGTTTGACGGGGCAGCCTGCTATTATCTCAAGCCCTCCAGAGGGATGCGGCCCCCGTCACGGCTCAGACATGGCAGACAAGCATGTCCCTGATCATTCGTCACGGCCTTCCGCCTTCCCGGCAGTCAGAGAGAAGCCGCTGCTGCCTCGGAGTCTGCCGGGCACCTGTCTGCAGCCTGATCTCGGATGATCCCTCCCTGCGAGAGAGGGAAGCCAGTTGGGTGGCAGAAGGGAAAATGCAGTGGGTCTGTGAAGACGTTTGCTCTCTCTCCCACCAGCCGATGAGTGTACAGTCATTCAACAAACACTCATGGTGCCAGGCCTGAGGGATTCAGTGATGGGCAAACTCCCCACCCCCATGCTGTCTCCTGTGCAGGGAGAGAGGCTGGCTTTGAGCCAGTGTCCACACCCATGTGGTCCTCATGGCCGTTATGATCAGGGCTTGAAGGAGGACACGGGAGACACAGCATGGTGGTGTAGACTGTGAGCCAGATGGCCCGTGTTCGAATCCCGCCCCACCACTCCCAGGCTGTGATGTTCTGAGCCAAAGACTTGAGCCAGCCGGGTGGCATAGTGGTTAAGTTCACGTGCTCTGCTTCAGCAGCCTGAGGTTTGCAGGTTTAGATCCCGGGCGCAAACTCATACACCGCTCACTGAGCCATGCTGTGGCGGTGTCCCACATACAAAATAGAGGAAGATTGGGCCAGCCTGGTGGCACAAGCGGTTAAGTGCGCACACTCCGCTGCGGCGGCCCAGGATTCGCAAATTTGGATCCCAGGCGCACACCGATGCACCGCTTGTCAAGCCATGCTGTGGTGGCATCCCATATAAAGTAGAGGAAGATGGGCACAGATGTTAGCTCAGGGCCAGTCTTCCTCAGCAAAAAAAAAAAAGAGGAGGATTGGCATCGGATATTAGCTCAGGGCTGATCTTCCTCACACACACACACAAAAAGATAGACAAAATAGAGGGAGGTTGGCACAGATGTTAGCTCACGGACAGTCTTCCTTAAGCAAAAAAAAAAAAAAAAAAAGAGGAAGATTGGCAACAGATGTTAGCTCAGGGCCACTCTTCCTCACTACAAAAACAAAACAAAACAAAACTTGACCTTTCTCTCCCCTAGTTTCTTCACCTATCAAAGGCGGCTAATGACGGTGCCTGCGTTCTAGCATTGTGGTGACGATTAAATTGGTTAAAACGTGGAAAGTGCTTAGAACTATGCTTGACATATAGTAAGAAGTAGAAGTATTATGAAAAAAAGCACAGGATGCCTTGAGAAGGGGGGTAATAACATGGGGCAGGGACAGGGGAGACTGCTTTTGGGAGAGACATTTAGGTTGTTAGACATTTAGACGTGTACAGACCTTTATGCTTGAGCCCCAGGGATGGAGAAGCATAGCCTGGCCATGAGATGGGGCAAGAGTGTTGACGGCAGAGGGTCCAGCCGGTGCAAAGGCCCGGAGGTAGGAAAAAGCAGTGTTCCAGGAAGAGTGAGATGGACTGTAGGATGGGCCAGAGAGAACACGGCAGGGTGAGCCTTGTTGATTGCCTGTAAGCCGAACAGGACACCCTCTGCCAAATTCTCTTGAGGAGATGCTCTGGGACATGAAGCTGGCTGAGCCACGTGGAGCCTGGGATGAGGCATCTCCATCCATCTTCCACGGGGCTTGACTCTCTCATTCCTTTCTCTCTGACATTGGACTATCTGTGACCCCTCCTCATCCTGCAGCCTCAGCCCTGACTCCACAGAACCCCCATCGATTCTTCCAGATCGTCTCAATTCAGTGCCTGCATCAAACTCTAACCATTTTGACTTCAAGAAGTTACTAAATTGACTTTAAAGTGTTATAACGGTTCTAATAATAGTAACAATAATAGCAAACACTTACGTGGCACTTACTACACGCTGCTGACTGTTCAAATTGCTCCCACATATATTATTAACTCATTCAAGCTTCCCAGCAACCCTGTGGGGTCGATACAGCTATTGTGTCCATTTTACAGATGAGGAAATGGAGGCACAGAGAGGTTAAACAACCTGGCCGGGTCACACAGCATGTAGTGGCCAAGTCAGGAAATAAACGCAGGCAGCCTGCCCCCAGGACACTACTCTTAACCATCCGGCTCTGCTCTACCATCCGAGTCGGAATAAGAAACATCCAGGGGAAACGAGTCATTTCTATCGTAAGGATGTTGTCTGGAAAGATGCTGGTGACATCACCGGACTCCTTTTTGGGAGGACCGTGGGAGAGATCCTTGCCTGTTCTTGGGCCAAAAATAGTGATGCTTTCTCCGGAGCATCTGGCGTGCTTTTGTTTCAGGACACTGAGAACCGCAGAAATGACCAGCTTTCTCCTTTTCGAGTTGGCTGCTCTGGAGCCTGGAGCCAAATTTATGGCCCAACCATATGCTGATGTTCAGGTTTTTAAGAGATGAGTTTTTCTTAGCCTCACTTCTGGCTCCACGTCCCCCCTTTTCTCCTTTGCAAAATAAATTTTTGTAAGGGATTGAAAAACATTTTTACAAGACCACTACGTGTTCATTGTAGAAAACTCAGAAAATAAGATAAATTGGAAGATGGTGACAAAAATCCCGACTAAGCCTCAATGTTAATGGCTGCATAGTATTCCCTCCTGTGGGTACACCTTATGTTTTGAAATCAATACACTATGGTCAGACAACTGGAGGGAAAAAATTACAGCCATGCTTTTTTTTAAACAGCGCTTTAATGAGCATCTTTGCAGCCATCGAGGGCTGGTCCATGCGATTTCCCAGGGCTCGATTCTTAGACGCGGATTGGCTGAGTTCAATGCAAATGCAGAAACCTCAACACTGGGTCTAGATTGGCAGACTGCCCTCCAGGAGCATCTAATTCCTACCCCTGTTTAACCGGAGCTATCTGTGGTCTTTTACATATCCTTGTACTCCACTTGGAATCCTCTCTGAAACAAGGCAAGGTACAAATAAATATATGAGCCCCAAGCTGCATCTGCTTCCTGATTAAATTATCCAGCCTCAAACGCAATCATATCCTTGTCTTATTAAGAGGCAGGCGCTCGCTGTATTCCTGTCGGCTAATCCCCCGTAGCCAGTGCTGGATGGATGGCTGCCCCCGGGCTCCTTAGCAATCCCTTGGCCCCGGCAGAACCAGGAATTGTTTTTGAAACAAAGTGTAGGCGGCAGAGATATAGGCTGAGACGATGGTCCTGGGTGTGACAGCGAGGAACGCTTTTCCTGCGTGTCTCCTAGTCCGTCAGTCCTGGACCTGTTATGGAGACTGCTGCTTAATCGGGTGCAAGGACTTGAAAAATCCCAGCCAGAAAAGACAATTTGAGGCCCAGCCACCTGAGCGCATAGTTGACCCTCTTAGATCCCCTTAGCAGGAGCACTAAACTCAGAACCAGCAGCTCAGCCGAGAGAGCGTCTGGCTTCTCCGGCGCATGTGCCACAGCCCGGGTGAGACAGGCCACCCAGTCGGAGGTGTCTGTACCTGGAGAGCTCACCTGGGCTCCCACACCTGCGTTACGAGGCATTTCCATTTGTGTAGACCATTCTCCATCCATCGAACTGTGACCCCCCCCCCCAAGACTTTATGACTCTGGATCCAAGCCACACCCATTCTGGGAGAGCTGGGATTTGGATTCTCAAACACTTAGCCTTCCAGGACATTCCAGCGGTTCCCCGGGCACATGAACTTGCCTGCATATCTGAACATGAACCTGACGGGCAAAACTCAGGATGTCTGCCGTGCCGAGATTTGGCAGCCAAACCCCAGGCATTTAATTACACTGCTGCAGAGAACACTCCAGCGAGGTGCGTCCGACGCAGACAATTATTTTAGGAAAGCCGTGGAGGCCTCCTCTCCTCACCACTTAAATCTTGCTTCTCTTTTACAATTCAATATTTCAATTGTTGAGAAAATGACTTGTTTGCTTCAAAGGACATGCTAGGAAATGTTGGAAGGAGATGTTAATTATGTTGAACCGGGCTGCTTTGTCTCTGCGCAAATGGAGCTCTTCAGGGGGTTCTGTCCAAATTGCTTGGGGAGCAAGCCAGGGGAGCACGGGTGGGGGTGCTTGGACTCGCACACTTTTTTTTTTTTTTTGCTGAGGAAGATTGGCCCTGAGCTAAAATCTGTTGCCAATTTTCCCGTTTGCTTGGGGAATATTGTCCCTGAGCTAACAGCTGTGCCCATCTTCCTCTATTTTGTAGGTGGGTCACCACCACAGCGTGGCTGACAAGTGGTGTAGGTCCACGCCTGGCATCCAAACCTGGGCTGCCAAAGCAGATTGCACCCAACCCAACCACTACACCATGGGGCTGGCCCCTGCTTTGTTTTTTTTTTTTTTAAAGAACTGGATTTGTCATGAAAGGAGGCAAAGCTAGTTCTGATTATCCCAGAACCAAGGGGAAGGCTACCTTGGGCCACCCTTCCTGTCTTGGGTTGGGCTCACTCAGAAGCAGAGCTGGAGGAGTAGAGTTGAGTGCAAATATCCATGTGGGAGGTGATTCCAGGAGGAACCAGTGGGGGAAGTAAGACAGGAAGTGAAGGAAACGCGTGCAGAGTGAGCTAATGAGCAGGACGCTGTGGTGGGCGCAGGTCCCAGGGGGGTCCCCTGGCAAACCGTGTGCAACTCGCACCTCCGGGTTCTCCCACCCGAGAGGCAGAGGGCTGGTGTTGATCACTACCTTCCATGAGGCGTTGTTGGGACTGCCGGCTGGGAGGGACTCTGCCTGCCCAGTGCAAAGGCAGAGTGGGCTCCGACCACTAGAGAAAGCCCTTGGCAGTGGGGATCCTGGGCGCTTCTGGCAAGACCAGAGAGGTGTGGACCATACCTGCGTGCAAGGGAGGCTAGGAAAGCGAATGACTTCATTCCTCCAAGGGGGAGACGTGGACTCAGAAAGAACCTCGGAAGGGTGTACACAAGGCACAAAGAATGACTAATTACAATAGTTTCAGATGACGTTTCTGAATGGTTTGTTTTTCTTATAAATTAATGGAGGAGTCAAGCTCGTCTGTACAATGATATCACCTGCTCACATTCCCATAAGCTTGAAAAAAGAGATTTTATTGAGTGGGAGAGAAAAAGGTGGGCTAATGGCTGGAGCCTCCGGGATTGCTCGTAACTCACAGCCTGGCTTCTCTGTGCTGCGGCTCGTGGGAGCCGCCTCTGCTGGGCCATCAGTAACAGCTGTGCGAATGATCGATTATTATGGGGCTTTGTTTCTCTGTTAAACACTGGGGTTTTATCAGAATTTCTTCTGGGCCCAAGGAATGCATCCTAGGTGGGACCAGAATCTTCCACGTCCCACCTCTGTGGCCACCACCCATCAGTGCTTGTGTGGACTGGTGCAGTCGCCTCTGCTCTGGTCCCCGACCCTCGCCACCCACGGTCTGTTGCCCCCACAGCAGCCAGAGGGCGCCTGTGAATGCTTGAGTCAGGTCATGTCCATCCGCTGTTTAGAACCCTTCATGGCTCCCACCTCACTCAGTGCAAAAACCGAAGTCCTCCCCCCAGCCCACAGGCCCTGAATGCACTGCCCTGTCCCCTCCCTGTCCTCACCTCCCCCTGCACTTACCTCCTTCCTTACTCCACTCCAGCCACACCAGTCTCCTCCATGTTTCCCAAATACACCAGGCACAGTCCTGCCTCAGGGCGTTTGCACGTGCTGTTTTCTTTGCCTTCCCCAGATATCTGCATGGCTCCTCCCTCATCTCCTTCAGGTCTTGACTCAAGTGAATTCTTCTCTTGGAGGCCTTGCCATGCCACCCTAAAACTGCAAACCCCAATCACTCCCAACCCCAGTGTCCTCCATCATTTCTTCCCTGCATTTCTTCTCTCTATGGCACTCATCACTCTTTAAATATTTGATATTTACTTGTTTGTTTATTTTTCTCTCTCTCTAATGTAAACTCCTAGAAGAGCTGTTGTGTTTGTATCTTTTGTTCACTGCTGTGTTTTCAACATCCAGAATACAGCCTGACACACGGTAGGAGCTCAATAAATCTTTATTGAACAAATGAGACCAACATGCTCTTATAAAACCAAAGAGATTTGGACTTGTGACTAACTCCAGTGTGTTCTGGGGAAGCTCAAGGGGGCCTGATCTGGAGGCCTATCATGTTCCATCCAGGAGTATCCAGTGCTTTTCAAACAATGTTTCTCAAATCCCTCCAGATATTGATTCAAATTTGTGGGGCTCAAAGTGTCCCATCCTTTCTCCCCTTCTCCTGGCTCATTCATCCCTCGAGTTCAGCTCAAATCGTGGGGCACCTCCTCTGAGACCCCCTGTTACTCCCTGCACTTTCTTTGAGGCCTTCACTGCAGCATATTATTCTAGAAGTATCAGTGGGATTATGTGCTTAATGTCTATCTCCTCACATCCCTGGACAGCAACCAGATATGGTTTCTTTACCCCTCTCTTCCTAGCCCCTACCCCAGACTCTGTGCCTGGCATAGAATAGGCACTCACTAGATATTTTCTAATAAATTTGGAAAATTATGACTCTCTCGAGTTTCCCGATGCACATTAGCATTTCAAAGGCTCTGATAAGTCCTGCATTAAAGACACTTATTTCATGCAGCAATGCACAAACTTATTTGACCACAGAGCGTCCTTTTCCAGTGTGCCTGGTGAGATTGCCAGTGTTCCAAGGAGCGTGGCTTGGGAAACACAGCCATAATTCATCCCCGAATTATCTGAGCAGCATAGCATAAACTGACTTGAAGTTCCATTTAGGAGGAATCTGAAGGTGATACTTTCTATTCAAGGGTCTGGAAGTCTCTTGAGGATTCTGTCACCCTTTGGCTGTTACCTTGCCTAGGTTCTCAGGAGCAGGGGGTGGGGGGATGACAATAGTAAGGTTGTGTTTAGTGGCCCCTAAGGTATATCCACAGTCACCGTGGGCTGGGGAAGCAGAGAGGAAGGTCCAGGTTTGGGGGTCAGTATGAATGGGTCTATTTCTACTGGTGGTTATGGAGGCAGTGTTGTGTGTGTGTGAACATGCGTGAGAGAATGAATTCCAGTCTTGTGGAAGGGCTCGAATCCCGCCATTCCTTGCTGTGTTTCTTAGCCCTGCATACCTCAGTCTTGTCATCTGTAAATGGGGCTCCCTGAGGAGGAATTGAGATACATGCATCAGGCCCTCAGCAGATGGTCCGGCACTTTCCAGGGGTCCAGCAAAGGGCGTCTGTCGTTTCCCTGGGCCCCCACTCTCCCCCGGCAGGGGCAGGTGAATGCCCCCCTGGGTCCCCGCTCTCTGACCCCTGACCTCCCTGCAGACCCTCTTCCAAAGCCCCGACGAAGGCTGGCAGCTGTACACGTCGGCCCAGGCGCCCGACGGGAAATGCATCTGCACGGCTGTGATCCCCGCGCAGAGCAGCTGCTCCCGCGACGGCCGGAGTCGGGAGCTGCGGCAGCTGATGGAGAAGGTGAGAACCTCCCAGGTTCCCTGAGGAGGCCGGGAAAACCTCCCAGTTCCCACCCTGCCCTCTGCCCCCGTCCTGAGGACTGGGGCCGGATCTAGCCGTGCGGATTATGTAGCGCTGGCACTACCTGGCCACCCTCCAGGTGGATATCTCAGTCAATATCTGTTCAGTGTGTCTTTGGAGGAGACGCTGAGCGCTGCGTGGGGACCCAGAGAAGGAGGACCCCAGTGGCAGGGTCTGAGTCTCCTGTGTGTGAGCTCCGGCCCCCGCCGTGCACGTCCCCTCAGCCCTTTCGTGGGCCAGACTCACCTGCTAAGATGTTTTGTGTCCCTTGTGGAGGGGTCTCACCCTCCATCCCAAGAGACTCACATAGAGATTCCTTCCCCTTCTCATCATGGTCGGTATAAAATGGTCCCCATTCAATACATCCCCAACGATGTTTCGGTGCCCTTTATAGACCGATGGCTGCCCCTTGCCGCTGCCCATTAGTCAGCCCTGATGTCGATGTTGAAAGGGACCGGCCACCTCCCACCGCCATCCTCTAGAGGAGAGAGCTGAGGTTCAGCAGAGAACCTTGGCCCTGCAGTCTCCTGCCCATTAACTCTGCAGGATCCTGGCCTGCGCACAACACCAGAACTGCTAACCCAACGGTTTGGGACGTCCACGTGGCGTCCTCTGATTATGGACGATGGCTATCAGAATGTTTTGTGTCCAGGATGGGTATCAGGCTGTGGGATTTCTGAGAACTTCCAAGTGTCGCGTGAACGATGGTTCAGGAAAATCTGTGTGTTTCGACAAGCATCCAGTGTTGTCTCTGGGTTTACCCTAGCCAGGTGGAATTCACCTTGGCGAGGTGGCGCTCACCTTAACCAGGTGGAGGTGGGAGCTAAGGGGCCCTCTGTCTGGGTTAGGAGAGGCCAGGGCAAGGAAACTCAGTTCATTCATGTAGCCAAAAAGCATTTATTGAGCCTCTAGTCTGGGCCAGTGCTGGGCACTGGGGATTCAGCTGTGGACAAGCTAGACACCAGGTCTGCCTCTGAGGATCTGCCTGAAGGAGGCAGATGAATAAGAACATTCCACGTAGTAGTCAGCTGGGAAGAAAATAACCACGTAAAGGGAGAATGGGTACCTGAGGCAGGGCGGTCAGGGAAGGCCACTCTGAGGAAGTGAGGCTGGAGTTGAGCCCTGAAGGATGAGAAGGAGCCAGCCGTGGGAAGACAAGAGGAACAGCGCTCCAGGGAGAGGGATCAGCAAGTGCAAAGGCCCTGAGGAGGGGAGCAGCTTGGAGTCTGAGAGACACAGGGGGCTGGTGGTTGGAGGGGATGAACGTGGAGAGGAGGCAGGTGTGGGGGCAGGACCAGCCCTCAGGGTCTGCACAGGAAGGGGGTGATCCCATCTTCCTTTTGAAAAGCTCCCTCTGCCTGCTGTGTGGAGAACTGAGTGCTGGGGGCAAGGATGGGGGCAGGGAGAGCAGGTCAAGAGGGGAGAGGGGAGAGGTGACGGTGGCCAGACCAGGCTGGAGCCAATGGACGGGCGGGGCATGCCATTGGGAGGTTGCTGGTGAGATCAGGGGAGCAGGCTGGTCGGGTGTTTGACCTCCGGCCCTGCCAGGCCTTGTCTGTGGCATCTCAGGGCGGGGGTGGAGTCTGGCTGTCCCTAACCCTCCCAGTTCCTAGGTCCAGAACGCCTCCCAGGCCATGGAGGTGCTTGAGTTGCGGACGTACCGTGACCTCCAGTACGTGCGCAGCATGGAGACCCTCATGCGGAGCCTGGACGCGCGGCTCCGGGCGGCTGATGGGTCCCTCTCCGCCAAGAGCTTCCAGGTGGGTCCTTCTGGGTTCAGGTCAGGGGTCAAGGGAAGAATTGGGATTGGTGGCCATTGGTTCCGAGAGTGGGGTCACGTCTGGGAAGGACCAAGGGTTGGCCGGGACCCAGGGTCCAGTGTAGGCCAAATGTCAAGGGCCAGATGTACATCAAAGAGGTGAGGTCATGGGTCAAGGGTTGGGGTCAGGTCTGGGTCAAAGGTCAGGGGTCGGGATCAGCGAGTGGTCCTTCTTGGTGGGCAGGAGCTGAGGGACAGGATGACGGAGCTGCTGCCCCTGAGCTCGGTCCTGGAGCAGTACAAGGCGGACACGCGGACCATCGTGCGCCTGCGGGAAGAGGTGAGGAATCTCTCCGGCAGCCTCGCCGCCATCCAAGAGGAGATGGGCGCCTACGGGTACGAGGACCTGCAGCAGCGCGTGATGGCACTGGAGGCCCGGCTCCACGCCTGCGCCCAGAAGCTGGGTATGCCTTGACCCTTCACCTTGACCCCTGACCTCTAAGCCCAACCCTTATACTCCCTTTGTGCCCAGAAGCTGGGCACAGTTTTGACCTCTAACTTCTAAACTGTGACCCTTGATCTCCCTACCCAAGGCCAAAAATAGACCCAGAAGCTGGAAATGGCCTGACTCTATCTCGGGACCAGATTTCTGGACCCTCCCTCACCCCTGGTCCCAGCTCTTCCCCATTTGATCGCACCACTTCACCCTTGCCCTGCCTCCCTCGGGCTCTTCCCGTCCCCCACCCTCATCCCCCCTGTTCCTGCCTCCCAGGCTGTGGGAAGCTGACTGGGGTCAGTAACCCCATCACTATCCGGGCCATGGGGTCCCGCTTCGGCTCCTGGATGACCGACACGATGGCCCCCAGTGCGGACAGCCGGGTGAGTGACTGTGCCCAGCCCAGGGATCAGAGCCTTGGGGAGACATAGCCTGTGGCTGCCCGCAGGTGCCCAGGGATGCCACACCAATGATTCTCTTGTAGCACGAAGTGTCCTAGGATCTCCAGGGCCCTTGGATCTTCCCTTGACTGTCTAGTGACTGGCAAGTGACCAAGGGCCTTCCAGCCCTGTGAATCCCAAGTCTGTTGACTTCTCATGACTGTATAGACGCTAATGGGACTAGTGCTGCTGACCAGCTCCCAATCACCATTGACCTCTAAGGAATTATCAGTGACCAGTGCCTTCCCAAGGACTAGGACCTACCAGCACCGCTCAATGACCTTGGGACTTCCAGTGGCCTCCATGGTCAGGATTGCCCATCACCTCTGACCCACAGGAATCCTCCACTAACTACCCAGTGACTATCCTAGTGACTGGCATTGGTTACTGGGTGGCCACTGAGTATCACAGATTAGAGGTTCATAACTAGCCACCGCCCCACTGTGATCATTGGCCTCCCAGGGATTATGCTGGTTCAACCAAGTGGTTAAGAGCTTGGGTTTGGGGGGCCGGCCCCGTGGCATAGCAGTTAAGTGCGTGTGCTCTGCTGCTGGCTGCCTGGGTTCGGATCCTGGGCGCGCACCGACGCACCGCTTGTCAGGCCATGCTGTGGCGGTGCCCCATATAAAGTAGAAGAAGATGGGCACGGATGTTCGCTCAGGGTCAGTCTTCCTCAGCAAAAAGAGGAGGATTAGCATGGATGTTAGCTCAGGGCTGATCTTCCTCACAAAAAAAAAAAAAAAAGCTTGGGTTTGGGAATCAGACTCGGATTTACATCCTGTCTCCACCAATTCTTAGCTAGGGAACCTTGGACAGGTTCCTTAATGTCTCTGAGGCTCAATTTCCTCATCTTCAAAATGGTTGTGATAATGTTGGCGTTAAAGATGCTTAGCCCAGTAACCAGCACTAGTAAGGGCACTCACAAATGCTAATTAACACGGCCACAGTGAGTGATGATGATGGAGAAGATGCTGATGACAGGCCTGGTCACCTTGTGGTTACAGGGGTAACCCACGGGCAATGGATTCAAGTGACTTCTTATCACTCAAGGGCTGTCCAGTGACCAGTGAATTCCTAGGCCCAGTGAGTCGCCAGAGACTGCAATTTCCCCTGATCCTTAGGCATCAAGCACCATCCACTTAGGGTCTGTCTTAAGACCAATGGCATTCCCTGACCATACAATCCCAGTCACTGGGACTATAACTGGCCATGAACGGCCACTGGACGTTCCATGACTGGGTAATGACCGCTTAGTGACTGTTGATCCCTAATGACCACGGTTGATTCCTGAGTGGTTGCTGGAACCTTAGGGTCACTGGCAGGGGTCCCCCAGTGACCGGCGGCTCTCCCGTAGGTCTGGTACATGGATGGCTATTACAAGGGCCGGCGGGTGCTGGAGTTCCGCACCCTGGGAGACTTCATCAAAGGCCAGAACTTTATCCAGCACCTGCTGCCCCAGCCGTGGGCGGGCACAGGCCACGTGGTCTACAATGGCTCCCTCTTCTACAACAAGTACCAGAGCAACGTGGTGGTCAAGTACCACTTCCGCTCGCGCTCCGTGCTGGTGCAGAGGAGCCTCCCGGGGGCCGGCTACAACAACACCTTCCCCTACTCCTGGGGCGGCTTCTCCGACATGGACTTCATGGTGGACGAGAGCGGGCTCTGGGCCGTCTACACCACCAACCAGAACGCGGGCAACATCGTGGTCAGCCGGCTGGACCCGCTCACCCTCGAGGTCGTGCGGTCCTGGGACACTGGTTACCCCAAGCGCAGCGCGGGCGAGGCCTTCATGATCTGTGGCGTGCTTTATGTCACCAACTCCCACCTGGCCGGGGCCAAGGTCTACTTCGCCTACTTCACCAACACGTCCAGTTACGAGTACACGGACGTGCCCTTCCACAATCAGTACTCCCACATCTCCATGCTGGATTACAACCCCCGGGAGCGGGCCCTGTACACCTGGAACAACGGCCACCAGGTGCTCTACAATGTCACCCTCTTCCACGTCATCAGCACCGCTGGGGACCCCTAGGGGCTGCCACGCCAGGGCCACCGGGGGCCCCTTCTACTCCGCCTGTGTCCCTTCAAGGTTCTCTTTGTCTGTGTCCTGCCCTCTCTCTCTCCCCTCCTTCCTGCCCAGCTTTCCTTCTCTGCCTATTTCTATCGGTGTATTTTCTCAATGTTGTCTCTTCTCCTTTATTGATCTCTGATTTTGATAACGCGACTTCTTTCTCGTTCTTTTTATGGCTGTCCCTCTGTCTCTTTTTATTGATCTGACTCTCCAGTCCCTTTCCCTGTCTCTGCCTCTCTGTCTGTCTGTCCATCTCCGCCCTCCCTCCCCTCCCTTGTTGCTTCCCATCCAGTCTCCTTTCCTCTCTCTGCACCCTCCCTGCTTCCCTTCCAAGGAGTTGAGTGCATGGATCTGTTTCTTTTTTTTATTTACACCCTTTCTTTCCGGGTTGCCGGAATAAACGGGACCTTGGACATTTGATGCTTTGGTGGCTGTGTGTGTCCGGAAGGGGCAGAGAGAAATCATAGCCTGAGCTGGGCTCCCTTGTCTCACGCTGCAAGCTTTGTGTACGGGGGCACAAGCCCAGCCTGGGGGGCATGTGGGGGGCACGGCAGGGTGGGCCCTTTGGGAAGACAGGTGAGGAGACCCAGTCTGAAGTCATTTCGATTGAAAACAATTCGTTTAAAAGCAATTTGATCCAAACAACCGAGAATTCTATCACAACGATGAAAATTGGCCTCAAATGAGTATTCTCTGTCACTGGTTTTTTTACTCATTGATCACTCTGGTGTGTCGCTGAGCCGTCTGGCAACTTTTTAAATAGGTTTTTAACAATTTGGCTGCTTTCAAGAATTGAGGTAGGAGAGGGTAGGACACAGTACAATTTTTCGTGTTTCTTCTTTTTGCTTTGTAATTTCAAAATGATTTTAAATGAGTCGCAGCTGTTCTGAGTTAATAACAGAAAGCTAGAAACAGCCTGAAGGTGGGCTGAGTGCCTTTGGTTGAACACACTCACAGCCCGCGTCTGGAGCCCACTGAGCTGGAAGGGGCTCGAGCAGGGATGGGCCCCGACATGGGGACCATGGGGACCAGAGCTCCTGGAGGGGAAGGACGGGCCAGGCCAGGAAGGATGGGAGGCAGAAAGGGCCATGAGAGGGAGTCAGGAAGACACTGAGCAAGTAAACAGAGGCCAAATCCTCAGGGGTCTTAGTGATATGACTAAGGGAGTGGGGTCTGGCGGTCACAGAAGGGGAAGAACGAGATGAGGGCTTCATTTTAGCCAGATCTCTGGTGGCCAGAGTGGGGTGGGGACAACAGTGGTTGGGAACAAACGTAGCGCTGACGACCAGCCCCACGTTCACCCCAACCCATAGACCCCTGCTGAATCCCAAGCAGGAACATTGTGCAAACAGCCCACCGGCCCAGACCCCACCCAGCTGAGGCCACGGACGAAGCGAAACCTGCTCCTCGAGGAGGTCCCCCTCCCCCTCAATCTCCCCATCTCTAATTAATGGCCTCCCTGATTAAATAATCTCCGCCCTGTGCTGGCATCTCTGGGAACCCGGGACACTGGGGCCATACTGCAAACGAAACCAATGAATAATAAATGTGACTGCCTGATGCACTCATTTAAAACCAATTTTTCAAGAAATCTTCGAGAAAAGCAATTAATGTCCATTTAAATTAACAAGTTTGACACCGGAAAACATCAATTCCTGGATAAGCACGTTGAGAGGTACCTGCCTAAAAAAAGGCACAGGGCTGGGACACCTAGGACGTCTGCACCCCCCTCCAATGTGTATTTATTTGGAGACAAATCTCCAAGGTGAGCAGGGTGGTGGGGAGGGGGTCGTTCATCGGTCTCTGATACTGACTCCCCCCAAAGTAAGGACGGGGACATACTGCGGGCTGCTGAACCTTTGTCCAAATTTGAGACACACAGACCTGGAGACCCACATTCTCACACAGAGAACAGGGCTGGGTGTGGGTGTGGCTGTCACATCTGCACACCAGTCCTTCAACAGATGCCACAGGCGCTTGGCACCATAACCGCCGCTTCTCTCCCTCTCTCCACTCACACACACACACACACACACACACACACACACACACACACTGCACCATAACTGCCGCTTCTCTCCCTCTCTCTCTCGACACACACACACACACACACGCACGCCCAGCGCTCCTTACGCTTTTGCGTTTGCGGCTTTTGTTCCAACCAAGGATGGACAGGAGGAGTAACACCCTCCCCCCTGGCCAGGCCAGGATCATGTCATCTGTGCGCGCGTGCACGTGTGTGTGTGTGTGTGTGTGTCTTAGGCTGCCCACTGCTAACTCGGACTTCCCCTCTCATGGATGTGTATCTGGCTACATTGGGGAAGCTCTGTAGCCCATCGCATGGCCGTACCTGTGTCACCCCGAGTTGAGACGACCCACACTAGCCCTGCCCCATGGCCACAGATGCCTGAGCTGGTGCCCGTGGCAGAAGGGTGGAAAGCAGCTCCCTGGGGCCGTTCGCGCTGGAAGGTGCCAGACCAAAGGAAGGGGAGGGAAAACCGCGCTGTCACCGTCCTGAAGGCCTGGGATTGCCGGTCCCACTTCTGGGCAGGAGGTGGGGTGGGTGGGGAGCAGGTGAGCGAAGCCACAGCTGCTTTACCGACGCTGCGTGGGCTCCGGGGCATGTTTATCTAACAGCAACGTTCTTTTGTATTTGGGTTTTGGCCGCTGCACAGCTAGACTAAGGGGGAGGTCCACGGAGGTCACGCCCAGATGAGGCACTCCCAGTGTCGCACAGGCGAGACACACACCTAAGGACAACTAGAGTCACAGCCACACGCCTGCTCGGGCAGACACACACACACGCGGATGCCCAAAGAGACGGGGTGCCACGAAGCCCATTTCCCTGCCAGCCCCGCAAAGGGAAATGCGCACCCCTCCCTGGCAGCATCTCAGATGCCTAGGAGCTCCGGGGAGATCCTCACCCGGGCCTTTGGTCTGAGATCGGGGCACAGGCCCGTTCCCCGGTGGGCGTTTGCCTTGGAGTAGACTCCGCAAACCCTCCTGTCCCCCCAGCACTCATTTCTGATCCTTCCCCAGGCTCCATGGGGCTAGGAGGGGTGCAATCGCTTCCCCACCGCCACAGAACTGTGGGCGCCAACAGCGGGGCTGCTGCCTGCCTCGCGGCCCCCACAGGCAATGCAAGAAGATTCTGTCTGGAGGTGCAGCCAACCAGCCGCTCTCCCCAGCCCGCCAGAGCTGAGAGGAAACTCATTAAACCTTCCTAATGGCAGACTCCCGCTCCGGCGGGCAGCAAGAGCGATTGCTCCAGAAATCGGCCAGATGGGAGCTGGCCCAGATGACTGTTTACGAGACTGGGGCCTTTACTAGACTCAGGCCTTTGTGGGGGGACTCCCTTGGGGCCCAGCCAAGAAGGGCTTTATTTTGCTCAGGTCCCCAAAGCCTGCCAGCCTGCCACCCCCTTGATCTGTGCTGGCCCCCCTTAAGCAAGGGGGCCCGAGAGGCCGAAGCACCTAACAGACCCACAAGCCCCTACATTGACCTCTGAGGCCCCAGCCCAGGCCCCGCACAGGAGCAGCCGTGGGAGGCGATGAGAGCAGGTGGGCCACACCCACAGCACCCACCCCGGCAGGCGCCCCTACCCGAAGAGGAAGAGCCCAGCATCTTCCCTCACGGCCACAGGCAGCCCCCTCCCCCCTGTTTGAGCACAGGGCCTCCCTCCCCCAGGGGCCTGTGCAGGATCCCTGCTCTCAGGTGCCTGGCAGTAGCCCCCTCCCCTCCAGGCTGGCTCCCTGTCGCCATGGTGATGGCATCCGCGGAGGGTGCTGGGTCTGGCGGCAGGACCCAGGCACAACCTACCAGCAGGGCTGTGGTGACAGGGAAGCAGGCCTCTGGGTGCCGTCAGGGTGCTGGGCGTAATTCCCTCTAATCGGAGAGCAGTCAGCGTGTGGAGGGGGTGGGTTGGGGGTGTGTGGAGAGCACCCAGGGCAGAGGGGCTTCAGTCTGGCTCTCCCAGGATCCCCCAGCTCCACCCTGACCTGCTGAAGCTAGAGCTGTGGGGTGGGGCAGGGCCTGTGCATTCTAGAACATTCTTCAACACCCAAGTTTGAAGACCGCTGGCACTGAATGGTGCCCCGCCTCCCTGGGTGTCTGGCTGCTGGGAAGAACTCCTGCTGGGAATTTCTTCTTAGGGAGGAAAGGCAGGGTGGACGCTTGGACACTAAGGATGGCGGGAGATGATGGCTCCCCCCCCAGTGCCCCTCTGGCCTCAGCGGCGGAGAAATGAGACACAGGACAGCAGAGCAGTGGTTCCAGGTTTAATCAGGGTATAGGGGGTGCTGCACTGTTGCCGAGAGAGCCCCACGGCCCCCCAGGCCACACGCACAGCATCTGCTTTTTGCAACAGAGGAACATGGCATAACCAGAAACAACTTAAGGCCCTCCGGCTCCCGTCCTGGACCCAAGGGGACACAGGGGACAGCTCAGATAACCAAGCCTTCTCTTTGGGACAGGTCACCCCCAGTCCCTGGGTCTGGGGGCCTCCCCAGCCCGGCTGCCCTTCTGAAGTCAATTCCTAAAGGGGAGGAGAGTCTGGCAGGGACAGCCCCAACCAGGGGCGCACAGGGAGCTCCCCCCGGGGAAGAGCCCCCCAGCCACTCTGGGAACAATAAATACTGCGGACACTAGCAGGGAGCGGGGAGTGGAGTCTGCAGGCCCAGCCGCCCTGTCCCGCCCGCCCCACCCCGCGGGCGAGGTCCGGCCGCCCCACCCTCACTCGGTGCGCAGGATGATGTGGATGCCAGAATCCGTGAACACGGGGCCGCTCATCTCCCCCGTCCGCAGCGCAAAGGAGGCGTCTTCAAATGGCTTCTGCATCTGACCTGGGGACGCGGGAGGGGCGGGGTGCGGGGTCAAGGCCTGGGCTGCCGGCCAGGACCAGGCAGGCCAGGCAGATGGGACTCCCGCCTGCGCCAGCCTCACACTCCTTCCACTCATCCGTCACGCCGTTTATGGCCCTGTCACGAGCTGAGCTGTGGCCCAGCGGGGGCGGCAGGGCCATTAAAGAGGCCCGGGAAGCCTGAGGACAGCATGAGGGATGGCAGGCAGAGCTGCTGCCGCGCGTTTACAGACGCATTTTGGTGATGCACTCATCTTCTCAGGCCTGATTCCCAGCCCGTCACATCATTTGTACCCCTGCCTTCTGGGGCAGGTGGGCGGGCGGCTGACGCCCCTTGTTGGCTCCTCCACACCCCCCGCCCCATCCTGGACCCCTCCCTGATGCTCTGCAGACCCCAGGGATGGAGGGAGGAGGAGGAGGAGGCAGCGGCGGCCTGGTCCCCTCTTCTCCTCTCTTTCCACTGCCCCCGCCAGACAGGCCTAAACTCAGGGCGGCTGATCTGACCCCTCTCCCCTCACCCCTGATGGGTGACATGTTCTGGGGGACATGCCCTGGGGCTCTCAGGGGCCTATGCCTTATATTCCCAGCAGGAGAGGCAAATGGCAGGAAGTGCCCTCTCTGGTGGGCCCATGAGGGGGACAACTGTGCAGAGAGACACACAGACCAACCCCCCACCCCAGGAGGGAATGACAGCGCAGAGAGGGCTCCGCAGCCCCCACCTCAGCCACAGCAGGGCAGCCCTTGGGGCCTGAGGGAGGGACTGTGCTGCCACCTGGTGGACCCTGAAGGCCCGTGCAGCAGGGGCCGCCCCTCCCAACCACTCCCGGGCTGGGCCCACCGGTGCGCCCCAGGGTCCCCCAGGGCTTGGTGGTGCCCGTTCCTTGCGCACCTCTGCTGAAGGCACCCAGGTCTCCCCTGGCCTTGGCCGAGCTGCAGTCGCTGAACTGTGAGGCCAGAGATTCAAAGTCCTCCTCTCCTGACTTGATCTTCTGGATGTAGCCTGCGGACACACGACATGGGGACACACAGGGAGACCTCGCGTCAGGGGGCACAGGGCTCCAGACGCAGGGCGGCACTTCACGCGGAAAGGAGTGTGCGACCCCCTCCCCTACGGAGTGTGCACGCATGCACACACACTAACGCACATCCTGGAACGCCTTCTCCCCGCACATGTGTGCAGTCACAGCCGGAGTCACACGTGTCCATGAAGTGGTGCCTTCCTCCAGCACACCGTGACCCTGTGGTGACCTCGACAGCCATGCCGGTCTCACACCCCGTTCCTACACTCCTGCTCTCTCTCTTTCACACACACACACACACACGTGCACACACGCGAACATAACATGAACAGAGCACGGCCTCCTCCCACCCCTCACACACTGAGAGAGAAAATCTACCTCCAGGCCCTGTCGGGGAGGAGAGCAGGAGAGCAGGAGACAGGGCAGAGGGTGAAGAAGGACGCTGGGACCCAGGGCCCCCCAAGAGCCCCTAGGGCAGTGGTGGGAAAGTTTTCTAGAGGCTTCTAGGAGAAAGGCAGGAGGCCAGGGCATGAGCCTGGCTCTGCCACGGGAGCCAGCTGAGTCCTCAGCCCGTGGGCCTCAGTTGTCCCATCTGTCGAAAGCAGGTGGAAGGCCCAGCTGCTCACTGGGGCGTCGTGAAGACACCCCGAGGCAGCCTAGGTGGGGCTTGTGGACGTCATTCCCGTAGACCACGGCCCCAGAGGCAGCTACACATTCTCGCAGCTGCCCCCAGAGGGGGTACTGGCAGCTCACCGTGCTCTGTGCGGCCCAGACTGTCCCCATGGGGTGACGACTCTCCCTGGAGGGAGAGGGAGGCCAGGGCTGATGGGCGGGAAGGATGACTGAGAAGTGCTCCCTGCAGAGCGGCTCGAGGTGGCAGCTCGGAGCAGCTGTGTCACTCACACTCAGGGAGCAGAGAGCGGGAGGGCCATGTGCGGGTGGGGAGGAGTCACCAGTCGCTCTCGAGTCCTGGCCCCACCCTTTCCTCCCCTAAATGCCCCCCTCCTGCCGGCCCAGCTGCCCTGGCACAGGAACGGGCATCCCTGTCAGTCTCCTCCCTGTGCCATAGGCTCAGCCACCGAGCAGGCTCTGAGGACATCTGGCCCCCGACAGCAGGAACAGCCCCTCACCTCGCACTGGGCCCACATGGCTTTCCTGATGGCCACTCCCCCGGGGGCGTTCTCCCTGAGGGCCCTGGGGACACCTGAGACCATGCACCCACTTGGCTCAGCAATGCGGCACCAGCCCACGTCAGATGTGAGGGTCAACCTGTCACACCTGCCATTGGGTTTCTGAACACCACTGTGACACGTCCACCCGCTGCTCCTGTCTCACCTAAACGAGGCTGTGACACGCCTGCCTGGTCCCTGCCTGGGCACCACAGGGACACTGCTGATTAATCTACCTGGTGCTCAGAGGCCCAGACGCCCCGCCGGGGCCATCTGCCTGACGTTGGGCTGCTGCAAACTTCTTGTTCGGGCCTCGGCCTCCTGTGTGACCTCAACGTCACGGTAACCCACCTGCCTGGGACCAGAGTCGAAATGGCTGGACCATGACAGCAGCCGATCAGCCCGACCTGCCGCATGTCACGCCAGCAAGCGTAGCGTCCTCGTATCTGATCTGCTCGGCCGCCCCCATGGCTGTCCCCTCATCCCTGCCTGCCCCATGTCCCTGTCACTCTTGTCCTGTCCTGACTATCCCTTTGCCTCTGAGCCTCAATTGTTTGTCATTTGCCAGCAGGCCACAGTGACATGCGGCACAGTGCCTGGCACAGTGAGACCTTGACAAGTGTCACTTGCTGTCACCATTCTCCCTGCCGTGTGGGCTGTACGCCCCAGGGATGAGGCTGCCCCTACCTCTCTCTGATCTGTCCATCCCTGGTCTCCTTTGCCTGCACGTCTCAGTCTGGTCTGGCCATCACCGTGATGCGCTGCCCAGTCACACAGGCTCGCCCATGCGACACACAAGCCCCACCCTCTGTGGACTGCACGCTGCGGTGGCTTCTGCCAGTAATGCCCTGGGGTGATGGGAACAGCGGTCCCCCTGCGCCAGACGCATCCATCGGTGATTCCGACCTGAACCGGACGTCACTACGGTACCCTGGATTTCTGGTTATCTCCTTGCCCTCACCTGCGCCGCCCTGAGATTCCTCCTCTTCTCTCTTCTGTCTGGACCTCGATACACTGGCGAGGGAATCCTGAGTGCACAGTGCCCCCCCCGGTGTCCCCGCCCGCCTCCATGAAGTACAGCTGTCCCCACCCCAGCATTTGTGAAGTCAGGCCCTGCCCAGAGCCCAGGACAAGCCCGGCATCCTCCAGCAGCCGGGATCCCTGAGACCAGATGGCCCAGGCAAGGTGTGTGTACCAAGAGATACTAGCCTAAAGATCGAATAAAAGCCCAGCTTTTGCCCCCCAGTTCACAGCACCCAAATCTTCCTCTGACCGGCAAGCTCTCTTGGAAAACACTCTGCTTGGACGGGAGCCTGAAATGATTTAAAAAAAAGGGGGGGGGGCAGGGCCGGCCCGGTGGCGCAGCGGTTAAGTGCGTACGCTCCACTTCAGCGGCCTGAGGGTTCGCAGGTTCGGATCCCGGGCACACACCGACATACCACTTGTCAAGCCACGCTGTGGCGGCGTCCCATATAAAGTGGAGGAAGATGGGCACAGATGTTAGCCCAGGGCCAGTCTTTCTCAGCAAAAAGAGGAGGATTGGCATCGGATGTTAGCTCAGGGCTGATCTTCCTAACAAAAAAAAAGGGGGGAGGGGCCAGCCCCATGGCATAGTGGTTAAGTTCGGCGTGCTCTGCTTAGGCAGCCCAGGGTTCGCAGGTTCAGATCCCATGCGCAGACCTGCGCACTGCTCATCAAGCCATGCTGTGGTAGCATCCCACATAAAAAACAGAGAAAGATGGGCACAGATATTAGCTCAGGGACAACCTTCCTCAAGCAAAAAGAGGAAGAGTGGCAACAGATGTTAGCTCAGGGCCAGTCTTCCCCACCAAAAAAATAAAAAATGAAAAAAATCACACGTCCTGCCTGAGTTCCCCTTCCTAGAGTCTGGTCACCTGCCAAGATGCAAGGGAACATTCAGACCCCCGTGCAACCCCTAGCTCAGTCTTATGCCCTGTTCCTTGGCTCCCCCTGACCCCACTACCTCCAGGCCTTTGCTTAGGTGTCTCTTCCCGCCTGAAGCTCACCTGCTGTGTCTCTGGTCTCAGCCCGAAGTCTTCCCTAAGACCTCGTTGCATGGGGTGTCTCCTGGGCCCTGCATTTACCCCTGCCTTGTTTGTGCGTCTGTCGCCCCCTCATACTGGGAGGACAGGGGCAGGTCGGCCTTGCTTACTGCTGTGTTTCCAGCACCCTGCGCTGTGCACAGAACAGGTGTTCACGAAGGCTGAAGGAATTCATGAATAAATGAGACAGAAACAGGCCACAAGGAAGGAGAGGGATCTACCACCAGGCTCTTGAGGCAGAAATTCTAGAATCTCACGCCTTTTTTTTGTGAACTCAAGAGTAGGAGAGCGGCCGGCCCCAAGGTGTAGTGGTTGAGTTCAGCATGCTCTGCAGGTTTGGATCTCGGGCACAGACCTACGCTACTTGTCAGCCATGCTGAGGCCGTGTCCCACATACAAAATAGAGGAAGACTGGTACAGACGTTAGCTCAGGGAAAATCTTCCTCAAGCAAAAAGAGGAAGATTGGCAACAGATGTTAGCTCAGGGGAAATCTTCCTCACCAAAAAAAAAAAAAAAAAAAAAAAAAAGAGGAGAGAAAGGAAGTGCATCCCAGATGCTGCCCGACCTTTTCCCGGCAATGCCCAGCATCGCCTGGTGGCATGGACACCACTCACCAAGACAGTGCCCATTCCCCGGGGCTCCGGCTGGGGCTCTGGTTATGAGCAAGGCAGACCCGGGGCCGCCTCTCAGGGAGCTCCCAGCCTGGATCTCCCACCTGCTTCGGGGATTTCAGAAGCCCCTGAAACTGGATGCACAAGAGAACAGCATTTGCCTCCACTGACAATCACAGGCCAGCCAGCTCACAGTATACCCCTGAGGGTGAGGAGGGCGGACTCTGGACTCTAACTGCTGCGTTCGGATTCCAGCTCTACCTTTCCTGAGCTCTGCAACCCTGCAGGTGACTTCACCTCTGAAGCCTCACTCGCCTGGTCTGTAAAATGGGCTAATTAGCAGCCCCCACCTTGGAGAGCTGCTGTGAGGAGTAAGGGAATTACTGCTGGAGTGGTGCCTGGTGCAGGGCAAGCCCTTGACAGTCACCAGTTGTCACTCTACATAATATGGATGGAACCGTGTCCCCCTAAATCCCTATGGTGAAACCCTAACCCCCAATGTGACTGTAGGTGGAGATGGGACCTTCGCGGAACTAATTAAGGTTAAATGAGGTCATAAGGGTGGGGCCTTGACCCAATACGATTAGTGTCCTTATAAGAAGAGACACCTGAGGGATCCATCTCTCGCTCTCCACACACACACACACAACGAAAGGCCGTATGAGACACACACACATGTGCACGTACGCGCACACATGCACGCACACCAAGGAAAGGCCGTATGAGCTCTCAGCGAGAGGTGGTTGTTTCACCAGGAAGCGAATTGGTCAGAACCTTGCTCTCAGACTTCCAGCCTCCAGAACTGTGAGAAATCATGCTGTCTGAGCCACCCTGTCTGTGGTATTCTGTTAGGGCAGCCTGAGCTAACGCACCATAATTACTCAAGGGGAAGCGAGTGAACCAACAGGGTGCTCTCTGACCCTAAAAAGGTGTCGAGACAAACTAGGGAAAGGGCCTGAACAGGGAAGAAGGTGACAGGATTAGGTGTGCTGTCCCAGAAGACCCAAGATACAGCAGGAGGGGCCCAGGGAGACAAGAGACCTGGCCTGATGCCACCAGGCTGGAAGGGAGTCACCGACCGTGGGTGGCGACACCAGGCCAAAGGTGCTCACTGAGCCTCAGACCCTTGGCATGGGTGCGTGGGGGGACTGCTGCTCATACTAGGGCCTCCCTGGGCCCTCAGGCCCTGGGCATGTGGGGGCGGAGGGCTGGGCAGCAGGCGGGGAGGGCGCCTCCATGGCCTGGCTACTTCCACAAGGACAGTGGCAATGACAAGCAGCCGGTCCTGGGCTCCCTGACAGCCTCTGGCCGAAGCCCAGCAGCGGCAGAGGAGCTGACGCTGGGCAAAGGAGCCTCAGCAGAAAACGTGGATGCGCTGATTTCTGCGGCTTGGGGCGACGGGGGAGCTGGATCTAAACGGGTACTGATGAGACTCTGGCCCAGGCTGTGGGCTGCGAGTGTGCTGCCCAAATCCTGATCGCCTAGAACAGTGACAGGGGCACTTCCACTCTCACAGAAGAGACAATGAAGGCAAAACCTCGCCTACACGGCACCACGGCCCGCATCTCGCTGCGACCTCCTCACGATCCCCCGGGGGCCTGCCTCAGCCCCGTGTGTCTCAGGACACTGAGGCCAAGACAGAGGTCGTGGCTCAAGGTCACTGGAGGGTCTGCAGGCTGAGCCCACCGGGCCCCCTGCGGCCCTGCCCAGAGCTCTCCCCATGGGTTGTGGGGGCACAGCAGGGGCTGCCAGCGAGCAGAGGCCTTGTTCTAATCTTGGCCCCCTACCACACACGCCTGAATGACTGGAGTCAAGGCTCTGCTGTGTAGACAGCGAGCGCCAGACACTGAGCCCATCACTCTGCTGAGTGTTCAGCTCCAGGTCGGCCCCTGGATCTTCACGGCCACCATGTCCCCATTCTACAGACGAGCCAACTGAGGCTCTGAGAATGAAGACCCCTGCTCGAGGCCACACCGCCGGCACCAGGATCCATTTCTGTGCGACTCCAGGGCAGGTCACACTGGGTCTGACCTCACCCCGCCCTGCCCATCCAATCCATCACCCAGTCCTCCTGATTCAGCCTCCTAAATCTCTCTAGAATCTGCTCCTCTACTTCTACCTGCCCCCAAGTTCAAGTCACACTGCCTCTAGCTGCAATTCCTCCCACACCTTGCACGGGGCCCTCTGGCACAGGCACGCCTGTCTGACTCCGGCTAACGCTCCCGAGTCTGCAGTGACCTAAGGTTAGGCTCAAGGGCCCAGCTGCTTACTGCAGCCCCCAGATACCCATTCCCAAGACCCCAGCTGACCTCAGCACCCCCGGGCCCACCAGACACACACATGTCCATCCTCACAATGGGGGAAGCACCCCCACCTGCCACTCCCAGGCAGTCCCCACGACCCGACGGCTTTCCCTCCAAGCCACGCTCAGATCACACCGTGCCCACCTGCCTCAGCCTCCTGCCGTCTCTTGCCAGGATTGTCCCAAGGGGTTCTGCCTCTGGCCTGGCTGTTCCAGCTCCTCTCCCAGTTGCCTCCCCAGCGCCTCTGCCTCGGGCTCCTCAGGTTTAGTGAGTCCCTCCCCAGACCGCGCCTCTTCTGGAGTCCCCCTTACTGGGGACGATGCCTCCTGCCACTCAATTTCCAAATGTGCATTACCTGTTGCTCACTCTCGTGTGGTCCAGAAGCCTCAGAACATGGACCACTCGAGCTGGGAGGACCCAAGAGGTCATCTCGTGATTCTCTCTGGCTCCCCCGACCCCCACCATTTCCTCCTCTTCCCCTGGGGCAGCCAGACGCCCCTCGTCACTCACTGCTGATCGAGCCAGCCTGGGCTCTGGGCCTTTTGGCTTCCCCGGCCCTCCCACTCCAGCCACACGGCTCTTTCCTGAAGACACAGCACCGCAGGGGCCCTCTCCACGTCACCTGTGGCCAAGTGTTTCCCGCCGCCCCCAGGAAAGGCCCCAAACTCCTCACCTCACTCTGGGCCCTCCTCAACCCGGCGGGGATGTTGACCTAGAAGGGTCTCATCCCTCCTCAGGCCCCTGCACAGCCTTCCCCTGACTCCTAGCCCCAGGCCTTCATTTCTGCTGTTTCCTGCTGGCTCATGAGCCGATGCCGTGGGCGCTAACGTGGGCCAGGCTTTGTGCTGGGTAGTGGGAATAGAGTGGGAGAGAGATGATCCAGTCCCTGTCCTCATAGAGCTCAGGAGGTGAGCTCTTTAATCTGCTTTCAAGATTCTGTGCAAGACGCCATGCAGGGCATGTGGGTGTGTACAGGTAACATCCTACAGGCCGAGTATTGGATCGAGTGATGTGACAGTAAGATAACAGCCAACACGGACCCAGTATGCACTCTGTCAGGCCTGTGCTAATAAGCACAACAATCATAATGACCGCTAGCAATTATAGAACATTCCACATTCCAGGGCCATTATTCATGCTTTAATGCATTAGGTTGGAGTCCTCACAACTACCCTATGAGGTCAGTCTTATTATCATAACACTAATTTTACAAGTGAAAAGATTTGAGGCTCAGAGATGTTAAGTAACCTACTCAAGGTCACACAGCGGGGACCTGGCAGAGCCATACTGGGACTCAGGCTGTCTAGGTGTGGCTGAGTTATGGTAGGCAGCAGCAGCCTGAGAGGGGTCTGGGGTCTCTGGTGAGAGAGGCTGAGCGGACAATGAAACCGTACGTGAGAGCCAGAGCAGCACTGCCCAACAGAACTTTCTGCAAGGATGGAAACGTTTCATACCTGTGCTGCCTGAGACGGCAGCCGCTAGCCACACGTGGCTACTGAACACTCAAAGTGTGCCCCGCATGCCTGAGAAACCAATCTTTAATGTTACTTAATTCTAATTAATTTAAACACAAATAGCCACATGTAGGTAGTGGCGGCCACACTGGACAGCTCTAGACCAGGGTTCTGCGAAATACGGCCCAACGGCCAAATCCTCCTGTTTTTGTAAATAAAGTTTTATTGGCACACAGCCACATCTATTTGTTTATATATTATCCACGGCTGCTAGCGAGTTACAAGGCAAAGCCGACAGAGACCCTATGGCTCGTAAAACCTAAAAGATTTACCATCTGGCCTTTTCAGAAAAAGTTTGCCTCTCAACTGCTGCTCTAGACTGTGGAGGAAGCACAGAACAGAGCAAGGAACAGCCTCCTCCCTCGGGGCAGAATTAATTCACCAACTCTGCCAGCTGGTTCTGCGTTGCTACTTTCCAACCTCCCTCCCTACTCACCCACATATGTGCCCCAGGACCCTGCTCGATGATGTTACCATCAACCACAGCCCCGCTGACCGAGGGCCCACTGTGCGGCACGCAGTGACTGTCTCATTCACCGAATTTTCCCAGCGGCCTTCACAGATAGGTATGTGATGACGCCCACTTTACAGAGGTGAAAACTGAGTCTTAAGGAGGTGACTCGGGTCCCCCAAGGTCAAGGGGCTTACAGTGGCATAGCAACCACCTGAATCCAGATCTGCTAGGTCCTCCCCACCTACCCTGGCTCAGCCTCCAACACCAGATGGAAAGAAAAAGGAGAGGCGGCCGTGTGGGCCAGGCTCCTGTCAAGTTCAGGGACCCAGGGCCCCCCTGACAGCTGAGCCAGCTGGGGTGGAAGGTCTGACGTGGTTTCCACAAGGCCGGCTCTGGCTCCCGGGGAGAGGACCCCACCCCGAGCCCCCGCCGCCAGCCCCGCTCACCGTTAATCAGCTCCAGGGCCTCTTCCTTGGTCCGGGTAATCTTCTCCTGCCGCCAGGACGAGGGCCGCCGTGACTGGCTGTGCTTGACCAGCAGATGTGAGCAGCGGACCCTGGTGGGCTCCCCCTGGCCATTTTTGCCGCCGCTGCTGCTGTTGCCGCTCGGCCGCTCCCACTGGCTGGCGTTGGTGATGTGGTTGAAGTAGTACACCCGGCCTGTAGGGGGGGGCGGGCGGGAATTCAGCGCCGACGTGCTCACAGGACACCACCCTGGGCCAGCATACAGGACTGGCCGATGAGATGCTTTCATTCAGCAAATCCACTGTGTCCACCACCTGCCAGAGGCCCTTAGGAAGCTAACATTCTAGGTGGGGACAAACAGGTACCAGACAGCAAATAAGACAGTAACTTCAGCCATAACTTCAAGAAGGAAAATAACCCAGGGTGAGGAAGAGAGGAAGCCTTGGGGACAGGGAGTAGTTCAAAGCACGCAGGCAGCCAAACACCTGTTCAAATCTGGCTCTGCCATTTCCTCAAGGTATGACCTACCTGCCCCGGCCTCAGGTTTTCTCACCTGTAAGATGGAGATAACAGTATCTGCCTGGAAGGCTGAATAAGTCCACATTTGGAACTGATGCTCAGGATAAAACTCATGCTCAGGAGAGCACCTGGCACGAAGAGTGTGCCAGCTGTTATTTTCTTCATTTTAGAGACGACAAAACTGAGGCTTCACCTTGCGCATCTTTGGTTACGTTTCCTGAGTGTCTACTCTGCTCCAGGCACAAATGCGGGGAGGCAGGAACTGCACCCACGTGTGTGAGACACAAAAGCTCTGCTCTTGTCGCCCACCCCGTATGCTGTGCCGCAGAACCAGAGGCCAGAATGACTGGGGGCCAGACGTTACCTAGGACTGAGGAACATGAAGCAGTGAAGGCTGCAAATAAGAAGCTAGAAGTAGGACCCAGCAGAGATGGGGTATCATTCCAGGGGCCCAGAGTTTCCCTGGGTGACATGGAAGACTTGCGCCCAGCACCCTGAAGGGCTGATGTCACCCCTAAGGAACACTCTCAGGGTTGAGCCAGGCACAAGTGGCAGGAGTGGGGGCCCGGAATTGGGCAGAGCATCAAGTTTATGCTGCAGGTCACAGCCGCAGGCCAGGGCCGGAGCAGGCTGAGAGCTGAGCCACTGCCTGCCTCTAAAACCTTGGCAACAGGCTCCATCTCCCTGAACCTCAGTTTTCTCATCTGAAAAGTAGAAGTGAGGCGAGAGAATAAGGACATCAAACTTCACGGGGTTAACGTGGAATCGATGATGATGTATGCAAAGTGCTCGCCGCAGTGCCTGGTGGTCAATAATCAGGAATTATAACTGCCACTGCGGTTACTACGGGCTATGGAGCCACTGGAGGGAGACGCAGGGCCTGCTCCTCAGTAGTCTGCAGTGACAAGGGCAGGGTTCTAACTCAGCCCCCACCCCTGAAATGAACGACCTTGGGAGACTTCCTTAAGTTTTCTGGCCTCAGTCTTCTGATCTACAAAATGGGAGGAAGAACGACCTCTCCCCCCCCCCCCGAGTTACGGCCGTGCAGAGACAGAACACACTTAAAAAGCTTGGCACAATGCCTGGCGCTGAGACAAACGTGCCCTATTATTGACATGAATACTGTGGATGAGCCTTAACCCGGGCCCCCAGCACAGGCGCCATCCTCAGAGAGAACACCACCAGCCGCATGTCGCAGACTCAGCATTAGATGCGCACGGCAGGCGTGTTAGCAAAAGTAGGTTGCGGATCCCAGGCTGGGCAACACCCTGGGGCCACGCCCTGAGCATGGGGGTGGGGTGACCTCCCCCGGGGTGGCCCCCGGGCCCCGCGGAGTGCAGAGACGGTCCCCCGGGACGGCAGGTGCATTCGGCCGAAAGGTGTCAGCCGGCCCGGTAGGGCCACGGCCACCGCCCGGGCGGTGCAGCCGGATCACCGGCCCCTCACCCCCCGGCAGCGCGCTGGGCCTCTCCGGCCCCGCCCCTTGCCTCAGTTTCCTCCGGCTTCCCCGCTCCTCCAGCTCGCAGCCCCACGGGGCCGACTGGGCCGTTACCCGGGGACGACGCAGAGGAGCCAAGACCCCACGGCAACAGGGCGGCGGCGCGGCGCCCGAGGGGCGAGCTCGAGCTCTACTTCCGCGGGCCCGCGCGGCCCCGCCCCAGCCCCGACCCCGCGGCACCTGAGCTGCGGCTCATGCGCTTCTCCCAGCCGGGCGGCAGCTTCTCCTCGTCCGCCATCTTCCCTCCTGCCGCAGCGCCCGCTCCGCCTCCGCCGCGCCGCCTCCGCCGCCCGCGCCCGCCCGCCGCGGCCGCCGATTGGCTCGGCGCCCCGCGCACGGGGGCCTGGCCACGACGCTCATTGGGTACTCTAACTGTCCGGACTGGCTCCCTGGCTTCCTATTGGGCAGAAGCCAGAGTGGGCGGACCCTCTCCACTGTTTACCCGGGTCCCGCCCCCGGTCGGCCTCACCCCGGTCCCGCCCCCTCCCTCCCCTCGGCCCCTAAGTGGTGGAGAAGGGACTCGAGCCCGCCTTCTCAATGCCCTTTGGAGAGCTTCAAAGAACTCCCGGCCCCTCCTTTGCGCCCTTCTCCGCAGGGCCCACCCGATTGGCTACTGCAGCAGCAATTCCCGCCTTCCTCAGCCGTTCCCGGAGCCCCGCAAGCCCCCCCATGCGGAAGCGTCTGGCTGGTGCGGAGGGAACGGCAGCCGACGAGGTACTTGGGGCGGTGGCGGTGCTCCTTTGCTGTTGCCACAGCAGCGCAGTTGCCTTGGTGATGAGCAGCTAAGAACCCAGAAGCCTAAATTTGTCTCCTCCATCCTCCCTCTTCCCACCTGTTTCCTCCAGACGTCCAAAGCTAACCTACGCCCTTTTATTTTTTTTTGCAAGGCTAACCTTTTCCCTATGCCACTGACCCAAACACCTTTCATTTCCTTTGGAACCTACTTTATGTCACTTATTCTTTCTCAATCTAGCTCCTGCCTTTGCCCTTGATGACTGGTGAGTGTTGACCTTGCCACTCAGATGGGGACAGGGGAGCAGGCGCGGGTGGGAGGAGGATGAGCTCAGTTTTAGTCAATTTAAAATTGAGTCTGTGGCGTTCATGGGACACTGAGGAGGTGACTGGGAACGTGGGGCTGGAGATAGACATGGGAGTCAAAAACACCAACAGGGAAGAGTTCAATGACACTTCGTCTATAGCATGGCCCCTTATGTGACCATTAAATCGAATGAGGCGCAGTGACATGAAACACAGGGAAACATATGCACAACAAATTATAGGGGCAGGATGCGGTAGAAGGTGAGGAGCACACAGGAGCCAGACTGCTTGGGTTCAAAGCCTGGCTCTACCATTTGCTACGACCTTGAACTTATTACTTAACCTCTGTACTTCAGCTTTCTCATCTGCAAAATGAGGATAAGAAATAACACATATCTCATACATAGCTTTTTTTTTTTTTTTTTTTTTTTGGTGAGGAAGATCAGCCCTGAGCTAACATCCATGCTAATCCTCCTCTTTTTGCTGGGGAAGACCGGCCCTGAGCTAACATCTATTGCCAATCCTCCTCCTTTTTTTCCTTTTTTCTTCCCAAAGCCCCAGTAGATAGTTGTATGTCATAGCTGCACATCCTTCTAGTTGCTGTATGTGGGACGCGGCCTCAGCATGGCCAGACAAGCGGTGTGTCGGTGCACGACCGGGATCCGAACCCGGGCCGCCAGTAGCGGAGTTCTCGCACTTAACCACTAAGCCACGGGGCCGGCCCCTCATACATAGCTTTGATGGGAAGATTAAATGAATTAATCTATATAAAGCACTTAAATAGTGCCTGGTGGATAGCAAAGATAATGTATTTGCTGGGTGAAAAAACAGTAAGTCATAGTACAGCATAGCAATTATAGTATATATGAAAGCATAACATAACCAAAAAAAATCAACGAATAAAATTGATTTAAAAGAATGCCCTCATTTATAGAAAGATATCAAAGCATAAAAAGCATTAAAAAGCAAGCTGCTGTATGAGCAATATGAACAGTATGAGTATTAAAGTATGTATAATTACCTCAATTGTGTAAAACTACAGGTTTATATTACAGGAAATTTCTGGATTCATCCAAATATGTTAATGACTACCACTGGTGACGCAGGTGAAGAAATGAGGAACTTAAGTTCTAATATAACATTTTGATTTTTTTTACAAGCATGTATTAGCATAATAATCATCATCTCTCTCTCTTTTTTTTATAATTTTATTTATTTATTTTTCCCCCAAAGCCCCAGTAGATAGTTGTATGTCATAGTTGCACATCCTTCTAGTTGCTGTATGTGGGACACAGCCTCAGCATGGCCACACAAGTGGTGCGTCAGTGCGCACCCAGGATCCGAACCCCAGCCGCCAGCAGTGGAGCACGCGAGCTTAACCGCTAAGCCACGGGGCTGGCCCAATCATCATCTCTTTATAAAGATAATTTTAGACTTAGGGCAGAGTTGTAAAAGTAGTAGAGAGTTTTCATATACCCTTCACCCAGCCTTCCCTTATATTAGCATCTTACATAATAATAGGGGCCGGCCCGGTGGCTTAGCGGTTAAGTGCTCGCGCTCCGCTGCTGGCGGCTGGGGTTCGGATCCTGGGCGCGCACCGACGCACCGCTTGTCAGGCCATGCTGTGATGGTGTCCCACGTAAAGTAGAGGAGGATGGGCATGGATGTTAGCCCAGGGCCAATCTTCCTTGGCAAAAAGAGGAGGATTGGCAACAGATGTTAGCTCGGGGCTGATCTTCCTCACACACACACAAAAAAACAAAACAAAGTGGGGGAGGGAGATGCTACTCGCATTTAGTGGGAAGAGGCCAAGGATGCTGCTAAACATCCTACAATGCAGTCCCCACAACAAAGAATTATCCAGCCCAGGGCTGGCCCTGTGGCTTGGCGGTTGGGTGCGTGTGCTCCGCTGCTGGCGGCCTGGGTTCGGATCCCGGGCGCGCACCAACGCACCGCTTCTGCGGCCATGCTGAGGCCGCATCCCACATACAGCAACTAGAAGGATGTGCAGCTATGACATACAACTATCTACTGGAGCTTTGGGGAAAAAAATAAATAAATAAAATTATATATTAAAAAAAAAAGAATTATCCAGCCCCAAATGTCCAACAGTGCCAGAGCTGAGAAACCACACCTTAGAATAATTATCAAAACTAAGAAATCAACATTGGTACAATATTATGTGTTAACTAAACTAGACTTAAAAGAATTTTTCCCCCCGTTTTTCCACTAATATTCTTTTTATATTTCAGGATCCACACTGTCATGTCTCCTTAGTCTCCTGCAATATGTGACAATTTCCAGGTCTTTCCTTTTCTTTTTTTCTTTCTTTTTTGGTGAGGAAGATTAGCCCTGAGCTAACATCTGTTGCCAATCCTCCTCTTTTGCTGAGGAAGTTTCGCCCTGGACTAACATCTGTGCCCATCTTCCTCTACTTTATATGTGGGATGCCTGCCACTGCATGGCTTGGTAAGTGGTATGCATGTTCGCGCCTGGGATCTGAACCCACAAACCCCGGGCCACCAAACCGGAGCATGTGAACTTAACCACTATGCCACTGGACCGGCCCCTCCAGGTCTTTCCTTGTCTTTCATGACCTTGATACTTTTAAAGAGTAGAATGTCCCTCATTCTGATGTTTTGTCATGATGGGATTGTTGGATGTGTCCTCACGATTAGATTGAGGTTATGCATTATTGGGAAGGATACCCCAGAGACCTGTGCCCTTCTCAGTGCATCGTACCAGGTGATCGATGGTGTTGCAGTGCATCACTGGTTGTATTAAGGTATCTATTGCTACATAACAAATTACCTCACAACTTAGTGGACTAACATTCATTATCTCACAGTTTCTATGGGTCAGGAATCCAGGCAGTTTAGCAGCAGGGGCAGCTGTGGCCTCATCCGAAGGCTTGACTGGGGCAGGATCTGCTTCCAAGCTCGCTCATGTGGCTGCTGGCAGGATTCAGTTGCTAACAGGATGTTGGATGAGGACCACAGTTCCTTGCTGGCTATTGGCTGGGGGTCTCTCCAGCTCACAACATGGCAGCTGGCTTTCATCAATGAGCAAGTGCAAAAGCAAGAGAGCAAGCAAGACAGAAGCCACAGTTTCTTTGCAACCTAATCTCACAATTGATATCCTATCACTTTTGCCATGTTCCATTTGTTAGAAGCTAGGTCTAGCCCACGCTCAAGAGGAAGAGATTACACAAGGATGTGAATACTCCGACTGAGGGATAATTAGGAGCCATCTTAGAGGCTGCCTACCACACTTGTGATATTAACTTTGATCACTTGGTTAAGGCAGTATCTACACTTACTATTTTCCCCTTTGTAATAAATAAATATTTTTGAGGAGATACTTTGAGACTATGCAAATACCCTACTGCTGCTTAAACTTTCACCCACCAATTTTAGCATGTCAGTGCATCTTGCCTAGAGCAATTTATTATTATGGTGATGCAATGGGGGGTGATTTCTTATTTCCCTCTTCCCTTCTACATTAATTGGAATCCTTTTATAATGAAGAGTTAGCCCTTCTCCCTCATTTATTTATGTGTTAAGTTATTTATTGATATGAGCATAGGCTCAAGGATATTTATTTTCTTCTTTGGGTTTAGTCCAATACTATTGTTAGTTTGTTGCTCAAGTTGTTCCAAATTTGGCTACTGGGAGCTCTTTCACAGGTTGGCTTCTCTGCCCTTTCAACATGCTTCCACCCTTTTTATTTGAGCACTTCCTATTTCATGACACAAGATGCTGCAGGCTCAGCTTGTATTTTTCCTGCCCTAACTCTAGAACTAATCACTTCTCCAAGAAGCCCTAGTTTCTTTCATTGGAGAATGTTATTTAAAAACCACGATCTGGGGGCCGGCCTGGTGGCACAAGTGGTTAAGTGCGTGCGCTCTGCTGCGGCGGCCCAGGGTTCGCCGGTTTGGATCCCGGGTGTGCACTGACGCACCACTCGGCAAGCCACGCTATGGCGGTGTCCCATATAAAGTGGAGGAAGATGGGCACGGATGTTAGCCCAGGGCCAGTCTTCCTCAGCAAAAAAAAAAAAAAAAGAGAGAGGAGGATTGGCAGATGTTAGCACAGGGCTGTTAGCACAAAAAAAAACCACGATCTGCGTGCTAGGTATGCTTATTGCTACTGGAGTGTTACTGCTTCTGGTCCCTCTAAGTGGATAAAGCAAGGTAACATATATATCTGTATTTCTCCATGTCTGTGTACATATACATCAGTTCATAGCGATGCCTCCAATTCTAATCCAGTTCATTCTAACCACACCCTTCCACCAATACCCGCCTCATTTTAAATCAGGCTCTTATTATCTACAATATATTTACCCATTTGTTCAACCCTGTGTGTGTATACATGTACAAAACTAGTTTCAGAACTTCTAAATCATACTGCTGCGAGGAACACATTTACCAACCAGAATAGTGTTTTTGTATAATCCTTTTTGTCTTTAGTCTTACGGTATCCAGTCAAAAGACTTCTTCCAAACTTACTTTTTTCCAAAGCTCCTTTCTTCCCCCTTCAGTGTGGTCATGTGATTAATCTGTGGTACAGGCAGTTTCAGTCGACAGCCTACATTCCCTTTCCCTCCCCACATCCTGGTGGACAAATGCAGTCCTGCATCCACTACCACAGTTCCAGACAAGTCAGTTCCATCACCTCCAAAATCCCTCCATACTGCCCTTTTATGTACTAAAAGCAAAACAAGAACAGCAAAAATACTAATTAAAAAGAATGAGACATCATTTATATGGAAAGATGTGAAAAATAAAGCCTAAAAAAGCAAACTGCTGAATGGTATGTGAATGTTACAGAATGTATAATTATCCCAATTGTATAAAAACTATGGGTTGTATTTCAGAAAATTTCTGGATTCACTCAAATACTTTAATGACTGCCACAGGTCGGACGGGTGGTGTTAAGAAATAAGACACTTAATTTTTAACAAAACATTTGGATTTTTTTTACAAGCAGATATTAGCATAGTTATCTTTTAAAAATAAAATTGAGGGGCCGGCCTGGTGGCTCAAGCGGTTAAGTGTGTGTGCTCTGCTGCTGCAGCCTGGCGTTCGCCGGTTCGGATCCTGGCGCGCACCAACGCACTGCTTGGCAAGCCATGCTGTGGCGGCGTCCCATATAAAGTGGAGGAAGATGGGCACGGATGTTAGCCCAGGGCCACTCTTCCTCAGCAAATAAAGAGGAGGATTGGCAGATGTTAGCACAGGGCTGATCTCCTCACCAAAAAAATAAATAAAAATAAAATTGAGGAGCTGGGCCGGTGGCATAGTGGTTAAGTTTGGCGCACTCTGCTTTGGCGGCCCAGTTTCGCAGGTTCAGATCCTGGGCGCAGACTTACACCACTCATCAAGGCATGCTGTGGCAGTGACCCAAATAAAAAATAGAAGGAAGATGGGCAGAGATGTTAGCTCAAGGCCAATCTTTCTCAAGCAAAAAGAGGAAGATTGGCAACAGCTGTTAGCTCAGGGCCAATCTTCCTCACCAAAAAATAAATAATAATAAATAAATAAATAAAATTAAAGTTTATGTAAATGCATTGAAAAGGAGAGAGAATGGGGTGAGGAGAAGGGTGTTATTTTTGGTCTGTACTTTTCTGTGCCGATTTGAAATTAACAAGGAATCACCTTGCCAAGGATGGTGTGCAGTTAAAAAATTAAATTATTGGGTTTGTTTTTAAACAGACGCTAAGGGGGAGACTGAGCTCTAAGAGTAGGAAGAGTAAGGGTACCAGACATTAAGAGTAAGCAGACATTTCTGACATGTCAGAAGGAAGTGGAGTCCTAGGGACAGGAGGGAAGCCGGGGGGGTGGGTAGGGAGGTGACTCATGGAGACCGAGGAGAGACCATCCTCAATGGACCTCAGGCCAGCAGCATCCCAGGCAGCCAGCAGGTCCACCTCCCAAGAAGCTTGGTGGCGAAAGGAAGGCAGAAGGCTGGATGGAGCTTGGGGGGCGGGCAGGAGCAGTGGGCTGGACTTGGACTTGTTCATGTACTGAAGAGGGATGGAGCAAGGTTCTAGGTGATGTTCTGGAGAAGGGCTCCAGAATGGAGGGCTCTGGGAAAGGCCAGGGCCAAGGTCAACCCCAGGATCTGGGGACAAGGGAACAGAGATGTTTTTGGTGTCCTGTGTACTCACACCTGGGGGAAGGCTGGAGCTAACAACACTATGTGCCAGGCATCCTGCTGTTTTAACTGCAGTATCTCATCGAGATGCGGGCGCCATCATGGTGCCCCTTTTGAGAGGAGGAAACAGTATCAGAGAGGCTGACTTCCCCAAATCTCACTGCTAAATCAGTCAAAATTCAGCCTATGGCACACTGCCTCGCTCTGTCCACTAGGATTTCATAAGTGCCAGGAACTGGAGATGCTTACCCAGGCTTTCTCTCATCTACACTTCACAACACACCAGTGAAGTACGCACCATCACTTCCAGTTTGGATAAGGAAATGAAGGCTTAGGGAAGTTAAGTAACTAGCCCAGGGTCACTGTTGGTGGCAGAGCTGGGATTCCACCCACAGTCGGTCTGAATCCAGAACTTGTATCCCTAACTAGTACATACTGTCCCTACTCAGAGGCAACTTGGTCCCTACTCAGAGGCAACTTGGTCTTTTAGGATGACAATAATCCCAGGATCTCGTGACCTTCAGAGACCCATGGCAAGCCCCAGCACTCTGGGCTTCCACTCAGGCTCCCAGTCTGCTGGCTGACTCTTCCTCCTTCGTGACCTCTTATGGAGCAGCTGGGTACTGAGAGAGAGTGACGACCAGATACCAACCCTCCCCTCGTTAGACAGCCCTCACTCAAAGATGACAACAAGGAAGGAGCTTCTCAGTTTTTATTAACATGAGTCTTTAAAAACAAGCATCCATACCAGTGTGAGGGGTGAGGGTGGGAGAAAAGAGAAAAGAGGGGAGAGCAGGGCAGGGGGAAGAAATTCTGCTCTATTGGTAATAAAGCTCCAAGTTCATGCCATCATGGATTTCATCTGAAGTAAAGGGGTTAAGGAATCCTCACTGTGGGCTCCATCCCCACCCCTCTCATCTCTCACACCTGGGTCAAGGGGAACTGAGGACTCAGCCCAGGACCAAGGAAGCCGTTTGGGACTGGCTCCTTTTGATTTGGAGAGAATCCAAACTATAAAAAACGTTCCTGTTCCTTCTGCACAACAGACATGCCCAAGTCTCACTCCACCCTGACCTCCTCTTCACACCCGGGCGGAGCTCAGTAATAAATATTTTGACCTTAAAGTGTCTTCTAAGCTGAGTCAAAATACCTCACACGTCTACCGCCCACCTCCCCCAACAAAATAATGACATGGCTCTCATTTTCTAAGTTCTTACCATGTGCCACACACTAAGTTAAACACGTTATGTGCATTATGTCACATAGACTCCGGTATTGAGCAAAAAGAACCAAGTCTGGGTATGCACACTCTTCCTCAAGAAGTCACACAAAGGATACAGTCCCCCAGAGACACGTGATCCTTAAAGATCGTGTACCTACGGGGAAAGAAACCTTTCAGACAGACGCCTCAGGCGGCTCTTCACCCCGGAGGCAGGCTGAGGAAGCCCTGCTGTAAGCAAAGGGCAGCCAGCAGCGCACCCCCAACCAAAACCTTCTGGCCCAGTCCTGTCCGGCCCCCAGCTCTGCCACTGCACTCACCACTTCTTAAGGACGATCTTGTTCCAACGGGTGCCAGTTTGGGCTGCGATCAGCTTCTTAAGGTCCCCGATGGTGTCATCCGTGCTGGGCGCAGAGGAGTTAAGGAAATGGAAGGCGGCGGGAAGTAGAACGCGGAAGAGGACATTCCAGGGCTAAATGCACGCTGCCAGGACCCCATCCACCCCCTCTCCCGGCTTTAACTAAAATCACCCCACAAAACAGGCTGAGTTGCCTGGCTCATGCCAAGCTCCCAGGGACCACTGCCTCTCGGCCGCCAGTGGATACTTGCACTTAACGCGGACCTTCTTCCCCAGACGGTCGTTGCAGACAACCTCGATCATCCTGTCTGCAGCTACACAGGGCGGGGGGTGAGGGGCCCCAGAGTCGGACTTCAGGGGTCTCCCAGGCCCCAAGACCCCCGGTTACTGAGTCTTACGTTCGCCCTCCCAACCCCCAGACCCGAGTCCTCCCGGGCCCCAGGTCCCGTTTCCCAGGATCGCAGACCCCGAGCAGTCGCGCCACCCCCTCCCCGCCCCGCCGCCATTCAGGTCGCCCGCAGGCCCGGCCTCGCCTCTCGCCGGCCCGCAGACCCTTGACGGCCGGGTCCCCTCAGCCTTCCCCGACTCCGAACCTCTCCACCTGGCCCCCTCACCTCCAATCGCCTGGAACCAGCCGACGCCACAACCTCCTCGCTCGAGGGCAGAGCCAGGGCCAGAATCGACGCTGAGAGCCGGAAGCGGAAGTGCGCCGCCGGAAGCTCCCGGCTCTGCTCCTCCCGGTGTCCGTCAACACCGGGCCGGGTCGTTCCCGGCCCCAGGCCGGGCTTTGGGTTCCCGATCCTGGGCTGGAAGACACCTGCCTTCGGTGCAGGGGGCCAATTGGGGGTCCCGGGCTGTGCGGGGCTGGGGAAGGGGCACCGAGGGAGAGTCAGAGGTCAGGGGCCAGCGCCCAGCCGTTTGGAAGCCGTTAATTGAGGCCCTTTCGCTATGGGGAGACACCGACTGTGTGGCGTCTGGTGGGGACGCCAGGGAGGCTCGGGGGACATCCCGGGGGGAGGGGGTGACCTCTCGTTCCTGAGCCTGACGATTCCTCTTATTGTAGCTTCGGGGCCATGGAGAGCCTGGGTCGAGTACTGTAGTCATGGCGTCCGGCCCCCTGCCTTCATTCAGGGCGGGATGCCTCCTATTTCGGCCCCCCCCCCCGGGATTCCTGGGGTGCAGACCACAGTCCACAAGCGAAGGAGCCGCCTGATCCTGGCCTGGAAACCAGCACTTATTAGATAGGACGTTGCACACCAACCTACAACACCGGGAGGCAGCTGGAAAGGGCACAAGTGCAAAACCTCCCAGGGCTCTCTTCCAGGAAGGTCGCTCCCGCCCGGCAGGGGGCGCCTTGTACCAGATCTCAACCTTGCCTTGCAGCCCCAAAGTAGCCCCCCTGGTGTGGTTCCCCAGGGCCGGACAGGGGCCCCCCCTCTCTAAGTTCAACCGAACAGCTGCTAATGGAACTGGTCAACTGTTCCTTGTCAGCAGGCAGGATTGTGCGGTTTGGGGAGCCTAAAGGGATTCACTCCCAAGAGGGGCCACCACTTCTGAATCACCCAATCCACCTTCTCAAACTAGGATGTGAGATTAGGCGGAAGACGTAATAGGGAAAGGGTAGACGCTCTGTGACCCAGTTGGAGCTGCTCTGCCTTAGGGAGCTGGCCCAAGAGACCCTACCACAAATTCTAGGCTCAGGGGCCTTCCTGCCTCAGAACTTTCCGTGGTTCCTCGATCCTCTTCAGAGTCCCTCAGAGTGGGCTTGAGAGGGCAAGGAATCTGAAGGGAAAGCTTATTCACATTGGAGACACAGGCTTTGGATCCAGGCAGATGAGTCGAAACCCCAACCTCACCCCTTCATATTAAGCTGTATGGTCACAAGCAAGACGCTTCCACTCTCTGATTCTCATTTTTCTCATCTATGGAAAGCGGGTAACAATTCCCACCCTAGGATTGTAGTAAGGATTGATTTGGGACCAGCCTCTGACAATCCTCTAATAGTTTGCAGAAGACATATGGGGCAAGAGGGGAGGTCAGAAGGTCAAGGGTGAGCTGAGGGGATTGATGTGCCTGAGGAAGTTTGGAAGGAGCACATCTTTGCATTCACATAGAAATACTGGGTCGGTATTTCTGGGTCAGGGCCGGCCCTGTGACTTAGCGGTTCAGTGCGTGCGCTCTGCTACTGGTGGCCTGTGTTCGGATCCCGGGCTCGCACCGACGCACCGCTTCTCCGGCCGTGCTGAGGCTGCGTCCCACATACAGCAACTAGAAGGATGTGCAGCTATGACATACAACTATCTACCGGGGCTTTGGGGAAAAAAAAATAAATAAAAATTATAAAAAAGAAATACTGGGTCACCCAAGGTGTTGATGGTGGTTGCCACTAGATGGTGGAATTGCTGAGGCTCATTTTCCTCTTTGCTGCTTTTTGGTGTTTTCCCAGATTATCTGCGATGAACATATGTTACTTTGGTAATTGGGAAAAAAGTAAATGTTAGTCTTTTTTTTTTTAAAAAAAGAAGTTCTAATTTCTCGATGTTTGATTCAAAGATAGCTCAAGCACGGGATCGTGATGCTGAGTTACAGGCTGGGGCTGATTGGAAGGGGATGGGGAGTGCTGCTGAAGGGGGAGGAAAATAAAGTCTGGGATTGTTGGGGGCTTGGGCTCCATGGGGAGTGGGGGGATCTACTGGGGGGCCTGCCAGCCCCAGCTGGGCTAAGCCATCCTGAGGAGGGAGTAGGGAGTGGGCAGTGAGAAGTCCCAGGACTAGACAGCACTGACTCCCTCTCCTGGACCCAGGTGGGAGGGGGAGGAGCCTCAGGAGACAAGAGACCTTGTCCCCCACCCCCTACACACACCCTGGTACTTATAATTCTGGGCTTCGCATGAAGGGACTCAGTGACTGCCCTTTGAGGGGCTAGGGCAGCCCCATCACTCTGTCTGGGCGGCAAACGGATCTGCTGTCAGAGCTGCTCCTTCTAGGAGGAGGAAGGTGCTTCTCAGAAGGGAAAAGTGCTGGGTCACGACCCAAGTTGCCAGCTGGCAGGCCCCCTTTGCCCTCTTGTTTCCTGGGATTCTGACCCAGAGGATCAGAATGCGGGGATCTCTTCTCTCCACTGCTGTGTGCTGATGGGGCAGGAGATGGTTCTAAGGAACCGGTGTAACTGAGCCGGGGGCAGGGACACCTGGGTTCTGCCAAACTTAAAGGCAGCCATCCCACCCAGGGTTCACCAGAGGAGAAATAATCCTAGGGGTGGAGCGAGTTGCTCAGGAAGTCCTTTCTCCCAATCTCTTAGCAGGGCAGCAGGCCTTGGAGATATGGCAGTGAGCAAGGCTGACCTGCCACCCCAGAATTCAGTCTGATAGAGGAGGAAGACAAGGAAAGAAGGAAACAAGTGAATAGGTCCTTGCAATACAGCGTGTCAGGTGCTGTGAGGAGGAAGCCCAAGACGCTGGGAGCAGAGAAGACATTGCCCCTGCATGATGGTGGGGGCTTTCCAGAGGGAATCATGACCATGCAGCACTGTGGTAGAGGCCCAGGATCTGGCACCAGAGAGATCCATGCTGGGGCCGGCCTGGTGGCATAGTGGTTAAGTTCATGTGCGCCACTTTGGCGTCCCGGGGTTCAGCCCGGGATCCCAGGTGTGGACCGACACACCACTCATCAAGCCATGCTGTGGCGGCGTCCCACATACAAAATAGAGGAAGATGGGCATAGATGTTAACTCAGGACCAATCTCCCTCACCAACAAAACAAAACAAAACAAAACAAAACAAAACAAAACAAAACAAAACAAAACAAAACTAGAAGGACCCCCTAGCCAAGCGCTGTTCCTTCAGGAACACTGCTTCTCAGCCCATTGTTCATTCGTCTTGTTCTGAGCTGGCTGCACGTGGTGTAAACCAATAAAGACTATTTAAAAAAAAAAAAGAAAGAAAGAAAGATCTGAGCTTGTGGCCCTGGCAAGTGGCTTGATCTCTGTGCGATTCTTTTGGTCTTTCCTTCCACAGGCACAAGACGGCTGCCAAAGCATGAAGCACTTTTTCTGTGCTCTTGTTTGAGGAGGAATATCAAAGGGGTTTGATTTATTTTGTTGTTTGTTTTTTTTTTTTTTTTTTTTTTTTTGGTAAGATTAGCCCTGAGCTAGCATCTGTTGCCAGTCTTCCTCTGTTTTGTAAGTGGGATGCTGCCACAGCATGGCTTGATGAGTGGCATGTAGGATCCAAACCCGCGAACCCCAGTCCTATGAAGCAGAGCATGAAGTCAACCACTATGCCACTGGGCTGGCCCCACTTTTTTTTTTTTAAGGTACTACTTCCACACGGCAAAAATGCAAGCAGCACAAAAGTGTATATACAGCAACATAAAGTCTCCTTACTCTCCAGACCCAGCCTCTCCCCAGGGGCAACCACCATTAAAAGTCTCCATTTCTGAGTCTCTGCATCTTCAAACATGTGTGATATGGAGTCTCCCAAGAAGATAACAAAATTTTTCAGATGTTAATAACATGTTCCAATGGAGATAGGGACTTTATATTTTCAAGTACATGCAATGGGTTAAGTTATGTCAAAGAGCAGAAACAAACAACTTAGTTTTTATATAGGCCTTTATGTATAAAGCAAAACACATTATAAATTGTGTATGCATTTTATTGGAGAGAGAGAGAGAGATATATATATCCAGTGGGATCAAACTATATGCACTTGTTACTGCCCAAGGGGGCGTCTTCTGCCTGCTGCAAGACATGCCAATAGTCAAGAGGCAAGGTGGTAGGAGAGAAAGGACTTTTTATTACAGCTTGCTAGCAAGAGGGAAGACGGCCAACTCATGACCTAAAAAAGCCATCTTACAGCACAAAGATTACAGGCCAGTTATATAGGGGGCTGGTCTCCTGGTGGGGGAGGCATCTGGTCTCTGGGTGGGGGCATCCATCTGATCTCTGGGTGGGAGCAGATATCTGTTCCTGATAGTCTGTTTAGTTCCTGATAGTCTTTTGTTTTACTGGATATGCATCAGAGACCGGAGCAACGCCCTATACCCAGATCTTTCAGTTGTCATTAATGATGGCTATCAGCATAGCCTCTCTGCCCGGGGGTCATCACATTCCTAAGGAACTCAAAAGAACAAAGTTATCAACTTATAGCAGCTGGGAGGGGCCATAGAATCCACAGAGCATGTCAGTTAATCAGAGGTCATTCAAAGTTACAATAGGGTTTCTTTCCTACAATATGGCTTCCCTCATGTCAACCTCGTGTTGAACCAGTATCACACTGTCCTCTACACTTTTTGTTTTTTAAAGCAAACAATATCCTGGAGAGGATTCCAAACAGCACAGAAAGATCTACCTCATTCTTTTTGACATCTTGAAATCCTAGAAGTGGGACTGTTGGGTCCAAACAGGGGCTGCAATCTCCTATTGCCAAACAGCCTTCAAAGAGTTTGCATCAATCCTGCCCCATCTGTGGTAGCTGAGAGGATCTGTTTCCTCACACCAAGGCCAGTGTGGGTATTTTCCAGCTTCTTCATCTTTCTTAATCTGATAGGTGAGAAACCAGAGTGTTTTACTTTTTATTTATTTATGGATAAGTGTGAGCATAAAGATGTATTTTTTTTAGCTTTATTGAGGCATAATTGATATATAAAAATTGCACACATTTCATGTATACATCTTAATGAGTTTTGCATTTCTTTTTAAAATAGTTTTCAATTTTAAAATAATCTCCAATTCCTGCTTTTGTATGTGTGTGTGTATTAGAAACATATTTATTGCCATTATAGGCTCTTGGGGGAGTGATTTAACAAAATTAAACTCACATGTCCTTTGACTCATCAAACCGACTCCTGATTATTTATCCTATAGAAATAAAAGCAGGATATACACACATACATATATATGTACATACATATATAATAAAGAATACTTAGCTGCGTTATTGTTTGTGGTAACAAGAAGTCTGGAAGCAACTTGAATGCTCATCAATACGGGAACGTTTGAATAAGTTTCACTACCCTTATGAATTGCTATTTTAAAAATGAGTGATCTACATTTGGTGGGAGGGTCAGCTCAAGACAGCCTCTGTGAACAGTTTGGCAGTATCAATCAAAACGAAAAATTCAACATGCACTTTAAAAAGCTATCTCGCTTCTGCAAATTTATCCTCGTGTATATGCATCAAAAACTATGATTAAGTAAAAAAGTTAAGACCTCGCTCTCCGTCACGCCCTCCGCTCGACGTCTGGTCTCTCCACCCCACCCTCCCGGCTCGTCACCGCCTTAGCCTCGCCTTCCGGGCTTGGTCCTCGTCCCGTCCTTAATCGCGCCCCTGAGCCACCGCCCCCCCGTTAGCCACGCCCTCGGGCTTCGTCTCCCACCCCAGCCACGCCTTCCGGGCGTGTCCCTCGTCCCCAGCCCCGCCCCCAGAGCCTCGTCCCCGCCCCTAACCCCGCCCCCGGGGTTCGTCACCCGCCCCCCCCCGGCCACGCCTTCCGGGCTTGTCCCTCGTCCCCAGCCCCGCCCCCAGAGCCTCGTCTCCGCCCCTAACCCCGCCCCCGGGGTTCGTCACCCCCCCCCCCGGCCACGCCTTCCGGGCTTGTCCCTCGTCCCCAGCCCCGCCCCCAGAGCCTCGTCCCCGCCCCTAACCCCGCCCCCGGGCTTTGTCACCACCCCGGCCACGCCTTCTGGGTTTGATCCTCGGCCCCAGCGAAGTCCTCAGCTTTCGGTCCAGACCCCGAGCTGGTGTGGAGCTGAGGCCCAACAACGTTCGCGCAAGAGGAAAGCCGGAAGTCTCCGCCGGCTGCCGGAGGCCGCGGCTACCGCACTGCCGAACCCCCACCTTCCCCCGCCTCCTGGGGCGCCCCCGGGGTGATCCCCGAGTCCCCCTCGCCGGAAACGGAAGTGCGTGTCGGCCGGATCATGGCGACTTTCGCCGACCTGCCGGACTCGGTCCTGCTGGAGGTCTTCTCTTACCTCCCGGTCCGGGACCGGATCCGCGTCTCCAGGTGAGGAAGGGCCGGGCGGGGGGCGCGCCCGGAGCTGCGGATCCGGTCCCCGCGGGGCCGGGGTCGTTCTAACCGCGGGTCCCCTCCCTCAGGGTCTGTCACCGCTGGAAGAGGCTGGTGGACGACCGGTGGCTGTGGCGACACGTCGACCTGACCCTGTATACGGTACGTGGGGCCGGCCTGGGCCGCGGTCGGGTGGCCGGACCTCGAGACCACCCCTCTCACCCTGGGTTTCGAGCCCGGCAGTCCCGGGCGCACTCCGGTCGCGTCGCTTACCTGCTCCTCTGCGACCTCCCGGCCTCAGTTTCCCCATCTCCAAAATGGGGTAACCGAGATTGTGCAGGGAATGGGCACCGTTAGTGTCTGGCATATAGTCAGCATACGATAGATGCTGGTTGATGATTACATTATCAAATATTATTATTATTGGTGAGTTTTCATGGAGACATAATTTTCCATAGTCAGCTTATTTCCAGAATTAATTTCCTGAGTAGTGCAACCGAACCATTTCTACTTTCCCGCATTCTCATTTTTCTTGTTTTTATTATGAACTATTTCAAATATGTAGAACAATCATGTCCTCGATTTAACCTATTTTAACCTTTGCCCTCGTTTACTGCAGATCGTGTGAAACACACATACAAATGTTTATGTGTACATATATGCATATAACATTTATAGGTATATTTGTCGCACTTTTTGGAACCCTCCTCAGAGGCAACCACTATTAGAAAGTGGATTTTTATCCTTTTACATTTTTATTTACTTCTTGTGTGGGTGCCCTATATAAACAATATACAGTATTGTTAACGTGTTTCTAAAGTTTAGATAATGCTATTCTACTATTTAGATATTTAAATGCTATTTTAGTTACACATCCATCTACAACTAGCTTCCGTCACACAACATTGCTTTTGAGATTTATTCTAATTGGCGCTTGTAATCTAGGTCATTCTTTTTAACTGCTGTTAAATTAATATACCACAATGTGTTCATCTGTTTTCCTGTTGACAGACATTTAGTTTATTTCCAACTTTTTATGATTACAGTCTTAAAAGTGGTGTCTCAGACTTTACTGTGCGTATGAGTCACGTGGGGATCTTGTTAGAATGCAAATTCTGATTCAGCTGCCTAGAGTGGGGGCCCCAGATTCTGAATTTCTAAGAACCTCCCAGGTGTCACTCATGCCACTGATTCTTGTTCCGTGAGAATGTGCTTGTGTCCGTCTTCTTGTGTCCAGGTAGGAGTTACTCAGAAACCTAGAGGTGCAATTTCTGAGGGTAGGGTCGTTTATACTTTATCATCTTCATTTCCTTATCTACAATTCCAGAATCAAAAAGTCTGCAAAGTGAACAGTTTTTTTGTAAGCTTGGCACAAATTCATTTGGTGGCAAACCCTGACCTGAACTAGTGTGAGGCAAATAATGTCCTTTTCCTTATCCCGCTGGAATAAATAGTCTTTTTTTTTTTTCTTGCTGAGGAAGATTTGCCCTGAGCTATCATCTGTTGTCAATTGTCCTCTTCTTTTTAATTTTTATGTGAGCCGCCACCACAGCATGGTCCCTGACAGAGGAGTGGTGTGGGTCCGTGCCTGGAAACTGAACCCAAGTCCACGAAGCCAATGGACTGAACTTAACCACTAGGCCCCCAGGGCTGGCCCAATCCATTTTATTCAAGTGTGTTTCAAAATAAGTTGCAAACATGGGTCCACTTCATCCCTAAACACTTCAGCACACATAATAGATTAACTAGAACATTTGTTTTACAGTCCTCTTTTTTTTTTTTTTTTTTTTTTGTGAGGCGATCAGCCCTGAGCTAACATCCGCCAATCCTCCTCTTTTTTTGCTGAGGAAGACGGCCCTGGGCTAACATCGGTGCCCATCTTCCTCCACTTTATATGGGACGCCGCCACAGCATGGCTTACCAAGCAGTGCGTCGGTGCGCGCCCGGGATCCGAACCAGCGAACCCCGGGCCGCCGCAGCGGAGCGCGCGCACTTAACCGCTTGCGCCACCGGGCCAGCCCCTACAGTCCTCTTTTTGATATATAATTTATGTACTAGTGAAAGTTTATTTTAAAAAAATCACGAGTCACGAATAATTCTCCTAGTAAGAACGTTGAAATATTGCCACAGCTGAAGCTAAGAGCCTTTGACAGTCATCCTCTGGTATCCTCACCCCTCCCCAGAGGAACCACTATAAGGGTGGAATATTTCCTTCCATCCCATCTTATATGCGTTTACATCCTTGTGTCTGTGTAAGGAGGAAAGAGCAGTGGTTACAAGAGCAGGATTCAGCTTTGGAGTCAGGCTGTGTTGAAACTTACCTCTTCCTCTTGCAACAAGATTCTAGCCAAGATTATTTTTCCAGGGGTATTTACTACATGACCAGGTAGTTCAGTGATCAGTGCTCTAGTTCATTGCTCAGCGCTGTACCTAGCAAACAGTAGATACTCAATAAATGTTAGCCGTTATGTCGGGGAATAGTTATACCCAGACAAAATAAATGGTATTGTTTCTTTTTTCTTTTATCTATGAGGCATTATTTTGCCACTGTTTCCTGCCCATCTTGAGAAATTACCCGTGTTCGTATCTCTAGATCTGCTTTGTTCTGAATTGCTGCTTAGATGGCTATTATCTTACCAATGTACATTTTAGTTTTTTTCCTAGATTTTGCTGTTAAAACAGTGCTGTCAGAAACCAGTGTTTCTCAAGGGTAAATTTCAAAAAAGAGGTATTACTAGGTTAGGCAGTGTGTGCATTTAAACAAACTAAAGAATTGGTTTTTAAAAATAATAATACAGGGGCCGGCCCGGTGGCGTAGTGGTTAAGTGTGCGTGCTCTGCTGCGGCGGCCCGGGGTTTGGATCCCGGGCGCGCACCGACGCGCCACTTGTAGGGCCATGCTGTGGCAGTGTCCCATATAAAGTGGAGGAAGATGGGCATGGGTGTTAGCTCAGGGCCAGTCTTCCTCAGCAAAAAGAGGAGGATTGGCAGATGTTAACACAGGGCTGATCTTCCTCACACACAAAAAAACTAATAATAATAATACATGTGGCATAGTGGTTGAGTTCAGCGCTCTCTGCTTTGGTGGCCCGGGTTTGTGGGGTCAGATCCTGGGCACCGACCTACAGTCGTCAGCCATGCTGTGGCAGTGACCCACATACAAAGTAAAGGAAGTTTGGCAACAGATGTTAGCTCAGGGCGAATCTTCCTCAGCAAAAAAAAAAAAACCCACAGGATTCAAAATATGCAATGTAGTAAAAGGTGAAAAAAAAGATCTCCCTCTACTTCTGTCACCCAAATCACCCCATTTTTTCCCCTAGAGACAGCAAGTGCTCCCATTTTCCTTTGAATCTTTCTAGAGATACTCTGCACACAAAAACACAAACATCTATATTCTTCAAAAACAAAACGAGTGGTAGCGGTGTCCGCATTTTACATTTCAGTAGAAACCACCAGATTGCGTTGGAAATATCCAGACCAGTTCCCGCCAGGAGGGCTCAAGATGTGCTTCTCCACATCCTGGCCAATATTTGATATTGTGAATCTTTAAAGAATTTTCTTCCTCACAAAAAAAAAAAAATTTTTTTTCTCCTTTGTCATTTTGCAAGTAAAAGTTGGTTCACCCATTGGCTTTGTGCCCATTTTAAATTTAGCCTCCATGGCTTCTACACTTGTGAGTTACCTTTTAGTGGCAATATTTCTAGTGAGTTCCTTTCCCTGGGCCCAAACTTGCAGGTCGAAATTTGGCCAGGAAGATTTGATTATTCTGTCAAAAGTAGTCAACAAATTGTATGCTATACAGTTCCTTTCCTTTTTGTTTTTCTTAAGGGTAAAATGTACATACAGTGAAAGGCACAGTGCTATCAGCTAGTTATGTTTTGTTTGTTTTCAAGTCAAATTTCTGGGGTTAATTTTTGCAGCTCTTCGCTATGGCCAGGCTGTGATTTTTTTTGTTTGTTTTCAACCCAGCTCTGATTTGCCCTGGGCAGTTTTAGCCTTTTTCAGTTTTATTTTGTTACTGCTGCCAGAGGTGGTCATTAAGAAAGGGATAAAAATACCAGTGGGTCGCTTTACTTTCTTACTTATTCCAGAAGATAATGAGAATCCACTCTGTTGCTAAGACAGATCTGTTGTGATCTTCTCTTTCCCTCATTGTTTTTGTTCAAACCTAGAAATCAAAATGGTGGGGTTAAAACGTCTTGTTGGGGCCAGCTCCATGGCCTAGTGGTTAAGTTTGGCATGATCTGCTTTGGCCATCTGGGTTCAGTTCCTGGGCACGGACCCATACCTCTTATTGGTGGCCATGCAGTGGTGGGAACCCACATACAAAATAGAGGCAGATTGGCACAGATGTTAGCTCAGGGCGAATCTTCCTCAAGCAAAAAGAGGAAAATTGGCAACAAATGTTAGCTCAGGGCCAATCTTCCTCAGCAAAAAAAAACAAAAAAAAAAAGTCTTGTTACTCCTGGCCAGGTATTTGGTCTGGTGAGGCTGGCAGGGGATGGAAGGACAGATTTCAGGGGAGCACCAGAACCCCAGCTGGGGTTTCTTGTTTCCAGGCAGGCAGGGGCCCTGGAAGATCCCCCCGTGCCTTGCCCCTGGTCACCCCCATCTCTGGCTCTTACAGATGCGGCCTAAAGTCATGTGGCACCTCCTTCGCCGCTACATGGCCTCTCGGCTTCATTCCCTGCGCATGGGCGGCTACCTGTTCTCCGGCTCCCAGGCCCCCCAGCTGTCCCCTGCCCTGCTGAGGGCCCTGGGCCAGAAGTGCCCCAACCTGAAGCGACTCTGCCTGCACGTGGCTGACCTGAGCATGGTGCCCATCACCAGCCTGCCCTGCACCCTGAGGACCCTGGAGCTGCACAGCTGTGAGATCTCCATGGCCTGGCTCCTCAAGGAGCAGGACCCCACGGTGCTCCCCCTGCTCGAGTGCATCGTGCTGGACCGCGTCCCCGCCTTCCGCGACGAGCATCTGCAGGGCCTGACCCGCTTCCGTGCCCTGCGCTCGCTGGTGCTGGGCGGCACCTACCGTGTGACCGAGACGGGGCTGGATGCGGGCCTGCAGGAGCTGAGCTACCTGCAGAGGCTGGAGGTGCTGGGGTGCACCCTCTCGGCCGACAGCACCCTCCTGGCCATCAGCCGCCACCTCCGGGACGTGCGCAAGATCCGGCTGACCGTCAGGGGCCTCTCTGCCCCCGGCCTGTCGGTCCTGGAGGGCATGCCGGCCCTGGAGAGTCTGTGCCTGCTGGGCCCGCTCGTCACCCCGGAAATGCCTTCCCCGGCTGAAATCCTCTCCTCCTGCCTCAACATGCCCAAGCTCAGGGTGCTCGAGCTGCAGGGGCTGGGCTGGGAGCGCCAGGAGGCCGAGAGGATCCTGTGTGAGGGGCTGCCCCACTGCATGGTCATTGTCAGGGCCTGCCCCAAAGAATCCATGGACTGGTGGATGTGACTGCACCACCCGTCCCCGAGACCCGTCTCAGCTTTCATTAACGAGCCCCAGCCCCTGTGAGCAGCACCTTGCAGACGGCAGTGATCAGCCTGAAGGCCACAGGTAAAGACAGCCGAGGCCTTGGGACCTCCAGACAATTGGAATCATTGTTTGCAGGCTGTGTGGCCTCTGTGACATCAGCCAGCCTCTTGGAAGCCCGGTCCCCACATCTACAAATGGGGAAGACCATAACTACCTCATGGATATGTTGCAAAGCCTTACTCTTTACTGGCCCCAGGCCTGAGAAGGTCTTCGACAAAGGGTGATTCTCAGGGTCATCGGCAGTGGCAGGACAGAAGCAGAAGGGTGGAATTAGGAGTTGGAGGGACCTGAGGGGCCAGACCCCTTAGGAACCCCGGAAGGATTGTCTATGTGCACCCACACACCTATACGCCATTGACATACCTACATGCACCTGGGGGACATGGAGAGAAAGGGCAGGTGTGACTCATGCTTTGATGATCAAAACATCAATAAAGGTTCTAAATTATGTTTTCTATATTTTGTATTTTCCAAGTTTTCTACAGTATATATTATTTTGCTATTAAAGAAAAATAATTGTTTTTTTCAAAAGAGTGTTTCGTTTATTCATTCAACAAACATTTCTTAAGCATCCGCTATTTTGCAGGTGCTGTTCTGGATACTGGGCCAGAGCAGTGAACAAAACAGACAAGGTCAGAGAAGAAGGCTGGTGAACACATCCATGTCATAGTTGCAGAGACTCTGAGGCAATAAACCAGGGTCACGTGATGGAGGTGTGGCTGTCTGGGGGAGTGGGCATGGCAGGCTTTCTGACCTGAGACCTGAGAGGTGATGAGGAACCAGCCCTGGAAAGCACTGGGGAAAACAAAAGGCGAAGATGCGGTAGTTGGGAATAAGCTTGGCATTTTCCAGGAATGGGAAAAATAGTCCATGTGGCGGAGGGAACAAGGGATGATCAATAGAAAGTGAAGTCATGGGGCCGGCCCCCTGGCTTGGCGGTTAAGTGCGCGCGCTCCGCTGCTGGCGGCCCGGGTTTGGATCCCAGGTGCGCACCAACGCACCGCTTGTCAGGCCATGCTGTGGCGGTGTCCCGTGTAAAGTGGAGGAAGATGGGCAGAGATGTTAGCCCAGGGCCAGCCTTCCTCAGCGAAAAGAGGAGGATTGGCATGGATGTTAGCTCAGGGCTGATCTTCCTCAAACAAAAAACAAAAAGAAAGTGAAGTCAGAGAGATGATGGGGCAAGGTTGGACAGGGCCTCACAGGTGGCTCAGGTTTTAGGGGTTCAGTAAGAAGCAACTCCTTTTCCTCCCTTTTGAGTCTGAACCACTTGAAAGATGCAGGTGGCCGACTGATAGTGATAATGAGCACTCCCCCATGAGATGAACGTTACTTCTGAGCTGGGTAGGAGGGTGTGTGTGGCTCACCACCTGCCTGCCGGCCTGGGTGCCTGCTCTGTGGTGGGCGGAGCCAGGACAGAGAAAAGGGGCTGAGAACAGTGTCCCTGATTCCTTATTCCAAGCTCACCCATCAGAGAGGACATGGATGTTTTTCTCCTTGGAGGCTGGAGTGCAAATTCCTTCCCCATCTGGCCACATGAGGACTGGGGTATGAGTCCCCACTCCCACTCCGCAATGTGACTGTGGTTGGGGTCTACTTGTCCCACGCTGTGACCAAACCTGGCAGCTCCGGCTCTAGACACCTGGGGAACCGGGTTGATCCAGGCTGGAGCGTGGAGACTGGAGAAGTCTCAGGAAGGGGAATGAGATCTGTTTTGCTGGTGGAGGGTGTCTGGAGATCTGGGGTCTATTGCAGGGATATGATGCAGGGGTCACCACCAGCCCTGTGCTGGGCTCTACTGGTGGTCCTGGAGGTGGGCTACTGATGCTGTACCTGGAGCAGCTCCAGGGGAAAAATATTCCTCTCGTTCTCCTCCTCTCTGCTTTCCAGTAGGAAAGGAGCAGGAGACATGAAGTTAGTGGTAAATGTGGTTAATGTAAATGTTTAACAGCCAGCGGTAGCAGGTGGTGGGGCAAGACCTAATCTGTAGTGTTTGTAGCGTTTGCCAATTTCTGTGGTTTAAATACTTTCACCATGGCTGGTTTCAAGCTACCAACCGTTTAACAACTGGCTCAGAGAATTCCTGAAAGTTTAGCAATTGGCTCTCCTGAGCTGGCATAAGCTGGCTGCAGCACACCACTGGCTACAGGTGCCTTTCTCCCAGGCTCACTCTGTGGAGGACTCACTCTGCCTCAGTGACTCCTTCTCTGGGTTTAGCTCTGAGGGGTTGGGGTTATGGGAAATGAGAAACAGCTCCCATCAGACACAGGAGATCTTGGGATCTCCCCACCCTTGACCATTGCCTTCTCCCAGATAAGGGGCTGGAGTCTTAAAGCTGCCCTCTGTTTTAAAATATACCTGAGATTTGTTATAATCAAGTATGGAAAGGTGACAGACACAGAGACACCTGTCTTTGAAAGAAGAGTTTATTACTTAAAATTCCCAAGAAGACGGGGCACGCCATACCACGCAGGGCCACACAGGGGAGCACCAGGATTGGTTGGAAGGAGGGGACAGCATGGGACAGAGTCTTTATTATGGACAAGGCAAGCTGAGCAAGTTTAGAATTGCATAGTTTGAATAATTTCGGGGGGCTCGAGGCTATAATGGTGGTCCCTAGTTGTCTGTTACCTGGTCCTGGTGTGATTTAGGGCAGAGGGAACATTGGTTTAGTGTGGGAGAATTAAAGGAGGTGGTTGAATTGGTTGGTTTGCATTTGAAGTTGTGCTCAATGGCAAGGTGTTTGCAATCTCTAGAATTACCTAATTCTCAGAGGGGCGGTCCTTCCCCAGGTTTGCAAGGCCCTAAGATGTCAGAGCATCATAAAATATAGAAAATAAAAAATATGATTAATACACCCTCCAATGAAGGTAAAATCACAATAGCTGACATTTATTGAGTGTTTATTACATATCAGGCACTTCACTCAGTCCTTCAAGCATGGACGCCTACCAGCAGCCCAATGAGGAATATATAGAGGAGGAAACTGAGGCACAGAGAAGTTAAGTTGCCCAAAGTCACGCAACTAGAAAAGGAGCAGCAACTAAGTAACTTTATTCCACAATCTTAACCATTATGGGAAGCTGTCTTGCTTACATGTAACAATGTCTCAAAGGATGGCCCAAAATTGTGCCCATCAGGGGACAAAGACTAGACATATAAAATTTTTATAGCTTTATTGAGGTATTACTAACATAAATAAATGGCACATATTGAAGTGCAGAATTTGATGAGTTTTGACACATGTGTACACTTGTGAAACTGTTACTGAACCTCTTAATTCTCAAGTTTGTGTGTTTGATGCGCAGTAAGCCAAACACTGAGACATCAGTGCTTGGAGATGGAGAAAGGTTTATTCAAACTGGCCAAGAAAGGTGGGGGCATAGGTCCTCTCAAATCCGCCTTAACAAGAGAAGAAAGCAGGGGGTTTTATAGAGCTAAGGGGCTTGGCAGGAGGAGTTTCGGAGAAACAAAGGGGTAATCCATCTTTCTTTCACTCCCAATAAGCCCCTGGGCAATCTGACTTCTAAGTGTCAAGGGCAGAGAGGAGGGGGCTGGTTATCTGGTAATCATAGTTTCCCTGAAGGCATTCTTTTTCTTCTGTAAAACAAGCTCATAAATCCTTGTGACCCTTGAGCTACCCCTCAGGTTAAATAGGAAAACAGCAAATTGACAAGATTAACTTCTTTTCATAAGAAGGTCAAAAGGTAATCTTATTGAATATTTACAGTAACCCTTAGGTACCTGGCTTCAAAACCATCACTACAATCAAGATAACAAACATTCCCATCATCCCCAAAAGTTTCCTTGTGGCCCCTTGTAACCCTCCCTCCCTCAATCCCATCCCCAGGCAACCACTGATCTGCTTTCTGTCACTATAGATTATTTTGCTTTTCCTAGAACTTTAGGTAAATGGAATCAGATTGTATGTACTTTGTGTGTGTTGGGGGAGGGGTCTTGTTTCTTTCACTCAACACAATGATTTTGAGATTCATCCAGGTTGCTTAGGAATCAACAGTTTGTTCCTGAGTAGTTCCTATCCACTGTATGGCTGTACCACAATTTGTTATCCATACATCAATTGATGGATACTTGTGTTTAAACATACATTTGTTGAACATAATTTTTCCTGATGTCAAAGATAATACACGTTTGTAAAGAATTCTAACATTACAGAAAGTGAACCTCTTTCTAATCCCAGGCCCCAGAGGAAATCCTTGTGAAGTTTGGTGTGTAATTTTCTAGAACTTTCTTTGTCTACTATTGAGACTTTGGAGAAATATCAATCAATGACATATCTTTTTTTTTTTTTTGTGAGGATGATCAGCCCTGAGCTAACATCCATGCCAATCCTCCTCTTTTTGCTGAGGAAGATCGGCCCTGAGCTAACATCTATTGCCAATCCTCCTCTTTTTTTCTCCCCAAAGCCCCAGTAGATGGTTGTATGTCATAGTTGCACATCCTAGTTGCTGTTTGTGGGACGTGGCCCCAGCATGGCCGGAGAAGCGGTGCGTCTGTATACGACCGGGATCCGAACCCGGACCGCCAGTATCGTATCGGAGCGCGCGCACTTAACCGCTAAGCCACGGGGCAGCCCCTCAATGACATCTCTTAATTTCCTTCTGGAGTCTGAGACCAGTCACAGGAATCAGATGAAAACATCAGCTTCACAACTGATAAAAGCGAGCTTGGAGCCTGTGGCTCCACTAGGCAGCCCCAGTGGGCTTTCTGATATTTCACCCCTGAATTTGCCAAACCTACTCGGGCATGGCATAGATGGTCAACCACGAGGCTCCTCTGGATGCTTACTGCATGGCCTCAGTCTGATCAAAATACGTCTTCTCTGGGGTCTGGCCAACTCCCAAAGGGAGACAGAAGGGGCGTGAACCAAAGGAGCTCAGTTCCTTCTTTTTTTTTTTTTTGTGAGGAAGATTAGCCCTGAGCTAACATCTGATGCTAATCCTCCTCTTTTTGCTGAGAAAGACTGGCCCTGGGCTAACATCCGTGCCCATCTTCCTCTACTTTATGGGGGACGCCACCACAGCATGGCATGATAAGCTGTGTGTGTCAGTGCGTGCCCGGGATCCCAACCTACGAACCCTGGGCTGCCACAGCGGAGCACGCGCACTTAACCACTGCGCCACCTGGCGGCCCCTCAGTTCCTTTTTCTAAACCCACTAGTCAGAGAAAGTGCATGGGCGTGTATGGGCAGAGAGAGGTCAGGACTGTCATGTCAGCTGAAATTCTCCCTACTTGGACACAGGGAGCTAGAGGGATAGAGTTTCCTCCCTAATTTAGACTAAAATAGATGCATAGCTGTTTTGTGTCAGTCTCAGCCTATGGAGAGCGATGCTATGGCTAGGAATGCCTGAGGCACTCACCTGGGTCCCTACTATCTGTGGTGAGTCCCCACAGACATTTCCCCAACCAGAGCCAATGTTGTGGCTGGACTGGCCCTTGAGGTTCTTATTATGACTGCAAGAGCACCTCAGCAACAAGCATCAGGGAACTCTGAATAGACAAGGTTTATTACTCACAGGTCCTGAAGGGTACACAGCATGCCTGAGGGCCACACAGCAAGGTCACACACAGGTAGAGACAAACAGAGAGAGAGCGCAGACCTGGGGCTCTGCCTTTACTGGGGTCAAGGGTGGGGTGCCTAGGGTTTCACGGGTTCACTCTGTATTGGTGAATTTAAAACATGAGTGGGAATTAGGGTGTGGGAAGAAAAAAGCTGACTGACTCAAGCAGTTATCTAGGTTACTGTGGAAATTAATAAAAGAAAGCTTAATTAAATTAGAGTTGGGGGCCAGCCCCATGGCTTAGTTGTTAAGTGCGCGCACTCCGCTACTGGCGGCACGGGTTCGGATCCCAGGCGTGCACCGACACACCGCTTCTCCAGCCATGCTGAGGCCAAGTCCCACATACAGCAACTAGAAGGAGGTGCAGCTATGACATACGACTATCTACTGGGGCTTTGGGGAAAAAAAAGGAGGAGGATTGGCAATAGATGTTAGCTCAGGGCTGATCTTCCTCACAAAAAAAAAAAAAAAGAAAAGAAAAGAAACTGAGTGAGATAATAAAAAAAAAAATTGGAGTTGGAAAGGCCTGTGGGGGAGCTTGCATGCTCTATCACACATCCTCAGTTACACCCAACAGGAAGTAAAACTGGAAGATTTCTCTCCTACCCAGGCAACAGCCCAGCCAATGAGAAACACCGCTGCTCAGCCAATGAGAAATGCCGCAGCTCAGCCAATGAGAAACGCTGTAGCTCAGCCAATGAGAAACACCGCAGCTCAGCCAATGAGAAACACTGCAGCTCAGCCAATGAGAAATGCCGCAGGTCAGCCAATGAGAACTCCTTGCCACCCTGAGCTGTTACTTTCCTTTAGAACAGCCCCTCCCTACTCCCCCTTTTCCTTATAAAAGCAGCTCCCCTCCTTTGTTCTCTGGATTTGCCTATAGTTCCCCACAGCATGAACATCCTGAATTGGAATTCTTTTGGCTATTCCTGAATAAACTCATTTTGAGGATAAAATAACAGACAAATTTGCTTTTTAAGTTGACAAGTGTTAGGGGTAAAGCTCAACCAATACACTTGGGGGATATGTTGTTGTTTATGGAAATCCCATTCAAGAAGAAAATACAGGGGGCCAGCCTGGTGGCATAGTGGTTAAGTTCATGGGCTCTGCTTAGGTGGCCCAGGGTTCGAGGGTTCGGATCCTGGGCACAGACCAATGCACCGCTTGTCAAGCCATGCTGTGGCAGCGTCCCACATATAAAGTAGAGGAAGATGGGCACAGATGTTAGCCCAGGGCCAATCTTCCTCAGCAAAAAAGAGGAGGATTGGCAACAGATGTTAGCTCAGGGCTAATCTTCCTCACACACACACACAAAAGAAGAAAATACAAAAGGAAAAGATTTGACTACATCAAAATTAAATAAAAAGTTGAAAGATAGGAAACAAACCATGAGAAACTATACGTGATATAAAAAAGATAAAGGAATAAATCCACGATATATAAGTATATAACTTACTCCTATGTATCAATGACAAAAAAGAAAGCAATTCATGAGGCCGGCCCCATGGCTTAGCGGTTAAGTGCTTGCGCCCCACTGCTGGAGGCCCGGGTTCGGATCCTGGGCGCGCACCGACGCACCGCTTGTCAGGCCACGCTGTGGTGGCGTCCCACATAAAGTGGAGGAAGATGGGCACGGATGTTAGCCCAGGGCCAGTCTTCCTCAGCAAAAAGAGGAGGATTGGCATGGATGTTAGCTCAGGGCTGATCTTCCTCACAAACAACAACAAAAAACAACAACAAAAAAAGAAAACTAATACAATCCATTTGGAGGACAGACCTATTATGATGGAAGATATGCATACCCAAGGACCCTGTAATTCCACACTTTGGGATGTATATAACTGGAATGCTTGCACATGGGCACCAAGAGATATGTACAAGAATATTTATACAATTATTTGAAATAGCCTCCAACTAGAAACAATTTAGAGTCCATCATCATTAAAATGGGTAAATAAATTGCCATGTATTCATATAATGGAATATCATACATTAATTATCATGAATGAACTCAAGTATACACAATAATATGCACGAATCTCACAAACAATGTTAAGTGAAAAAAACCTAAATTCTTAACAAAACTCTGTGTGACGCCATTTCTATAAAACTCAAACACAGGCAAAATTAAACTGTAGTATTAGGAATAACTACTTAGGTGGTAAAAGAATAAAGAAAGGCAAGGAAGTGATTACCATAAAAGCCAGGATATTGCTCCCTTTTAGGTGGGGAGCCAGGGGTTTGTGAATGAGAAGGGACAGATGAGATTTCTAAAGTTGTGGGAGTTTTCCTTTTAAAAGTATTCATCACAGTATAAATTTGTTTTGTCCTTTTTTTTGTGTTGTATTTATTTTTAAAAATTAACAAAAATGATTGAATGAATTTCCACCAAATGCAATTTGGAAACGTGCTAGAAATATTCTGATGTGGCATTGACATGACGTTTCTTGCATATTTGTTCTACCATCTATCCTCCCCCCCAACTGAAATAAACGTTCTGTGAAGGCTCGACTCAGTATTTATTAAACGAATAAAGGAAAGGAAAAGCACTATTAAGGGAAATGATGGTAACCACATAAAAGTAAAAGCAAAAAAGTATATGTAAACGATCTAAACATGTACATAAACTCTAAAAATCCTTTGCTATTAATCGGATAAAAACAGAAAGATTTAAATAAAGTCAATAGTCCCAAGATAATATACAAATGTAAGACAAGTTCAAAGATAATATTGAAAGACTTCTGAGAATGCACAAGAAAGTTGGGAAATAAAGAATAGTGAAGAGGGATGTATCAGTTGTCCACTGCTGCGTAGCAAGCCGCATCCCTGCACACGGCTGCAAGAGCTCAGAGGAAAACATCTTTGAAGCCTCCCCCCGCCCCCCGGCCGGTCTAGGGCAGGCGCGAGGCCCCGCCCAACGGCCCCCGAACCGTTCTGGTCCCGCCCCCCGCCCGGTTCTCCCGCCCGGTTCCGACCCAAGGTCCCTAGTGGAGCCGGCGGGCGGGGGACCTCCGCCACCCCCGCGGAGGGCACTAGGACTTCGCCTGAGACCGGAGGTCGCGGCCGCGCCCCTCCCGCCGCCTCAGGCGCTGCCGGCCCCGGGCCGGAGCCGTCCACCACGTCCGCGGCCCAGGCGGGAGGCGGAGTGCGCGTGCCAGCGCGGCCGCCATCTTCCCCGTAACGGCGCCTCAGGGTTTCTCATCGCTTTCCGACGCGGACCACCAGCTCCAGGTGCGGCCCCGCCACTCGGGGGGCGGGTCCCGGCGGGGGCGGGGGGACGAGGCCGCGGGGGGGCGGGTCCCGGCGGGGGGGGGCGGGTCCCGGCGGGTCCCGGGGAAGGGGCCGCGGGGGGGGGTCCCGGCGGGGGGGGGGGCGGGTCCCGGCGGGGGCGGGGACAAGCTACTGCGGGGGGCGGGTCCCGGCGGGGGCGGGGGGACGGGGCCGAGGGTTGGGGGAGACCCTACTGTGGGGGGTGGGTCCCGGTGGGGTGGGAGACGGGGCGGCGGGGGGTGCGGGTCCCGGCGGGGGCGGGGCTCGGGGGGCGGGGTCTCGTCGGTATTTTGGATGATAGGCGCCCGTGAAATTCACATCAAGAAGGTCGCTTTCTGCCCTCCTCATGCAACAGAATTTTACCTGTGACTTTTGCTTTCGTAAACATTCTTGGGGTGAGGATATCGTAAAACTTTTTTTAAGTTATTTGTGTCTCATAGATTCATTTGGGAGAATACTTTCTCAAGATTCTAGGGTTAGTGTAAATAAAGAAGTGTAATCAAGAAAATAAAAGGAAATAAGTGCAAGTGTAAATAACAAGCCTTATAACTAAAGTAAGATTATTCAGCTGTGTGCTTCCCCAGTGAGCTCCACCTCTCCTCCACAGGCTGCAATCGCTGCACACTTTTCAAATATAAGGATCTCCTAGTAATAGTATTAAAACAGATTTTGGTGGTATATACTTCTAGCTAAAGCCTAAATTATAAGTGAAATACATGAAATTGTGTGTATTAAAAAGATAGGAATGGGGCCAGCCCCGGGGCGCAAGTGGTTAAGTTTGTGCTCTCTGCTTCAGAGGCCCCGGGGGTCCCTGGTGCACACCGACGCACCGCTCATGCCATACTGCGGTGGCGTCCCATATAAAGTAGAGAAAGATGGGCACAGAAGTTAGCTCAGGGCCAATCTTCCTCAGCAAAAAAGAGGAGGATCAGCATACGATGTTAGCTCAGGGCTGATCTCCCTCACAGGAAAAAAAAAAAAAAAGATAAGAATCTGCAGGGAAGAGGAGGAAGCAGCTTTCCTAATATTAGTAGCAGAAAATCGAATTTACTAACCTTAAAAGAGCTGTGTTTTGACCAAGTGGGTTTTTTTCCAGTGAGGTTAAAAACTCAGGAGTGAGAAATTAGAGGAACAATAATTCTGGAGGAAATTCAGCAACACAGGCCACTTGTTTTGAAAATAATATTTCGCACATCTTGCCTTTTTCATAAGAATTTTTCTTTTTCTTTTTAATTTTTAATTTTATTTATTTTTACCCCCAAAGCCCCAGTAGATAGTTGTATGTCATAGCTGCACATCCTTCTAGTTGCTGTATGCAGGACGTGGCCTCAGCATGGCCAGAGAACCAGTGCGTCGGTGTGTGCCCGGGATCCGAACCCGGGCCGCCAGCAGCGGAGCGCGTGCGCCTAACTGCTAAGCCACGGGGCTGGCCCATAAGAATTTTTCTTAAAAGTTTTAGAAATAATACTGGTGGTATATATTGTAGACAGTGTCAACCTGCAGAAATGGAAACCAGTTTAAGAGGCAAAGCGTTTCTTTGGGATCGAAGAATTGCAATTTGGGGAGCACAAATTCAGGTAGAAACCCAAAGAGTGTCCTGATTACACGAGAGGGGCTTAGGGTTTTTGTGGAAAAAGAGAAGATAAAGTGAGTTGTATTAAAGAAGAGTTCATTGGTGCTAGATGAGGTAAGCCTAGGTTTGTACTTCATTGACTGGTTGAGATTTGGTCATCAGCAAAATCCAGTTGCATTGATTGGTTGAGATTTGGTCATCAGCAAAGTATAGACAGGATATTCTTATCCTCATCCTCACTGACTTCTTGGAATGTTGGCGGTTTGGTCCAGTTTGGAAGATAAAGAAAACAAGACGAGCAAAGCAATGCCTCTGAAATGGCTGCCCTGGCTCTATTTTAATATGGCTCCACTCATGTGATCTTTCACAACAAGCATTTAAATTAATTCCTGTGTTAATGTTTGAATTGTATTTCTATTGGATGTGTGCACCTTCTCAATCTAGCTGTAAATGAACCTTTTTCAGGGTACTCAGCAGAAACTCATTGGGTGCCGGGTATGAGGCCTGGGCGGGTGCATGTGCACAGGGCAATCAAAAAAGGCAGTGCTGTCCCCCACAGAGTAGGCTATTTATACTGGAAACAGATATGAAACGGACATGGAGGGGCCTATGACAAACAGGAGAGCTTAATATGGACAATGAGGGAAGACCTATTAGGAGGAAGTGATATTTGAGAACCGAAGGATAGGTGGGGCTGAGTGAGGCAGAGGCTTGTGGAAGGAGGGGGTTTGAGAAGTGGTAGAAACTTCCAGTGCAGAATCCCAGAAGCAGGAGAGAGCCTGGTGTGTTGCATGAACCGAGGAAAGAGAGGCCTGACCGGGGCTGTGGGGAGGGTGGCAAAAGAGGGAGGCAGGACTGGATGGAACTTTAAGGAAATTGGAATTCACTGAAGAGTTTGAAGCAGGGATGTGATGTGATTTGGTTTGTGATTTAGCTAGATCATTCTGGCTGCTGGATTGAGAATGGACTTCGGGAAGCATAGAGAAGGCATGGCATCAGGAGAATAAGTCTAGGAGCAGCATAACAGTAGCCTAGATTTAGAATTGCCATGGAGGGGCCGGCCCCGTGGCGTAGCGGTTAAGTGCGTGCGCTCTGCTGCTGGCGGCCTGGGTTCGGATCCCGGGTGCCCAGCGAGGCACCACCTGTCAGGCCATGCTGTGGTGGTGTCCCATATATAAGGGAAGGAAGATAGGCAGAGATGTTAGCCCAGGGCCAGTCTTCCTCAGCAAAAAGAGGAAGGATTGGCATGGATGTTAGCTCAGGGCTGATCTTACTCACCAAAAAAGAAAAAAAAAATAGAATGGCTGTGGAATGGGAAAGAAGTAAAAGGATTTGAAAGAGATATAGGGAGTGGCGTTGAGAGCATAGTTTTGCTCCTTCATTTACTCAGTCATTTATTTACTAAAAGATAAAGAGCACTTATACATTCCTGTGCTAAGGTTGTGTATGGAGTCCCAGCAATAAACACATACATAAATAAAATATCCAGTACTGTTCTCATAATTACGAGAATGACAAGGTCTTCTCATTACTAGGGAGATGAGAAAAATAGTTGGGGTTATTAGAGGAGGGACTGGCTATAAGGGGGTGGGGAGAGTTCTGAGGGAGTGACGTTTGAATCTGTGACCTTAAGAGGGGGTGAGCGGGAAGCTGAGGGAACAGAGTGGGTGGGGAAGTGCTCAGGGATCCTAACCTTCAGGGTCCTTGGAAGAATTCTTTGATTAGATCTGTGAAAGAGTAGGGTGTGTCAAGGGCAGGTTTCCATCCCAATCAGCCATTTATTTACTGAGATGAGGCCAAATGGTGTGGGAGGAATGAAGCATTCGCAAGAAAAGGAATTGATATTCATGAAATGATGTAGATAAAGTCAAAATGGGCAGGGAGGGGGGCGATGAAAATTTACGACTGTTGTAAGTGCACTGTATGGAAAACCTCTAAAGGGATTTGATGGCCGAGCTATGAAAAACGTTCCCCATGAAAATTCCTCCGTGGAAATTTATGAGGGTTGTCTCCAGTGTGTGTGTTTGTAAACAAAGGATCAGAAGATCTATGAGTCATCTTGCAGTCACCCCAGGGTCTCTCCTGCGCATCCAGCTGGTGCCTCCCCACCCCAACCCAGTGCACCAAAGGAGGTCCCATCCAAATGGACTGGTCCTGTGAGATTCTCCTAGGATTGCCAGAGTCCCTTGTCTCTTTCCTCTAGGCTCCAGCCTTCTGTCCACCTCTCCCCAGGGACTGGGCTCTACCTATGATGCAAATTGGGTTCCTCAGGGAGAGAAAGGAGAAAATCTTTGGATGGAGAAGGTCAGGCAGCTCAGAGACAGTTGTGTAGCATGGGAGGACACTGGCAGAAAGCCAGGGCGGTTGGGATCAGGGGCACCTGGGAATGGAGGGAAGGGGAGTGGAGGATGAGGAGGAGGTGCTGCCGGCTGGGGGTCATTTCCCGCTGGGAAGGGCTGAGGGAAGTTCTGTCGTGACTGCAGAAAGCTTAGGGTGGTCTCTTAGGGTGAGGAAGACAGGAGAGGGCCTGGGAGCCAGAGACCAGACCCTCCCCTCCCTGCTTGATACTGGCTCCTTCCCCCAAATCCTTTCTTCCCTCTGGGAATCAAGAGCCAGGGATTAGGGATAGTTTAGGGCCTGAGGGTCTGGAAAGGGCCCCTGCAGGCAACATCTGTGCTAATTAATACTCATGATATTGGGTAGCTCAGCCTTGCTGACTCCGCCTCCGCTTTTACATTGACCTGCCTCTGGCTGCAGAGAGGACACCGCCTTGAGTAGCTGGCCCCATGTGAGTGCATATGAGGTGCCCGAAAACAGGCAACCAGGAAGTCCAGAGCTTAAGGAGGGGACGCTGCTGCAGTCAGGCTGGTTGGGATCAGCTGGCTGGTTGGGATCAGCTGCCTGATTTGGCCCCAATTTGCCCACTGAGGAGGAAAGGGGGAGTTTAAAGGGAAAAGAGCCAGACCTGCTCTCTCGACACAGGATCTCCTAGTTTCCCTGGGGGAGAGTCTCTGAGGGGACCCCCACAGCTCACCCTCCCTGGGGCGCTGTGTTCATGCCAGAGGCTTCAGATGGTGTGGGTCTGACTTCAGCCCCTACTGAACCTTTCATAATGAGCATCCTGGGCCAGCAGCTGGGCCTCCTGCCCCTTGCAGCCCTGAAGCCCGAGCCCCATCTCTCACCTGGGGAGGCTGGTCCGAGTCCCAGGGGAGAGAATCTGAATCTGGTCCCAGCAACCTGGGTTGCGGAGGGCACCCCCTTTCCCCTGCCGTGCCCTTCTCCCTATGATGGGGGCCCCGAGTCTTCCCACTGTGGGGAAAGCGGACCCCAGCCCCAGCCCCTTGTTCTCCTCGCCAAGCATGGCACTGACCTGCTCTGAAATCCCTCCGGTGCCCCCTTCCTCCAGTCCCACGATCCCCCAGATTCTCCTCCTGCCATTCACAATGTCACAAGTCCGATATTGGGAGCAACTACTTCTCCTGATGCCACATTTGAGCCAGGGGTTGCATCATTATTATTGTTGCACGGAACAACTAATGGTTTAAAATATATTTATGCCTATGTCTCTGTATGTTATTTGTATATAATAGATCTAGATAGAGTTTGTGTGTTTGCCTGTGTGTGTGAAAGTTTTGAGTGTTCATTGTACAGAATTTGAACAGAGAGTATTAATTACCACCTGTACCACACATGTTCCCCTCCACTGTCTCCATCAGGTGAGAGTCTAATGAATTGGGGACATGGGGCCCATTCCCTCCCTGTGAGTGGAGATGGCTGGGCTGGGCTGGGCTAGGAGACTCCAGAGGCAGTTACTTGTTGCTGTAGCTAGGACACCTCCCACAGCCCTGCCGACTCCCAGCCAGGGGCGTGTGGAATTCCCTTTGCTGGCACCACTTTATTCACTGGAGGGACAAACCTATGTCAGTTGCTTACTCTGAACTTGGCACAGGGCCCACTTCAGGGGACAAGATAGACATGACACCATGTGAGTGGCATTGAAGTGTTTATATAAATGTATCACATATAACATTACAATGCTCTTTTCTGTATGTTTTGTATCCTGTAAAAATTTTTTAAATTAAAAATGCTATTGGGCCGGCCCCATGGCTTAGCGGTTGAGTGCGCACGCTCCGCTGCTGGCAGCCTGGGTTCGGATCCCGGGCGCGCACTGACGCACCGCTTCTCCGGCCATGCTGAGACCGCGTCCCACATGGAGCAACTAGAAGGATCTGCAACTATGACATACAACTATCTACTGGGGCTTTGGGGGAAAAAAAAAAGGAGGAGGATTAGCATGGATGTTAGCTCAGGGCTGATCTTCCTCACAAAAAAAAAAAAAGAACTCACTTATCTCTTCTATAGCATGGTTATTGGTTATTTTGTGTCAACAATATTAACCATTTGCAATAGTCTCTGCTGCTCCTCCCATCTCCCAAGGCTTCCCCATCCCCCTTCTCACCTGGACCCCTGCTTCTATTTGTTGGGGTCCAGGGCAGGCCACCCCAAAATATCCCACAATAGCATATTGATTATTTTGAATCAAAGTTACTTGAGAAACGAAAAGGGCGTTCTGACCCTGCTGTCTCTAGTCCCCTGAAAGCAGGAAATAAATCTCCCCTGTGAAAGGTGCTCTCCCTGCATCCTTATCACCAGAGCTAGAGGATTCAGGGCTGAGAAGCCTGCATAAACAAACCTTGCTAATTCACTACTTCAAGCCTAACTCTGCTTAAATTCCTCACTAATTACGTACCCCAAACCTAAGTTTCTTTGTCCTATCATTCCTCACAAATTTATTGTTTTTTTTGTGTGTAAAAGATAGATGTACTGCCTGCTTTGTTCACTCTCGAAGTATCATTTCTTTACAATCTCCAATGTGTACGTATTAAACTAGATTTTTCTCCTGTTAGTGTGGTCTTGTGTCAGTTTTACTGTTAGTCCAGCCATAAGAACACAAGAAGGGAAGAAAGGAGGTTTTCTCTTACCCTGACATTCTTGCCTTCCCCAGTGCTGTCCTGTGAACAGCAGCCAGTATGATCTTAAAAAATATAAACAAGAACAGAAAACTCTTCTTGTAAATCTATCCCACTAAGCTGCCAGTCACAAGGTGTAAATCCAGATAGGATCCAGGCTGGTTTGCCCTGGTCTTGACCCAGTTCCTGGTCCCTCTGCCACCCTCTCTTGCCACTTTCCTCTCCAGACACCCCAGTCGCCAAGCTCCAGCCACACCACGTGGGCTTCCTTGTCCCTCATGCACCTTCCTGGAGCTAGATCGCACCCTGGCCTTTTTCATTTTCCTGAGACCCTCTTCCTTGAGGGCTTCCAAAGGCTGGGACAAGGTGGGAGTGGAACCCCAAGAGACTCCAAGCCTGCTTGCATTAGGGTTGGTGCCTCTTAGAGTTTGAGATGCTTGGGGGATAATATTGCATTATGCATTGTATTTGTTCTACACTCTTGGCAATTGACTTGCTAAACCTCTGTGAACTTGAGTGCTCTCAACAGTCACAGGAGTTGACTAGGCTTCCTCATGGGCAGCAAGGCCCACAGGCCTCTTTTCTCGTGGGAGAGACAGGACTGCCCTGGCCTTTAGGAAACCTGCATGCATGTGGACTTGTGTTTTGCTTGTGTGTGGGATACCAGTTGTGTGAGGCAGCCTCCAGACTTGTGTGGGCTGGAATCTAGGACCTGGCCTGTCTCTCACAGCCCCTCTCCTGTCCTTTAGCTGTGCCTGCTCATGACCCCACCTGTCTCCTGGAGGGGAGTGTGGAGGAGGAAGCGATGGCTCCCGGGTTGCTGAGGACCTGGTCACAGGTAATCAGAAATCTCTTTCCAACATGGCGTCTCCCTTCCCTGTGGGTGGATGTGTCTCCTTCCAGTGGCCTGGAGCCTCAAACCTGACCAGGACTTGTCTCCACGCTTCCTCAGGACTCTTAGCCTCTGATGGTGGCCAAGGGACTTCCCAGAGAATGCTCTCATTGCCTCAGTATTTATGATTTTTTTTCAGTACTTTGTCCTTATTAGCTCAGTAGTCACTTCAGAGCTGTGACAGAAAACCAAGAAAGGCAATGAGATGACTTTGTCTCAGGAATTCCTGGGGACATCACTCATTCATTTACTAAATATTCCTCCCAGGCTGCCATGAACTCAGGGCTGTGTGATGCCTGACTGAGGGGACCCAGGCTGAATGTGTTCATAGACTAGTTGTAGAGAGAAAAGTTCAACCATGTGTTGAGCTAATGAATTGATGAAGCTGGGTGAGATTGCTGAGAGTGTGCAAGTGGAGAGAGCTGAGGCCAGGGTCCCCTGTCTGAACTTCCCACTCCTTGATCCTCTGGTGCCTTTAGCCCCACGCCCTATCCTACTGGGCCGGTGATGGAGATGGGCCTTGGCTAAGCCCTAATGTGTGTGATGTTTTAGGACTCAGTTACCTTTGAGGAAGTGGCAGTGGACTTCTCTCAGGAGGAGTGGGCACTGTTGGCCCCTGCTCAGAAAATCTTGTACAGAGATGAGATGCTGGAGAACCTCAGTCGGTAAGACCAGCCTCATCTCTTTGGTAGGTTTTTGCTGCAAATATTTCTTAAGTACCTGTTATATTCCAGGAACTGTTCTTGGTCTTGGGAAGAGTGATGAAGGAGATGTGGTCCACCCTTTTAAGAAGTGAAAATGTAGAGCAGCGGAGCGCACACTTTTCCTTAAAGGGCCAGAGAGGAAATATTTTTTTTTTCTTTGTGAGGAAGATCAGCCCTGAGCTAACATCCATGGTAATCCTTCTCTTTTTGCTGAGGAAGACTGGCCCTGAGCTAACATCTATTGCCAATCCTCCTCCTTTTTTTTTTCCCCCCAAAGCCCCAGTAGATAGTTGTATGTCATAGCTGCACATTCTTCTAGTTGCTGTATGTGGGACACGGCCCCAGCATGGCTGGAGAAGCGGTGCGTCGGTGCGCGCCCGGGATCCGAACCCGGGCCGCCAGCAGCAGAGCGCACGCACTTAACCGCTAAGCCATGAGGCTGGCCCTACAGCCATCTCATTTTTGACAAAATCATTTCTTAGCAAGTCACCTGTCATTTGCAACCCCCATTCCTGTCATTGTCCTGTCAAATTCTTCACATTGCTGAAATCCTTGAAGTCTGTCTTTAACTGCTGGTGTGTTCTTCCCTGTCACATTGACTTCTTTTTTTTTTTTCCTTAGGAAGATTAGCCCTGAGCTAACATCTGTCACCAATCCTCCTCCTTTTGCTGAGGAAGACTGGCCCTGGGCTAACATCCGTGCCCGTATTCCTCCACTTTATATGGGACACCGCCACAGCATGGCTTGACAAGTGGTGCGTCGGTGCATACCCAGGATCTGAACCCCGGGCTGCCACAGCAGAGTGCATGCTCACTTAACTGCTACTCCATTGGGCCAGCCCCATGTCACATTGACTTCTAATGTTTTAGGTTAGTATATGAAAAAATCTACAAGGGTCTGGATATTTTTTAGAGTCACGTTTGTCTCATCATTTATTTCTCTAAGAACTTAAATATTTGTTTTCTCCCCCACCCCCATAGATTTCAGACCAGAAGTCTTGACTTAAAACCAAAGGGACCACTGCAAAGCGGAATAAAGTTCGGGAAAAACCATCTACTGATAGGAAAAGGGTGAGGCTCATGAGGGCTCATTGCTTGTTCTCTGCAGTAGAAGTCTGGGATTGCCACGAGATAGAAAAAAACACCACAACCACGAGGGCAGACACTTGGAGCCAGTGGCCTTCACCCAAAAGAAGTCATGTCTCAGGAGATAATATCTGAGTATCATGAATTTGGGAAACATTCTAAACCAATTTCAAAGTTTATTTATTCACAGAATTCCCACAAGTAAGCATATTCATAAATATGACTCAGCTAGTGATTATTGACACATAATTCAGTTTTTGTTTAAACAATTATCAGAAAAAAATCTGTACATAAGAAGCCTTATGAATGTCATGACTATGATGCAACCTTGGGGCAGAGAGCATTCACCTTACTCAGTCTGAAAGAACTCAAACGGAATAAACAGTACTCATGCTCTGAAAATGGTAGCAACTTCTAGTGTAGGAATTTGCTTTTTTTTTTTTTTGCAGTGCAGACTTTCTATGGGGGAGTATCCCCATGAGTGCAGTGAAAGTGAGAAAGCCTTTAGTTACCACTTATCCTTTAATCAACAGGCACCAACTCAATCCAGAGAGAAACCCCATGAATATAATCCATGTGGAAAAGCCACCAAAAGGAATTCTAACATTATTTTGCCCAAGAGAAATTACACAGGACAGAAATGCAATGAATGTAAAGAACGTGAGAAAGCATTTAGTTATCCTTCATCCCTTATGACCCACGTGTGATCTTATGCTGGTGAGAAACCCTGTAAATGTTTTCAGTGCAGGAAAGCTGTCAGTTGCTACTCATCCCTTAGGATACACGTGTCAGCTCACACTGGAGGGAAACCATGAGTGTAACCAGTGTGGGAAATTCTTCAGATCCAGCTTGAGCCTCGCTGTACACAGGAGGATACACGCTTGGAAGAAACCATATGAATGCAATGACTGTGGAAAGGCCTTCATCAGGAGCAGCGACCTGACTGTGCATAAGAGAATGCACACCAAGGAGAGACTCTATCTGTGTGATGACTGTGGCAAAACCTCTAGCAGGAACTTCCATCTGATGGTGTACCTGAGAACCCATACTGGGAAGAAGCTCTATCAATGCAGTGACTGTGGAAAAGTCTTCGATAGGAGCTGTAGCCTGACTGCCCACAAAAGGGCACACACAAGGGAGAAGATGTGCCAGTGCAATGACTGTGGGAGAGTTTCCAGTAGTCACTCATCCCACAGGAAACATGTGAGAACTCATAGTGAAGGGAAGCCCAGGAATGGAAGCATGTGGGATAGCCCCATCGATCTCATGTGTGAGCAACTCCGTGGATATCTTCAGTATAGGGAAGCCTTCCACTGGGACTTGACTTCTGCACAAAGAAATTCAGAGTGAGAGAGAAACCTTATAAATATTATAAATGTGGGGTTGCTTCTATTGCTGTCTTATGCTTAAATTGGAAATCTAACTCATTAATTTTCAGTCTGTGTTTTTGAATATAAGCATTTAAGGCCATAGATATTCCTCCAAGTACTCCTTAGGTATGTTACATGGATTTTGATCTAAGGTTTTAAAATTTTTGATTTTAGTTTTAAATACTGTCTGATAGCTATTAGAGTTATTTTAATTCACAGCATCACTTTACTTTGAGCCTATCAAAATACTACAGTCATGTATCACATAACAATGTTTCTAAGATTAGTACCATATAGCCTAGGTGTGTAGTAGGCTATACCATCTAGGTTTGTGTAAGTACACTCTATGTGTTTGCATAACAATGAACTTGCCTAACAACACATTTCTCAGAATATATCCCAGTTGTTAAGTACACGTTGTTACCGAACAAAGTGGGCTCACCTCCTGGTGAGTTAAATAAGACTCTACATCAGTGGAAGTTGTCTCACAAAGTAAAGTGTATTTTCAGCAAATAGAAGACCATGGGGAATCATTTCCTAAGTCATGGCATCCCTGAAGAAAGGGAAGCAAGGACCTTTTTGTGGATGGGGAATGAACATTCCAAAGGGAGAGGCGGGTATTCACTTGCACAGGCTCAGTTGGAAAACATGCTTCCACAGACACTGCAGGTTACAGTAATGAGGCCTAAGCTCCTCCTGGAGAGATCTTAGCATTAAAAATAAGGCAAAGGTCATGGGCGTAGCTCTTGTGGTGAGGCTTGGTCAGTTTCAGGGTGGTTGGTGGTTGCATCTCCTTAACAAAAGGGGAAAAATACAACTTGGAAAAACAGTTAAATGCTTCCAAACCCACCCTTGAGTTTCTCGGGGCACCTAGTTGGTGATGAACATGACTGTACTCCATTTAAATTTCACCTAAACTTTCTTCTTCCTCCAGATCCTATAATATCCATATATCTTCCTTTGTTTGGTGGAACGCCCCCTAGTTCCTCAGGTGTGTGATCTCCCTCAATGCAATGAGCTGGTAAACTTTGTCAGACTTTAGGTTTTGTCTTTGGTGGTCTTTGGCTGATTGTATTGGGACAATAACATGCAGTCATAAATATTGTCAACTTAAAAGCAAATTGGCCTGTTATTTTATCCTCATAATGAATTGCAATTTGGGAAGTGCATATTATGGCAAACCATAGGCAAATCTGGAAAACAAAGGAGAGGAGCTGCCTTTATAGAGAAAAGGAGGAGTAGGGAGGCGCTGTTCTATAGGAAAGTCCACTGGGGGAAGTAGCAGTTCAGGGCAGCAGTGGTGTCTCATTGGCTGAGCTGCAGTGTTTCTCATTGGCTAGTCTGTTGCTGAGTGGGGAGAGAAATCTTCCTTCAGTGTAAAGTAGTTGTACTTCCTGTCAGAGATGCAAGCATGACTAATGATAAGGCATGAGAACCCCCCCACAGGCCTTCCTAACTCCAATTTAGTTAAGGTTTCTTTTATTAATTTCCACAATATGTTCTACTCTCTTGTCTTCTAAAATGTTTCTAAAATATTCTTCTAAAATAGTTTTCTATCCATTATTGATTTTTGTATGTAGTGTCAGGAGGGGTCCAATTTAATTTCTTCCTTGGTAGATAACCAATTTTCCTGGAACTCTAATCAGAATGTCTCCCATAAGTTGTTCCTGTGTGCATGGTTTTATGTTTCTGGGCCTTCCATTCTGTTCTTCTAATCAGTTTGTTAATCCTGGATTAATATAGCACAATCTTTAATAATTTTGTACCTGAGAGGCAGATCTCTATGACTTGTTCTTCTTCAAGAGTGGTTTATTTCTTCTGGGCCTTTTATTTCTCCATATAAATTTAACAACAAGCTTGCAAAAAGTTCCCCAAAAATCATATTGGTCTCATGTCTGGAATCGCATTGAATCAGTACTAGTAGAATCAACATCTTTATGTTATTAAATCTTTCAGGCCATGAACTTCGTATCTGCATTTATGTAGGTGTTCTTTAATGTCTTTCAGTAAAATTTTATATATTTTTCTATGGAGATCTGGCACCTTTATTGTCAGATATCTTCCTATGCACTTCATATTTTTTTATATTTTTCTTGCTATTCTTTTTCTTTTTTTTGTGATAAAGATCAGCCCTGAGCTAACATCCAATGCCAATCCTCCTCTTTTTGCTGAGGAAGACTGGCCCTGGGCTAACATCCGTGCCCATCTTCCTCTACTTTATATGGGACGCCACCACAGCTTGGCTTGACAAGTGGTGTGTCGGTACATGCATGGAATGCAAACCCTGCACTGCCACAGTGGAGTGTGAGCACCTAACTGCTGTGCCACCAGGCCAGCCCCCTTTCTTGCTATTTCATTGTATTTTTAAAATTATCTTTTCTAAGTGCTAATATAGTAAAAATGTGATTTTTTTCTTTGTAAACATAGATTCTTCGTGTTTTTCAGTGCCAGAGATAAATGTTTATTAAAAATTCTACTTAGGTGATGTCAGCATCATGGTGGAGTGAGTTGTTCCCTCAGTCTCTCTTCTTTAAGTTACAACTAAATGGGCATTCATTAACCAGCAGAGGATTCCCTGCACAGCGAAACAGGACTTCTGAGAGATCCATGCAGCTATACATCTGAAGGTGGGTGGACTGGATCCACAGGAGTCAGTGGAACTAAGTATGCACACCCCTCGCTCCACTGGTGGCAGCAAGCAAGTTTACGGATCCTCACATAGCAGCCATGCCATGACTGTAAGAGGAGGTGGGGACAGCCTGGCCTGTGTGAATCCTTTCAGAGTTGCAGCCCGGCTTGCTGGAGAGCCCAATGTGGCATGGCAGCCCCACCGATGGAAACATACTACACTGAGTGGCAGTGGCCCAGCCACCATGTGGGTGCCCCTCCCCTCTAGCGCAGCACAGGTGAGAAGGCACCCTGCCTACTCAGAAGGTGCCTGTGCCTGCAGAGCACAGCAGCCCAAGGGATCCACAGAGTGGCAGCTCATCCACCATGAAGGTGCTTCTCCCATCTAGCACACAGCAGCTCAGCTGGTCCCCTTCCAAGCACAAAGACCCCACCTATGGGGCCAGCCTGATGACACAAGCGGTTAAGTGAGCACGCTTTGCTGCAGCACCCCTGGGTTTGCTGTTTCGGATCCCGGACGTGCACCAACACACTGCTTGGCAAGCCATGCTGTGGTGGTGTCCCATATAAAGTAGAGGAAGGTGGGCATGGATGTTAGCCCAGGGCCGGTCTCCCTCAGCAAAAAAAGAGGAGGATTGGCAGATGTTAGCACAGGGCTGATCTCACAAAAACAAAAACAAAAACAAAAAGACCCCACCTATGGTGCTGGACTTGCCCCCCCAGCACAGAGGCCCTGTCCATGTGAGTGCATCCTGCAGAGTGGCTGTGGCTAGCCCGGGTGAACACAGAGTAGCCCAACCCACACAACTTCCAGCAGGTGGGGATAAGAAAACACAGCTCCTGCCCACCCCCCAGTGGTGGCAGGTGGAATCTGTGACCTGATACTACCACAAATGCACCAGCAAAGGATCACTTGATAAAACACCATGAAGAACTACGTTTTTTTTTTTTTTTGTGAGGAGATCAGCCCTGTGCTAACATCTGCCAATCCTCTTTTTTTTTTTTTTTTTTTTGCTGACGAAGACTGGCCCTGGGCTAACATCCATGCCCATCTTCCTCTGCTTTATATGGGATGCTGTCACAGTATGGCTTGCCAAGCAGTGCGTCAGTGCATGCCTGGGATCCGAACTGGTGAACCCCAGGCCGCCACAGTGGAGTATGCACACTTAACCACTTGTGGCACTGGGCCGGCCCCGAGAACTACATTAATACTTCAGAGCAGAAGGAAAATGACAAGTCCCCGGAAACTAATCTTGATCTCACAGAAATTTATAATCTAAATAACAGAGAATTCAAGATAGTTATCATAAAGAAACTCAATGAGTTACAGGAAAACTCAGAAAGACAGTTCAGTGAGCTCAGGAATAAAATTAATGAGCAGAAGAACTACTTCACCAAAGAGATTGAAACTCTAAACAAAAACCAAACAGAAATTCTGGATATGAAGAACACAATTAATTGGATAAAAAATAATCCAGAGCCAGCCCTGATGGCCTAGCAGTTGAAGTTCAGCATGCTGCACTTTGGCAGCCTGGGTTTGGTTCCCAGGCTTGGAACCATACCACTCAGCTGTCAGCCATGCTGTGGTGGTGGCTAACATAGAAGAACTAGAAAGACTTACAACTAGAATATACAACTATGTACTGTGGCTTTGGGGACAAAGAGAAAAAAAGAGGAGGATTGGCAACAGATGTTAGCTCAGAGTGAATCCCAGCAAAAAATCCAGAGTCCATAAAAAATAGAGCTGATGTTATTGAGGACAGAATTAGTGATTTAGAGGATAGAGATATAGAAATGCTTCAGGTGGAGGAGGAGAGAGAACTAAGATTAAAAAGAAATGAAGAAAATCTTTGAGAAATATCTGACTCAATTAGGAAAAACAACATAAGGATTATAGGTATTCCAGAGGGAGAAAAAAGCAGAGAGCTTGTTCAAAGAAATAATAGTTGAGAACTTCCCAAACCTGAGCAAAGAACTGGACTTACAAGTACATGAAGCCAGTAGAACTCCTAATTACATCAATGCAAAAAGACCTTATCCAAGGCATATACTATTAAAACTGGCAAAAGTCAATGACAAAGAAAAAATATTAATGGCAGCAAGGCAGAAGAAAATAACCTACAAAAGAACCCCTATCAGGCTTTCAGTGGATTTCTCAGCAGAAACCTTACAGCCTAGGAGAGAATGGAATGATATATTGAAAATACTGAAAGACAAAACTTTCAGCCAAGAATATTCTATCCAGTGAAACTATCCTTCAGATATGATGGAGAAAGAAAAGCTTTCCGAGATAAACAAAAGCTGAGGGAGTTCATCACCACTAGACCTCCCTTACAAGAAATGATGAAGACCTCCTACCTATAACAAAAAGGCAAAAGTTTACAAAATCTTGAGAAAGGAGATAGATAGAATCAGAAAATTGCAGCTCTATATTGGATTAGGTCAGTAAAAAATTATAACATAAAAGACAAAGGGAAAGAAAGCATCAAAAATAACTATAAACACTTCAAGTTCATCACGAAATCAACATGAAAAAGAATGTGACAAAAACAAAAGAGGAAGAGGAAGGGGATGTAACCTGCTTAGGCTAATGGAGATAAGAGACTATCAGAATGGACTATATCGTCTATGAGATCTTTTATACACACCTCATGGTAACCACGAAACAAAAGATCAGAGCAGAGTCACAAATCATAAATAAAGAGAAAACTGAGAAAACCATCACAGAAAACCACCAAACTGAAATGGCAGTCAGAAATACAAGGGAAAGGAAACAATGGCAATATAGAACAACCAGAAAATGAGATAAAATGACAATACTAAGCTCTCATATATCAATAATCACTCTAAATATAAATGGATTGAATTCTCCAATCAAAAGGCATAGAGTGGCTGTGTGGATTAAAAAACAAGAACCAACAATATGCTGCCGCCAGGACACACATCTCAGCTCTAAAGACAAACATAGGCTCAGAGTGAAGGGATGGAAGACAATACTCCAAGCAAATGGCAAACAAAAGAAAGCAAGTGTTGCCATACTTGTATCAAACAAAGCCACTTCAAGATAAAAAAAATGAGAGACAAAGAGGGACAGTACATAATGATAAAAGGGACATTCCACCAAGAGGACATAACACTTATGAATATATATGCACCTAACACAGGAGGACCAAAGTATATAAAGCAAATATTTATTAACAGACCTAAAGGGAGAAATTGACAGCAGCACAATAATAGTATGGGACCACAACACGCCCACTTATATCAATGGATAGGTCATCCAGACAGAAACTCAACAAGGAAACAGTGGCCTTAAATGAAACACCAAACCGGGTAGACTTGATGTATATACATAGAATATTCTATCCCAAAAGAGCAGACTACACATTCTTCTCAAGTGCTCATGGAACTTTCTCAAAGATAGACTATATGTTGGGAAAGAAGGTAAGCCTCAATTAATTTAAGAAGATTGAAATCATATCAAGCATCTTTTCCAACTACAATGCTATGAAACTAGAAATCAACTACAAGAAAAAGGCTAGAAAATTCACAAATATGTGGAGACTAAACAACATGCTACTGAACAACCAATGGATCAATGAAGAAATCAAAGGAGAAATCAAAAAATACCTGGAGACAAATGAAAATGAAAACACAACTCTTTTTTTTTTTATAATTTTATTTATTTATTTTTTCCCCCAAAGCCCAAGTAGATAGTTGTATGTCATAGCTGCACATCCTTCTAGTTACTGTAGTGGACTGCGGCCTCAGCATGGCCGGAGAAGCGGTGCGTCGGTGCACGTCCAGGATCCGAACCTGGGCTGCCAGCAGCGGAGCACGCGCACTTAACCGCTAAGCCATGGGGCCAGCCCGAAAACACAACAACTCTTATGGGAGTTAGCAAAAGCGGTCCTAAGTGAGAAATGTATAGCAATACAGGCCTACCTCAACAAAGAAGAAAAATCTCAAATAAGTAATCTTTTTTTTTTAAAAGCACTGTTATTTACTTTAATGAATAAATTAATTTATTTTTGGTGAAGAAGATTGGCCCTGAGCTAACATCTGTGCCAGTCTTCCTCTATTTTTTTGTATGTGGGATGCTGCCACAGCATGGCTTGATGAGAGGTGTGTAGGTCCACATCTGGGATCTGAACATGTGAACCCTGGGCCACTGAAGTGGACCATGCAAACTTAACCACTATGCCACGAGGCCAGCCGCCAAATAAGTAATCTTGAACTACACCTAACAGAACTAGAAAAAGAAGAAAAAACAAAGCCCATAGTCAGCAGGAAGGAAATAATAAAAATTAGAGTGGAAATAAATGAAATACAGATTAAAAACAATAGAAAGGATCAGTGAAACTAAGAGCTGGTTCATTGAGAAGAAAAACAAAATTGACAAACCCTTAGCCAGACTCACTAAGGAAAAAAGAGAGAAGGCTCAAATAAAATTAGAAGCGAAAGAGGAGAAATTAAAATAGATACCACAGAAATACAAAGGATCAGGGCCGGCCCCGTGGCTTAGCGGTTAAGTGCTCGCACTCCGCTGCTGGCGGCCCAGGTTCGGATCCTGGGCACGCACCAACGCACCGCTTCTCCGGCCATGCTGAGGCCGCGTCCCACATACAGCAACTAGAAGGATGTGTAACTATGACATACAACTATCTACTGGGGCCTTGGGGGAAAAATAAATAAAAAATTAAAAAAAAAAAAAAAGAAATACAAAGGATCATAAGAGAATACTATGAAAAACTGTATGCCAAGAAATTGGATAACCTAGAAGAAATGGATAAATTCTTAGACTCATACAACCTCTCAAAACTGAATCAAGAAGAAATAGAGAATCTGAATAGACCAGTCACAAGTAAAGAAATTGAAACAGTAATCAAAAACCTCCCACAAAACAAAAGTCCATGCATGGCCAGATGGCTTTTCTGGAGAATTCTATCAAATATTCAAAGAAGATTTAATACCTATCCTTATCAAACTATTCCAAAAATTTGAAGAAGATGGAACCTTTCCTAACTCATTCTAGGAGGCCAACATCACCCTGATACTAAAACCAGACAAGGACAACACAAAAAAGGAAAATTACAGGCCAATATTGCTGATGGACATAGATGCAAAAACCTTCAACAAAATATTGGCCAATCAAATACAGCAATACATTAAAAGGATCATACACCATGATCAAGTGGGATTTATACCAGGGATGCAGGGATGGTTCAACATCTGCAAATCAATCAATGTGATACACCACATTAACAAAGTGAGGAATAAAAATCACATGATCATCTCAATAGATGCAGAGAAAGCATTTGACAAGATCCAACATCCATTTATGATAAAAACTCTCAATAAAATGGTTATAGAAGGAAAGTACCTCAACATAATAAAGGCCATGTATGACAAACCCACAGCCAACTTCATGCTTAATGGTGAAAAACTGAAAGCCAACCTTCTGAGAACAGGAACAAGACAAGGGTGCCCACTCTCACCACTCTGATTCAACATAGTACTGGAGGTTTTGGCCAGAGCAATTAGGCAAGAAAAAGAAGTAAAAGGTATCCAAATTGGAAAGGAAGGAGTAAAACTCTTGCTGTTTGTGGACAACATGATGCTATATATAGGAAACCCTAAAGAACCCACCAGAAAGCTATTAGAAATAATCAAAAACTACAGCAGTGTTTCAGGGTACAAAATCAACTTAAAAAAATCAGTTGCATTTCTATACACTAATAATGAACTAGCAGAAAGAGAGAAATCAGGAATACAATCCCATTTACAATTGCAACAAAGAGAATAAAATATCTAGGAATACATTTAACCAAGGAGGTGAAAGACCTATTCACTGAAAACTATAAGACATTATTAGAAGAAATTGAAGAAAACGAAATGGAAAAATATTCCATGCACTTGAATTGGAAGAATAAACATAGTTAAAATGTCCATATTACCTAAAGCAATCTACAGATTCAATGCAATTCCAATCAGAATCCCAATGACATTCTTCACAGAAATAGAAGAAAGAATCATAAAGTTTTACGGAACAACAAGACCCTGAATAGCCAATGCAGTCCTGAGAAAAAAACAACAAAGCTGGAGGCATCACAATCCCTGACTTCAAAATATACTACAAAGCTGTAATAATCAAAACAGCATGGTGGGGCCAGCCCCGTGGCTTAGCGGTTGGGTGCCCGCGCTCCGCTGCTGGCGGCCCGGGTTCGGATCCCGGGCGAGCACTGACGTACCACTTCTATGGCCATGCTGAGGCCGCGTCCCATGTACAGCGACTGGAAGGATGTGCAGCTATGGCATACAACTATCTACTGGGGCTTTGGGGGAAAAAATAAATAAATAAAATTATAAAAAAACAAAACAAAAAAACCCAAAAAAACAAAAAGAAACCCCAGCATGGTACTGGCACAAAAACAGACACACAGATCAATGGAACAGAATTGAAAGGCCAGAAATAAAACCTCACATCTATGGGCAGCTAATCTTTGACAAAGGAGCAAAGAACATACAATGGAGAAAGGAAATTCTCTTCAATAAATGGTATTGGGAAAACTGGACAACCACGTGCAAAAGAATGAAACTAGACCATTATCTTACATCATACACAAAAATTAACTCTAAATGGATTAAAGACTTGAATGTAAGACCCGAAACCATGAAACTCCTAGAAGAAAACATAAGCAGTATATTCTTTGACATTGGTCTTAGCAGCATCTTTTCAAATACCATCTCTACTCAGGGAAGGGAAACAAAATTAAAAATAAACAAATGGGACTACATCAGACTAAAAATCTGCAAGGCAAAGGAAATCATGAACAAAATGAAAAGATAACCCACCAACTGGGAGAAAATATTTACAAATCATATATCCAACAAATGGTTAATCTCCAACATATATAAAGAACTCATACAACTCAACAACAAAAAGACAACCTGACCAAAAAATGGACAAAGTATATGAACAGACATTTTTCCAAAGAAGATATACAGATGGCCAATAGGTGCATGAAAGGATGTTCAATGTCAATAATCATTAGGGAAATGCAAATCAAAACTACAACGAGATATCAACTCATACTAGTCAGAATGGCTATAATTAACAAGACGAGAAATAATAAGTGTTGGAGAGGATGTGGAAAAAAGGGAACACTCACACTGCTGATGGGAATGCAAACTGGTTAAGTGAAATAAGCCAGACAGACAAAGACAAACACTGTATGATTTCCCTCATACGTGGAAGATAAACAAACAGATTAGTGGTTACCAGAGGGTGGGGTGGGTGAAGGGGGTAAAGGGGAACATATATATGGTGATGGATAAAAACTCGACTATTGGTGGTGGGCACGATGCAGTCTATGCAGAAACTGATGTATGATGATGTACACCTGAAATTACACAATGTTATAAACCAATATGACCTCAATAAAATAAAATAAAACATAAAAAATTCTTAATTTTGTTGAACGTTTCCAAACAGATTTAATAAACATAGTACTTTCTTTTTCAATGGGTTGTACTTGGAAAGACAAATACAGTAAGACAACACAATTTGAATCAACATTAGTTCAAAATCTTTACATCTTTGACCACATAATGTATGTTCAAAGTCAACAGATGAACTCCATGAAATGGAAGTTTGTGCTGATTGATGAATCACAGTATTTTATAGTTAAATATATCTGTTCTTTTTATATTCCCTATTTCCAAGACCAAAAAAGACATTGTGAAATATATGTTTCATGTAGGCAATCACTTCTTTGAATATGTCTCTTAAGAAATATAATTAGTTTTATAATTTTGTCTCAAAACTTAATTTGCACATAAGAAAATTCACCATTTTAAATGTACAGGTTGATGAGGTTTGATAAATGTATACACCCCTATAACCACCATCCCAATCCAGATATAAAACATTTCCATCACTCCAGAAAGTGTACCATAGTGATTTTGTCCAACATTAACAAAGCTGTGAACTGTAGACATGGAAATGCTTTTGTCTTCCATAATAGAAGTAGCAATTTGACAGGGAGAAATAAAAAACCAAAACCAAACCTGACAGTTAGCTTGGTCATTTGTTTAACTGAGCAAACAGCCTAGTAAGAATATCAGCTTTTTCGTCTTATGCATGCCCACCTCCACATGACCTGCTAGGCCAGCGCCTTTCCCAGTGCTCCAATCAAGAGCTGTGTACACAATTATAAACACCTTAAAGCATTCATTGCATTGGGGGGCCGGCCCCGTGGCTTAGCGGTTAAGTGCGCGTACTCTGCTACTGGCGGCCCGGGTTCGGATCCCGGGCGCGCACCGATGCACCGCTTCTCCGGCCATGTTGAGGCCGTGTCCCACATACAGCAACTAGAAGTATGTGCAACTATGACATACAGCTGTCTACTGGGGCTTTGGGGGGAAAATAAATAAATAAAATTAAAAAGCATTCATTGCATTGGGGGTTAATTGGTAGGGGGAATTTACTCTTCTAGGTCGTCAGCCTGATATGTTTCTTTCTATTCTTAGCCCTCCAAAACAGTAGTTTAACTCTTTGTATTTTGTGCAAATAATAACTCTGTATTTTGTGCAAATTTCTAAACCTACCATTTAAGACAGAGCTATACAAGCTTTTTCTGTAAATGGATGGATAGTAAATATTTTAGGTTTGGTGGGCCATAAGGTGTCTGTTGCAACAGCTCAACTCTGCTGTGTGACACAAAAGTGGCCATAGAAAGTACATAAGTGAATGGGTGTGGCTGTGGACCAATAAAACTGTATTTATAAAAAGAGAAGCCAGGCTGGCCAATCCTTGTTTTAAGGCAAAGAGTTTGCATTAAGAAAGTTAAGAAAAGAGACTCATGTTTTCCAAAAGCACTTCACCTGATTGGTTTATTACTATTTTTTAAAACACCGGCACAACTTTGAAGTGTGGACACTAGATCCTCAATACGGTATCTAAAAGATCATTTCTATTGACAAACATGAGTCTTGAGGGAAAAGGGAGACCAGAAAAAGCAGCTTCCAAAAATCAGGGAACGTACACTGTTGGTAGGAATGTAAGATGGTGTGTGGTCATTTTGAAAAACAATTTGGCATTTTCTTAAAACACATAAATTTACCATTTGATTTCAAAGAGATCTCTTGATATTCCAGAGAAATAAAAATATATGTCCACACAAAGGCTGCACACAAATGTTCAGAGTATGTTTCATAATAGCCAAAAAGGGATATACCCTAAAACTCCATCAACTGGAGAAGGAATGGATAAACAAGATCTAGTTATCCATACAATGAAATATTATTTGGCAATACAAAAAAAGTGAAGTTCTGATACATGCTTCAATGTGGATGAATCTTGAGAACATGCTCAGTGAAAGAGACCAGTGACAAAGGACCACATATTGTATGATTCCATTTATATGAAACATGCAGAATAGGCAAAGCCATGGAGACAGTAGGTTAGTGTTTGCCTGGGCTGGGGGCAGGAACCTGATTAAACAGGCATGATGGATCTTACTGGGTTGGTGGAAATGTTCTAAAACTGGTTCATGCTAACAGTTGCACAAACTCAGTAAGTTTACTAAAAATCATTTGAATTTTACATTTAAAATAGGTGACTTTATGGTATGTAAATTATACCTCACTAAAGCTGTTATAAAAGGAGCTTCCGTTGTGCATTCATTTTGATAAATCTAGCTACAGTCTCCATCGTGGTAGGATATATTCATAATACCCAGCTTTGAAATCAATTTTGCATTTACCCAAATATTTTGCATAATACCCAGCTGTGCAATTTTGGTGTTCCTCATAGGGGACAATAGCAATATATTTTCTCAAATGCTGTGGGAGTTCAATTGTTTATGAATCCTTTTTGGAGTGGATGAATGATCTGAAGAGTGTGACACTCTTTAACTCATTCATTGGGATTCAGGTGGAGTATTTATTTAGCTTGGCAATGTCGTCTTCTCTTTCACAGTCTTTCTCCTTTTCCTTGGTTGTTTCACTGCAGCACTTTCTAATTTGGTTCTTTTCATTGTGTTCTTTAGAAGTCCTTTTGGACTTTTTGTGAGACGTTGAATGGTTTTCTTTCATAGGCTTTGGATGCTTCAAACTAAATCAGGGTGTAAGGTTTCTGAGAAGGACTAGAGGTATATGTGTTACTGAGCAATGGGCTTGTTCTGCTTGTCATGAGACCAGCCAATGAGTCCAGAGGCAATTTGGTGGAATAGAAAGGGTTTATTTGTTTTGGCAAGCAAAGATGGGAGATGGTGGACTAGCATCCTCAAAGCCCATCTTTCCAGAACAAAAAGCACAGAGAATTTATATAGGGGTGTGGACATGCAGTCTTGCACAAAGTTATTCTAGGAACACAATTCCTCCACACATCTGTCTCCAAGTGGGTGACCTCAGTTCCCAAGAATGTCTCAACTTTCTTCCTCCTTGATCGATGTTCCCATTTCTGAAAGACTGACCATGTGTCAGCAACCCCTAGCTCTTGATTTTATCTAGGTTGGGAGACAAAAGACAAAATGTTAATAATTCTTTTAGTCAGGTAAAGGTTTCTGCCTATGTCAGTAATGCCAACATACGTATCTTGCTGGTGTTCATAGATGATTCACTTTGTTTGTGGAGTTTGGCTTGTAGCAAACTTGCTACACTCTTATTCTAATAACTGATGTGTAGACCTTTGGGTTTTTTTTTGGCAGATAATTGTATCTACAAATACAGACAGATTTCATTTGCTCTTTTTTAAATCCTTATACCTTTCTTATGCTTTTGTTGCCTTACTGTCCCTGGCTGGGGCCTGAACCATATCATCTAGAAGTGTTAGGCATTTCTTGCCTTCTTCCTGATCTTAAGGGGCATTCTTTTCATATTTCATCTTTCTGTTTGGTGTCTGCTGGAACATATTTGCAGATAGCTTTATCGGGATAAGAAAGTTTCCTTCTTTGCCTAGGGTGTTGGTGTTCTTCCTCATGAACAGATGTTCAATTTTATCAAATGTTTGTTCTGCACCTTCTGAGATGATACTATTTGTTCACTGATGTATTTCAAAACCCTTAGAACAATGGTACAACCCAGCATAGGCACTCAATAAGTATTTGTTGAAGGAATGAATGAAGACATGTAACTTTTCTTTTTTAACATGTTAATGTGGTAAATTACTTTAATTGATTTTCCACTGTGAAATTAGCCTTGTATTCCTGGATAACTTAGCCATCACATACCTATTACATATCGTCATTCCTAGTTTGCTAAAATGATAGGATTTTTGCATCTTTGAGTGAGATTAGCCTGCAATTTTCCTTACTCATGCTGTCCTTTTGTTGTTATTGTTTCAAGAATATGCTAGCCTTATAAAAATTAGCCGAGGAAACTCCCCCAAATTCCATACCTTCCCCTGGATTCATCAGTTGTTGAATCAGTTGTCAATATTTGTCATCAGTTGTCATCATCAGGTGTCAGTATTTTTTTGGCAGTTGTACATCTTTCTTTGCTTGTGTATAATTTTCCTTTATGGATGAGCCATTACAGACATGAGACATCTTTAGCATTTATCTCAACTTCTTTAGTATTTAGCACCTTTCTTTAGCATTTGTTCTGAGAACTTTTTGGGACTTTCTCTCTGGCCCAGTGTGGCAGACACTGCTGGCTGCCTCTGTATCCATTCTCCTCCTTCTTCCTACTCTCAGAACCTAGATTTTGCTCAACTTGTTAATTGTCAGGAACTGAAAGATCTGAGATTTTTCCCTCCTTAGACGCTAACAAGTTAGCCTGCCACAGTTTCATGGATTTTGGCCAAAGACACCAGACTTCTGGGTTAGAGACAAGGACTTTATTACAGCACAGCAGGAAGCATCAGCTTCATGTTCCTGTCAGTTCTCCTTGACTTCCAGATCCCACCAAGGTGATGTGACCCAGGCTACGTGGCTGCTGCACATATAGTGGGTTTGCATCACAGCTGAGGAGCCCCAGGCTTTTCTAAGGAGCTTCAAACAGACCTGCCCAATCTTTGCCCCTGAGGGAGACATTGTCTTTAGTACACTGGACAGCAAACCAATCTGCCCTCTGCTCTGAGGACGTTTGCTATATAAACATCCTTGAAGAGACAGTCCAGAACAAAGTAAGACATGTGGAAACATGACTACCCATAGAGAATTGTCTCCTGGCAGACGTTTTCCTTTATAATCAAAATATCATTAATACACTCATGAAATTTATCATTAATAAAATAATGTTACCGGCACACAACCTATATTCAAAATCCTTTATTGAGGATTTGAAATATAATTTAGTTTTTAAAAATTATTTTAAAAAACTTATGTAAGAAGCTCTGGGAAAACAGACACTTAAATAGAGCCTTCTGGCAAAAGTCACTTTCTTCAATTCGCAAGAATTGGACAGGGCAGGAACTGTACACCTACGAAGAAAACGGTCATATTTTTCACAGAAAAAGGTGCGAAAGCCTTCACAAGCCCTCAGTCTTGTATGATGCACATGAGGACACACTGGAGAGGAGCCCTGTTAGTTTAAGGAATATGTGACACTTTTAGGTGTGATCTTCACTTAAGGGTCACAGCAGAAGTTCTGAGAGAGAGAGAGAGGCCATGTCAATGTTGTGAGTATGGGATTGCCTTTGTGCTGCATTCTTAAGGTGACCACTAGCCCATTAATTTGTTCTTTCTTTCATAATATAAATATTCAAGGCCACACATATCCCTCTAAATGCCCTCTAAGTTATTGAACAAGTTTTTGATAGGTGATATTTTTATTTATGGCTCAGTTCTAAATATCGTCTCATTTCCATTTTGATGACTTCTTGAACTCAATGGGTTATTCAGGAATATGCTTTCAAGATGCAGTGCCAGGAGTTCTTAGTTGCCTTGTTTTTCATTCCTAATCTAGTTGCTTTGTGGTCAGAGTTGGTGATCTGCAGGATATGGATTCTTTGGCATTTTTTGGGGACTTTCTCTCTGGCCCAGTGTCGCAGACACTGCTGGCTGCCTCTGTATCCATTCTCCTCCTTTTTCCTACTCTCAGAACCTAGATTTTGCTCAACTTGTTAATGTTCACTGTTTAAAAAAAACCTCTGGCTCTCTTTCTTAGTCTTTATTGAAGGGATGGTCATGTCCCACAGCGCTGACCATGACAGGTAGACAGAGTCACTGGTGTGGCTTCTGGGAAAGCTCTTGAAAGGGGGACAGTCCCCTTGTCATCTTCACTTTTGGCTCTTAGTCCTTCCTTCTTTCTGCCTAGACACTGAATACAGTGCCTCGAGTTGGAAGGAGATTACCTTGTGACCATTAGGCAGAAGCCAAAGGCAAAGATGGTGTAGCCAAAAGCCAGGCTCCTTGCTCCCCAGGGGTTTCTTTGAGTGGCTGCACCAGCTCTGAGCTGCTTATTTCTAGACTCATGTTACATGAGAAAAAGAAATATTCTTTATAAAAAAAGTCCTCATTGTAGTTTCACAGTAGGGAGCGATCAGGAATTTTTTATTACTCTCAAGAAATTTTTATGACTCCCAGCTGAGTATAGTTTCTGCTAGTGTGGTGACCATGAGAACCCATCCTTCTATATCTAGCTGGGGGGCTTAGCTGGCTGGTGGTCCTGGTAGCTTCCCCTCCCAGAACTCACCACTGGGGTTGTGCTAAGACTCCTAGCAGTGACTGAGCATGGCAGGAATAATAGTTCAAGCCCACTCCTGTGGGTCATAAGGCTTCTCTGGTGATGGCTGTGGCTCAGGGACCTCCCTGCCCCCTCATTGGCCTGGCCCAAACTTGGCTAGACTGCACTGAGGTCTGAGACTCTCCCTACCCAGCCCTCCTTGGTTCTCCCTTCCTTCTGCCTGTATTTGACAATAAAAATAGAAGTATCAATGGAAGTCATTGATGACCTTGTCAAATCTGATTCTGGGACCTACTGTCCACAAAAGTCTGATTGAAATGGGTTCAGGGGAAACTAGGAGAAAAATTGGAGACAGTAAGGAGAAAAATTTTTCAGGTCTATTTTGTTTAATATTAATAAAGCCGCAGTGGTTTTCTATTGTTAGTATTTGTCTGTTATATTTCTCCAGCCTTCTCATTTAAGCCTTCTGTGTACAGTCATGTGTCACTTCACGATGGGGATGTGTTCTGAGAAATGCATCATTAGGTGATTTTGTCATTATGTGTTCTGAGAAATGTGTCATAGGTGATTTTGTCATTATGTGAACATCATGGAATGTACTTACACAAACCTAGATGGTATAGCCTACTACACATCTAGGCTACATGGTACTAATCTTTTTTTGTGTGTGTGTGAGGAAGATCAGCCCTGAGCTAACATCCATGCCAATCCTCCTCTTTTTGCTGGGGAAGACTGGCCCTGAGCTAACATCTGTGCCCATCTTCCTCAACTTTATATGGGACGCCACCACAGCATGGCCTGACAAGCAGTGTGTTGGTGCGCGCCCAGGATCCGAACCCCGGGCCGCCAGCAGGGGAGCACACGCACTTAACCGCTATACCATAGGGCTGGCCCCTATATGGTACTAATCTTATGGGACCACCATTCTCTGTGTGGTTTGTCATCGACTGAAATATCATTATGCAATGCATGACTGTACTTAAGTTTTAAATGTGTCTCTTGTAAACAGGATGTAGCTGGATCGAAAAAAAATCCAATCTTAAAATGTCTTTTAATTTGTAAACCAATCTAGTTTTTGATTGTGATTCTTAATATCTTGGATTAATTTCTACTATCCTGTAATAGTTATGATTTCTATTCTGCATTTTCTTTACTTTTTCTTTTAAAAAATTGGAAATAGAGAAAATTAGATAAAAATGAATACATACAGTTAAAACACAATAAACTTGTACCCATCCACCAAGCCAAGAGATAGAAGATTGTTCTACCACAAAAGTCCCATGTTTGGACCTCCGTTATTATTCTCCAAATGAAATAATTATTGTGATTTTTAAATTTATCAATTCCTTGCATTAAAACATACTGTCAGGGGTTGGGGGGTGCTAACATGAGGGAGTTTCTTTGTGGTGATGGTACAGTTCTGTATCTCAATTGTGGGAATGGTTACTTGAACCTGTACATGTGATAAAATGTCATAGAACTTTATTATTCGTATATTACCCACAGAACTATGTTATCTCACCCTCCTCCCAAAAACAGAGTACAAGTAACAATGGGTGAAATCCAGACAAGGTACCTGATTTGATAGTATTGTAGGAATGTCAGTGTCCTGGTTTTGAGAATGTACTATGGTTATGTAAGATATCAATGGGGGAAGCTGGGCAAAGAGTACATTAGAACTCTACTGTTTTGCAATTTACTGTGATTGTTAAACTATATCAAAATAAAAAGTTACTAAAAAAATCAAGAAAGGAAAAACATTATATAAATTAATAGCATGTTTACACATTCTTATGTGACATACTTTTGCTCACACATTTTTGAGATTTATGTGTCACCTGTAGCTGTCATTAATTTAATTGTTGCATAGGGATCTGTTGTATGAATATACCACAGCTTATTTATCCAATCTACAGTGGATGGACCTCCTTGGGTTGTTTGTAGCTTTTATCTATTATGAATAATGCTGCCATAAACATTCTTTTTTGTGTGTGTGAGGAAGATCAGCCCTGAGCTAACATCCATGCCAATTCTCCTCTTTTTTTTGCTGAGGAAGACTGGCCCTAGGCTAACATCCATGCCCATCTTCCTCCACTTTATATGGGACGCCACCACAGCATGGCCTGACAAGCGGTACATTGGTGCCAGCCCGGGATCCGAACCCGGGCCACCAGCAGCGGAGCACGTGCACTTAACCACTGTGCCACAGGGCCGGCCCCTGCCATAAACATTCTTGTACATCTCCCATTGCATATATGTATGAGTTACTCTAAAAATGAACTCACTGGGTGTAGAATCTGTATGTTCAAATTTGTTTTGTATCTTATGTTTTTTGTATTTTAAATTTTAGAGAAGTTAAGAAATGATAATCTCATTGTTTTAATTTGTATTTCTCTGATTACTAATGAGAATAGGCATCTTTTGATATTTATTGGCTATTTTGAGTTTCCCCTTGGGAATTACCTATACATGTTTTTACTGATTTTTCCTTGTATATGTGTCATTTCCCCATGATATTTAGGGGTGTGATATCTTTGATATCAATTTTTTTTTGGTTGTAAATGTCCCTCTCTCTTTATGGTATCTTGGTGGACAGAGATTATGAATTTTAGTTTAGTCAAATTAAATTAGTCTTTTCCTTTATGGTGTGAGTTTTTGTGTCTTGTTTAAGAAATCCTTCCCAAACCTCCAATTATACATATGTTCAGCTTCATTGTTTTCTTCATTTTTTGAAGTTTGGTTTCATATTTAAATTCTCAATCAACCTGAAGTTAATTTTTGTTTGTGACAGAGTGTGACAAGCTTATTGATATGATTTCAGATTTCACATTGCAACTAATCTGTAAGAAAGGACCACTTGTTAATTTTGGTGCAGTATCAAAGAATACTATCCACAAATATCAGAAAAGGCTGTAAAAATACTCCTCCCTTTTCCATCTATGTATCTGTGTGAAGTTGAATTTCTTCATATACTTCAATCAAAACAACATATCACAACAGATTGATTGTAAAAGCAAGTATGAGAATCCAGCTGTTATATGTTAAGCAGACAGTAAAGAGATATGCAAAAATGTAAAATAATACCACTCTTTTTTCTAAATTTTTTGTTTCAGAGAATATACTTTTTTTTAAAATAAAAATATTTATGTTTACATGTAATGGTTTATTATTGTTATTTTTAACATGAGTAAATAATAAATATTAACATCACTATTGAAGTTCAACACTGTTTAAAAAGATCTGAGCAGAGCCTTAAGACACTTTATAGAAATGAGAAATTTATTTCACAAGAATGGGTAAAGAGATCAAGACAAGATTGTATGTCTAAGAATCAACTGAACCAGTATTAACATTCTTAAATAAATAAAATTCATAAGTAAAGTAGAAGAATATTATATAAAAATACAAAGTGGTTTTTCTATTACCTAGTATAATCAGTTGGATATGTTAAAAATAATAGAAGAGACAAAAAGTTCAAATGTTGAGATATAAAATCAGACCTAGCAAATTATAAAACATAGTTTCTCAGGATTAATCAGGGAAAATATATTGAAATAATACTGGGACACTATTTTCCTCCCATCAGAATGGCAAATATTTTAAAATTTCAATGATAGGCAAGTATGTGGGAAAATTGATACTTTATTACACAGATAGGCATGAGTATAAATGGTAACAACCACTTTGGAGGATAATTAGATGTGTTTATAAAAAGAAAACCCAGCATACCCAGTGACCTAGCAATTCTCTTGATATCTAGTCTAGAAACACATATATCACAAGTACCGCAAGGATATCTATCTATCTATCTATCTATCTATCTATCTATCTATCTATCTATCTATCCATCCGTCCATCCATCCACCAATCAATCATATTAGTTAAGGTAATGCTAGCTGCTGAAACATATAAGGCCTGAAGTCCAGTGGTAGCACTAAAGGTGGTGATATGTGGATGAATTACAAATATATTTTGTGTATTCTTTATGTATTCTGAATATAGAATTGATGGAATTTTGTGGTAGATTACATGTCGGCTATGAGAAAAAGAAAAGAATGAAAATGACTCCAAGGATTTTGGCTTGAGCAACTGCCATAATGGAATTGTCATTTATTGAAATGGGGTAAGACTGAGCAGGAACAAGTGTTGGGAGAAATCATAAATTTAGTTTTGGGCACCTCAAAATTAACATGATCATCACCCACAGTAGTGGAGATGTCAAGTAGGCATTTTGGGCACATGCCAAATGTTTAACAGCACCCCAAATTAATCGTCATAGAATTTTAAAAACTTTCTATTTTGAAATAATTTTACACTCAATAGTGTTGGTTTGCAATCTACTCGGGAGCTTCCTGGGTGTAACCTGAAACCAGCCCCTGTTCATGGAGGACAGGGAGACTGAGGAAAGAAGCAGACCACTCCAAATTGACAGGTGGCAGTTTGTTTGTTTTATTTGTGAGGAAGATCAGCCCTGAGCTAACATCTATGCCAATCCTCCTCTTTTTTTTTTTTTTTTTTTCCGCTGAGGGAGACTGGCCCTGGGCTAACATCCGTGCCCATCTTCCTCCACTTTATATGGGACGCTGCCACAGCATGGCCTGACAAGCAGTGGATTGGTGCGCACCCAGGATCCGAACCCGGGCCGCCAGCAGCGGAGCGCGCGCACACATAACCGCTAAGCCACGGGCCGGCCCCAATAGGTGGCAGTTTTAACGAGCAAGGGAACTTATGAAGCTTGTCTTGGGTTGCCGTAAGATGAGTTTTCCAAACCTGCCTGCCAAATCTTAAAAGTTTGTATAGAGGCCTTAACTGGGTTCAGTCACATATGCCATCTACATAGTCTCAACACCACATTTCTATCTCAAGACTGTACTCTTGGGGCAGCTTCTGGGAACAGGGAAGGCAAGCAGAACGAACATTCTAAGGACAGGGAAAGAGCCAGGGAGCCTCCAATTGTCTGGGTCCAGCTCAAGCATCAACCACTGGTCACGTCTACTTGACGACCTCCCCTAACAAAGAGAAATTGCAAAATTAGTACACCCAGCTTCCCTTAATGACAACCTCTCACAGAACCACAGTACAATGATCAAAATCAGGAAGTTGACATTGGTACAATGTTATTAAACTGTAGACTTTATTCAGATTTCACCAGTAGAATAATTTTTATTTAATAATTCTGTTAAATAATTCATTTAATTGAGGGTACAGGGCCAAAATAATTTCCATTTAATCAGGATTGCCCATATATTCCTGCTTATTCAACACTACTTTTTAGATTCTGGTGTCTTAGAAATAACCTGTATAAATAGTGGAAAAGAAGAGACAAGATTATCTCTATCTTTAGTTATGGTTTTATGTATAGAAACACAAAAGATTCTGTTTTAAAACTATTCACTGTCCTTTAATGTTCTTAGGTACACTAGACACAAGACAACACCCCTACACCACCCCCTACCCACCTACACACACAAGCTTCATGTAGGAATAGAAATGAGAAAAACTTCCATTTTCAATAGGGACAACAGATTTCAAAAATTAGAAAAAAATATAACAAGAAACAGACAAGACCTGCATGAAGAAATCTTATCAAAATCAATGAAACAAGATCTGAACAAATGGAAAAAATTACAGGGTGAGAAGATTTATTGTAAAGAAAGAAAAACCAGTCCTCTGAAGATTGACATATAAATGTAAAACAATAACTAAATGATGTGATTTCAAATTTTACATGAGGAATAAATGCCAGAGAACAGCCAAGAATCTATTGAAACAAAAGAAAATGAAGAGACTTGCCTTGGGCCAGCCCCATGTCTGAGTGGTTAAAGTTCCACGCACTCTGCTTTGGCAGCCCGGTTCGTGGGCTTGGATCCTGGCCGTGGACCTACATCACTCACCAGCCATGCTGTGGCCGTGTCCCACATACAAAATAGAGGAAGTTTGGCATGGATGTTAGCTCAGGGCTCATCTTCCTCAAGAAAAAAAATGAGGAAGCTTGGCAACAGATGTTAGCACAGGGTGAGTCTTCTTTAGCAAAAAAAAAAAAAAAGGAGAGAGACTTGCCTTGATGGTGTTCTATAGCTCAATGGTGAAGCAAGATGACTCTGAAACCAAACTACCTGAGATTGAATCAAGGCTTAAACTCTCTGTGCAAAAGCTTTTTTTTTTTCCTTCAGTTGTAATGTGAAGATGAGAATAGTACCAGTTTGTAGAGTAGCTCTGAGGGTAAATAGTTCAATAGAGAAAACTCTCAAAAAACTTTAGTCATCCCTATTACTGTTATAAATAGATATTAAAAACTTATAAAACTACTGCAATCAAAACAATATTATATTAACCATCCATCTTAAGGAGCACAAAGTTGCACCTCCATGACATACCACATACCAAATATATACTATTAAGTTTTAAAGATTTAAAACTAATTATTTTAGGAAAAAAATTACAAAAATATTTTTATAATCTAGAGTTTGGACACTTATTTTTTTGCTGAGGAAGATTCACCCTGAGCTAACATCCACTGCCAATCTTCCTCTTATGTAGGTGAACTGCCACTACAGCATGGCCACTGACAGATGAGTGGTGTAAATGGGATGAGTGGCCTGGGAACTGAACATGAGCTGCCGAAGTAGAGCATACCAAACTTAACCACTAGGCCACTGGGGCTGGCCCTGGATAAATTTTTAAAAGCACAATAGGTTATCTAGAAACTATAAAGGACAGAAAATTTTGACCATACAAAGATGAAATATTTTGTATGACTAAAGATTCCATAAAGTTAAAGGAGGAAAAAAAAATCAACTCAATAGAAGCATTAAAAAACGTGATAAAGTTTAACACATTTTAACAATAAAAGCTCTTTACAAACCAGGGATAAAAATTAATTTCTTTCACCTGTTAAAGGTGATCACCCCCCCTCACTACAAATGTAATTAATGGAGAAATTTTAGAACCATTGCTTTATACATCAGGACAAGAGGAGGATGCTTACTATCACTGCTATAATTCAACATAATATTGGAATTCTGACCAATGCTATAAGACAGGAACATAAAATGAGGTTCGATTATTGGCAGAAAGGAAAAATATATTAAAATAGACTATTATTTACAGCTATTTAGACCATTTACATAAAAAAACCCAAGAAAGGGGCTGGCCCAGTAGTGTAGCTGTTAAGCGCCCGCGCTCTGCTGCTGGCGGCCCGGGTTCAGATCCCGGGTGTGCACCAATGCACTGCTTGTCAGGCCATGCTGTGGTGGCGTCCCGTATAAAGTGGAGGAAGGTGGGCACAGATGTTAGCCCAGGGCCAGTCTTCCTCAGCAAAAAGAGGAGGATTGGCATGGATGTTAGCTCAGGGCTGATCTCCCTCACACACAAAAAAAAACCCCAAGAAAATCAACAAATTATTAGAACTAATGTTTGTTGAAGTTGCTAGATTCGTGATTAATAGATAAAAATCAGTACTATTATTCTATTAATCATATAATTAATGTGAAATGCAAACATATATACATATATATATATCAAGCATCCAGGAATGCCTCTAACCAAAATTACAAAAAACAAATGTTTAAAGCACATTTTAAGAAAAATGAAGAAAGGGAAGGATATAACATTTCACAGATTTGCAGGCTTGTCATTATACATATGGTCAGTCACGGTATAGGGCTGTAGACACATGTAGAAAGACAAAAAGAAACGAATTTGCAGAGACAAAGCCCCGCCCACAGGTGGGCATGGACCCCCGAGTCAAGCCACGCCTCCCAGGCCTAGTCTCCGGCCTCTGGCCTCGTCCAACATTTGCACTGGAAGGATCTAGAGTTCCTCCTTCTGAAGTTGGAGGAAGTGGACTATGCCCCTTCCTTCCTCAAGACTGGAAGCAGAAGTGTGTGCTAGTGGGATGCAGGCCATTTTGCCCACGCTTTCCCCAGCGTCTGATGGCAGTTTTGCTTATGTTGGCCTCTGGACCCTGCCCTGCCCCTCTTGGACAGGGAGGGCTGCACGTGGCAGGGGCGGGGTCAAAAGGTGAGTCTGGTCTCAGTCCCACGTGTGGCTTCCAGTAAATAATGGGCCTTTGACCAGAAGGCATATGCAGGACTTCAGCTCAAGTCCAAGAAGAAACAGTGGCCCATCCTCACTCTTCTGCAGATGGGGTTGAGCTCTGGTGAGAACTAGACAGGCTGTACACCCAGGGAGCCCCTAGTCCTTCCTTAAGTGAGAGGATTCAAATCTGTGCCACTTCATCTGGCATAACTTCCCTATGCCAGGTCACTATGAAGAGTTGCTCGTTTTCTTTGGAAGAATAATGTTACTTCCAAAAGTTACAATTTATTTTATCATAAAATGTTTTTTTTTCTGCAAAGTGGATTCTTCCCTACTCACCTCCCACCGACTTTTTATTTTGAAGAATTTCAAACTTGCTGTAAAGTTGAAAGAATACACTGAACTGTACACCCTCGACCTGAAGCCATCGATTGTTAAGACTTTGCCCCCCCCATTATGCTTTTTTCCTTCTGCTGAACCATTTCAAACTAAGTTTAAGACACTATGACAGACCCCTAATGCTTTGGTATGCATCTCCTAGGAATAAGGGCGTTCTTCTGCTTAACCACAATATCCTTATTCCACCTAGAAAAATTAAAAATAGTTCAGTTATGCCATCTAATATAGTTAATGTTCACATTTAATCTACGGGCGAATCAAGGTTTTCACATTACATCGGTTGTTATTGTCTCTGAAACCTGGAACAAAGGAGTTGAAATCTTCCCTAGGGCAAAAATTTGAGATAAGCTTTGATAACTGCAGCTGTGCATACTCAGCATAATCAACTGTTGTTTAAAATTAACCAGGTCGGGCCGGCCCCGTGGCTTAGCGGTTAAGCGCACACGCTCCGCTACTGGTGGCCCGGGTTCGGATCCCGGGCGCGCACTGATGCACCGCTTCTCTGGCCATGCTGAGGCCGTGTCCCACATACAGCAACTAGAAGGATGTGCAACTATGACATATAACTATCTACTGGGGCTTTGGGGGAAAAAAAAGGAGGAGGATTGGCAATAGATGTTAGCTCAGAGCCAGTCTTCCTCAGCAAAAAAGAGGAGAATTAGCACGGATGTTAGCTCAGAGCTGATCTTCCTCACACACACACACACACACACACACACAAAACTAACCAGGTCTTTCTATCCCTTCTTAGTATATGAGTGAGCTATCTTTCCCAGGAATTCAAGGTCCAGACATCAAGATTCAGCCTCACAAGGCCAAACACAGGTCGAGGATGAAAACTAACCAGAAAAGTCCAGACAGTCAAGGAAAAAGAGATTTAAGACCAAACACAGGCTGAAGATACCAGCCAGCAAGGCCACATACTCCCCCTCCCCTACCTAAAACCCCAGCACATGCTTCCTTTCCCCTAAAACCCCAGCACATGCTTCCCTTCCCCTACCTAAAACCTCAGAGAAAAACCCTGACTTTTTTCCCTTTGAGGAGGTAGATTTGTGTTTTAACTCCCATCTCCTTGTCTGGCTGCCTTTTGATAATAAACCTCTTTCCTTGCCATAAGCCTCATGTTTTGGTTTATTGGCCCTCCTGCATGTCTGGCAAATGGACCGTGTTTATGTTTGGTAACATCTCTGTACCTTTTTAAAATCTAGAACAGTGCCCCTGCCTAATTTTTTTTCCTCCATGACTTTACTGTGAAGAATCCATGTCAATTTCTTGTGGAATACCTCACATTGTGGATGTCTCATTGTTTTCTCATGATTTCTTTTAGCTTGTTTTTCTACCTGCATTTCCTGTAAATTGGAAGTGAGGTCTAGAATGGTGGTTTTCAACGGGGGTGATTTGGCCCCTGGGGAACATATGGCAATGCTTAGAGATTGGATTTTGGTTGTCATAACTGGGGGTGCTTCTGGCATTTAGTGTACAGAGGTCAGGGATGTGGCTAGGCATTCTACAATGCACAGGTCACCACTCCCAAAATAAAGAATTGGCTGGTCCAAATGTCAACAGTGTTGAAGTTGAGAAACCCTGGCCTAGAGCAGCAGCATCTGTGATGATGGAAATGTTCTATATGTGCATGGTTCAATGTGGTATCCTGGAGCCACATGTGGTTTTTCAGCACTTCAAATGTGGCTAGCATGATAGAGAAACTGAATTTTCAATTTTGATTAATTTAAATTTAAATAATCATATGTAGGTAGTGGCTAGCTTATTAGACAGTGTGGGTTTACAGGTTTAATCAAATTCAGGGTAAACATCTTTTCAAGACAGCAAGAGAGGAAGAAAACAGCCAGAAAACAGTTGATAAGATAGCATTAGTAAGTTCTTACCTATTTATAATTACTTTAAATGTAAATGGATTAAAGTCTCTGATCAAAAGGCACAGAGTGGCTGAATTGATAAAAAACAAGACATAACTATACGCTGTCTACAAGGGACTCACTCCAGCTTTAAGGACACATATATGCACAAACTGAAGGAATGGAAAAAGATATTCCAAGCAAATGGAAACCAAAAGATTGCAGGGGTAGCAATACTTATATCAGAAAAAATAGACTTTAAGTCAACAATTGTAACAAGAGACAAAGAAGATTATTATATAATAATAAAGGGGTCAATTCACCAAGAGGATATAACAATTGTAAACATATATGCACCCAACATCTAAATATATTAAGCAACCTAAATATATTAAGCAAATGCTAACAGATCTGAAGGGAGAAATAGACAACAGAACAATAATAGTAGGAGACTCCAGTACCCCACTTTCAACACTAGATAGATCATCCAGACAAAAAATCAATAAGGAAACATTGGATTTGAACTCTACTTTAGACCAAATGGATTTAACAAATATATACAAAACATTTCATCCAACAGCAGCAGAATACACATTCTTCTCAAGCACACATGGAATTGTCTCCAGGATAGATCATATGTTAGGTCACAAGTCTTAGCAAATTCGAGAAGACAGAAATCATACCAAGTATCTTTTCTGACCTCAATAGTATGAAACTAGAAATCAACAGGAGGAAAGCTGGAAAATTCACAAATATGTGGAAATTAACACACTCCTGAACAACCAATGGGTCAAAGAAGAAATCAAGAGGGAAATAATACATACATAATACTATTATTAATCATTTTCCTATGCACATATTTTGTAATATCATATTATGTTTTGTAATTTTCTTTCTAAACGTAATCAGCTTTCATGTATTTAAATATTTTTTGGGACATCATTTTAGTAGTTGCATTGTATTTCTTCACATGAATAAGCTATATTTTAACCAATGCCCTATTTTAGAGACTCGTTTCCAATCTTTCTTGCTAATGTTACTGTAGTCAATAGCCTTGTAGTTAAATCTTTTAAATATCTATTGTACCTTTTCCATGAGATAAATACCTAAAAGTGGCATTGCTGAGCCAAAGATATTCACATTTTAGGATTTTCTTATTCAAATTGCCAAATATCTCCAAAAAGCAGCAATCTATATCGCAACCAGAAGTATAAGACCTGGTAGTAACAAACTCTAGCCTTACTGTATCTAAAAAACATCTTGAAACAAACAAAAATTGAAACACAACAAACCAAAACTTATGGGATGCAGCAAAAACAGTTATGAGGGGAGTTGATAGCAATAAATGCCTGCGTTAAGAAAAAAGGACTATCTCAAATCAACAATCTGACTTTATACCTCAAGATACTAGATAAAGAAGAACAAATTAAGCCCAAAGTTAGCAGAAGGAAGGAGATAAATATCAGAGCAGAAATAAGTGAAATAGAGAATAGGAAAGCAATAGAAAAGATCAATGAAATTAAGACTTGGTTTCTTGAAAAAATAAACAAAATTGACAAATTTAGCTAGACTTACCAAGAAAAAGAGACAGGATTCAAATAAATGAAATTATAAATGAAAGAGGAGACATTATGACTGATGTCACAGAAATACAGAGTTAGAAGAGATTAATATGAACAATTATATGCCAACAAAGTGGACGACCCAGAAGAAAACGTTAAATTCTTAGAAACATACAACCTACTAAGACTGAATCACGAAGAAATAGAAATTCTGAACAGGCAAATAATGAATAAGCAGATTGAATCAGTAATCAATAACCTCCCAACAAAGAAAAGCCCATGACCAGATGGCTTCACAGGTAAATTCTACCAAACATTTAAAGAAGAATTAACACCAGCCCTCAAACTCTTCCAGAAAATTGAAAAGGAGGGAGCACTTCCAAATTCATATTATGAGACCAGCATTATCCCAATCCCAAAGTAAAACAAACAGCTCCCAATAGCAGAGGTCAAAGTGCAATCACACTAGCAGCCAATGGTGTCTTCCAGGCCTCCTTTGCCATCTAGTGAATCTAGTTAGTAAGCAAGAACAGTCTAGGGCCGGCCTATGGCTTAGCGGTTAAGTGCGCGTGCTCCGCTACTGGTGGCCCAGGTTCGGATCCCAGGCGCGCACCGACGCACCGCTTCTCCGGCCATGCTGAGGCCGCGTCCCACATACAGCAACTAGAAGGATGTGCAACTATGACATACAACTATCTACTGGGGCTTTGGGGGAAAAAAAGGAGGAGGATTGGCAATAGATGTTAGCTCAGAGCCGGTCTTCCTCAGCAAAAAGAGGAGGATTAGCATGGATGTTAGCTCAGGGCTGATCTCCCTCACAAAAAAAAAAAAAAAAAAAAAAGAACAGTCTAGCGGCATCTCTTGCTCATTTGGGGCCAAACAATTCTGCTCACCATCCCAGTTGTTTTAATCTTGTGACCTTAGGTGAGGTATGGTGAAGGTAGACGCAGATTGAGAGAGAAACCAGAAAGAGTTTTACACTTTTGTTATGTTCACAGTTCCCTGGGGAAAACACAGCACTCCGTGCAGGGGCACTTGGTGTAAGCACTGAGGTTTGTCACAAGGTAGAGGGAGGGAGTGGAACTGTGGGCAAGCACCTTTATTGTGGTTTCCATGGGGAAGGAATCGGCAAGGCAGAGTAAGCAGGCTTAGGATTGGCCAGCTATATTGGGAAGTGGTTCCTCCATGAAATTTATGTTAAGTGCAACTCTTAGAGATTATGGCTTGGGGCAACCTAAAGTCTCCAGATGTTTTGGGGCGAGCCATGGTTTACTTGGGAACAACTAACAGCTAGTGGCCATTTTGTAGCTGTTAAAGCATCAATTTGCAGAAATTGAAAGTGTGGTTAGGGGCCGGCCCCTGGCTTATCGGTTAAGTGCGTGCGCTCTGCTACTGGCAGCCTGGGTTCAGATCCTGGGTGCGCACCGTCTGGCCGTGCTGAGGTGGCATCCCACATACAGCAACTAGAAGGATGTGCAACTATGACATACAACTATCTACTGGGGCTTTGGGGAGAAAAAAGGGAAAAAAAAAGGAGGAGGATTGGCAATAGATGTTAGCTCAGGGCTGGTCTTCCTCACACACAAAAAAAGTGTGGTTAAAACATACTATCATGAGTATAGACATAGAGACAAATGCAATAGAACTGAGAGGTCAGAACATAGCCATATATCTATGGAGAACGAATTTTTGGCAAGGGCGCCGAGTCCATTTAATGGCGGAAAGAATAATCTCTTTGACGATGCTGGGACAACAGGATTTTCACATGCAGAAGAATGAAGTTGGACCCCTCCCTGATACCATATACAAAGATTAACTCAAAATGGATCAAAAACCTAAATGTAAGAGTTAAAACTATACAACTCTTGGAAGAAAACATAGAGTAAAAGCTTCATAACATTGGATTTGGCAATGATTTCTTGGATATGACATCAAAAGCACAGGTGACACAATAAAAGTAGATAAACTGAACCTCATCAAAATGACAAACTTTTGTGCCTAAAGGACAATAACAAGACAGTGAAAAGACAACCCACAAAATGGGAGAAATATTTGCAAATCATATATCTGATGAGGCATTACTACCCAGAATCTATAAAGAACTTTTACAAGTCAACAACAACAAAAACAACCCAATTCAAAAATGTGCAAAGGACTTGAATAGATGTTTCTCCAAAGAACATATCCAGATGGCCAATAAGCACATGAAAGGATGTTCAACATCACTAATCCCTGGGGAAATGCAAGTCAAAACCACAATGAGATATCACTTTACACCTATTAGGATGGCTATTATCCAAAAAACAGAAAATAACACATGCTGGTGAGGATGTGGAGAAATTGGACCTCTTGTATATTGCCAAATATACAATATTCAGCAAATGAAATTAGAATATGAAATGGTGCTACGGCTGTGGAAAACAGTATGGAGTTTCCTCAATAATTAAACAGAGAATTACCATATGATCCAGCAATTTCAATTCTGGGTATATATCAAAAAGAACTGAAGGCAGAGACTCAGATATTTTCACACCAATGTTCATAGCAGCATTATTCACAGTAGCCCGCCAGTGCCAAATTCAAAATTTTACACATTCAAGTGTCTTAAACATAGCCCAAGCAGGGAGATTTTTAGAGCCTGCCTGCTTTTTGTACCCCACAAAATTATGTCCAAAATCTGCTAGCCATAGATAAGATAAATCCTGGGGCTATGAAGACCCAGCTGCTGCTGCCCATCAGCTTTCTGACTCAGAGCCTCCCCGGAGGCTGCTGAGAAACACCACCTAGACACATAAGCCCCCTCTGCCATTGCCTTCTTCTCCTGGAGTAGGAGTTCACCTACCTCCCTTCTGAGTAGTGGCCTCCATGCCATAGCTTCTGTATTTGCTCATACAGTGAGAGACTTTCCCCACATGCAAACCTGTCCAAGTGCTGTCCAAATAATGCTTTTGTGCACCACTGCCACCTCATGGTCATATCTTTTTCCTTAATCAGTCCAGAAATCACTTAATATCCTACATATGTATATGGTCACTCACAGCTCCCCCGTCTCACACACATTTGGATCCTTGATCCATTTGGAGTTTATTTTTGTTTTGTTTTGTTTTGTTTTGTGAGGAAGATCAGCCCTGAGCTAACATCCAAGACAATTCTCCTCTTTTTGCTGAGGAAGACTGGCCCTGGGCTAGCATCCATGCCCATCTTCGTCTACTTTATAAGGGACGCTGCCACAGCATGGCTTGACAAGTGGTGCGTGGGTGCGCACCCAGGATCCGAACCTGCGAACTCCGGGCAGCCACAGCGGAGCGTGTGCACTTAACTGCTTGCGCCACCAGGCTGGCCCCTGGAGTTTATTTTTGTAAGTGGTGTGAGGTATAGATATAATTTTATCTTTTCACAGATGGCTGACTAGTTGTCTCAGCACTTTTCATTAAAAATCTTGTTTTTGCCCCAGTGATCGGAAACACCAACTTTATAAACTCAATTTCCATATGTTCTTGGGTCTATTTCTAGATGCTCCATTTTATTCCATTTGTCTGTTTCCTGTTCATGTGCCAATACCACAGTTTTAATTACAACAGGTTTCTAATATGTTTTAATGTCTGTAGGGTATTATCACTTTTGTTTTTCAATGTTTTCTCGGGTACCATTAGACGTTTGTTCTTCCATATAAATGTTAGTATCAATTTGACAAACTCCATAAGAAAAGCTCGTTGGGTGAAGGGGGTCAAAATGTACAAACTTTCAGTTATAAGATAAATAAGTTCTGGGGACGTAATGTACAGCATGGTGACTACAGTTAACAATACTGTATTGTATACTTGAAAGTTGCTAAGAGAGTGGACCTTAAAAGTTTTCGTCATAAGAAAAAACATTTTTGTAACTATATGCGATGATGGATGTAAACTAAACTTATTGTGGTGATCATTTTGCAATATATACATACATATATCAAACGATTAGGTTGTATACCTTAAACTAAAACAATGTTATATGTTAATTATATCTCAATAAAACTGGAAAAAAATGTTGAATGACTATTTGGATTAACAGCAAAATAAAGGAAATTAATGCCTTAAAAAAAGATGAGATTATTTTATGGACATCCTCATTATGATGGCACACTGGTCTGGAGACACAAATTTATATGAAAATTCTGGCACACTTATTCCATTAAATTACCAGGAATTTATGCAGACTTTCTAGTTATCTTTGCAAACACACATAAATCAGAAGTTAGATTTCAATCTGTCAGTCTAGCAATTCCAAGCATTGCACATATATATAAAGTGTTTTTATCAAAACACAAGGTGCTGAATGCAAATTCATCAAAATAATTACTATTTTTTAGAAAAGCTTATTGACATTTTTATTGGGATTATGTTACATTTCTGAATTAACCTGGGGAGAATTTATATCTTTAGGATGTTAAGTTATTTCATCAAAGAACAAGGGATGTTTTTCCATTTGTTCATTTTGTGTCTTTTAAGAGTTTTAAAGTTCCTCATGTAGGTTTTATAAATGTCTTGTTGAGTTTAATTCAAAGTATCTTTTTCTTGCTATTATAAATGAGGTTTTCTCTACATTTATATCACCTTACTGGTTATTGGTTGGGTTGATGAAGGCTATTGATTTCTAGATGAAAATTCCATATCCTTTTATTGTTTGAATTAACTTTATCATTGATTCTCTAGGGCTTTCCATCTATAGCATCAGATCATCTGTAAAAAGAGGTAGTTTTACTTCATTTGCAATTCTTATGTTTCTAATTAATTTATCTAATTGCATTAGCTAATGCCAATGTACACACATAGACACAGATCACATACACACATACATGTATACACACACACACAGAGCTATAGATATACGCAATCATCTTAAGAAAGTATTCACCAATTTTTTTTGAGTGCTTATATCAAGAATGAGTGTTGAATTTTGTCAAAGGCTTTATCAGCATCTATGGAGATAATTATATGATTTGTCTTCTTAGATGTACTATCTGATGCATTATTTAATGGATTTCCTAATAACTGAATCAACCTTGCATTCCTAGAGCAAATTCCACTTGGTCAAGTTTTATTATTTTCTTAATGTATTTTCATATTATATTTGCTAATATTAACATAGCTCGTTTTAATCAATATTCATAAGTGATGTGGATCTGTAATTTTCCATTTTTTGTACTCTGTCAGGTTTTATATGAAGTTTACAGTTGCTTCATAAAAGGAGTTAGGAACTTTTTCTTCATTCTCATTTCTCTTACTTATGGAGAACCGGGAATATCTGAACTTTGAAGTTTTGGTATAATTCCCCTATCTAAAACTTCTGGGCTCATATTTATGGTCCACTGATGTTTGACAACGGTGTCAAAACCATTCAATGGGGCAACAAACAGTCTTTTCAACAAATGGTGCTGGCACAACTGTATATCCACATGCAAAAGAACGAAGATGGATGCCTAACTCTCACGACATACAAAAATTAACTCAAAGTGGATCAAAGAACTAAATGTAAGCACTAAAAGTAGAAAACTCTCTGAAGAAAACATAATGGTAAATTTTCAGTGATCTTGGATTTGGCAATGGTTTCTTTTTTTTTTTTAATTTTTATTTATTTATTTATTTTTCCCCCAAAGCCCCAGTAGATAGTTGTATGTCATAGCTGCACATCCTTCTAGTTGCTGTATGTGGGACGCGGCCTCAGCATGGTCGGAGCAGTGCGTCGGTGCGCGCCCGGGATCCGAACCCGCGCTGCCAGCAGCGGAGTGCCACACACTCAACCGCTAAGCCATGGGGCCAGCCCTCTTTTTTTTTTAAAGTAACTTTTCTTTCTTTCTTTCTTTCTTTTTTTTTTGAGGAAGATTGGCCCTGAGCTAACATCTGTTGCCAATCTTCCTCCTTTTTTTCCTTTTGTCTCCCCAAAGCCCCAGTAGATAGTTGTATGTCATAGTTGTACATCCTTCTAGTTGCTCCACGTGGGACGCCACCTCAGCGTGGCTTGATGAATGGTGCATAGGCCCACACCCAGGATCAGAACCAGTGAACCCTGGGTCACCAAAGCAGAGCACACGAACTTAACCACTACACCACTGGGCCGGCCCCAATGGTTTCTTAAATATGACACCAAAAGCATAAGTAACCAAAGAAAAAACGGATGAGTAGGACTTCATCAAAATTTAAAAATTTGCAGGGCAGGCCCAGTGGTACAGTGGTTGAATTCAGCGCACTCCACTTCCTCAGCCCAGGTTCACAGGTTTGGATCCCAGGTGTGGACCTACACCACTCATCAAACCATGCTGTGGCAGCGTCCCACATACAAAATAGAGGAAGATGGGCACAGATGTTAGCTCAGGGCCACTCTTGCTCAAGAGAAAAGAAGAAGATTGGCAACAGGTATTAGCTCAGGGCCAATCCTGCTCACCAAAAAAAAAAAAAAAAAAAAAAAAATTAAAAAATTTTGTGCTTCAGAGGACACACAAAGAAGTGAAAAGACAACATTTTGAATGTGAGAAAATATTTGTAAATTCTATATCTGATAAGGGTCTGGCATCTAGAATGTATAAAGAACTCTTAGAATTGAATAATAAAATGATAAATAACACAATTAAAACACAGTCAAAGCATCTGGATAGATATTTCTCCAAATAAGATACACAAATTGCCAATGAGCACATGAAAAAATGCTCAATACCTTTAGTCATTGGGGGAAAATTAAAATCAAAACTACAATCAAATACTTCACACAACTAGGATGGCTATAATAATATTTTTTTGAAAAAGACTCTAATAAGTGTTGACAAGGAGGGGAGAAATTGGAACTCTCATACACTGCTGGTGAGATTGTAAAATGGTGCAGCCATTTTGGAAAACAGTCTGGCTATTCCTCTAAAGGTGAAACATAGTGTTACAATATGACCCAGCAATTCCACTCCTAGATATATACCCAAGAGATATGAGAATGTCCACAAAAATGTGTACATGAATATTTTATAGGATTATTCACGATGGCCAAAAAGTGCAAACAACCCAAATGTTTGTCAACTGATAGGAATGTTATTATTATTATTATTATTATTATTATTTTGTGAGGAAGATCGGCCCTGAGCTAACATCTGCCAATCCTCCTTCTTCTTTTTTTTTTTTTTTTTTGCTGAGGAAGACTGGCCCTGGGCCAACATTCATGCCCATCTTAGGAATATTATTTACCAATTAAAAGGAATAAAATAGGGCCGGCCCTGTGGCTTAGCAGTTAAGTGCATGCGCTCCGCTACTGGTGGCCCGGGTTCGGATCCTGGGCACGCACCGACACACTGCTTCTCTGGCCATGCTGAGGCCGCGTCCCACATACAGCAACTAGAAGGATATGCAGCTATGACATACAACTATCCACTGGGGCTTTGGGGGAAAAATAAATAAATAAAAAAATTAAAAAAAAAAAATAATAGGAATAAAATACTGATTCATGCTACAATATAGATGAACCTCAAACACTTTATGCTATATGAAAGAAACTAGTCTCAAAAGACCACATAGTATTTTTAACTTGTTTGAAATGGTCAGAATAGACACATCCATAGAGACAATAAATAAATTGTTCTAAAACTGATTGTGGCGATAGTCTCACAACTCTGCAAATTTAAGAACTACCACATGTATACTTTAAATGGGTGAAGTGTATGGTATGTGAATTATATCTTGACAACGCTGTTACAAACAAACAAACAAAACCAACTCATCTGGATTTGATACTCTTTTGTAGTGTAAGTTCCTATTTAACTTTTTAATCTTTTTTCATTGATATGCTATTTTTGCTTTTTTGAGTTTGGATTTTATTTTTTATTATTCTTTTATTTTTATTGATAGAAGTATTTGGGAATATGTATTTTCCTCTGATCATTCCTTAAAAGGTACCCTATATTATTTATAATAGCCAACAAAGTGGAAACAAGCCAATGTCTATCAACCAATGAATGGATAAATTGTGATATATTCATATAATGGCATATTATTCAGTAATAAAAGAAATTAAGTATGACACATGCCACCACACAAAGGAACTTCGAAAATATTATGCAAGTGAAAGAAGCCAGACAAAAAGACCACACATCGTCTGATGCCATTTATATGAACTGTCAGGAAGAGGCAAATCCAGAGACAAAAAGTAGATTAGTTGTTGCCTTGGGCTGGGGGGTGGGGTGGGGGATTATGGCTAAGGGGGTACTGGGTTTCTTTTCGTGATTATGAAAATGTACTAAAATTGATTGTGGTGATGGATGCCCAACTCTGAATATACTAAAGGCCACTAAATGATACACTTTAAATGGGTTAGTTGTATGCTACGAGAATTATATCTCTAACAAAACTAAAGGTCTAAAGAGCGGACTGAATGAATTAGGGGGACAGATCATTTTATGGACTAGCAGGCTTATCTTTGTAAATGTGCACATCGTTGCATCTGCCGAAGAAACAGGGAGAAAGGCCTGTAGAAAAGCATTTGATGAGCTTCCTGCTGCCAGTACACAAAGCCTTGGATCTGACTCCGCCGGAACCACGCCCTCCTGGGAACAGGCCACGACGCGAACCCCGCCCTCCGCATCCGTCCTGCTTCTAACTCGGTCCCCTGAGCTCCGCTCGGTCCTCCAGCCGGGCGTTGCCTTCCGGACCTGGTCGGCTTGAAGAGCCTGCTCTGGATCCAGGTCCAACCGCAACCCTCCTAGTGTGGAAGTAGCAGCCACTGCTCCCCTCCGCCCCTATTTCCGCCTCACGTCTTCCTGATCCGGGAGCTCCTGAGGCTCCGCCCCTTACGCTGAGCGCGGTGCGGAAACCGGAAGCGGAAGTGGTGGCGGGTGTGCGTCTCAGTTTGCGCTCCTCTAGGGTTTCTCCTGTGTGGAAGTCCTCGCTTGCGTTCAGTACCGGCCTCTCCGGCCTCCAGGAGTCGCGGCGCCTCCTCCGGCCCGTACCTCGCGCCCGAGGCTTCCTGCGGGCGCCGCGGTTCCTCCGAGAGCCTCTGCCCTCCCCGCCTGCGCGAGTCGGGGCCGTGGCTTAGGGTCCCCGGTGGAGGCAGGGCCTTTGCTCCAGCCGCTGTGCGCCTGTCTTCGAAAGCTGCCAAAGCAGCCTTTGTCCTTTCTCCAAAAGGAAAAGCATTTACGTTGTTCTGGAAAACGACCCCAGCGTCCTCTTCGTCTCACCGACTTGGCGATCGGTGCCTTCCGGTGAGCACTGGACGGAAATGCTCTGGCTGGGGGCATGCGTTATTGGAGTTTGATATATTATTCAGATGTTACCTTGTTGTCCATTGACCATTTGTTAATATTTTGCATGTCTACTGTATCTGTACATCTCTCTCCATGGGTATATGATAAACTTTGAGAGTAAGGAGATTGAAATAAATTGCAGCCGTGGTATTTGCCCTTTAATACTTGGTTAATTGCCTCACATGTAACAACCAAGAGTTATGTACATAATAACTAGTACAGATTAATATCCAAAATGAAAACTCAATAGAAGAATGACCAAGAGGTTTGGATAGGCTCTTCAATAAAGTACATATACAAATGGATAACAAATATATGAAAAGGCGCTTGATATCGTTAGCAACCAGGGAAATGCAGATTAAAATCACAATATGGTAGTATTACACACTGAATGGTTAAATGTTAAACTAAAAAAGAATGACAGTGCCATGTGTTGGTTAAGATGTGCATACACCGCTAGTGTTTCGCTAGTGGAAACACATTTTTAAAAAGTATCAAATAATCTGTTGATCACACACCAGTAACTCATGCACATGTGTAACAATTAAACATAAAAGCTATAGCATCATTATTGGAAATATCCCTAAAATGGAAATAACCCAGTGGACAAGAGAAGAATGGATGAGTTGTGGCATTTGTTTTCTATGGCATACTCTTCAGCAAAGAGAAGGTCCAAACCACAGGTAGAGAGAGGCAGCAGCTTGGATGAACCTCACAAATATAATGTTGAGTGAATTATGACACAGAAGACAGACAAAAGAATGCATGCTGTTTGATACTGTTTCTTTAAGTTTCAAAAATAGGCAGAATAGCCTAGAGTGTTCCATGTCAGGATAGTGGTTGAGATTGGGAGGCATGGAATTAGTGATTTGGAAAAGAGACAAGGAATATGCTGGATATGGAAATGTTCTATTTCTTTATCTGAATGGTGGTTACCTGAGGCTGTTCATTTCTTGATAGTTCGTTGAGATTTTTATTCATGATTTCTTCCTTTAGTTGTATATATGCTGTAATTCAATAAAAAAATTCAAGAAATGAAACTAAGCATTCTACTTCATAAGGTTGAGCAAGAAATACAGAAGTAGAATAAAATATACTGAAAGGATGAATAAAAGTAAAACCAATACTTAATGGAAGCAAGGAGAACTGATCAGTAATACAAAAAGGTGAAAAGATGAAAAATATATTTATGTAATAGTCTTTGTAGTTAACCATGAGAAAACATGGAAAGGCTTCAATTTCAACATAGAAGAAGAACAGTGACATGATTCAGAGCCTATTGGAGTGGCCAGCATTAGAAATGTATTTTGAGTTTTTTCTAAAATAATCATTTTCAAGTTTGAATGTCTTTGGGTCAAAATTGGAACATTAATGATTTAAGTAAGTAAGGTATCAATTATCACAGTCCTCTGAAGTGGTTATTTCTCTATTCTGTCTTTATCTTGCCCCTAACCAGTCTTGTCTTTGTATCAGGAATATATTTGTGTATGTGTGGTACTCCTCATACTTTAATGAGATTGATTCTTTTTTTGACTGTGCTGCTCATCACCATCTGGTAATTATTTGTTTATTACCTGCATTGCCTGATTGAACCATGAGATCCCTAAGAACTATGCCCTCCTTAGTGCCTAGTACCTGACCTGGCATAAGGAAGGCCCTTATTAGAACTTTTTTTTTTCCCCCAAAGCCCCAGTAGATAGTTGTATGTCATAGCTGCACATCCTTCTAGTTGCTGTATGTGGGACACAGCCTCAGCATGGCCGGAGAAGTGGTGCATCGGTGTGTGCCCTGGATCCAAACCCGGGCTGCCAGTAGCGGAGTGCGCGCACTTAACCGCTAAGCCACGGGGCCGGCCCAGGAAGGCCCTTATTAAATGTTTGCTGATTGAGTAAAGGAATAAGAGATGAGAGAGGCAAAGGTGCCAAGTCCAACTCCCTGCTCTAGCAGGGAGTACCCAGGGAGACTTCTGGTTTCATAAAACCTTTTGTATTTATCCTCTTCATTATGCCTAGCAGAGGGTCCAGACTGAATTCTGGTCATGTCAGGAATAACAGCAACCAGAGGATATCAGGCTCTTGACACACTAACCTGTGTCTAGTCCTGGTCCTGGTTCACGTTTCCTAACTGGTAATGTTGGGCCAGTTACCAATCCTGTCTAAACTTTAGTTTTCTCAGTAATTAAATAACAGTATTAATACCCAATTTGGAGAGTTAGGACAACTAAAGGAGTTTATATATGTAGAACTTCTAATGGATGCTTAGTAAATGGCAATTATTATTAACATTTGCGTGGAGTAGTATTGGACAGTTTTTAATGGCTGTCACATGTTTTATCTGTAGAGAAATGGGTGACTATTGATGATTGACGACTAAGGAAAATTGTCTGTTGCTTGATGATTGATGTTGCGAACCAGTTACCCAGACACTCTAGTATACGAAGAGAAATCGAGATCAACCTCTTAATTTAAACTCAGAAGCTTCTCTGAAGTGATCTTCTGAGCAAGTTGGAACCTTCTGGGAACTGTCATTTTCAGATTCACAGGATCTGACTCAAATGTATGGTGAGTCCTTGTTGATGCTTCTTTTCAAATCGTTTACTTCGTGTAGTTCCTTCACAAATGGCAGATGCGGTGCTCAGGTGCTGAGCAATTGTGCAGTGGGCCTGATAAGAGGGATTGAAGTGGCCAGAGTGCGTATGTCAGGTCCCTGGGATTTGGGCTGCAAGAATGTGTGTGTGTGCTTTTTGGGGGATAAAATGTTCATGAATTTTATTGTCTCTGTCAGACAGCTCTAATTCTCTGCACTTTAATTTGTGTAACTCTCAGATGGAATTTTTAACCTGTTTCTCATAGGTAGCAAAATCTGGAAAACCACTTTCTTGCTCCGGGTAACTCAGGGCACTTCGTCATATTACGGAAGTGGTGTGTTTTTGGCATGTTCTCTGCATGGGGTGGAACAGCTTATAGGCACGTGATTGTTGGAATTGGATTGCCTTTGAAGTTCATGCCATTCTCCTTCTCTCTGAGGTCATCTTTTTTGAGACCCTTTCCGTCTTCATAAGAGGCAAATCAAGGAGACAAGGATGCTGGCTGGGTTACTGATGGATTCTTCTCAGGCAAGTGGAAAGTTGATCTTTCTTCAAAACGTCATGCTTGTTTCCATCAGGTGTCTCCTTTTGATGTCCCCAAGCTTCTTAAAGCAATTAATGGCTCTGCTTAGGAAATGAGTTCCAGGTGAACTTTTCCAGGACCCGTGCCGTCTCTGAATATACAGAGATTACACTGGATATGATTCTTTTTTCTCAATATTTATTAATTTTTTCTGATTCTCAATCATGCTTTGTGGCTTATTGTTTTGTTGAGTGTTGTGACAGATCTTCAGGAAGGTTATGAAGGATATGTGAGATATCTAATCTCACAATTTGTGTGTCACTGTGGAAATAATTCATTTGTTAATAGATTTTACTGAGTGCTGCATAATGTTCATTGCTAACTGCCGCCTATAAGTAGAGGAGGAATAAAACAAGAAGAGCCCACGGTAGAGTTATGATAAGATAAATCCTTGTGACTGGATGCGATCCAGTCAGGATTGCCTGGATGGATCACCAGGCATTGTCTATGTAGCTAGAGAGGAGACAGGTCTAGGCCCAGGAGTACTGTAGGCTTCTGGTCTACCTTCTTCAGTCCCTCGTTCTGAGAACATCAAAGAAGATGGTACTTAGCTGAAGCCAGCATGTGTTTGATGGTTTAGCACTTAGTGACCTTCGAGGATGTGGCTGTGGCCTTTACCCAGGAGGAGTGGACTTTGTTGGATCAACCGCAGAGAGATCTCTACAGAGACGTGATGTTGGAGAATTACCGGAATCTCATGACACTAGGTAAGGCCGCTGTCGTTTCTTCACTGAGCCCTCTATGAAATGAATGTTTCTTAAGTACCTTTGCTGTCAAATGGGAATACTGTGGTGAACAAGACAGACATAGCCCTGGCCTCATGGGCCTTACCTCTAGAAGATTCCCCATGAAAATGAAGATCTGTTTAAATAAACGACTGTATTTCCTTTAGGGACTAAAAACCTTAAGACTTTAAATGTGTGTGGAGTTGGCCATGGTTTTCAGGTCTTTGAGACCTCCGGTCATTTGAGGGCGCAGAGAGGGAATTTGCTTTGGTTTTCGTTCCTTTTATTTTTTAATTTAATTAAAAACATTTTTTTTGAGGCAGATTGGCCCTGTGCTAACATCTGTTGCCAATCTTTTTTTTTTTTTCTTTTTTCTCCCTAAAGCGCCAGTACATAGTTGTGTATCATAGTTGTAGAGTGGTAGCTCTTCTATATTGGATACCACTTCAGCACAGCATGATGAGTGGTGCATAGGTTTGTGCCCAGGCTCTGAAGCGAACCCCAGGCCGCCAAAGCAGAACACGCAAACTTAACCGCTACACCACTGGGCTGTCCCCGGATTTTTGTTCCTTTTAAATTGTTTTATTGCATTTATTTGAAATTTTGCTTGATCACTTTGCTGCTTGTAAAGTTAGACTTGAGCATCTTCAGACACCCTGAAGGCTAAAGTGTTGGTTCCTGATTCAAGGATATGTTTTCCATGTCTTGTGAGGTCCTCTTTATGTATTTTTCCCTTGAGCAGGATACAGATCATGCAAACCTGATGTCAATTCTGGATTGGAAGGCACAGAAGAGATGAGGATGGGAGCGAGAGGAGTTCTGCGGGGTGAGTTCACAAGCAGATAGGTTTTATGAAAAGCCTGGGAAAGGGGCTGTACCTTGGGACATGTCACTTTGCAAACTTTTAAAGATATATTCTTTCTGAGAAGGCTGACGCCATTTGATTTCTGCGTTTCCTCAGGAACCTTCAACTCCCCTATACCTTTAACTTTCCATTGATCTCAACCTTTTTTGTTCATTCAGAAAGATCTGTCTGGCTTATTTGAAAATTTCATTACTTGCAGGTAGCTCTTTTTACAATACCCTCCTATCTTGTTTTTCTGATTCTGTTATCTTTTTTGTTTACTGTCAGCCTAGTTTTCCAGAGTATTACGTTTCGTAAATTGCCTACAGTTTTGGCACCAGACCCTTATCATTGCCAAACTCCTAACACAGCTAAACTCTTTGTGGTCCATCTTTTGTTTTGTTTCACCATTTTATAATGGTTCCTTCATATTTAGATATACATATGTGCCATATGCTTTTTATTTTGAGGTAAAATACACATAAATTCACGATTTTAGTGAGTATAATTCATTGGTATTGAGTACATTCACAGTGTTATGCAACCATCAGCTCATTTTAGTTCCAAAATATTTCTGTCACCTCAAAAGGAAACCCTGTACCCATTAAGCAGTCAGTCCCTCTTGACACCACTCCCAATCCCTGCAACCACTAATCTGCTTTCCGTCTCTGGATTTACCTATTCTGTGTATATCCTATGAATGGAATCATACAAAATGTGAGCTTTTTGTGCCTGGCTTCTTTCACTTAGCACGATGTTTTAAGGTTCATCCATGTTGGAGTATGTATCCTTCATTCCTTTTTATGGCTGAATGATATTCAATTTCACGACTCTCACATTTTGTTTATCCAGTTATCCTTTGATGGACTTTTGTTTTCACCTTTGGCAATTGTGAATAAATACTGCTGCTATGAACATTTATGTGCAAATGTTTGAATACTTGCTTTCAACTCTTTGGGGTACATAACTAGAAATAGAATTGTTGGGTTGTATGGTCGTTTTATATTTGGCTTGTTGAGGATTACTAAACCATTTTACACAGAGGCCGTACCATATTACGTTCCCATCAGCAATTTAGAAGAGTTCCAGTTACTCCACATCCTTGCCAACACTTATTTTCTTTTTTTTTTTTTGGTGAGGAAGATTGGCCGTGACTAACATCTGTGCCCATCTTTCTCTATTTTGTATGTGGGATGCTGCCACAGCATGGCTTGATGAGCGGTGCGTATGTCCATGCCCGGGATCCGAGCCCATGAATCCTTTGCCACCAAACCAGAGCATGCGTAGTTAACCACTATGCCACCAGGCTGTCCCCTCTTTTGTTTTTTTTTATTTTTATTTATTTATTTATTTATTTTTCCCCCAAAGCCCCAGTGGATAGTTGTGTGTCATAGCTGCACATCCTTCTAGTTGCTGTATGTGGGATGCTGCCTCAGCATGACCGGAGAAGTGGTGCGTCAGTGCGTGCCCAGGATCCGAACTCGGGCTGCCAGCAGCAGAGCGCACGCACTTAGCCACTAAGCCACCGGGCCGGCCCTGTTTTTTTTAAATACTAACACTTCTAGCAGATATGAAGTGGTATCTTATTGTGGTTTTGATTTGCATTTCCCTAAAACAAATGATGTTGAGCATCTTTTCATGTGCTTGTTGGCTATTTCTGTATCTTCTTTGGAAAAATGCTGATTCAAGTCCTTTGCCCATTTTTTACATTGGGTTGTTTGTCTTCCTGTTGTTGAAGTGTAGGAGTTCTTTATGTACTTTTAATAGTGGACTCTTATCAGATACATGATTTGCCAAATTTTCCTCCCACTCTTTAGGTTGTCCTTTCACTTTGTTAAAATAGTGTTCTTTGATGCACAAACATTTTTAATTTTGATGACATCCAGTTTATCTCTTGTTTTCTTGGGTGCTTTTGGTGTCATATCTAAGAATAATAAGATTCCATCTAATATCTAATAATATTTCTATCTAATAAGATAGAAATATTGGATATTGTCAAATCCAAGGTCATGAAGATTTACCCCCATGTTTTCATCTAAATGTTTTATAGTTTTAGCTTTTATGTTAGGTTTTTCTCATTTTGAGTTAATTTGTGTATATGGGTGAAGTAGCTTTCTTTTTTTTTGTTGTGAGGAAGATCAGCCCTAAGCTAACATCCATGCTAATCCTCCTCTTTTTGCTGAGGAAGACTGGCCCTGGGCTAACATCCATGCCCATCTTCCTCTACTTTATGTGTGACCCCGCCACAGCATGACCTGATGAGCGGTGCGTCGGTGCGCTCCCGGGATCCGAACCCGGCCACCAGCAGCAGAGTGCACGCACTTAACCGCTATGCCACGGGGCTGGCCCCTGAAGTAGCTTTCTTATTTGATTCTTTTGCATGTGGCTATCTAGCTATCCCAGCATTATGTGTTGAAGAGACAATAGTTATGGCATGCTTGTTGACAGTCTGTTGATCCTAGATGTACGGGTTTATTTCTAGATGCTCAGTTCTAGTCCATTCGTGTATATGTCTGTCGTGTTCCACATGTTTAATATTGTACTTTTCAGCTCCAGAATTTTATTTGGTTCTTTTTGTACTTTCTATCTCTTTATTGATAATCTCTCTTTGGTGAGACATCATTCTCCTGGTTTCGTTTAGTTCTTTGTCCATGGTTTCCATGAGCTCTTTGGGTGTGTTTAAACAAATTGTTTTAAGTCTTTATCTAGTAAGTCCAATGCCTTGGCTTTCAGGGACAGTTTCTATTAATTTTTTTCCTTGTTCCTTAGAGTTTTATTTTAAAATGTAAATTTTAGATATAATAATGTGGCAATAGTAAAATCTGATTCTCCTCTCTCCCTGGGCTTTGCTGTTGCTCCCCATCATGGATTGCTGATGTCTGTTGAGTGACTTTTATCAATTATTTTTGTATATTCTGCATTCTTTTTAGTGTAGCCCCTGAAATCTGTGTTTTGTTAGCTTGGTGGTCACCTTTGAGTGACAGAAATTCCTTCAATGTCTAGAGCCAAGGAAAGAAAATAAAATACTCTCTTTTAGTATTTGTCAATTGGCTGTGGACTGGGCTACTCCTTCAGTGCTTAGCCAGGCTGTTTACAACTTTTTCTTTTTTTTATTTTTTATATAATTTTATCTTTTTTTAAATTAAATTAAATTTATTTATTTATTTTTTTGTGAGGAAGGTCAGCCCTATGCTAACATCTGTCAATCCTCCTCTTTTTGCTGAGGAAGACTGGCCCTGGGCTAACATCCGTGCCCATCTTCCTCCACTTTATGTGGGACGCCGCCACAGCATGGCTTGACAAGCGGTGCGTCGGTGCATGCCCGGGATCCGAACCTGCGAACCCCGGACTGCTGCAGCAGAGCGCACGCACTTAACCGCTTGCACCACTGGGCTGGCCCCTACAACTTTTTCTTAGCCTTTCTTTCCTGCTTGAGTGGATGCTGAAGGTCAACTGGGGAGATGAAAGCTTTCGGTCCTCTGGCCTGTCTGAGCATGCTTGTGGACTTCTTGATTGCCCGGTCAGTGCTTGAGTTTTTAAAAGCCCTTATTCGGGGCTGGCCTCATGCTGTAGCGGTTAAGTGCGCGCACTCCACTGCTGGCGGCCTGGGTTCGGATCCTGGGTGCGCACCGACGCACCAACGCACCGCTTGTCAAGCCATGCTGTGGCGGCATCCCCATATAAAGTGAAGGAAGATGGGCACGGATGTTAGCCCAGGGCCAGTCTTCCTTAGCAAAAAGAGGAGGATTGGCATGAATGTTAGCTCAGGGCTGATATTCCTCACACACAAAAAAATAAAAAAAAAATAAAAGTCCTTATTCACTGGCATATAACATTCCCCACTGGTTCCTTCCAAGACTTTTCAGTCTGTCTACTGTTTGTTGCAACCATTTTCCCCCTTCCTCAGGCTGCTGTGGCCAATACTTCCCCTGTATATGCTTTCAGCAGATGCTACCTGGGGTGCTGCCTCACTCCTGGGAACTCTGAGTTGGTGAAATTAAGGGAAGCCCTTGCACTGACACTTGAGGAAGCTGCCAGGCAGATCGAAACACACAATGGGCAGTTCTTTGAGAACAAGGTCCATATTGCTCCTTCTGACACTAGCAATTTGCTCAAGGAATACATCCTGCCATCTCTTGTGGCTGCAGCTGATCTGGAAAGTGTGGATGGTAGGCAGAAAGTTAAAATGCCATAGCACTCTCTTGGTGAAATACAGCCTCTTCTTTCTTCCTTAAGTGTTCCCTTGGTTGTATGTTTTTGACTAGATTCCAAATTCTGCAAGAGTTGATTCTGATAGTTTTTGTAAGCTTATTAGTTGTTTTCTGGTGTGCAAGAGCACTAGAGTCCCCTATCCACCATATCTTGTGATGTCATTCTCTGTGCCGTATGCTTTGAAACAATTTTATCTCCAAATTTTCCCCCAAACTCAAATTTTTCCACTTTATTTCAGAATTGGATTTGCAAGTGAAAACCAAAGTTTCCACACCCCTTCAAGATATTTCTGTGGAAAAAACATCAAATGGAATGCAATTGGTAAGATCTCCAAGAAGCAATTTTGTTCCTCCACATCAGGACTAGAAACCTAAAATCCATGAGAATTATATGAGATAAATGCTATTTACCTACAGCAGAAAGCAGAGTCTATGAAGAGATTCTGAACATCAAGAAGTTGAGGAGTATTCTAAACTTACTTCAAACCTGTTTCTCCTCAGAGATCTCACAAATGAATGTCCACACATGTGTAACTCTGATATCCAGTTTTTGAAACACAATTTAGTCTAAATGATTATCAGAAAAAAATCTCTTAAGATGCTTTGTAAAGGTGGAGAATATAGTACAGGGTCCTGGCCTTATAGCCAGCTTATTCAACTCAAAAACAGGGCAGAAACTCTGTACACTTAATGGAAATGGAAAAAAATTCAGTTATGGTAATGTTTCTAATGCGTAACAGTTGTGATGGGGAGAAATTCTATTTTTATAATGAATGTGAAAAAGTCTTTAATTAGCATTTATATCTTAACAGGAGAGAAGCAGTTCTGGAGTGGAACAATATGGCTCTAACCTGTGTGGAAAAATATTTGGTGAACACTCGTTTCTTATGGTTCACATTAGACAGAAAACTTCTAAGGATAATCAGAATAGAAAAGCCTTCAAAAAAAACTTTATTCGTACTTTGTTCAAGGAAATCCATGTTGGGGAGAGACCTTCTGAGTGTGTTCAAGATGAAAAAGCCTCTGGTCAGCTTTCAGATCTTACTGGGCACAAGAAAACTCAGACACCAGGGAAACTTTGTGAACGCAAAGATTGTCGGAGAACTTTTGTTGATCAGTCATCCCTTAAGGTACATACAAGCCACCACACTGGCGAAAAACCATATGAATGTAAAGAATGTGGGAAAGCCTTCACTCATTCCTCATACCTTGCAGACCATATAAGAATTCACAGTGGAAACAAGCCCTATGTATGTATGGAATGTGGGAAAGCCTTTACTCGATCCACAGGACTTATTTTACACATACGAATTCACACTGGAGAAAAACCTTACAAATGTAAGGAATGTGGAAAAGCCTTTATTCATTCTTCTTATCTTACAAAACACATAAGAATTCACAGTGGAGAGAAGCCATATCTCTGTAAGGAGTGTGGGAAAAGTTTTACTCGTTCCTCAGGGCTTGTCTTACACATGCGAACACACACTGGAGAAAAACCCTACGTCTGTAAGGAATGTGGGAAAGCCTTTAATAATTCTTCAATGCTTAATCAACACCTAAGAACACATACTGGAGAGAAGCCATATGAATGCAAGCAATGTGGGAAAGCCTTCACTCAGTCTTCAGGCCTTACTACACATTTAAGAACTCACACTGGAGAAAAGGCGTATGAATGTAAAGAATGTGGGAAAGCCTTTGCCCGTTCCACAAACCTTAACATGCACATGCGAACGCACACTGGAGAAAAGCCGTATAAATGTCAAGAATGTGGGAAAACCTTTAGATACTCCACATGCCTTAATATTCACATGAGAACTCACACAGGAGAGAAACCATACAAATGTAAGGAATGTGAGAAAACTTTCACTCAATCTTCAGCACTTGCTAAACATCTGAGAACTAAGGCATGTGAAAAAAACCTGTAAATGATCTCAGACCTTAGTATTCACATCTAAACTCATCTGGATAAAGACCTTATGAAATTAAAGAATGTGAGAAGGCTTTACTCAATTTTCATCCTTACATGATATGTGAGAACGTACCCCAGGGGAGAATTCGCATTTGTATAAGGTATATGGGAGAGCAGTAATTGTTCATAGCTTACAGAATGTGTAAGAACTCACACTTGAGAGAAAAACCTTCTGGTTGTAAGGCATGTGGGTAAGCCTTTTTGTTTTTGTCGTCCTAAGTTTGATTTTATGCATCTGAAGTTACTGCAAAAGCCATGTGAAGGTAAGAATGAGATACAGCCTTAAAATATTTCACGTTTTAATAGCACATGATAACTTACACTGGGGAAAAACCATCTGTATGTAGGGAATGTGGTAAAATCTTTACTTATTGTTGAGGGCTTACTATCCACATAAGACATTGTACTGGCATAAAACTCTATGAATGTAAAGGATATAGGAAGACCTATACTTGCTTCTCCTATCTTATAAGAACTTAACATTTAAGAACTCACAGTGGAGAGATGCTCTATAGATATAAGAAATCTGAGAAAGCCTTCAGAGATTCCTGACAGCTTTGTGTGCAAGAAGACTCACGAATGTAAGAAATGGTAAAAAGTGGTCAGGTGTTAATAAGCCATGCAGTGGAGAGAAACCCTAGGAAGGTAAGGTATGTGGGAAAGCTTTACTTCCGGCTCATCCATTAATATTTTTTGATAATCTCACAGAGGCAAAAAATTATGAATGTTAGAAATATGAGAATACCTTGTATGTATGTGTGTGTGTGCACATGTGTGTGTATTTTGGTTTTCAACCTTTAGTAAAAATGATACTTCACACTGGAGAGAAATTGTGATTGTAGGGTCCATGAGAAATGGTGTACCCATTTTACAAATCTTACTCTACATGTGAAAACCCACCCTGGAAAGAAGCCATATGAATGTAAAAATGCAGGAATGATTTTTGGTAAATATACATCCGTTCAGAGACTCATAAAATACGCACTGGAGGGCTAAACTATGAATGTGAGGAATTTTGGAAAGCTTTCAGGAACTTTCTTCGTTTATTGTATCCAAGAGAATCCATACTAGAGGAGAAATTTAAATAAATGACATGAAAATGAGATTACCCTTCTGTGTGTCTTATTCTCATGAAAGTGCCTGATTCCTGAATTTTTTTTTTTTGTGAGGAAGATCAGCCCTGTGCTAACATGTGCCAATCCTGCTCTTTTTCCTGAGGAAGACTGGCCCTGGGCTAACATCTGTGTCCATCTTCCTCCACCTTATATGGGAAGCCTCCACAGCATGGCTTGCCAAGCGGTGCGTCAGTGCGCGCCCAGGATCCAAACTGGCAAACCGTGGGCCGCCGCAGCGGAGCACGAGCACTTAACTGCTTGCACCACTGGGCCAGCCCCTGACTCCTGAATTTTATGTGGTGGTTCTGTTGTCATAAAGTTTCATTGCTTTTCCAGTGACTGTAAGTAGAATTTCTGCTATGTTATACTCATTTCATATAATGGTGTTTTCATCATGGCTCAGCTCTGAAGACTTCCTCATCTACATTATAATGTCTTCACTGAGTTATGAGATATTTGGAAGTTTGGTCAGCAAGGTGAGGGCATTTTATAATGATTTTTGAATACTGCTTTCTAATGTATTTGCAAGTGGGTTGTAAAATGGACTCTTTATGATATTCTTTTGTGTTATTTATAGGAAATTCTCTCTGGCCTTGTATGGCAAGTAGTATCTAGCTGTCTCTTCAATATTCCTTGTCCTCTGGTCCCTTATAAATAGAATCCAGACTATCTTCAAGCAGGTAGTTAAAAAACATTCCATTTATCAGTTTTCCTTGGACTTATGGGAGAGTATATTCATAGTCCTGGCTAATAAGAAGTAGGCGGAAGTCATTGATGTGGATTCAGAGAAGGCTGTTAAAAAGGAGACAGTCTCTTATGGCCTTTTCTCTAATTATTGCCCTTCATCCTTCCCCCTTCCTTCCTGGAAATCAGATATATTCCTGGAATTTGGATGATTAAATTCTGTGCTATGAGGACAAAGGCCACAGACAAATATGGTTTGGCTAAAAAACACAGGGACAGTGTCCCCCGTGGTCTCTTTGCACCAGCCATTAGACTGCTTGTTTGAAGACTTCTTGGTTCATGAGAAAAATCATCTCCTTGTCAGGCTGAGCACTTAACGTTTGATGTCATCAGGGTATAGATGGCACTTAATGCCATTCTACTAGATGATTTCACCAGAGGATTGGCAAGCCCTAGGACTCCTCTAGCTTTAGCAGTTGGGGTCATGGGAGGAAGTAGCAAATATATTGAGAATTAATGACCCAGGAAATAGATGGTGCTCCTTAAATGGAACAATTCTTCTCTTACTCTGGTGGATAAACAAGTCTGAGGTAAATAAGGTCCTTCGTTGACAGGCCATCAGAAGCGTCATTGACTCTGTCTCCTGAGCATTTCAACCCTCGGCAGACACTCACTCATTTGATTCCATATTTGGATAGACCCTTCCCACTGGTCAGTAGCTAGGTGTAGCCTGCCCCAGGCCCCTCCTCAAAAACCATGGCTTCCGAAAAGTTTAAATGCTACTTTAAGTGCACATCTCTCTGTTGCTTGCTTTTACTGTTAAAATTCACTCCCAGATGTAGTAGGATAGAAAGGATCCCATCCACGGAGACCACGGCTCAATGTTTAATGAAGAAGGAACATTTTCTTCTTCCTTCCCCTAAGACACATGGTGGGGTTCTCAGCTCACGTGAGGTTGTAAATCTCCAGGTCAGTGTACTTGGGCTCTCTTGAGTGCTGCTATCAGCATGCTAACAGCATCCTCCTGAAAACCAAATTATCACAGAATCAGGATTTCAACGTCATTGTTCTCGTGGATGTAACCCCCAGCCCCTCTGAAGTTGATGGGGACACCCTAGAAGGGGGGGGGCACTGGTCACAGCGTCACAGCAGGGGCCACTCAGGACCACCAGGAGCTTATCAGCTAAATACCAAAAAAAAAAAACCACCCACAAAACAGTCATCTCAGGATCAGACAGGAGACAAAAGGAAAGAAAAAAAGTAAAAAGCCTATGGATTTAGGTGACTACAAGCATCTCTCCCTCCCCAAAAGGAAACTTGAAGTCTTATGTGTGAAGAAAATGCCAGGGGTAGCAAACATAAAGCTAGTCTTAGATTACTGATTTAAAAATGACAATGACAAACCCTAGATACCGGGGAAGAAGACCAAGATTAACTACATAAATTATATACATATGTATCTGCGTTTATATGATGTATCGATGTAAAATACTTTAATATAGATGCATAATAAATTATTACATTGTATATATTGTAAATTAAAAGAGAGATCCATGGTTGACCAAAATGGAAATCCAAAATTTACATACAGTCATGTGCAACATAATGACATTTTGTTCAAGGATGGACTGCATACCCAATCGTGCTCTCATAAGATTAGTACCATATAGCCTAGGTGTGTAGTTGGCTATGCCATCTAGCTTTGTGTAAGTACACTCTATGATGTCACAATGGCAAAGTCACCTAATGATGCATTTCTCAGAATGTACCCCCATCGTTAAGTGATGTATGACTGTACTTCTTTTTTCTGCCTCTAAAATGAAATGCATAGCTCATTATTTTTCAGACTTTCTTCTTTCCTATTATGTAATCATTTCAGGCTTTGACTATCCTTATATTGATGTAGCTGAATCTCCAACAAATTTTGGTTAAGTGCGTTTTTTTTTGCTTTTCAATTATAAATATCTAATTTCTACTACAGTTTGTCCTTTGACAGGTGGGTTGTTTCACAATGTTTCTTTCTTTCTTTTTTTTTTTTTGAGGAAGATCAGCCCTGAGCTAACGTCCATGCCAATCCTCTTTCTGCTGAAGAAGACAGGCCCTGAGCTAACATCCATGCCCATCTTCCTCCACTTTATGTGGGATGCCGCCACAGCATGGCCTGATAAGCGGAGCATTGGTGCATGCCTGGGATCCGAACCCAGGCTGCCAGCAGTGGAGTGCATGCACTTAACTGCTATGCCACGGGGCCGGCCCTCAAAATGTGTTTCTAGATTTCCAACATATGGTGTTTTTATTGTTGATTGCTACCTGAATTGCATTCTGTTTAGGGAATTATATTGACCTGTGGAAATGTTTGTGCTATGCTTTCTGGGCCTGTTTGTGTTCAATTTTCATAAGTGTCCCATGTGAGCTTGAAAAGAATGTGTATTTTATCCTTGTAGTCAGCCGTGCGCTCTGTGTCTATAGGTCCAGCTTGTACATTGTTTTGCTGAAGTCTTTGATGGCTATTGAATGTTTGTTCCTCTGCACTATCTATTGCAGAGAGTGGTGTATTAAAATATTCTACTCCAATGGTGGCTTTTGTAATTCTCCTTTCATTTGGTCCATTTTTGTTTGCTATATTTTGAAGGCTGTGTTATTAAGTGCATACCATTTTAGAGTTGCTATAGTTTTTTTCATGAATTGAAACTTTGAAAAATTATCTGTAACCTCTTTAAGTGTGAGAATGTGCATTCCACTAAAATCTGTTTTGTCAGACTTTTATGTAGCTATATCATATTGTTTTCCTTTTATTTCTCAGTGTTACTGTATCATTATTTTTTAAACGTCTTTAAAAGCATCATAGAGGTGATTTTAAAATCATGACTTTTAATACACTTTCCATGTTGAAATAAAATTAGGCATCCAGAGAGGTTGTAAAAATAGGACAGTGTGTTCCTGTATATCTTTCCCTGAGCTACCCTAGGGTTAACATTTTAGGTAACCATAGTATAATTATTGAAACCCAGAAATTATCATTGATAAAATACTATTAACTAGTTGACAGACCTCATTCAAATTTCACATTTTCTCTTGTCCTTTATGTGGGCTAGGATTCAATTCAGATTCTTACATTGCATGAATCTTGATATTTATAAAATCCACACTAATAATACTTACCACTGATGGAAGCATTTAGTCCATTTATAAGTAATGTAAGTGTAATAAGTTTGGATTTCATTTAGTCATGTTATTTTATGTTTTCCATTTGTCTTATTTTTTTCTTTCTTTGAATTGAACTTATCAGCTGATTTAAACTTACTACAAATTTACAGTAATCAAAACATTATGTTACTGGCTTAAGAACAGACATATAAATTAATGGAATAGAATTGGGATTCCAGAAGTAAGCCCTCACATATATACTCAATTGAGTTCTGAGAAGGGTGCCAGGAGAATTCAGTGGGGAAGAAAATAATCTTTTCCTCAAATGGTACTGGGACAACTGTATATCCACATACAATAGAAAACAGTTGGACCCTTACCTTACACCATATACAAAAATTAATTCAAAATGGACCAAAGACCTAAATGTAAGACCAAAAACTATAAAACTGCTAAATAAAAAATAGGAGAGGGGCCAGCCCTGTGGCTGAGTGGTTAAAGTTTCACACACTCTGCTTCAGTGGCCCAGGTTCACTGGTTTGGATCCCGGGTGTGGACCTACATCACTCACCAGCCATGCTGTGGTGGCATCCCACATACAAAAAATAGAGGAAGGTTGGCACAGTTGTGAGCTGAGGGCTGATCTTGCTCAAGCAAAAAAAAAAAAAAAAAAGATTGGTATGAGTGACGTCAGCATCATGGTGGAATGAGCTTCCCCCATTGAACTCTCCCCCTCTAAGACACAACAGAAAGGACATTCATATTCCAACAAAAGCTATTCACGCTACACAGGTGACGTCTGAGGCACCCAGGCAGCTGTACACCCAAGGACGGAGGTGCTGGAATCCCCAGAGGAAGTGGAAGGAGGTAAGAAGACCTCCTTTCCTTCCCCAAGGACTGCGACCCAGAGACAGACCACGTGGCTCTCAGCAGAGGGGGAGGGGCAGCTTGCCGCATGAAAACTGGCACTCTCCAAGACCCCTCACAGCCCGAGGGGATCCCCATACAGAGGGAGCAGAACTGTTGCGAGGGTAGTTTCGACAAGCTAGCCCCTCAGGAGAGCAGAGAGCAACAGCGAGGTGAGAAACCTCTGAGATAGGGGAGGCAAAAGTAAGCGCCCCTCCCCCACTCGGCCTACCTGACTGGCGCTTCAGCACAGCAGTGCTTCAGCTCAGCCCTGTCCCCAGATGCAGTGGCCTCTAGGCACTTGGGCCCGACCAGCAGCGAGGTGAGCCTGTGTCCCCGCACCAGAGGCAGTGGCAGCTTAGGCCCCACCATGCCACAGCCCCAGCTGCTCTGGCTGGACAAAGCCATGGCCCCAGCTCCTTTGGCTGGACTTTGCCCCACCCCCAGCTCCTTCAGCGTGACCGCCCCCCCCACTCCTGGCTCCAGTGGCTTCGGCTTGGTCTGTGCTCCAGTCTCAGCTGTTCCCATGCTCCAGCTGTTCCCATGCTCCCCCCCAGCAGCCTCCACTCAGCCACGCCTCAGATCAGCCAGGGGCTGATGAGAGTGTCTGCGGATTGAGGTGGGGCAGAATACACAGCCCTTGACCCCCACCCAGTGGCAGCAAGAGGAAACTGTGACCATATATTTTCACTATGAGGAAAAGTAAGCCAACACCGACAGGCACCATGCAAAGATATATAAAATCTCCAGACCAAAAGGAAAATGACAAGCACCCAGAAGTCAACCCAGAAAGCACAGAAATGTATAACCTTAACAACAGAGAATTGAAAATAGCCATCATAAAAAAGCTTAATGAAACACAAGAAAACACAGACAGACAATTCAATGAAATCAGGAGTTTCTTCACAAAAGAGATTGAAACTGTAAAAAAAACCAATCAGAAATCTTAGAGATGAAAAACACAGTAGAGGAGATAAAGACACATCTGGAAGCCTTAAGCATCAGAGCTGACAATATGGAGGAAAGAATTAGCAATATTGAGGACAACAATGCAGAAATGCTCCATACGGAGGAGGAAAGAGAACTAAGACTAAAAAGAAATGGAGAAACTCTCCGAGAAATATCCAATTCAATTAGGAAATCCAATATAAGGATTATAGGTATTCCAGAGGGAGAAGACAGGGAAAAAGGAGCAGAGAACTTGTTCAAAGAAATAATATCTGAGAACTTCCCAAACCTGGGGAAGGAGCTGGAAAGACCAGTGAATGAAATCAATAGATCTCCTAAATATATCAACACGAAAAGACCCTCTCCAAGGCATATAGTAGTAAATCTGGCAAAAGTCGATGACAAAGAAAAAATATTAAGGGCAGCTAGACAAAAAAAATAATAATAATAGCATACAAAGTATTTCCTATCAGGGTCTCAGCCGATTTCTCAACAGAAACTCTACAGGCTAGGAGAGAGTGCAACGATATATTCAAAATTCTAAAGGACAAAAACTTTCAGCCAAGAATACTCTATCCGCAAAAATATAGTTCAGATATGATGGAGAAATAACTGTCCCAGATAAACAAAAGCTAAGGGAATTCGTTGCCACAAGACCCCCACTACAAGAAGTGCTCAAGAAGGCCCTCATCCCTCAGGCCAGCCCCGTGGCTTAGCAGTTAAGTGCACGCGCTCTGCTGCTGGTGGCCTGGGTTCGGATCCCAGGCGCACACCGACGCACCGCTTCTCTGGCCATGCTGAGGCCGCGTCCCACATACAGCAACTAGAAGGATGTGCAGCTATGACATACAACTATCTACTGGGGCTTTGGGGGAAAAAATAAATAAATAAAATTTAAAAAAAAGAATCACACTAGACTGAATGAACTGATGGGGATGATTATAATTTTTATGACTTTTGTTTGAAATATGCTGATTTTTTTAATTTTTTTTTTTTTTTTGTGAAGAAGATCAGCCCTGAGCTAACATCTGTGCTAATCCTCCTCTTTTTGCTGAGGAAGACCGGCTTGAGCTAACATCTATTGCCAATCCTCCTCCTTTTTTTTCCCCCAAAGCCCCAGTAGATAGTTGTATGTCATACTTACACATCCTTCTAGTTGCTGTATGTGGGACTCGGCCTCAGCATGGCTGGAGAAGCAGTGTGTCCGTGCGTGCCCGGGATCCGAACCCGGGCCGCCAGTAGCAGAGCGCGCGCACTTAACCGCTAAGCCACGGGGCCGGCCCTAATGTTTTTTTTTTTAGATTTAAGGAAAACTTTTTGTCTTTTCTCCTGAGATAGCTATGACTTATGGCAATTTGGTAAATTACACGTTTGTAAGCAGAATTGAAACATTTATCTTTTTTCCCTACCTGATCCCTCCAGGATTTGGAAAGTCTTAGTAAGTGAGTATTGTTTTCATGGCAAGATAGTTATTTGCATAAGTTCAATAAGAATCTGTTCTCCTTATAACAGGACACAATTGGAAACATTGGTTATATTACCAAAGCTTTGACTGGAATGTGACAAGACAGCTTCTGAGAGACAAAGATTGGACTTTATGGAATAAAGCCACATGGAAGTATTGGCCTGGTACCTTATGTTCAGTGTTCCAAGCAGCATTTACTGGATAAGTAAGGAATGTCACTTATCTGGCAGGTGCAAGGAACCTCTAAATATTTGGGGGGACCTCGAGAAGAGAGGAATTCACCCAAATCTGTAGGTATTGCCGGCAAAGGCTGATGACAAAGTCATTGGCTTGGCTTTCCTGGCCTCGAGAGGCCTTTAAAGTTCAATGTGAGATTCCTATAAAGAGTTCCAGCAAAGCAGATTTAATCAATGGCTATTCTTGCTGTACTTATGTAAATAACTGGGCCAAGTTTATTTTCGTTTGCAAACCAGTTAGTTTCAATTTGGCTATCTTTGATAAAATGAGGGTGATTTTAGAGAGAAAAACATATGTTTCAACAGAAACTATAGTACACATTCATGGATATTAGGTTTTAGTTCTGATAATTGTCTTTGAGGTTTCTGTTTTATATCCATTAACTAGACTGGATCCTGAATTCTTCTAGTCTCTTGAAATATCTGGGTACAAATCTCCAAACTAATGTTTTCATTTTTTTCCCATCATTTTCATTTGGAATCACTGAGAACTGAACCTGCCCTTTTTCCTGAAGCCTTGCAAACTGAAGCTGGTGGACTTGATATAAACTTAAGAGAGATTCATGTCTGTTGCTAATGTAAGCCACTCCAAAAGGTATCTGAATACCCGATGACATCATCAGGGACATTTAAGCTGCAAAAGATGCTTTGGCGCTGACATCTAGAAATTTTCTTGACTTGCTGTCCCCTGGACTCAGAAACTGGTTTATAATTTGCTCCCACCATTAACTTTGTTTTTCTTTTTGTCTTATTAATTACCTGGTTGCTTGCTTCCACAATGTAGCCCTAAATTTGGGAGCCCACCTGCATCATTGTCTTACTAAGAGACTCGTTCAATAAGATGAAACAACAGGACATCCCTCAAGATTGAGGGGCTAAACAGCAAAGGGGGGACTTGATACTGGCCCCACGTTGGGCGGTAACAGGCATAAGTAAATATTACTGGCACAGGAGAGTCTAGAAACTGATACAGGTATATATAGGAATTTACTGTTTAATCTGGAATTTCAGATCAGTAGATCAAGGATAGTTTATCATAAACGATACCATAACAATTGACCATCTTACCTCAGGAAAAAAATAATTGCATCCACTACTGCACACCACATGCCAAAATACACTCTTTGAGGATTAAAGATTAAAATGCCATTAAAAATAAAAACTTTTAGAGGAAAATTAGGAAATCTGTGTGTAATCTAGAATTTGAAGAGAATTTTTGAGGGTAGGCAGTAAACCCAGAAATTATTTTTTGGAAAAGACTTTCATGGCTACATAAAAATCAAGTATTTTGTACAGCAACACATGCAACATTGGCATAGCAAAATAGCTATCAATTCAAGAGATGCATAAAACACATTTAATAACGCACAGGAACAATTCTTGGTAAAATGTGCTAGTAAATTAGGATTTTAAAAGACCTCTGTTATGTCCACAAAGGCCACCCAGTGAACCCTACAACCGAATTTACGATTACTGGAGAAACTTGAGAACCATTCCTGAGTTAAGAAAGCCTGGTATCAGTGCTATTTCACAATTTAGTATGGGAGGTCACAGACCGCGGTAAGATAGGAAAAATAAAAAACGGAAATACATATTTGAAGAAGAAAAACATAAAACTTACAGAAAAATGTCATTACACTGAAAAAGCAAAGGAATCAATGATTACAGTTTATCGCAGTGTCCAACATAAATAAAAGGAAATAAGGGGAATAAAGGTTAAATTCGGAATTGGCTGAATGGTGGAGACAGACCATGTCAGGGACTGGCAGCCATATTATTACGGGAGAATCATCGTCAGGGCTCTAGGAACCTGGAGAGGACGGCAGAAAGGCTTTTGACGAGCACCGGGCGACCTGAGGCCCCGCCGCCAGCCTCTGCCTGCCGGCGTCTAAACCTGGCGCCGGGCCTGGTCCTCCAACCTCGCCTCCGGGTATGGACCCCGCCCTCCGCCCGTAGCCCCGCCCACTGACCTGCTTCCATCCACAACCTGGCCGACAGGGCCGGTTTCCGCCCCCAGCCCCCGCGCGGAGCAGACCCCAGGGGCATCCGCACCCACGTGGAGAGAACTGCAATTTCTCTGCCTGAAATGGTCGGACGTGATTGGCAGCCCGAGCCCTGGAGCCCCGCCCTTTACCTCCGGAGGCAGGAAGCGGAAGTGGCGTCACCGATTCGCGCGGCCTTTTTGTCTCGTGACCTGGCGTCTCGTGGAGCTGTCACGTCGGTCCTATTGCGGTGTCCCCTTCCGTGGTGAGGCCCCCGTGCAGGGAGCGCCCTGGGGGGCAGGAGGGCGGTAAAGGACAGGTGTGACCCCGAGGGGCCTCCTTAGAGAGGCCGGGCCCCTCCGCTCGCGTCCGCCCGGCCGCTGTCCCCGCGCGGAGCCGGGGCGGGAAGGGCGCGTGTGCGGGGGGTTTTCGTCCCCTGGGCTCCCCTGTTCAGAAGCCTCCGAAGTAACCTCGGGACTTTTCTCCAGAAGGAGAAGAATTTCCGCTGCTCGAGTCCCGTTGCTCAGGCCCCGCGCGCTCCGGTTCTCACGGGCCTGGCGACCCCGTCGTGTTCCCGTGAGTCCGGGGGAAAGTTGGCTCAGGGGCCTCTTCTGCTTCTCCTGTGCGAACGAATGTGGCTTCTGAGAATCTGCCTTTGTCTTTGCTTGTTCTTTATTTTTGAACATTACATAAAGGTGAAAGGGAAGATAGTTTCTCAGGTGTGTAAACCTAAAAGTAAAGGGCCAGTATGAGAGTCAGAGAGGCGTTTGTTTGGGGCTCGTGGAACTGCAATTCCGGGAGCAGAGATTCAGGTAGAAACCCCCATAGTGTCCGCTAGGGAGGAAAAGGGGCTTTTAAAGAAGGGGGTTTGCGTTACACAGAATGTTAATTGGCGTTGGCGGCAGGAACCTACTCTTGGCTAAACGTAGTTCATCGCTGAGGCAGCTGGTGGGAGGCAGAAGTCCGTCACTGGGAGGGGCTGCAGGTTTCTCCAGGGTCCTCAGTTCAGAGTTCCTGTTCTGCTCCACGAGGCCTCGCGTGACACCCGTTTCCTTAATGGCTCCCCAGCGCCATTTTAAAGCCCTTAGACGTGAGTGACTCCGTTTTCACATTTCACAGTTGTCAAGGGTTTGCATATTTCTGTATATAAATGTAAACATATGTGGACCAGAAGTCTTTCTCCCAAAGAAAAGCAAGAATACTCAGCTGTCTTGTTACCTGAATTTCCTAGACCCGTGCATCCCCACAGGACTTCAAAACGGGCCTCCAGGAGAAAAAGATGGAGACTTTGTGACACTAGTTCTAGAATAAATGAGTTTTCCATTAACAGGAATTTGCACTGTTTTTTTCTGTATTTTTTTTTTTGTAAAATTTTTTTGTGTGTGTGAGGAAGATTAGCCCTGAGCTAACATCTGTCACCAATCCTCCTGTTTTTGCTGAGGAAGACTGGCCCTGGGCTAACATCCGTGCCCATCTTCCTCTGCTTTATATGGGATGCCGCCACAGCATGGCTTGAGAAGCAGTGCATGGGTGCGCACCTGGGATCCGAACCTGCGAATGCTGGGCTGTCTACTGCGCGCGCTTAACTGCCACGCCACCAGGCCGGCCCCTCGTAAAATCTTAAATCTACAGAAAATGTGAACATCTAGTACAATGATTGTTTTTTATAGTAGATTCACCCATTTGTAGGATTTTGCAAGTTTACTCTCCATAGATAAATAAAAACATTTTATGGTGAACTATTTGAGAGTAAGTTAGTTAAAAATAAATTGCATTCATGGTACTTGATCTTTAAATACTTGGTAATGTGACTCCTAAACACAAGGACATTGTCCTTCTAAAACCACAATACTGTTATTCCACCCAAGAGAATTAAAAGTAATGATGTCTAGGGCTGGCCCGGTGGCGCAAGCAAGCGGTTACCGTGCGCGTGCTCCGCTGCGGTGGCCTGGGGTTTGCCGGTTGGAACCCTCGGAACCCCGGGCCTGCACCGACCCACCGCTTGTCAAGCCATGTGTGGTGGCGTCCCATATAAAGTAGAGGAAGATGGGCATGGATGTTAGCCCAGGGCCAGTCTTCCTCAGCAAAAAGAGGAGGATTGGCAGATGTTAGCTCAGGGCTGATCTTCCTCGCAAAAAAAAAAGAAAAAAGAAAAGTAATGGTGTCATCTCATATCTACTCTGTATAAAAACTAAACTTATCCACTTTGTTTCAAAAAAAGTTTTTGTGTCTAGGACCCAATCAAGATTTATATATGGCACTTTTTTATTTCTTTTATTTTTTTTTTCTTTTAATTTATTTTTTTCCCCCAAAACCCCAGTAGATAGTTGTATGTCATAGATGCACATCCTTTTAGTTGCTGTACGTGGGACGTGGCCTCAGCATGGCTGGAGAAGCGCTGCGTCGATGTGCGCCCAGGATCCGAACCCGGGCCACCAGCAGCAGAGCGTGCGCACTTAACCACTAAGCCACAGGGCCGACCCCACTTTTATTCTTTTTAGTAATAGATCAGTTGACATTGTTTGTCCCATTATGTCGACTTTTAGAAAAGACACAAGTGTTCTTTTGGAAAGTCACATAGTGTGATGTTTCTGATTTTATTTTCAGTGTGTTTAAATATTTCCTCTGTTTGTTGCCAACTGGTGATTGGGTCCAGAGCAGAGGTTGGCAAACATCTTGTCTGAAAGGTCCAGATAGTAAGTACTTGATGCTTTGCAGGCCATAAGGTGTCAGAATTACTCAGCTCTGCCTTTGTGGTGGGCAAGCAGACACAGACCTAAGTAAGCAAATGGGCATAGCTGTGTTCCAACAAAGTTTTATTTACACAGATAGGCCTGTGACCAAAGTGCCAACTCCTGGTGTAGTGGCTTCAAAAGATCATTTCAAAAGATGTTGTAGGTGATGTGTGCATCAAATTGCATTCCATCAGGAAGATGGAAATGTATGCCATCCCTCAGTTAGTGATGCCCACTTTGATTACTTGCTTATGGTAGTGATCACCAGAGCACTCTGTTTTAAAGGTAGGCTTTTCCTTGTGAATAAAAAAGTCCTGTATGGGGTGATATTTTGATACTCAGAATATGTTGTTCCCAGCAAGCTTCCTAACATTTGTTTTAGTACCTGTAATCACCTACAGTGAGTAAACGTCTGTTTGTGTGGGTGTATTTTCAGGATAAGTTTCTCACGTTGGTTTTCTAGTCAAAGGCAAATGTAGATTTCCTTTTGCTGGGTATTATAAGTTTCCTTCCATAGGTCTTGTACCATTCGAAGTTTCTGAATTAACTTTTTTTTTTTTTTTTTGTTGAGGAAGACTAGCCCTGAGCTAACATCCGATGCCAATCCTCTTCTTTTTTGCTGAGGAGGATTGGCCCTGGGCTAACATCTGCCAATCCTCTTTTTGCTGAGGAAGACTGGCCCTGGGCTAACATCCGTGCCCATCTTCCTCCACTTTATATGGGACTTTGCCACAGCATGGCTTGACAAGCGGTGCATCGGTGCGCGCCCGGGATCTGAACCGGCGAACCCCGGGCAGCTGAAGCGGAGCGTGCACTTGACCACTGCGCCACTGGGCCGGCCCCTGAATCAACTTTTTAAAAACGTATCTAAAAATTATGGAGAAACATAAGGAACAATTTTTAATTTTAACTGAAAAAGCACTTGTTTTCAAAAAGAATATCCCATCCACTGTCATTCTGAGTAAAAATGCACAAATACTTTTTCAAACATACCGTGTTTGAGTTTATATTATATTGTGTGTGGACATTTTGTGTGAGTCTTCTTTGATTTTATGTTGTAATTCTATTTTTTTGGTCCTTTTATTTGTGTGTACAATACCATGACATTTTTGTGGGGAATGGCAGTTGCCTGAGAATCCGCAAATGGTCATTGAATTCATTTAATGAGCTAGGAACAGTGCAGGGACAGGGAAACAGAGGCCATCAAAATGGACATAGTACTGCCCCTGTGGGGCTTCCAGTCTGTTTGGGAGTACAGATCTTAAATGAATAGTGGCAGGTTTGTGATATGGGCGTCAGAATGGCTTAATATGAGGTGGTGATATGTATCGGGAGGGGTTGATATTTAAGTTGTGAAGCAAAGCCTGAGTGGGATTGACCTGGTCAGGTCTTTGAGCTGTTGTGAGGATTTGTAGCGTGGGTGAGAACATTTCAGGTGAAGGGAACTAGATGAGCAAAATCCAGCATAGTTGAGACCTTGGTGTATTTCTTCAACTGAGGAAAGAGTGTTGGCAGAAGCAGAACAGACAGAGTGGAGAGCAGGGACAGGACCAGGGGAGTGAGGTGCTCTGGACAATATTCTAAGGCATGGGAACTTCTGAGATGCTTTAGCAGGAGAGTGACTTGAATCCATTTACAACTTAAATAGAACCCACTAACTCCTGCTTTGAGAATGGACTTCAGGAAACATGAGCGTGAAGGCGTGGAATCAAGATAGAATTTTATGATGAATAAGTTTTAAAACATGATCATGGAACCTAGATGTGGATGATTGTTATGAAAAAGAAAATAAAGGAAATGACTTGAGAGTTTTGTAGAACATACAAGTGAAAGAAGCCAGACATTTTGAAACTTGACGTTTTCATTTACTGGAGATTGTACCCTCACTTAATGAATGTTTGAATGCTTGATTAGTCCTTAGTGAAAAAATTCACCCCAGGGCTGTTATTAGGAAACTTGTAAACTATTGGAGGAGGCAAACATCTCTCCAAGAAAATAAATGTAAGGTTACAGATTGATTAGGGTTCTGGAACTAAAGTAGAGACAGTATTATTTTCTTTGTCACTATATTTGAGTAGGTGAAGGTAAGAGAGTTGATAAATATTTAAGTCATAAATGGAAAAGGCATAGGAGTTAGCCTAGTTGGAAGGGGTGGGAGTAGGAGATGGGGAAAGGGTTCTGTATTTGGTTGATTACATTTCTAGGGTGAGAGAGGGGAGAGCATCAAGGGTTACTCCCAGACTTGACAGTAGAGGCCTTTTATTTGGTTGGGGAAAATGCTGAAGGAGGATTCTAATCTTCCGTGTATACGTAACAGGAAAAATAAGTGACATCTGTTCAAAGGATGTGAACCAAGAGAAAATAGGAGAAAGTATGAAAGTGTTTTAATTTTACGAATAGCAAATTCATTCAAGGAATTAATCAGAATCAGTAATTCACTTAACGTTATTATCAATCTTAGGACGTGTTTATGTTAATAAACATATAGTGGTTTTGTCCACCTGGAGGTTCCTTCTCCTACCCAGATTAGGCCTTTGATTCCCTGGTGGAACATCCGGAGTAACCCATCCTGTTTGACATTTATAGACATTGATGCATTTAAGGGGCTAGAATCACTCCACCGGTAAAGGACAAGAAGACTCCCGTGACAATGCAGGTTGCCAGAAAGCACTGAAGTGTCCATGTGTATTGGTAATATCCATGTTACCCTCTCTGTTTGCCACCTGGGTGTCCCAATGAGCTAGCTGTGCCATAGTGAGACAATTCATGAGGGTTCTGAGGATAAAGTTGGTGAGGATTTGTAGATTCTGTGAATGTCTTTCCTCTTGGCAAGGAGCTCAGCTCATTGCTCAGGTATAAAAGCTTGACTAAACGTGTCTCCAAATCTTCTCTTTACTCGTTTGTCCCCAGGGGTCCTTGTTCTTCTCAATTGTTTGTGAGTCTGCGTGAAATCAGAAGACAGAAGTCACACTTCAATTTAAACAAGAGAAGTATAACGTAAAGATGTAAGGAGAATTGTAACAGATATCCTAGAGTTGATGGAGAGTCCCTAAGGAAAGCCAAACTTGTAGGGGGGCCCTCTCCCCAAGGCTGGACTTCAGACCTTGTTGGAGAAGGTATCAGGCAGCCCATTGGATGGTGAAGCAGTTCACTAGGTTGCCAGGACCAGAGCTGGTCAGCAGTCCCTGGGCAGGCAGTAAGCAACCCTCTGGATGCAGACAAGTCATGGCTGGTGGGTAGACCGGGAGAGGGAATTGGGTGACACTGTCCTTGCAAGACCTCGAGCACTAAGTATCCATATAAGGAGGCCATGGGAAGCAACTGACGGGTGTGCAGAGAAGCCAAGGCTGGCGGATGAGGGCACAGAAGAAGACAGTATTCCTCCCACCTTTACAGTCTTAGAGTAATTAAATATATTTCTGAAAAGTGGGGTATATTGTGTTATGAACATTATTTAGCTATAATCTAGGAACACATGAAGAGTGGTGTGAAGGATCTGTGTTGTCTGTTGATCACCAACCAGTGGTGCCTTCAGTGAGCCAGGCTCTGTGCCGCTCTTTGTACTGGCAAATGTTGGCAACCAGACATAAGGCTGCCCATGAAATGCAAAACAACCTCTTCAAAACAAGCTGATCCTGATGTCAGACAGCAGTGTCCAAAAGCAGTAGTACAGCTACAGAGGTCATTGTGATAAAAGATTGTGTTTCAGGGCCGGCCCCATGGCATAGTGGTTAAGTTCGGTGGCGCTTTGGTCCAGCGGCCTGGGTTTGCTGGCCCAAATCCTGGGCATGGACCTGCACTACTTGTCAGTCATGCTATGGCAGTGACCCACATACAAAATAGAGGACGACTGGCTAGGAATGTTATCTCAGAGTGAGTCTTCCTTACCAAAAAAAAAGTGTTTCTCCAAAAATTTAAATGTATATCCATGGGCCGGCCCCATGGCTTTGCGGTTAAGTGCGTGCGCTCTGCTACTGGTGGCCCGGGGGTGGATCCTGGGCGCGCACTGACGCACCACTTCTCCAGCCATGCTGAGGCCGCGTCCCACATACAGCAACTAGAAGGATATGCAGCTGTGACATACAACTATCTACTGGGGCTTTGGGGGGGGGGAATAAATAAATAAAATCTTTAAAAAAAATGTATACCCACTCAATAATAATTGTTGCAAATATATAAAACTCTATTGACAATCAGAAGAAGAAATAGACAAACCAAGAATTCTAGTGGGAGGTTTTAATGTATTTTGCCCATATCGTTTCTTTTTTGTCTTTTTTTTTTAAATATTTATTTATTTATTTAGAGAGTGTGTGTGTGTGTGTGTGTGTGAGAGTGAGAGGAAGATGAGCCCTGAGCTATCATCCATGCCAATCCTCCTCTTTGCTGAGGAAGACTGGCCCTGAGCTAACATCCGTGCCCGTCTTCCTCCACTTTATTTGGGACACTGCCACAGTGTGGCCTGACAAGCGGTGTGTCGGTGCGCGCCCGGGATCCAAACCTGGGCCGCCAGTAGCAGAGCGTGCGCACCTAACCGCTACACCATGGGGCTGGCCCCTTTGCCCGTATTGTTAAACTAAAGAATAGAAAAAAAAATAATTTGCGACGTACTGTGGAAATGCTATGTGAATTGTCTAATGTACCTATACAGAATAGCGTGTCTAGTAACTGATTGAACTCAGAAATTGCTTGTGGGAGCAAGGGAGTGGAAAGAGCAAGAAGGCTTTTTAGGGAGGTAACTATGTTGTGTATCTTGTTTGGGCTGGTTTTTACAAGTGTATGCAACTGTCAAACTCATCCAGGAACTGCTTAAGCTCTGTGTATTTAAGTGTCCGTTAATTATATCTCAATTAGGAAATGAAAGTTGAAACATTCTGTGTAGGCACTTACTGACTAAACACGTTGGTGCTTCTGTGTAGCACAAGGACCCCCAGTTTGCGACCTCTGGTAGTAAGGACAATTATACTGTGAGGCTACACACATGGTTTTGTAACCATGTGTGTTTCTGAGTTTTAGTCTTCTGAACTGTAGAATAAGGACTGTGGGATTGTGAGGGTGATATTGGTTCAAAGATAATGAATTGTGGAACTTTCAGTGGTTGAGACCAGGCAAAAATCATTTTGTAGATCAGCATTTCGCCATCTGCTCTTTGATTTATGAAAGTTATTATTTTTTTTTAATTGAGGTCACATTGGTTTATAATGTATCCATTTCAATTTTACATCATTATATTTCCGATTTTGTACAGACTGCATTGTGTTCACCACCAAAAGTCTAGTTGTCATGCATCACCTTACACATGGGCCCCTTACTCCTTTTGCCTTCCCCGCCCCCTTTCCCTCTAGTAACCACCAGTCTGTTCTCCAAGTGTATTTGTTTGATTATCTTCTGCATGTAAGTGAAGTCATACGGTCATTGTCTTGGGCCGGCCCTGTGGCGCAGCCTTTAAGTGCACACGCTCTGCTGCTGGCAGCCCGAGTTCAGATCCCAGGCACGCACCGATGCACCGCTTGTCAGGCCATGCTGTGGTGGCATCCCACATAAAATGGAGGAAGATGGTCATGGATGTTAGCTCAGGGCCAGTCTTCCTCAGCAAAAAAAGAAGATTGGCATGGATGTTAGCTCAGGGCCAGTCTTCCTCACACAAAAAAAAAAAGGAAAAAAAAAAGTGAAGTCATACGGTGATTGTCTTTCCATCTGACTCATTTCACTTAGTATGATACCCTCAAGGTCCATCCACCTAGTTGCAAATGGCAAGATTTTGTCTTTTTTTATGGCTCAGAAGTATTCCATTGTATATATAACACATCTTCTTTATCCATTCATCCGTTGATGGGCACTTGAGTTGCTTCCAAGCTGTGGCTGTTGGAATAATGCTGTGATGAATATAGGTGTGCATGTATGTTTTTGAATTAGTGATTTTATGTTTGGATAAATACCCAGTAGTGGAATAGCTGGATCATACGGTATTTCTGTTTTTAATTTTTTGAGAAATCTCCATACTGTTTTCCATGGTGGCTGCACCAGTTTGCAATCCCTCCAGCAATGTATGAGGGTTTCCTTTTCTCTACATTCTCTCCAACACTTCTTATTTGTTAACTATACCCATTCTGATGGACGTGGGGTGATAATGTCATTATAGTTTTGATTTACATTTCCCTAATAATTAGTGATGTTGAACATCTTTTCATGTGCCTGTTGGCCATCTGGATATCTGTGGAAAAATATGTGTTCATATCCTCTTCCTGCTTTTCAATTGGGTGTTTGTTTTTATCTTGTTTACTTGTATGAGTTCTTTGTGTATGTTGAATATTAACCCCTTATCAGATATATGATTTGCAAATATCTTCTCCCAAGTGGTAGGTTGTCTTTTCATTTTGTGGATGGTTTCTTTTGCCATGCAGAGTTTTTTTAGTCTGGTGTCATCCCACTTGTTTATTTTTTCTTTTGATTCCCTTGCCTGAGGAGATATGATATTCAAAGTAATTCCTTTGTATGTCAAAGAGCTTACTCCCTATGTTTTCTTTTAGGAGTTTTATGGTTTCAGGTCTTACAATTCAATTTTTTGATCTACTTTGAGTTAATTTTTGTGTATGGTGTAAGATAATGGTCTACTTTCATTCTTTTTTTGTGTGTGGCTCTCCAGTTTTCCCCACATCATTTATTGAAGAGACTTTCCTTTCTCTGTTGTATGTTCTTTGCTCCTTTGTTGAAGATTAGCTGTCCATAGATGTGTGGTTTTATTTTAGGGCTCTCAGTTCTATTCCATTGATCTGTGTGTCTGGTTTTTTGCCAGTACCATGCTGGTTTGATTACTATAGCTTTGTAGTATATTTTGAATTCAGGGCATGTGATACCTCCAACTTTGTTCCTTTTTCTCAGGATTGCTTTGGCTATTTGTCGTCTTTTCTTGTTTCATGTAAATTTTAGTATTCTTTGTTCTATTTCCATGAAGAATGTCATTGGGATTCTGATTGGGATTTGCATTGAATCTGTAGATTGGTTTAGGTAATACGGATGTTTTAACTATGTGAACTTTTTATGTGTGTCTATTCTGTGTATTTATCACCTTGCTCAAAGCTTTGGATACCTCTGTCTTTTTGTTCAGGAAGGAGGGCATTTTTCAACATTTTTTTTTTTTAATTGATGTTTTAATGGTTTCTAACATTGTGAAATTTTGGGTTGTACATTTTTGTTTGTCCATCACCACATATATGACTCCCTTCACCCCTTGTGCCCACCCCCCACCCCTACTGCCCGGGTAACCACAGTCCAGTTTTCTCTGTCCATGTGTTGGTTTATATTCCACATATGAGTGAGATCATACAGTGTTTGTCTTTCTCTTTCTGGCTTATTTCACTTAACATAATACGCTCCAGGCCCATCCATGTTGTTGCAAATGGGACAATTTTGTCTTTTTTTATGGCTGAGTAGTATTCCATTGTATATATATATACCACATTTTCTTAATCCAATCGTCAGTCGAGGGACACTTAGGTTGCTTCCACTTCTTGGCTATGGTGAATAATGCTGCAATGAACATAGGGGTGCATAAGCCTCTTTGGATTGTTGATTTCAGGTGCGTTGGATAGATTCCCAGTAGTGGGATGGCTGGATCATAGGGCATCTCTATTTTTAATTCTTTGAGGAATCTCCATACCGTTTTCCATAGAGGCTGCACCAATTTGCATTCCCACCAGCTGTGTATGAGGGTTCCTGTTTCTCCACATCCTCTCCAACATTTGTTGTTTTTTGTCTTGGTGATTATAGCCATTCTAACGGGTGTGAGGTGGTATCTTAGTGTTGTTTTGATTTGCATTTCCCTGATGATTAGTGATGTTGAGCATCTTTTCATGTGCCTATTGGCCATCTGTATATCTTCCTTGGAGAAGTGTCTGTTCATTTCCTCTGCCCATTTTTTGATCGGGTTGTTTGTTTTTTTGTTGTTCAATTGTGTGAGTTCTTTATATATTATGGAGATCAACCCCTTGTCAGATGTATGTTTTGCAAATATTCTCTCCCAGCTGGTTGGTTGGCTGTTCATCTTGATTCTGGTTTCATTTGTCTTATAAAAGCTCTTTAATCTGATAAAGTCCCACTTGTTTATTTTTTCTTTAGTTTCCCTAGTCTGGGTAGGCATGTCATCCGAAAAGATTCCTTTAAAACCAATGTCAAATAGTGTGTTGCCTATATTTTCTTCTATGAGTTTTATAGTTTCAGGTCTCACCTTCAGGTCTTTGATCCATTTTGAGTTAATTTTTGTGAATGGCGATAGCACATGGTCCACTTTCATTCTTTTGCATGTGGCTGTCCAGTTTTCCCAACACCATTTATTGAAGAGACTTTCCTTTCTCCATTGCATGTTCTTAGCACCTTTGTCGAAAATTAGCTGTCCGTATATGTGTGGTTTTATTTCTGGGCTTTCAATTCTGTTCCATTGATCTGTGTGTCTGTTTTTGTACCAGTACCATGCTGTTTTGATTACTATTGCTTTGTAGTATGTTTTGAAGTCAGGAATTGTGATGCCTCCTGCTTTGTTCTTTTTCTTTAGGATTTCTTTAGCTATTCGGGGTCTTTTGTTGCCCCATATAAATTTTAGTATTCTTTTTTCTATTTCTGTGAAGAATGTCATTGGGATTCTGATTGGGATTGCATTGAATCTGTAGATTGCTTTAGGTAATATAGACATTTTAACTGTGTTTATTCTTCCAATCCACGTGCATGGGATATCTTTCCATTTCTTTATGTCATCATGGATTTCCCTCAATAATGTCTTGTAGTTCTCATTGTATAGGTCCTTCACCTCCTTGGTAAGATTTATTCCTAGGTATTTTATTCTTTTTGATGCAATTGTAAATGGTATTATCTTTTTGAGCTCTCTTTCTGTTAGTTCATTATTAGCATATAGAAATGCAACTGATTTTTGTAGATTGATTTTGTACCCTGCAACTTTGCTGTAGTTGTTGATTGTTTCTAACAGTTTTCCAACAGATTCTTTAGGGTTTTCTATATATACAATCATGTCATCTGCAAATAGTGAGAGTTTCACTTCTTCGTTACCTATTTGGATTCCTTTTATTCCTTTTTCTTGCCTAATTGCTCTGGCCAAAACCTCCAGTACTATGTTGAACAGGAGTGGTGAGAGTGGGCAGCCCTGCCTCGTTCCTGTTCTCAGAGGAATGGCTTTCAGTCTTTCCCCGTTGAGTATGATGTTAGCTGTGGGTTTGTCATATATGGCCTTTATTATGTTGAGGTACTTTCCTTCTATTCCCATTTTATTGAGAGTTTTTATCGTAAATGGATGTTGTATCTTGTCAAATGCCTTCTCTGCGTCTATTGAGATGATCATGTGGTTTTTATTCTTTGTTTTGTTGATGTGATGTATCACGTTGATTGATTTGCGGATGTTGAACCATCCCTGCGTCTCTGGTATAAATCCCACTTGATCATGGTGTATGATCTTTTTAATATATTGTTGTATTCGGTTTGCCAATATTTTGTTGAGGATTTTTGCATCAATGTTCATCAGCGATATTGGCCTGTAATTTTCTTTCTTTGTATTGTCTTTGTCTGGTTTTGGTATCAGGGTGATGTTGGCCTCATAGAATGATTCAGGAAGTGTTCCATCTTCCTCTATTTTTTGGAATAGTTTGAGGAGGATGGGTATTAAATCTTCTTTGAATGTTTGGTAAAATTCACTGGAGAAGCCATCTGGTCCTGGACTTTTATTTTTGGGGAGGTTTTTGATTACTGTTTCAATCTCTTTACTTGTGATTGGTCTATTCAGATTCTCCATTTCTTCTTGGTTCAATTTTGGGAGGTTGTATAAGTCTAAGAATTTATCCATTTCTTCTAGATTGTCCAATTTGTTGGCATATAATTTCTCATAGTATTCTCTTATAATCCTCTGTATTTTCATGGTATCCGTTGTAATTTCTCCTCTTTCATTTCTAATTTTATTACTTGAGCCTTTTCTCTTTTTTTCTTAGTAAGCCTGGCTAAGGGTTTGTCGATTTTGTTTATCTTCTCGAAGAACCAACTCTTTGTTTCATTAATCCTTTCTACTGTTTTTTTGGTCTCAATATCATTTATTTCTGCTCTGATTTTTATTATTTCTCTCCTTCTGCTGGCTTTGGGCTTTGTTTGTTCTTCTTTTTCTAGTTCTGGTAGGTGTAATTTAAGGTTGCCTATTAGGGCTTTTTCTTGTTTGTTAAGGTGGGCTTGTATCGCTATGAGTTTCCCTCTCAGGACCGCTTTTGCTGCGTCCCATATGGTTTGATATGGCATGTTATCATTTTCGTTTGTTTCCGGATAGTTTTTGATTTCTCCTTTAATTTCATCAATGATCCATTGGTTGTTCAGTAGCATGTTGTTTAATCTCCACATTTTTGTCACTTTCCCAGTTTTTTTTTCCTGGTTCATTTCCAGTTTCATAGCCTTATGGTCTGAAAAGATGCTTGTTATTATTTCAATCTTCTTAAATTTATTGAGGCTTGCTTTGTTTCCCAACATATGGTCTATCCTAGAGAATGTTCCATGCGCGCTTGAGAAGAATGTGTAGTCAGCTGTTTTTGGGTGGAGTGCTCTGTATATGTCTACTAGGTCCATCTCGTCCAGTTTTTCATTTAAGTCTAATATTTCTTTATTAACTTTTTGTCTGGATGATCTATCCATTGCTGTAAGTGGGGTGTTAAGATCCCCTACTATTATTGTGTTGTTGTTGATTTTTCCTTTTAGGTTTGTTAATAGTTGTTTTATGTACATTGGTGCTCCTATGTTGGGTGCATATATATTTATAAGTGATATGTCTTCTTGATGGAGTGTCCCTTTTATCATTATATATTTCCCTTCTTTGTCTTTCTTAACCTGTTTTATCTTGAAGTCTGCTTTGTCTGATATGAGTATGGCAACACCTGCTTTCTTTTGTTTGCCATTAGCTTGGAGTATTGTCTTCCATCCTTTCACTCTGAGCCTGTGCTTGTCTTTAGTGCTAAGATGTGTTTCCTGAAGGCAGCATATTGTTGGGTCTTGCTTTTTAATCCATCCTGCCACTCTGTATCTTTTGATTGGAGAGTTCAATCCATTTACATTTAGGGTAATTATTGAAATATGAGGGCTGAATGTTGCTGTTTTGTCACTTATTTTCTGGTTCTTTTGCATTTCCTTTGTTTCTTGTCCCATTTGTTTTGGACTGCCAATTCAGTTTGGTTGTTCTGTCTTACGATTCTTCTAGTTTTCTCTTTGTTTATCATATGTGGTTTTAATTTGATTATTTGTTTAGTGGTTACCTTGAGGTTTGGGCAAAAAATCTTGTGTATGAGATAGTCCATTAAAAACGATGGTTAGATGCCACGAAGTAGGTGGCAATGCCTTAACCGTATGCGTGTTGTCAGGCCCGAGGGCCTCTTCCATCCTTGTCAAGGGGAGTGCTAACCTTCTCTCCTTTCATACAACACTCAACATTTTTTTAAGGCAAGTCTAGTGGCAAACTCCCTCAGCTTTTGTCTGTCTGGGATAGCCATTAATTTTCTTTCATATGTGAAGGACAACCTTGCTGGAGATCGTATTCTTGGCTGACAGTGTGTGTCTTTGAATATTTTGAACATGTCATTTCACTCTTTCTTAGCCTGTAGAGTTTCTGCTGAGAAATCCACTGATGACCTAATGGGGCTTCCTAAGTTATTTTCTTTTCTATGGCCTCCCTTAATATTCTTTCTTTGTCATTGACTTTTGGTACTTTTTTTTTTTTTTTTTGAGGAAGATCAGCCCTGAGCTAACATCCATGCTAATCCTCCTCTTTTTGCTGAGGAAGACCGGCTCTGAGCTAACATCTATTGCCAATCCTCCTCCTTTTTTTTCCCCCAAAGCCCCAGTAGATAGTTGCATGTCATAGTTGCACATCCTTCTAGTTGCTGTATGTGGGACATGGCCTCAGCATGGCCGGAGAAGCGGTGCATTGATGCGCGCCCGGGATCTGAACCCGGGCCGCCAGTAGCGGAGCGCGCACACTTAACCACTAAGCCACAGGGCCAGCCCGACTTTTGATGCTTTTAATATAATGTGTCTTGGAGGAGGTCTTTTTGTATGGAGACAATTAAGTGTTTTCTTAGCTTCCTGTCCTTGTATATCCAGTTCCTTCCCCGGGTTTGGGAAGTTCTCAGCTCTTTTCTCTTTAAATAAGCTATCTACTCCTTTCTCCCTCTCTTCTCCTTTTGGGATACCCATTATTCTTATTTTGCTTTTCCCAGTTGAGTCAAATATTTCTCATACAATTGCTCCATATTTAAAAAGTCTTAGTTCTCTCTCCTCTTCCATCTGAAACTTTCCTAGATTTCTATCTTTGAGCTCAGTAATTCTCTCTTCCATGTCGTCTGCTCCATTTCCAGTGCTTTCTACTTTATTCTTAATCTTGTTTGTTGTGTTCTTCAGCTGCAAAATTTCTGAGTTTGTTGTTTTTTTTTTTAGAGTTTCAGTCTCTTTGGTGAAGTTGATTAATTTTGTTAATTAATTTTATTCCTATGCCCAGTGAATTGTCTTTCTGAGTATTTTTGTAACCTGTTGAGTGTATTCATGATAGGTATTTTGAATTTTATGTCAGTTAGTTCACGGACTTCTGTGACTACAAGTTTGATTTCTAGAGAAATGTCGTTTTCTTTTTGTGTGTGTGTGTGTGTGAGGAAGATCAGCCCTGAGCTAACATTCATGCCAATCCTCCTCTTTTTGCTGAGGAAGCCCGGCTCTGAGCTAACATCTATTGCCAATCCTCCTCCTTTTTTTCCCCAAAGCCCCAGTAGATAGTTGTGTGTCATAGATGCACATTCTTCTAGTTGCTGTATGTGGGACATGGCCTCAGCATGGCCGGAGAAGCGGTGCTGCGCCCGGGATCCAAACCTGGGCTGCCAGTAGCGGAGCACGCACACTTAACCGCTAAGCCACTGGGCCGGCCCTCATTTTCTTTTTATGGTACTGAGTGTCTAGTTTTTCACAGTGCTTCATGAGTTGTTCCTCTGCTGCTGCATTTGGGTAGCAAACACTTTTCTTCCTTTTTTTTTTTAATTGATGTCTTAATAGTTTATAACATACTGAAATTTTAGATGTACGTTATTATTTGCCCGTCATCATATACATGCCTCCCTTTACCCCTTGTGCCCCCGCCCCCAACCCCTTTGCCCCTGGTAACCACCAAACAGTTCTCTTTGTGTGTTGGTCTATATTCCACATGTGAGTGAAATCATGCGGTGGCAAACACCTTTATTACTTGGGTAAGGTTTTGCTTATTTTGATTCTGAGCTACTTCTGGTTGTGTTTGAGAGCCTGAGCCTTTTACCTCCACTGTCTTGTCAGAGGAGTTGTCACTGTCCTCCTTGTGCTCCTTGTGCCTCTGGTTGCTGGTACCTTGCTGCTTACGATACTGCTGCAGTTGTGGGTGTCACGCCCAAGATCACCAGGCTGCAAGCACCTCTGCTGCCTCTGGGGTTGCCTAGGTCATGGGTTCCACCATTGTGGTGGGGGTATTGGGGAGAGTGCGGTGAGGGCCAGGGTCATGGGAATCTCTGTGACATCCGGGTGCCTGCAGGCACCACTGCTATGGGTGGGGGGGCTGAAGTTGCGGGCACTTCTAAAGCTGGAAGGCATGGGGCTCATGCACCCTGTTGTTGCTGTTGCTTGCAGGCTCTCTGTGGGCTCATGCACTGCTGCTGTGTGTGCCCTCTGCACTGTTGCTCCTGAGTTATCTGCGGGTGTGGCAGTGTGCTTCTGGGGATGCTTGGTTTGTGAGTTTTGCTGCTGCTGCTGAGTGGTACAAGGTCATAGGTGGCACTGCCACTGCCACAAGGGGTGGGTTCCGTAGGTCATGAGCACTGCTGTGGCTTTCTTATTCTCTGGTTTCTAGTGCTTATGCAGTTCCTGGAATCTCAGGTCACTGGCACTGTCACTGTTACCTGGGGCCCAGGGTATTGTATGCAACACTCATTGCTGGCAGGACTATTGTTGGGTGCATTCCTGTTGGGGTCTGAGTCACAGGCACGACTGTGGCTCTTGCAGCCTCTGGTCTCAGGTGCTAGTGGGAATCCTGGAATTTCAGGTTATGGGCTACACCACTGCTGCTGGATGGCAGGGTCTTGGGTGCAGCCCCTGCTGCTGGCCGGACCAGTGTCGGAAGGTGCTGCCACCAGGGTCGGTGGAGGGGGCTCATTTTGAGGTATCATTGAAATTTCTGGAGCCTCTGGTGGTGGGCCTGCAGTGACTCCTGGTGCCTCTGGAGCATGAGCTGCCTGAATTTCTCTGGTTTCTGTTCATAAGTGTTATCTCAGTTCCTGGCGCCTCTAGTTGGAGGTGTGGCCATAGTCCCTGGAACTTCCTATCTTGGGAGCTGCCACTGCTGCTTCCCTGGTTCTACACGTCTGAGAAGTGCAGTCAACCCACTTTCAGATGTGTAGATGTGTGGATCTCTCAGGCATTTTAGTGTGCTGTGCAGAGTCATTTGTTGGTATGGATGTCCTGTTGGTTATTTAGAGAGAAGGGACAAAGGGAACAACTCACTCTACCATGACACTGACATCACTCTAAAGTTTGTTGATTTTTAACAAAAAAAAGTTAGCCTTCATATACTACACAACTAAACATGAAGAAAGTCTGGAAGAAATGAATAAATCTAAAAGTCTTATGGCTAGGAAATGGAACTGGAAAGTAAAATGAAAAGGTGGTTATCTGAAAAGACACATAAAATAGACAAGTGTTGGGCAAAGTATGATATGGCACTGCCCCTTTCCCAAGGCAAAGTGACAGCACAGACCTGTTGATTTGAGTGTTTCCAACTAAGACCTGTGGGGCCTTCCCAGTACTTTAATGTATTCTGAGTTCTTTTGAAAAACCATTGATGTGCTTTTTCTCATCTTTTAGAGTCAGGTGTGGAAGACGTAATCATTATTTCCTTCCATTTTCTTATTCAGGAACCAGTTGAGTATATGTGCTGTCTGTGTGTGTCTGTAGGACACCCTTTATTTTCTCACCTGCTCTGTTGTTTTCTCATCAGTTATGAATTGGTATGTCAGTTATTACTTTATTGTCTATATTCTCCAGTAAGAGTGTTGGATCTTTAATGCCTAGGACATTTTTTTTATATGAGTCCTCTCAACTGAGTGCCTAGTCCAGGACATAAATTCTTTATTATTTACTGTGAGAATAAAAGTGTAAGGCAGGAATAATAACTTAAAAGGAGGCCCAGAGCTTCAAACTTCTTCAGTATCCATCAGGGAAGCTCAAGAATGTTGACCAAATGAAATGCATCATTTTTCTTCCCTGCATATGTGCAGTACCAGTCTTGACCAGTGCTGTCCAGTGGAATTGTAGATCATGTATATAGTGAAAATACTTAAGCATGTAAGTAATATAAAAACATTGTGATAATTTACATTATTTTGTACATTCAAAGCATTCTAAATTTACTGCGCACTAAAATTTTTATCATACATTCTTGATTTGTATTCAGAAAATTTAAAGGTGAAAGACTAGATTCCAATACTGAAGTTGTTCAAAATATATAAGTGAGTTATAAGATTCCAGTGAGACCTCTGGTGCAGATGGTCCTCAGTAAATGGCAATTGATGTTACTGATACTCTTGGTATAGAGAATACTGTTTTAGTAGCTTTGAGATTCATACTTCAAAATACAGAGTCCTTTGGTCTGGACCTGAGCAGTCATGCTGGTTGTTTGTGTAGGGGAAGCTTAAGTGAGCCAGAGAATGCTGTTCTCTATGTCAGCTTCCTGGTATATTCATCAATTTTGTTGCCTTAACAAATGAAGAGTCAGGTTCCTCAGGGCTTAAGTTTCCTTCCCTGTAAGATGAAACAGTTATGTTTTTTCTCATGGGCAGCATGACTCACAATTCCACTTTGTGGCTTCAGATGAGACAGAACTCCTCTGACATTTGATGGCAGTAGTGTGTATTTGTGTGAGATTTCTTGAGTTGCAGGGATATTTGAGAATTTCAAGCTAGAATGGACTGACTTCCAGGCCTTTGAATGTGAGAATTATGGTCATCTCTGGGTCCTCATGCCTTCTTTCTTTCCCCCAGGTCTTCTTTCTAAGGACCCTTTCTGCCTTCCTGAGGAAAAGATACAGGCAGAAAGGATGGTGACGGAGTGTTTGACAAATTGTTCTCAGGTAATTCGAAAGTGTATCCTTCTACAAAATGACATAGCGCACCCATCGGATAGACACATTTCTTTCTAGGTACACCTGTTGCCAGGGCTTCTTAAGGAAATCAAGCTACTCAAGGACTGAGTCCCTCTTGAATTCCCACCCAACACGGAGCCTCTCATATTGGTTCATGTAAATAATCTCAGTATTGCGATAATTACCTTCTACTGTTGTTTCATGATGGCAACCACAAATTTCTTTGTTTTGCTGCCTGCTCTGTCATGGTAACAAAGATGAAAGTGGGTATTTCTCAAGGAATTTATTCATTGATTGCCTTTTTCAGGTGCCTACAATTTGCTTAGGACTGTGCTGCCAGGGGGAATTAAGATGAGAAAAGCTTTTAGTCTAGTTCTTGTGAGATAAGTTTGTGTCTTAGAGGTTCACTTCAAGCCATAACTGGAGGATATCAACCGTGAGTGAATGTAGACAGAGAGCAGAGTACACAGGAGCATTGCACCCTGGGGGAGATGATGAGAGACCTTGAAACCCTCTTTTGCTGTTGGGTCTCCCATCTGCATTTCCTGGTGGACACTGGCGGAGATTGGCGGAGATGTTACTTTACTGAAGCCAGCTTGTATGTGATGGTTTAGGACTCAGTTAACTTTGCTGATGTGGCTGTGCACTTCACCCGAGAGGAGTGGACTTTACTGGACCCACCTCAGAAAAATCTATACAGAGATGTGATGCTGGAGAACTACAAGAACCTGAACACAGTAGGTAAGGCTGCCATCATTCCTGTAGCCTCTTAAGGAACAGATATATATGATGTATTTACCGTGTTCCAGGATTGGTGATGGGAAATCTGCACATAATGGAAACTAAGAGATACAAGTCTCGACACTAATGGGTTTTAACCTAGTGTGGTTTCTGTAAAATTGTAGTTCTAGGAATAACGCCATCCCCATAGCTCTCTTAGAAATGTGTATTCTCAGACTCCACCTTTGACACAGTGAATGAAACTCTAGCCTTATCCCCAGACATCTCTATTTTAATGAAAACAGTGGACATGATTCTGATGGACAACACAGTTTGACAACCACTGGTGTAGTGATTTCTACATGAGAGTGAACATGTGTTTTTGCATTTACTTTATTTCCTGTTTCAATAAATGTCTTAATACTTTTTAATGTATGTGTATATCTGAACATGGGTTTCAGGGACCAGAGACAACCAATTCTTTGATATACAGAAAGAGAGCATATTTGCATTTTTATCTCTTTTAAAATAATGTTACTGTGTTCAGTAGAAATATAGGAGTTGATTCATGGGAACATTAGTCATCTTGTGCAGAGGCCTTTTCTGTGTATATATTTTTGCCTGTGAACAGAGTATCAATTGTTCAAACCCAATCTGATCTCTTGGTTGGAACAAGAAGAAGAGTTGAGTACAGTAGAGAGAGGAGTCTTTGAAGGTGAGTGAGTGTGAAGAACTTCCCTGGTCAGTGAAAATTTCAGTATGTTTGGAATGACAATGAGGAAACTTTAAGACATGCTTTCTCTAGAAGGCCGAGGTCATTGGTCTCTGATGCTTTGGGATATCATCACCTTCTCATACATTCTTACTTTACATTTACTTAAAATTTCCTATGAACTGAGAAAAAAAACCTGTTCTGTGTCTGTGTTAAGTTAATCATTTGGTGTATGTTGTTTGTCCAGAACTTGCCAACATTCTTTCCCTGATAATATTGTCTCTTTTCCTATCATATTTAATTTTCATAGAATCATTTTAATCAACTGCTGAATTTTTGACTATACATCCTTATCATTGCAAAATTTTTGACATAGCAAAGCTCCTCTCATCTGTCTTGCCTTTTATTTACTATGTTTAACTTAGAAATAATACAAATGAGCCTTACTGTTTTTAACCCCTTTAATGTACATTTCTTTCTGTAAATTCCTACATATTTTATTCTTTTTTAGTTTTAGAATGGGAAACTCCACTTAAAACCAAAGACTCAGCAATGCAGCAGGACACTTTTTGGGAAAAGGCATCCAATAGGATAGAAATGGTAAGTTTGAAAAGACGTATTTCTTATTTCCACATTTAGAAAAGATTGGGATTTTCATCAGATAGAACCTGTGTGCAAGTGATAGATGTATGGGATGAGTGGCATTCACCCAAGAGAGAGCAGTGGTTCTGGAGAGGTAGTCTGAAAATGTTGAGTTTGGGAATATTTTAAACCTAGCTTGAAAGTTGTTGCCTCAGAATTCCCACAAGGACTCATTCTCAATTATATAACTTGCTGTTGAGTTTCTAAACAACTCCATGAAACTGTACAGGAATCTTTGAAGATTAGAGTTTATGGCATATCATTCTGGCAGAAGAATTCCATATTTAAGTTGAAAGAAATGAGCATGGTAGGAAGTGTATGAATGTAATAGAAATGGTAAAAATCATCATCATGATGATGTTTCTGTTTTGAGATGGGTAGGATAAATTAATGAATTTGAGAAATCTTTGAATTCTCATTCTTTCATTCATCAATAGGAAAGAATCCACAATGGTTGGGAGCTCTATGATTGTGAGCAATGTGGGAAAGTCTTCAGTGAACGTTCATGCATTAAGACACACAGGAGAACTCAAAATGGAGTGAATACTTACGAGGATAATCAGCATGAAAAATGCTTCCTTGCTCTGCACAAGAAAACATCCACTGGAGAGAAACTTTCTGGGTCTAATCAGTGGGGAAAAGCCATCAGCCTGACTCCAGATGTTGTGTATTGGAAAACTAGCATGCAGGAGAAAACCATTGAATTCAGTGACAGTGGGAAAGCCTTTGTTCATCAGTCTTACTTTCAGGCACAAACGAGAACTCATAATGGTGAAAAACTTTCTGAATGGAAGGAATGTGGGAGATCTATTCATTCCACAAGCCTTGGTGTGTGTGCACAAACTCACACTGGAAACAGTCTTTATGATTGTAAGGAATGGGGAAAATCTTTTAAAGGAATGTCATTCCTTAATGCTTATGATCAAATTCACACTGGAATAAAACTCTCTATGTGTAAAGAATGTGGGAAAGGCTTTAAACGTTCTATACATCTTAGTGTTTACTTGGGAAGTCACAATGGAGAGAAACCCTATGAGTGTAAGGACTGCGGGAAAGCCTTCACTCGATTCTCAGGCCTTACTGGACATAGAAAAACTCACACTGGAGAGAATCCTTTGAAATGTGATACATGTGGGATAGCCTTTGCTACTTCCTCAAAACTTACTAACCATTTGAGAACTCATATTGGAAAGAAGCCTTTTGAGTGTAGTATATGTGAAAAACGATTTACAAGTTCTTCATACTTAATCATTCACAAGCGTACTCATACTGGAGAGAAACCCTGTAAATGCGAAGAATGTGGGAAAGGCTTTAGTTGTTTTCTGTACCTTAAACGTCACCAGCAGACTCACACTGGAGAGAAACCCTATGAATGTAAGGAATGTGGGAAAGCCTTCACTCAATCCTCAGGCCTTATTAACCACAGAAAAACTCACACTGGACAGAAGCCTTTTAAATGTGATACATGTGGGAAAGCCTTTGCTGCTTCCTCAAATCTCAGTTACCATTTGAGAACTCACAGTGGAGAGAAGCCTTTTGAGTGTAATGTATGTGAAAAAAGATTTACAAGGTCTTTGTACTTAATCATTCACAAGCGTACTCACACTGGAGAGAAACCTTATAAATGCAAGGAATGTGGGAAAGGCTTTAGTTGTCGTCTGTACCTTAAACGTCACCAGCAAACTCACACTGGAGAGAAACCCTATGAATGTAAGGAATGTGGGAAAGCTTTCAGTCGATCTTCAGGCCTTGTTGACCACATAAAAACGCACAGTGGAAAGAAGCCTTTTAAATGTGACACATGTGGGAAAGCCTTTACTGCTTCCTCAAATCTAAGTTACCATTTGAGAACTCACAGTGGAGAGAAGGCTTTTGAGTGTAATATATGTAAAAAAAGATTTACAACTTCTTCATACTTAATCATTCATAAGCGTGCTCATACTGGAGAGAAACCTTATAAATGCAAGGAATGTGGGAAAGGCTTTAGTTGTCTTGTGGGTCTTAAATGTCACAAGCGAACTCACAGTGGTGAGAAACCCTATGAGTGTAAAGAATGTGGGAAAGCCTTCACTCAATCCTCAAGCCTTCTTCACCACATAAATACTCACAGTGGAGAGAAGCCTTTTAAATGTGACACATGTGGGAAAACCTTTACTGCTTCCTCAAATCTCAGGTACCATTTGAGAACTCACAGTGGAGAGAAACCTTTTGAGTGTAATATATGTGAAAAAAGATTTACAAGTTCTTCATACTTAGTCATTCACAAGCGTACTCACACTGGAGAGAAACCCTATAAATGCAAGGAATGTGGGAAAGGCTTTAGTTGTCTTCTGTACCTTAAATGTCACCAGCGAACTCACACAGGAGAGAAACCCTATGAATGTAAAGAATGTGGGAAAGCCTTCACTCAATCCTCAGGCCTTCTTCACCACATAAATACAGTGGAGAGAAGCCTTTTAAATGTGACACATGTGGGAAAGCCTTTGCTACTTCCTCAAAACTGAGTAGCCATTTTAGAATTCACACTGGAGAGAAGCCCTTTTAAGTGCAGTGTATGTGGGAAAAGACTTAACCAGTTCTTTGTACTGAATCATTTGCAAGCATGCTCACACTGGAGAGAAACCCTATGAATGTAAGGAATTGGATAAAGCCTTCGCTCAATCCTCACGCCTTATTGACCGCATAAAACTCAGATTGAATTGAAGCCTTTTAAAAGTGACATGTGCAAAAGCCTTTGATACTTTTTCACGTCTTAATAAACATTTTAGAACTCACAGTATATAGAAGCCTGTTGAGTGTAATATGTTGGAAAACATTGACCAGTTCTTTGTATTATCATTCACAAGCTTAAACTAGAGAGAAACCTTAAAAATGGAGGGAATGTGGGGCCGGCCCGGTGGCGCAAGCGGTTAAGTGCGCGCGCTCCGCTGCGGCGGCCCGGGGTGCGCTGGTTCGGATCCCGGGCGCGCACCGAAGTACTGCTTGGTAAGCCATGCTGTGGCGGCGTCCCATATAAAGTGGAGGAAGATAGGCACCGATGTTAGCCCAGGGCCATCTTCCTCAGCAAAAAAAGAGGAGGATTGGCGGATGTTAGCTCAGGGCTGATCTCCTCACAAAAAAAAAAAAAAAAAAAAAAAAAAAATGGAGGGAATGTGGAAAAGTCTTCAATTTTCCCACTTATTTCAGTGTTATTAAAGAACTCACCTGGAGAGAAGTCCTCTTGATGTAAGGAATGTGGTAAAGCCCTCAGTAGTCCCAATTCACTTCAAAGACATGAAAGGCCCACAATACGGAGATGCTCTCCAAATGTAGGGAACAAGGGAAAGCCATCAGAATATCCTCACAGACCAACACATAAAAACTGACAGTGAAGCCATACTATTAATAAATATGGAAAGCACTTCCATAGTTCTTCAGTGAAATATGTCTCTCTCATATATAAGAGATCTTGCAGTGGAGAGAGATCCAAGTGATGAAAGATGTGTGGAAAAATTGTTCTGCTAATGTTCACTTGTGATCTCACTGTGGAGAAAAACTTGATGAATGTAAAAAATGTTGTAGAGTCATCATCATTTTCCATTTGATTCTTTCTCATCTGTAATAAACATGGGGTGATTCACAGTCAAGTGAAACTGAATATAGGAAATACGGGGAGTGCTACCCTGAGTGTGAATCTTAGGATCTTCCGAGATACATAGCCTTCTAGGTGGTTCTATAGCTCAGTTTTCAGCCTTCGTTATTAGGCCCTGATCATTCCTGCGCACAATATGTTTTTCTTTCCAGTGATAGGGCAGTCTAGTTGCTACACCTTCCATGTTGCAGCCTGTTTAAAAGTGGGTCTACAGAATTCACACTTAATTCTCTCCTTACCACCTGGATCCTCTTAATGGATTGACATGGACTTACGTTGTGAAGACAGCGAATGCTTGACTGTGTACAGTGCTCACCAAACTCATTTCAAGTGAGTCACACCAGCCAATGTGGTGGTTAAAATACATCTTCATAAATTTTGTAAAATTACCTTGTTCCTCTCACACCTGATGCTTTCAGATAAAACGTCAGTTTGAAGCATGGAATCAGTGGGGAGAAAAGTGAGATTACACCTATGATGTGTAACACCCTGATTTAATGACCTTTATGGGTGAACAACATCTCTACCACCTGCGGAGGACCATTAACCTCAAGCCCATACAGGATGATGGTGAGAATAATGGATGCTCTCTTTCACACCATACCCCACAACGCAGCCTGGGGAAACAGTGATATTTGTCTGAGTCAACTGACAGCTGTTGCTGGTGATATGATCTGCTTGTGTTTGTCATTTTATCTGTGGGCTGTGAAAATAGAAAAACTCATGTGTATGTAGCTGGTCCAGAGAATCTGCTGTGCTTGATGCCCTCACTGTGGGATCCTGAATATGAACCTTGGGTGTGGACACAGATCAGCACAATATGGTTTCAGCTTCAGTGATACAAATTCACATAGTTTGGATGCTCAAGCAGCCTTGGGTTATGTCAAGTATAGCCATTAGGTGTGCTGCTGCTTAATGACACTTCCTGAGATGTCATCAAAGCATTGTATGAATATCTAAATGAAGCTTAACAATAAATCCTGAACAAGAATTCTCTGCACGTTTGTGTTACATGTTTGTATGTGGAGGAACATGTCATGTTGTGGTTCACTTTTGGGTGTGTACCTTGTTATTTAGCCCATCTGTTGCGTCTTTAATTACTGGCAACACCACCAAAGATCAGCAGATTAGTCTTAACCTTTTATGTGCAGTGTAAGGGTCATAGATTGGCCTTAGATGATTTCCTAATTGTCTGAAAGGAGACAAGACCTCTGGGCCCTATCAGAATTTGCCACCGTTGCCTGAGTCTAGCCCCTTGTGGGTAGTGTCTGAGGTCACTCCTGCAGATTGGCGTCATTTTGCTGCTGGCACTCCTAGTGACAGCATCCTCAATAATTGCTGTACAAGAGAAATGGAGCTCATTTGGTCCCAGCTTTTGTTGGTCAATGGCTGACAAAGTGGCATGTTCATGTGAACAAACTCCAAAAGCCAAGATGATGTGAGCCATGTATGCTACCACACGGTGAGCCTTTAAAATATTCTCAGTGTAAACAAGCTTTTGGTAAAAGATTGTATGATTTTATTTATGTGCAGTGTCTAGACAATGTGAATCTTAGAGACAGGAAATTGTGTTCACCTAGAAATTGAGAGAAGGGAAATGGGGGATTTGATAGGCAAAGGCTGCTTTTGAAGTGATAACATGGTTCTAAAATTATGATTTTACACACGTCTGTGTATTTACTAAACATTGAATTGTATTGATTTAAATGGACGAATTGTATATGGATTATATCTCAATAAATCTGTTCCAAGAAACAAAAGAAAATTATGATATACCTACACTATTGGGTAGTTAATGAGCATAATGAATTAAATGTCTGTGAAGCATCTAGCGTGATAACATGCAGCAAACATTAGCTACCATTGTATTTTTGCCACTAAGCATTAAAACTTAAAGCTTATAATCAAAGGGTATGCTATGGGCATAAGGAAATATATTACTGGGCAGAAAAGTCTAGATATGAGTACAGGTATTTATAGGAATTTATTGTTTAATGAAGGTGTAATTACAAATCAGTGGGTCAAGGATAGTTTATCAATAAGTACCAGTATAGGGGCCAGCCCTATGGTGTAGCGGTTATGTGTGTGCACTCCGCTGCTGGCGGCCCGGGTTTGGATCCTGGGTATGCACTGACGCACTGCTTGTCCGGCCATGCTGTGGCAGCGTCCCACATAAAGTGGAGGTAGATGAGCCACGGATGTTAGCTCCGGGCCAGTCTTCCTCAGCAAAAAAAAAAAAAAAAAAAAAAAGTACCAGTACAGTAATTGGCCTTCTTTTGGAGGAAGCAAAATTGGATCCAGTACCCAGCACCATATGTCAAAATACGTTGGATGTGGAATAAAGAGTTAAATGTCTTTAAAATAGTAAATTTAAGAAGAAAATTATGGAATCTCCATATAATGTAGAGTTTGAAGAGATGTTTTAAGGCAAGGCGGGAAATCCAGAAACTATTTTACAAAACGGTGTCCTTTGAGTATATAAATATTTAATAGTTTGTACAGCAACAGATGAAACATTAACATAGCAAAATAGTTATCAATTCCATAGACGGCATAAAATACATTGGATAACGTCCTTAAAGAAGCCTTCATAAAACGTGTTTGTAAATCATGATTTAAGAAGATCTTTATTAACTTAGCCACAGCCACGCATTGAAATCCACAGCGAACATGGTTACTAGAGAAGCTTTAGAATCATTTCCAAGTGATGAATTTCTGGTATTGGTCCTATTTCATGACATAGTATGGAAGGCTCTGGACCATAGGGTAAAATCAGAAAAATGAAAACAAATATTTGAAAAATATTTGAAAAAGCTGAGAGATTTATAGGAAATGTCATCACATTAAAAACGCAAAGGAATCAATAGGCTTTAGCATGGTGTCCAAGGTAAATCAAAAGAAATAATGGGAAATAAAGACCTAAGGATAGGATTCATTGAGTGGAAGAAATAGACTACTTCCTGGATTGTCAGGCACATCATTAGGGGGAATCATAAGGGCTCTAGGAAGGTGAGGCGAAGCAGGTAGAAAAGCTTTTGATGAACATTCTCACCACTTACCACGACCCCGGGTATGTGCCCTTCCCTCTGCCCGTTGCCCTCCTACAGGCCTGGTTTTAGCCTCAATATTGTCTCAGGCTGTTTCTGCCTCCAGCCCCCGCGCTGAGCGAACCCCAGCCCATCTCCACCCAGGTGGTGGTTAAGTACAATCTCAGTCTGAAGTGATCTATCTTGGGTGACAGCCTGAGCCACAGAGCTCCACCCCTTCCGACCTCAGGGAGGAAGCGGAAGTGTGGTCACGTGTGCATTGGGGCTTTTCGGCTGCTTGCTCCCAGTGTCTTGGATACTTTGACCTTGGTGGTGGTCCAGCGCAGCCTGGCTTTGGTGATGCCAGTGCGAAGAGGAGGATATGGGGTATGGCGTGTTTGGTCCAGGCTGCCAAGGGGCCTGCTTAGAGAGTCTTGGCGTGCACCGCTCTCTTCTGCTGGGGCCTCCCAGCACTGCCAGGCCCCAGGGCCAGTTGGGGCATTCATTCCTCGAAAAGATTTGAGTTGAGAAGTGCTGTGAGTGTGCGTTCCCGAGGGCTCTTCATCCACCGTGCTTCCCTCTTCAAAAGCCCCCAAAGCAACCTTTGTGACTTGTCTCCAAAAGGAAAAGAATTTGCACTGTTGGAGTGACGTTGACTCAGCTCCCACATCCTCTGGTCCTCACGGATCTGGCAATTATGGCCTATTTTGGGGATCAGTGGGTGAATGTTGGTTCCAGAGGGCCTCTTTTTCCTTCTATGTATATGCAGAAGAATGTTTCTTCTGGGAATTTAGTTTTGTTTTTGCACCTCCTTTGTTTATTTTTGACAAGTTACATTCAGGTAGAAAGATACTTTCTTAGATGTCTATGATGCACATATTTCTGTATATAAATATAATCGTATGTAGACAACAAGTCTTTCTTCTCAAGACAAAAGGAATCCTCACCTCTTTCTCCATCTGAACTTCCTAGGCCTGTACATCTCCATAGAGCTTCAAAACGGGCCTCCAGGACAAAAGGATGGAGACTTTATTACACTAGTTGGAGAATAATTGAATTTACCATTCACAGGATGTTTGGACTAAGTGTATTTTTTTCCACATTTTTCTGAAAAATCTCAAACCTAAGAAAATTTGAACATTCAGTACAACACATAGTCTGCTGTATAAATTTAATATCAGCAATAAAACCCCAAGCATTTTGACGTCCTTCTCTTTATGGGTGGGTATTTCTTTCTTAAGAAGATCAGCCCTGAGCTAACATGCATGCCAATCCTCCTCCTCTTTTTTCTTTTTTTCTCCCCAAAGCCCCAGTAGACAGTTGTATGTCATAGTTGCACATCCTTCTAGTTGCTGTGTGTGGGATGCCACCTCAGCATTGCCGGACAGACGGTGTGTTGGTGTGTGCCCAGGATCGGAACCCTGGCTGCCAGTAGCGGAGTGTGCGCACTTAACCTCTAAGCCGTGGGGCTGGCCCCTGGGTGGGTATTGCTGAGAGGGTCTCTGCTATAGGCACTGTCAGCCAAACTGGATGTGAATTTCTTTTACCCCAGATCTCTGATCTGAGAGGCTCCATTATTTAAAACTAATAATCATCCCCCATTCACTTATTTTACTGTGGTGAAATATACATACTGTAAAATTAGCCACTTTAGATGGACATTTCTGTGGCATGTGCACTCACATTGTTGTGCAGCCATCACCTACATCCATCTCCAGAACTTTTTCATCTTCCCAAACTGGAACTGTACCCATTAAACTCTAATTCCCCATTCCTCTCTCTTCTCAATCCCTGGGAGTGTCTATTCTCACTACTCTAGGTTCCTTATATAAGCAGAGCATACGGTATTTGTCTTTTTGTGTCTGGCTTATTTCATTCAGCATGGTGTCTTCAAAGTTCATCTCTGTTGCAGCATGTGTCAGAATTTCTTACTTTTTAAAGGCTGAATAATACCCCGTGGTGCATATATATCACATTCCTATGTCAGTGGACAGCCAGGTTGTTTCCACTTTTCGGGTATTGTTACTAATGCTGCTATACACACGGGTGTACAAATACGTATTCAAGTCCCTGCTTTCAATTCTTCTGGGTATGTATGCCCAGAAGTGAAATTGATTGATCATATGGTAATTCTGTGTGTATCCCATTCACTTATTAATCCTATCATATCTTGGCAGATGTTTTATTCTTACACATATTTGAAAATTCACAATAAATGGTTTTAAATTGTGGAAAGAACACTTCAGATAGAGTTACCATCTTAACTGTTTTAAGGGTACAGTTCAGTAGTGTTACGTATATGCACATTGTTGTGCAATAGATCTCCAGAACTTTTTCAACTTTCAAAAGCGAGACTCTGTACATCCCTATCCGCCTCTCCTTACAGGCCCTGCTAACCTCCATTCTACTTTTTGTCTCTATGAATTTGGTTACTGTAGGGACCTCACAGAAGTGAAATGATGCAGTATTTGTCTTTTTGTTAAAGGGATTTTTTGAGATGTAAGAAGTCCCAGGTCTGTGTATTTAAATATAGTAATAGCAATCAAAGTACCAATACAATTTTAACTCCTTTTATGTTTCCCCTCCTTTGCCCCTAGATTGATATTTATATAGAAGCATCCTCTGGAGGACGCTGCAAGGTGTCAAGCGACCTAGGATTTACTTCCAGTGGCCCTTTTTTTTTTTTTTTTTTTTTTTTTTTTTTTTTTTTTTTTTTTTTTTTTTTTTTGTGAGGAGATCAGCGAACCCCGGGCCGCCGCAGCGGAGCGCGCGCACTTAACCGCTTGCGCCACCGGGCCGGCCCCCAGTGGCCCTTTTTTTAATGGGCTTGGTGAACATGGGCACCTACTTGATCGTTCTGTGCCTGTTTCCTCATTTATACAGTGGGAAAAATAAAAACGTCCTTACCCTGGTGGGAGGAGGAAGGCCCCCTCCGCCGCCGCAATTGCACCTGTGGGCGCTCCGGGTTTTCTGGCTTGGGAAGGTCATAGGGTTCCCATTCCCTCTACCCGAGTGGCCTCTCCGCGCCCTCTGTTCCGGGAGCCCCTCCCCTCGCCGCCCGGAGACCGGAAGCGGAAGTGCTCGCCCCTCAGGCTCGCTTCTCTTGGCCGTTCCTTCTCTGTCTGGTCCTGGGGTCCGGGCTCCGGTGAACCTCGCGGGACCGGAAGGACGCGCGGGGTCAAAGTGCGGCCGCCGCCGTTCCGCGTGGACCCCAGGCCGCGCTAGAGCCGCCGCCATCTTCCCGCGGGGCCAGGCTCCGCACCTGCTGCCGCGGGGTCTATTCTGACGGCTCCCGCCCGGGACCTCCTCCCGCTGCCGCCTTTGCTCTGCGATCCCCCGCCTGCTCTCTGCTCTGGGGCCACGGCCTCTCCCCGAGGCGACAGGGGCCGGGGGGCCGCCAGGAGCGTCTGTACCGGGGAGGCGGCGGATCGGGAACTGCGGTCAGGGAGCCTCCGCGGGGCCTTTTCATCCGCTGTGTTCCCCTTTGCAAAAAGCCTCCTAAACAACCTTTGTTGTCCCATCTCCAGAAGGAAAAGCATCTCAGTCCTTCACCGACCTGGGGATGCCAGCAGCATGGGTGAGCTCTGGGTGAATTTGTTCGGGTTGTGGCGTCAGTTATTTGTTTGGTTCATTATATTCACGTGGGAAGACAAGAAGCGTTCTTGGAGTATTAGGGAGGACACGTATCTGATATCATTAAGCGCGTGAGTGAATAAACACCTGTAAATACGAAATTTACTATCACGGAAAAGCCAGGCTACTCAGCTCCACCTGAGCTCGCCTGACCTCCAGAGCCCTGCCAGTCTCCCAGAACTTCAAAATATGAGTGTTTACAAAAAAAAGACGATATAAGCTTCTTTCCGTTAGTATCAGCACTTGGAATTGAATTTCCTATAATTTAGGAAGAGTAATTACTAAGCAGGGGACCGAGGCTTGGCACTATGGGAATATCCTGTTTCCTGAGATTTTTGATGTGTTCCTGGATCACGTGTTGTATTGAGGGTTACTGAATGTTGTTTTTCTGGTGCATTCATTCTTAGCTGCCAGTTTGTTCTCCTCTTTTATCTTTTTTTCTACCTTTCCATTACTACTGTGTGCTCCTGAATTCTGTCTCAATGTGCTGCAATCCATATATTATCATTCTTTTTGATAGTTCAACTTTATCTAGGGGTAGCTCCTTTCAGCGCTCTCTATTCCACACAACCCCGTGGATGTTTGAGGACCTCATTGCTTTCTGACTCAACAAGATGTTACAGGTTCATTTGGTACATTCCTACCCCAGGTGTAGAGGCAGACATTTCTCCCAGAGAGCCTAGTTCTTTGTAGAAATCAACATCTGTTTCCCTGGGGTAAATTCTGTTTCAATGTCATTGGTTCAAGGCCCTTCCAGAACTAGAAAACATTTTTTAAAATCGTAAGTTTGTGTTCAAGTTACCAATGCAAAGGTAACATTGTATTTTTTCTCTTACCTCCTCAGGTTTCAAATTTGTGTTTTTTTCTGTCTTGGTTCCTAATAACATTAGTTTATTTCTTATTTGCCTTATCCTACATGACACATCCTGAAAATGCAATATTACAATACTACTATTATGAAAGTTTCATGTTTCTTAATAGTTCTTTTTGTACTAAGTTTATATTCTTTTTATCCTTGTTACCATTTTCGAAGTCATTTTACTTCCTGAGCATATAAAACTTTTATGTGGTTCAAAACTCAAAACGACATGAGAAAGTATACTCAGAAGTTTTCCATCCGTATCTGTTGTGTTTCATTAACATGTTCCCAGTGTTTTTTTCCTTTCAGAAATACGCAATATATATGTGTTCTCATGCATATTTGTGCGTCCTCTTATCTCCTTACAATCTTACACAAACATAATAACATTCTGCACTTCATGTTTTCACTTAAATATATATATGCTGGAAATCACTCACCTTGCCTCATAGAGATCTTCTTTTTCCATTAGTTTCCCATTAAGGGGTACAATATTTAAGGAGTTATCTATGGATACAATTTGAGTTTTTTCTATTTTTTGTTCTTAGTAATCTTGCCGAATATCCTCTACTTGTATTGTATCATTTTGCCATTTCAGGTGCATTTTTTTAAAGCAAAGTTTAAAGTAATTGTGTAGAAAAATAATCAACATTTTTGTTAACTGCAAGCACTTATTTTCCTCCACCCTCCCCTCCAAATAATCCCGGCTCTGTATTGTTAGAGTAATTAAGTATAATTCCTGAAAACTCAGATTTATATTGTGTCATGAACAGTTAGTTATAATCTAGATACATTTTAACGATCTTGAGAAGGATTTTTGTTGCCCATCAGTCCACAATCTCTGGGTGCCTTCAGTGAGTGCCCTGCAGTGATCTTGACGTCAAGGAAAGGAGTATTCAGGCAGATTTTACCATCAGCCTCACAGGATGGTGGCTACTGATGTGTTGTATGATAAGTCCTAGGTGATGCTTTCAGACTCTCTTTAGGTCACCCCTGCACAATATGGCTTTGGATTTTATAGGACAGCAGAACTGCTCTGGTGCCTTTAGGAGGAAGAGCTGAAATCGGCCTGAGAATGCTGTTTTTTAAGTCAGCTGCTCCTATATGTCCTTTGGAAAAGGTGCTACATAATCTCCTTCAGGAGTCTTCTCATCAGGGGAGATCAGGAGTCCCAGTTCTCAGGGCTGAAGTTTCCTTACCTGTAAAGTAAGACTATCACCCTTTTTCTCTTAGGCAGCCTGGCTCACAGTCCCCTTTTCTGGCTCTAGGTGAGGCACAACTACTCTGACATTTGATGGCAGTAGTGTATATTTATGTGAGTTTTCCTGAGCATGCAGGGATATACAGGAATTTCAAATGGGGATGCAATGACTTCCAGGGAGGTGAATGTGGGAATTACAGTCAGCTCTGGATCCTCTTGCATACTTTATTTTCCCTAAGTTCTTACTACAGACACTTTTGTCCTTCCTGAGGAAAAGACAGAGGATGAAAGAATGGGGGCTGGCTGACTGAAAAATTGTTATTAGGTAAAAACAAAGCTTACTCTTCTATAAAATGACATACTTGCATCTACCAGGTAGACACATTTTCTTCTGGGTAGTCCTTCCTCTAGAGCTTCTCAAAGGAGATAAGGCCCCATTCAATGAACTCTGCAGTTGAATTTTCCACATAGTGGATTTGCTCCTATTGTGAGGGATTATCCTGAAAGTCATCCCAGTAGTTCAGTCATTCCTAATGAATCTTGACCCTCATGCTGTCAACTGCATGTCTCTTATTTTGCTGAGGGCTCTGACAGCAGGTAAGGAAGATGAAAGGGTGTTTTTCTCAAAGGATTTGTTTATTCATCAGCATTTATCAGTAGTGTGCAGTGTGCTCAAGGATATGCTTCAATAGAGAGAAATAAATCAAGAAGATCCTCTAGTTGTAGTGAGATAAGTTCATTTGTAAGAGGTGCAATTAAAGGCTTGTGACTGGAGGAGATAAACAGTGGGTGAGTGTAGATACGGTGAAGAGTACCTAGGACCACTGAACCCTGGGGGAGATAATGGGAGACCTGAGAACCCTGTATTGGCTTTGAGTCTCCCATCCTCATTATCCAGTAAACATTGGTGGAGATTTTACTTTCTCGGTTCAGCCTATTTGTGATGGTTTAGGATTTAGTGACCTTTGAGGATGTTGTTGGGGACTTCACCCAGGAAGAGTGGACATTATTGGACCTCACTTAGAGAAACCTATTCAGAGATGTGATACTGGAGACTACAAGAATCTGGTCACAATAGGTAAATCTGGCATCATTCCTTGTACCCTATTATAGATCAGATGTGTGTTATGTACTTACTGTGTTTCGGAATTGGTGATTCAAATCTGAATACAGTGAGAAAGAACACACATACTCCCGGCATTCATGGGTTTGAATCTACTGTTACTGTTCTCAAAATGTGGTCACAGGACCAACAGCATCACCATCACTGTGTTAGAGATGTACATTTTTAGACTCCACCTTTTTTTTTTTTTTTGTGAGGAAGATCAGCCCTGAGCTAACATCTGTGCTAATCCTTCTCTTTTTTTTTTGCTGAGGAAGACCGGCTCTGAGCTAACATCCATCGCCAATCTCCCTCCTTTTTCTCCCCAAAGCCCCAGTAGATAGTTGTATGTCATAGTCGCACATCCTTCTAGTTGCTGTATGTGGGACGCGGCCTCAGCACGGCCGGGGAAGCGGTGCGTCAGTGCGCGCTTGGAATCCGAACCCAGGCCGCCAGTAGCGGAGCACACGCACTTAACCTCTAAGCCACGGGGCCGGCCCTAGACTCCGCCTTTGACATAGTGAATCAGAAAGCTGTGATTGTTGCCGCGTCTTCTTTTAGCTGAATCCCTCCAGGTGATTACTATGCACTCTAAATTTGAGAGCCACTACTCGAGTGGTTTCCCCATCAGAATGAGGATCTCTTTGTTGCAGTCTCTTTATTTCTTCAAATCAAAGCCTTAGGGCCCTGTAAATGTGTACCTAATCCTGAAAGTGGATTTCAAGGGTCAGTGATAACCTATTTTATGGGGGCCCAGAAAAGGCCTTTGCAGCCCTTTTGAAATAAATTCAATGCTTCATTAGAAATATACTTCCTAATTTGTGGGAAGATTTGTCATCTCTTGCAAGAGCCTGTTCCATGAATATATCTTTCCCTGTGGACAGGGTATCAACTCTTCAAACCAAGTCTGATCTCTTGTTTGGAACAAGAAGAATTGAGGACAGTAGAGATAGGTTCTCCAAGGTGAGTGTCTGCAAAATACAACCATGGTCAATAAGTTCACTATGTTTAGAAGTATAATGAGGAGGATTTTTAACGTGCACTCTTTTTTCAGAAGGCTGATTCCATTTGTTTCTGACACTTGGGGATATCTTCAGCTTCCCTTACTCTTGTTTTACGTTTACTCAAACTTTCCAATGATCGCAAAATGTTCTTTAAATTTACCATTTTGATGTCAGCTCATTGTCCAGATTTTGTGATATTTTCTTTTTCTATTCACCATCATTTTTAATTTTTATAGAATCATTTTGTAATAAACTACTTGAAATTTTGACTCCGTGTCCTTATCATTGCTAAATTTTTGATACAGCTGTTCTTCTCAAATCTGTTTCCCTTATTTTTTTTCTCTATGTATTTAGAAAAGTAATACAAATGAGCCTGACCATTTTGAACTTCTTTAACCTAACATTTCTTTCCAAACTTTCAAATTTGTTTATCTATTTTACCACAGAATGAGAAATGGGACTTATAAATAAAGAATTAGCACTTCATCAGGATATATTTTGGGGGGAAACAGCCAGCCCCCCAAATAGGATACAAGTGGTAAGATCAATAAGTGACATTTATCTTCCAAATTCAGAAAAGATTGGGAATTAGATTAGATAGAAAAGCAGCACAAATGCGAGATATTTGAAAAAAGTGGGACAGCCCAAAAGAGCAATGCCTCTAGGGAAATACTCTGAATATGGTGAATTTGGGGACATACTAAAGATAGCTTGAAACTTGGTGCTTCAGGGTTCCCACAAGTGTACACTCACACATATTTAAAGAAGTTGAATTTTAAAAACAATTTTATGAAACACTACAAGAATCATTTTAAAAAATAGAGTAGATGGCGCAGCATTCTGCCAGAAGAGTTACATCATTCAATTGGAAAGAAATCAAGAGGGCAGGATTGTATGCTTGTAATGAAAATGGTAAAAATCATAATAATGTTTCTGTCTTGACGTAGGAGTAACCTATTAATCAGTCTGAAACATCCTTCAGTTATCATTCATACCTTCATCAATAGGAAAGAACCCAAAATGGAGGGGAACTCGATAACTGTAAACAATGTAGAAAAGTCTTCAGTGAACACTCATGTCTTAAGACACACATGAGTATTCAGAATAGAGGGAACACTTACAAGGAAAATCATTATGGAAAAGGCTTTCTGACTCTGCCCAAGAAAACGTATACCAGAGGGAAATATTCTAAGCCTAATCAGTCTGGAAAAGCCATCAGCCTGTCTCCAAATACCATGTACCAGAGAATATGCACACCAGAGAAACCCTTTGATGCAGTGACTTTGGGAAAGCCTTTGTTAATAATTCATACCTTCAGGCATACGTGGAGAAGAACTCTATAAGTGGAAGGAATATGAGAGAGCTTGTATTCACTCCATAAGCCCTTCTGTGCATATACAAGCTTACATCGCAAAAAAAAAAAAAAATTTCTATGAGTGAAAAGAACGTCGAAAAGGTTTTAGGTATTCTGCATATCTTAATATTCACATGTTATCCCACACTAGAGAGAAGCCCTTTGAGTGTAAGATATGTGGGAAAGCAGTTATGTATTCCTCCTGCCTGAATATGCACTTGTGGCCTCACAGTGCCGAAAAAGTGTATGTGTGTAAGGAATGCAGCATTGCCTTTAAATGTTCCACAAACCTTAATATGCACATATGAACCCACACTGGTGAGAAACCCTATGAGTGGCATGTGGGAAAACTTCCACTGTTTCCTCACACCTAACTCAACATTTAAGAATTTGTACTGGAAAGAAACTCTATAAATGGAAAGAATGTGGCAAAGTTTCTACTAGTTCTTCTCAACTTACAGAAGGTATAAGAAAACACAGTGCAGAGAAGCATTTTGAATGTAAAGAATGTGGGAAAACCTTCACTCAATCCTCACACCTTTCTGGACATCAGATAACTCATACCAGTGAGATGCCCTTTGAGTGTAAGCTATGTAGGAAAGCTTTACGTATTCCTTGTACCTGAATAAGCAGTTGTGGTATCACAGTGCAGAAAACCATACATATGTAAGGAATCTGGCAAGGCATTTACATGTTTCACAAACTTTAATATCCACATGTGAGCTCACATTAGCAAAACGCCCTAATACTGTAAACAATGTGGGAAAGCCTTCAGTTATTTTAAATCATTTCAAATTTATGAGAGCATTCATACAGGAGAGAAATCCTATGAATGTACACTGTGGTAAAGCTTTCGATTCTCCCACTTTTGAAGTCATGAAAGAAGTCACACTGGGGAGAAACTCTATCAATGTAAGGAATGTGGAAAATCCCTTAATTGTCCTCATTTACTTTGAAGCCATGAAGGAATTTGTACCAGAGAGGAACACTATCAATTATAGGAATGCGGAAACATTGTCAGTAATATCTCAGGTTTTAATTAACATGTAAGAATTTACAGTGGAGAGAAGCCTTATGTCTGTAGAGATTGTGAGAAAGCCTTCAGTAAATCCTCAGGACTTAGCTCATATAGAATTCATGCTGGGGAGAAACCATATGAATGTATGCAAATGTGGGAAGGGCCACACTTCTTCCTGAAGCCTTGATGAACATGTAAGAATACACAGTGGAGAGAAGGTATGTCAGTGTTAGGAATGTGGGGAAGCCTGTAGTTGGTACTTGGTAATTATTAATCATTTAAGAACTCATGCTATAGACAAGATTTATGAATTAAATAATGTGTGGAAACCTTTTCTCATTTCAGAAGCCTTCTTATGGACATGCAAACTAACACAGGATTGAAAACTAAGACTAAAGTATGGCTGGAATTCTGCCCCCCTGTAATTCATATGTTAAAGCCCTAACCCATAATTCCTCAAAATGTATCCATATTTAGAGATGTTTGTTAAAGAAGTGATTAAGTTAAAGTGAGGTCTTTTGTGGGGGTCTCTAATTCAGTATCACTGGTGTCCTAATAAGAAGTGAAAGAGACACCAGGGATGCATACACACAGAGAGAGAACCATGTGAAGATACTAGAAGATGGCCATCTGCAAGCCAAGGAAAGAGGCCTGGAACAGATTCTTCAATAAAACCTTCCTGAGAAACCCATCCGTGTTGGCACCTTGATTTTGGACTTCTGGTCTCCAGATTTGTGGGAAAATATATTTCTGCTGTTTTAGTCATCAAGTCTGTGGTACTTCTTTCTGTAAGGAACATGGTCAACATCTGCATATTGCTCAAGCTTTGGTATCCACGTGAGAATATGCACTGTGTAAAACCCTGTGAATGTAAAGTGTACAGGAAAACTTTCACGCTCTTCATAACTTACTGTTTAGGAACTCACAGTCAAGGGGTGCAGTATAAATTTAAGGAGTGTGGGAAAGCCATCAGAATATCCTCGTAAACCAGCATTATAAGAACTCACACTGAAGCCATACCATGTAAGAAATGTGGAAAACCCTTTACTATTTGCTCAGTTTTTACTAAATAAGTTAGATCTTGTAGTGGAGAGAAATCCTAATATTATAAGATGTGGAAAGTTGTAGTTCTGCTAAATACTTTAATATTCACTTGTACTTTTGCAGCGGAGAAAAACTTGATGAATATCAGAAAGGGTTGAAAGTCATTCTTCCATTAGATTGTACCTCATACTTTAATAAACACGGGATGATTCACGCTCTAAAAATGGGATAACTTAGACGCAAGAGAAATTGTGAATGTAGGGAATATAAGAAAGGTTTCCCTTAGTCCTGCAATCTTATGGTATGCTGAGAGAAACATTGCTTTCTGGGTGGTTCTGTAGATCTATTTTGAACAGTTATGATTATGTCCTGACCATTTTGGGGCACAATGTGTCTTTCTTTCTTGTGATAACCATGGCAAGCCAGTCTAGTTGCTACACCTTCTGGTTTGCAACCAGGCCAAAGTGGGCCAATAAGATTTACACTTAATCCTATTCTAGCCACCTGGATTCACTTGTTGGATTGACATGGTTTTACATTGTGAAGACAGTGACTGTTTGAATTCACTGCTCATGGAGTGCATCTACTTTGGCTCACACTGGCCAAGGTGGGGACATAATACATCTCTCTAAAATTTCTACAAAAGCCCTCCTCCTTCTCTCCTTATCCATTCACATAAAAGGCCAGTGTGCAAGCAGAGTGTGAGTGGAGAAAAGGTGAGGTCATACACCCAGATTTCATGGCCATGAGGGAGAACAACAACCCCAGCACTTGGGGAGAGAATACTTTTGACCTCAGGCAGTGTAGGGAGGCGCTCAAAAAAAAAATATAGCACCACAGCCTGGAAAAACAATGATACTGTCTGCCTGAGGCAAGCCACAGCTGGAGCTGGAAATATGACGGGCTGCTGGGTTGTCACTCCATCCATGTGCTATGAAAAAAGAAAAACTTATTAGTGTGACCTGTCCTGATAATCTGCCGTGCTTGAAGCCATCACTGGCAGTTCCTGATTGCAGTCCCTGAGAACAGAAAGAGACCAGCACATCCTCATTTCGGTCTGTATGAGACAAAATCATATACTTCTGATGCTGGAGCAGCCTTGAGTTATGTCATGACTGGCCACCGAGGATGCAGCTGCTTGATGACACTTTCCATGGGGATTATCAAAGCTGTGTAACAGTAATCCACATCAAGCTTAAATATAAAACCTGAGAAGGAATGACCTGTGTCTTTTATGTTGTATGTTTGCAGAGCAAAGTGGGTTGTGGAGTGGTTATCTACCTGTATGAGTTGCTGTTTAGCCTGTGTTTTACGGCATTTAGTTCTTAGGAACAACATAAAATACAGCTGATTAGTCTTTACTCCCTTGTGTGGGCTGTAAGTGATAATACACTGGCCTTAGATGACATCTTGATTGTCTGAAATAAGACCTATCAGTCCTCACTGGAACTTGTTCACAGTTGACTGAATCTGAAATTTTGATGTCATGGGTGAGGTTAATACTACAGGTTGGCCTCATCCTGCTTCCTGGACTCCTAGTGATAGTAGCACTAATAAATGCTGTATGACATAATCTGAGCAGATTTGTTCCCAACTTTTGTTGGTCAGTGTCTGGCAGAGTGGCATATTCATGTGAAAAATGATCAGAGGCCACGTTGGATTGTTGAAAAATACTCCTCCATGAGTCTTTGCTTCCACTCATCTTCCTGAGCATGCCAAGAATGCAAGGCCCTGACCACTCTTTACCCACCATTTCTCAGGATCATGTTTGCAGTGAGCAACTGTGAAGGATGAGGTCCTTTCTCCTGTTGGACAAAGAGCAGGCTTGCTTACTAACTTGCTATAAAAGAATGGCTTTCCCAAAACTCATCATTCCAATCCGGTAACACCCAGTATGTGTGCAAACATCCATGTGGGCCCTGTGTGTCACTCCTGAGGGACTTGGGGACAAAGAGAACCAATACAAACATGCTGATGCTCATACTGCTTTCTGCCCCATAAGTAATCATCTCATGCTATCTGACTCCAAAGTCTAGGTCCTCTGCTGGCATCCATGAAGTAGGAACAGGCTAACTTATTAGCTTGCAAGTAGGATCCATTTGATTCTGGCTCCAGCAGTTTTGGCAATGAAAATGGCATACTGAGAGAGGCACAGCTTTGTGACAAAGGACAAAGTTCCACAGGCTGGGTTTGGAGATGTAAGACTGCCTATAATCCAGTAATGAAGCCCCTTGTGCAAGAGGTTTGCCCAAGTTGTGTGCAAGAAGAGGGGAATAAGAATCCCACTATGGTCCTGCGTATTCATGAGGCTTAGTGGCAAGAGATAGGATTGGGACAAGCCACCCAAATGGAGCCTTTGTTGTTCTCTTTCCTCTGGGCACGTGTAGGAGGAGATGGTATGAGTATGGGACAGTAAGCTGTGCTGCTGTCCAAAGAGTGTGGCTGCTGGGTCAGTAGGTCAAAGTTTAAACAAATTGTGTCAGCAATGAGGATCTTCTATTTGATTTAGTACTTTGGGTGAACTGAGAACAGAATTTTCTTTGGTTAAGGTGTGAATGAGAAGCCACTTGAAACAGAAAGTGAAGGCAAAACCTTGCTAACTGCTACTTTGCCACTCTCTTTCTGCATGCTTTTGATCACTTTCTCTGTATTAGAAGGGCCACAGGCCATATGCACACATCTGGTATGTTGAGAAACTTCAGAGAGAGAAGGGACTTGAACTTTTATGGTTCTACTGGATATGGGCATTGAATTATCACCCTGCCTGTTATTATTGCAGAAAGGGCTTTGGGTACATGGGTGGCCAGCATGCCAGGGGCTCTGGAGCAAAAAGAAAGGGGCACCTGGGCCTGGAAGCTTGCCTAATGCTGGCAGATACATCCACTGCCCATGAGAGAGGAAGCAACAGTGGCACTTGAGCACAGACCCTGTGCTACCTTCTCCTTACCCCAGAGGTTACCCACCCTCACTACACAGCTCTTGCTCTTTGTCAATGGATAGTGTAATCTCCCAGTAACTGTAGTTGTTGGTGTCACTAGTCTATGACACATTCATTTCAGACACCTTGGTCCATGTCTCTGTAAGGATTTGGGAAAATATGGGAGTAGGAAGAGAAAATTTAAGTGACCTTGTGGGCAAGCTCCTATGTGCCCAGTCACTCTACTGTTGTGGTTTCTGCTGGATGTATCCTTGGTACAGATGTGTCACATGCTTGCAATTCCTTGTCCTGTGTGTGATATTTCTGAAAATGCCACGTGTTCTGTCCGTTCCAGGTGGTCTAACAAAAATCATATAGAATCCCAGGAGGAGGGCCGGCCCCATGGCTTAGCGGTTAAGTGCGTGCGCTCTGCTACTGGTGGCCCAGGTTCGGATCCTGGGCGCACACCGATACACTGCTTCTCTGGCCATGCTGAGGCGGCGTCCCACATACAGCAACTAGAAGGATGTGCAACTACGACATACAACTATCTACTGGGGCTTTGGGGGAAAACAAAGGAGGAGGATTGGCAATAGATGTTAGCTCAGAGCCGATCTTCCTCAGCAAAAAGAGGAGGATGAGCATGGATGTTAGCTCAGGGCTGATCTTCCTCACAAAAAAAAAAGAATCCCAGGAGGAGAAGGGTCTTTTTGGAGTATGCACAGAGGCCATTTCCCCCTACAATAGCACCATATGCCTGTTGTAGCCACCAAGCACACTCCTTTTTTAAAAAAGTCAGCTATGAATGTGTTACTAATCTCTTTCTGAAACTGAATGCCTGACTCAAGAGGGACTTGTGACTCCAGCCTGGCATCCCCATAGAACTCAGAGATCCACAAGGGAAAGTGTAACAGGCTTTGCTAGTCAAATGGAAATGGTATATTAGGATGCAGCAGCCTGGCCAGAAGCATTTTGATTTTACCTTTAGAGAGCTACCACTTTTGGAGAAACTTCATACTCCATTCCAACACCTAAAACTAAGCCACTGGCTCAGTGGGGTCCTTAATTCGTAGGCTGGGTTCACTGATGGTTGGGCTAAGCTGAGAGCTGGTGGTTGCCACTGGGTGGGTATAAGTACCTACATTAAAAAAGAAGATATATATAAGCTCTATACATTGAGGCCCTAGAAAAGAATAACAAACTAAATGATAATCTAACAGAAGGAAGGAAATATTAAAAGTTAGAAGGGAAATAAATGAAATGGAGAATAGAAAAACAATGGAGCAATGAAACCAAAAGTTATTTCATTAAAAAGGTCAAGAAAATTGACAACCTTTAGCTAGTCTAAGGAAAAAGAAGATGCAAGTAACTGAAATTGTTTCTACTGATCATTCAGAAATAAAAAGGATTATAACAGAATATTATGAGCAATTGTATGGCAACAAATTACATAACCTATATTAAATGGAAAAATTCCTAGTAACACACATATTACCTATGCTGGCTCAAGAAGAAATGAAAAATCTCAGCAGACCTATGAGAAGTAAAGAGATTGAATGGGTAGTTCAAAACCTCTCAACAAAGAAACATGGAGGACCAGAGGGCTTCCATGATGAATTGTGCCACACATTTACAGAAGTGCCACACATTTAAAAACAATTTTTTAAACCCTTCCAAAAAGTAGAAGAGGAGAGAATACTTCCTAACTCATTGTAAGAGGCCAGCATTACACAAATCCAGGTAAAACCATCACAAGAAAAGAACATTACAAACTAATATATTTCATGAACATAGATACAAAAATTCATAACAAAATACTGGCAAACCAAATTCAACAGCACATTAAAAGGATTAAACATCATGGGCAAATGAAATTTATCTCAGGAATGCAAGAGTGGTTCAGCGTAAGTAAGTAGAAAAATGTATTACACCACATTAATAGATCAAAGTGGGTAAAACTCAATATATCCTTCTGATGCAGTAAAAGCATTTGACCAAATCTGATTTCCTGTTCTTATAAAAACAGGAAACTAGGAGTAGAAGGAAAGTTATTAAACGTGATAGGGCCAGCCCCGTGGCTTAGCGGTTAAGTGCACGTGCTCCACTGCTGGCGGCCCGGGGTTCGGATCCCGGGCATGCACCGACGCACCGCTTGTCTGGCCATGCTGAGGCCGTGTCCCACATACAGCAACTAGAAGGATGTGCAGCTATGACATACAACTATCTACTGGGGCTTTGGTGGAAAAATAAATAAATAAAATTATTTAAACATGATAAAGGGCGTTTATGAAAAATCCACAGCTAGCATCAAACTCTAGCTTTGAAAGTGAAAGACTGAAAGGTTTCCCCCTGAGATCATGATGTGCAATTTCGCTGCTGCTATTCAATGTTGTACTGGAAATTCTAGGGAGAGCAATTAGACAAGAAAAAGAAATGAAAGGCTTGCAAATTGGAAGGAAAGGAGGACACTATCTTTATTTGGGGGTGACATGATCCTATACAGAGGAAATCCCAAAGAATCTACAAGTAGTTACTACAGTTATAACGAATCAGCAAAGTTGCAGGATACAAGATCAATACCCCCAAATTAGTCGTGTTTCCATACAGCAACAACAAACAACCAGAAAAGGAAATTAAGAAGGCAATTCCGTTTACAATAGCATCTTAAAGTACAAGTTACTGGGGAATAAATTTGGCCAAGGAAATGAAAGCTTTCTGCACTGAAAACTACAAAACATTGCTGAAAGGATTTAAAGAAGACCTAAATAAATGGAAAGATATCCTGTGCTCATGGATAGGAAGATCATATTAACATGTCAAGACTGCCCAAAGTGATCTATACATTCAATGCAATCAAAGTTCCAATGGCATTTTTCTGCAGAGATGGAAAAGCCAAACTTCAAATTGATATGGAATGACACATGGCCTGGAATAGACAAAACAATCTTGAAAAGGGAATAAGAAAGTTGGAAGACTCACAATTCCGAATTTTAAAACTATGGTAATCGAAATTGTGTGTTACTCTCTTTTAATCATGTTACTTTGGGTGAGGAGAGATGCAGATCAAGAGAAAAACTAGAAAGAGTTTTATGGTTTGGTTATATTGACAGTTTCCTGGGGAGAATACAGCACAGAGGGCCATTCAGGGAAGCATCGGGTTGCCCAGGAGGCAGGGAGAGGGAGCAGAACTGTGAAAATGCACCTTCATTGTCGTTTCCACAGGAAAAAATGGGCAAGGCAGGGTAAGCAGGCTTAGCATTGGCTAGCTATGTTGGAAAGTTTGGCACTTGAGAAATTTGCATTCAATTTGACTTTTAGACCATATGGTTTGAGCCTATCTAAAGTCTCCAGATGTTAATGGGTAAGCCGGGATTTACTTGGAACAGCTAGTGGCCATTTTATAGATGTTAAACTGTGAATTTACAGAAACTAAAAGTATAGTTAATACAGCTGGCCTGTGAGGCTTTAACATCACTATTTGCATTATGTGTATTTGGGGTACTGGTTGAGATTACATAGGAGACCAAGTAGTTGAGACCTGTGTTGTAGAAGACACTTGTGTAAGGTGAGATCCAGCTAAACATATTTCCATAAAATTTAAGTAAAGCAGAGCATAGCCTATTTCTAGGATAGTTATTATGACCCCTTGAAGCAGAGCACATGGCCACACTCCTGATTTGATGTGTAGGAACCATGAAAATAAGTCCATGACAAATTGAGAGATGTCCAGGGCATGGAGCAATGTGATAGTACAACTGTAAAGTGTAATTATGTAAAACTTCTTTAATAATAGTCATAGGAGTATTAATATCTTTGATGAACTGGGCCACTTGGCACATGTTATTAATGGACATGTACCAGGAAGTTACTATAATTTTTCAAACACCTCCATGGTTAGCCAGCACTATGTCAAGGGATAAACAGTTGTTAAGAATCATTTTAGCTAGTGATCTTTGACCTTAATTTAAGAGATCAAGGGCTGGTTGTGTTCATGTCACTTGAGAGAAAAATACTTGGAGCATTTGCTGGTTGCCCTCTTTAAGTTGCCCTGCTGTGTCAGTCCCACTGTGGAATGGGCAGTGCCTTACATACCAAGGATTATACCTTGAATAGGTATAATTATTATTGTATCCTAAATGTAATGAATAAGTCTTGCTGGCAATGGAGAGATGATGTAGGAAGGCCAGCGGTATCTTCAATGAGAATAGACAATCTACAGTGAGAGGGAAGCAGTTGATTGAGAGCTGGCCTGTGGGAAAGGGGACTGCAAAGTAAGTGGAGTACTGAGGGGGTGAAGTGGAGGTGTCAGTTCTACAGAACAACCTGACAGCCCTGTCTTTGGAGTGATATATGAGAGAGGTGATGTAAATGGACTATGTGATATGGTTCAAGAGTTGAGGTGGGCATGACAGTACATGGTGTGGCATAGAGAGGACTGTGTATAGCTAGTACTGTCCCTGAGTGGGGACTTGAAATGTTACCCTTAGGGAGGAATATTGTGAGCAATTAGTTATAGCCTGAAGTAAGTGAGAGGAATAAATGGTGGGGGACAGATGGGCATTGGCTGTGAAGTTAATAGTCCAATATTTGTCATTGCTGATACAGACATCGGCTGGGTAGATGTGTATGGCTGATTCAGTAAAGAGAGTGATCATGGCAAGTCCAACAGCCTCCTGAGTTTAAAGCACTAGCCATGGTCTGCGCAAGCTGGATGTAGAGGTTGGTGGTGTTGCTGTGGCAGTGGAGAAGAGCAGGAGTGGGAGGGGATAAGTTTAGTGTTTCTGTGGTGTGATGTGACACAGAAGTGTTGGGATGCATTATACTCTAGTGCTAGAAAGAGAGTAGGTGTTAGTGGAGGCCTCATTTTAGTATGCTGTGGGTGCCAACAGAGTCTCCTGTAATTTTTAGGAGTGCACAGAGGGAAGGGGCTTCCTCTAACGAGCTATGTAGGCAAAATAGAGTAATAATGGTGATGGGCACCATTGTTTTAAGAGTGTTGCAAAGGATTTCAACTTGAAGCCAAAGAGGCTGGGCATAAGTTATGATGGAGTCACAGTTACAGGTGTTTGCAAGAACACCTGCAAAACTCCTGGTTTTGCAGGTGTTCTTGAACAAAGCAGGGTCAGAAGGCAAGTAAGCAGCAATATATGGAAAGTCAGTCATGTCACTTGGGTCCCATTCTTTGAGGCAGTGCTCCATGGTAAAGTTGGTCACTGAGGGGGCGCAGGGTTGTAGTTTCATGTGGGTGGCATGGGATCCTCTGTGGTGATGCCAGGTAATGGAGGAGTGGCATTGGAGATGACATCTGAGATGCTGTCCTCTCCAGCAGTGAGCTCTTGGGCTAGGGTGATGATAGCCTTCCCAAGTCAGTGTACGTTCAGGTTGTTAGGGGTTCCTAACTTTAGGATCTCTAAGATTCAGATGTCCCTGGGTAATCTGGGGGACCTGCTGGCATTGTTGGGCTGGACTGCCGATGTCAGTGAGATCTTGTGGGTTATCCAGCGTGCATTTGGCAAAGGCCTGGCCTGCTTGCACATGCTTCCTGAGTCTGACCACAGAGCTTGTTCACCAGAAGCACATTGAAAAGCCAATGTAAGTGAGGTGGCATGAAGGTTTTTAAAAGAAATCCATGATTTTGCCCAGTAACATCATGATGGAAATCCCACTGCAAACTAAGACTATGTCTCTTGGGGTGAACTGGGCAAGTGTCAATAAGTGTGAACTCAGAGCCACCTCCGCTAAGATGTGTTCATGTTTACTAACTTGGCCTTGTGAGTGGGCCTGCATGCAGACTGTCCAGGCTGGCCGTTTGCTATGTGCCTTTTGTCTTAGGGTGATGTTCTGCTCTGCTTACTAAGGTGCCAGCTTAGCTACAGGCAGTGGGTGTGTGGAAATTTAGGAGAGGCTCATTATATTTCCAATTTTGAAATATCTGATTGTTATGGCAGCATGTTTGGTTGTCCAGAGACTTGGAGTAATCCTTGGGTCAAAATTATTGAGCCTGAGGCTCCCAAACTATTCCAAGCACCCAGACCAAACAGACAAACACAGCTAGCCCCCATAAGGGGCAACAACAGTATTTGATGAATTTGTTCTTTGTCATTTTTGTATCCTCTCTCCCAGAGAGCTGTTCCATTACTGGGGGAAGGAGGGGGGTCATGGCTGTGGAAGGTGTTTATCTGCATATCCATAGGAGTGTGGCCCAGGTGACTGTGTGTAGTTTACGGGCTCTGCAGAAAGCATAAGGATTTCTTCCCTGGTCATTTTTTAATACAGTCGGCATTCACTAAATGGAGTTTCTTGTCTACTCTTGTAGTGGTCCACACAGTTCCTGATGTTGTTTTTGAGACTCTTATTTCTATTTCCTGAAAGGGATCAAGGGGGCATTAGGATTTATACCAGCCTTTGTATCCTGAGAAATCTGACAAGGCTTTTGGAGCAGGGAAATCAGAGGTGTGCTCTGCCCTGTGATCCCAAAACAGGGCTTTCAGGGGTCCCTCAGGGCATCCTGTTGTTGCTGGATAATAGGATGTTATCTGCCCCTGATCAGGTAGCCAACATTTTTGGGAGACCAGAATGGTTGAAAAATGGAAATTAAAGGGGGAAGTGGGTGAGTACAGTTAAATGTAGACATAGTTTGAGTGAACATGGAATCCTTTTAAGTCTCCTTTAACAAGAAGGGGAGACATTGCAGCTTGTAAAGGTTGGTATGGGTTCTGTTAAGACCCCCCAGTCTAGAATTTAATGGGATCAAGGCCTGAGACAGGAAAGAGAGCCATTTAAAAGGGGACAGTCTATGGATGTTAACTAAACTTATTGGGGTGATCATTTTGCAATATATACAAATATTGATTCATTATGTTGTACACCTGAAACTAATATAATGTTATATGTCAGTTATACCTCAATAAAAAATAAAAATAAAAAATAAAATCTTAAAAAAGGAGAGAGACAGTATCATCTGGCATTTTCTCTTTATTGCCTGTCATATTTCTCCCCTTTTTCTTGTAAATCAGATACATTTCCTGGAATATGGATGTTAACTCTTGTACTATGAAGACAAAAGCCACAGACAAATATGGTTTGGCTAAAAAATATAGGAACACTTTCCTCCCGTGACACCACTGAACCTAGCATTTGACTGCTTCTTTGAAGACTTATTGGTACATGAGAAAAATCAATTCCTTATCAGGCTGAGCCCTTACTTTTGATGACATCGGTGTATAGATGGCACCTAATGTCATTAGGTTAGATGATTTCCCCAAGGATTGACAATCCCTGGGAACCTTCTAGATTTAGCAGTTGGGGTCATGGGAGGAAGTACCATATATATTGATAAGTAGTGGCCCATGAATTAGGAATAGAATTAAGATGGGTATCCATGAATCCAAGGCAAGGAGCAGTGACTGATCGACTGTACCAAATGCTGATTGGGTGAGGTAAATGAGGATGGGATTTGACCATGACAATTGTCGGGGACCTTTTCAAAATCTGACTCTGTGAAGCAAGATGTGCCAAGGTTTCCTTGAAATAGATTCCTGAGAAAAGAGGATGGATCGACATTGCAGACAATAAAGACAGGTACTCCCTTTTGACCTTACAGTCTGTACCTTAATATTCTCACTTTCCATTGTATATTACTTTTCTGTTGCTGCTGTTACAAATTACTACAAAGTTAATGGCATAAAACGAGAATAATTTGCTGTCTTATGGTTTTGGTGATCAGAACTCCTGAAAGGATCTCACTGAGCTAAGGTGAAGTTGTCAGTAGGACTGTGTTCAGGCAAGGGTGACTTTGTTTCCCTGCTTTTTCCAGCTTCTAGATGCCTTTTATCTCATTTTTCTTTCATCTTCAATGACAGCAACATCAGTCAAACTTCTTCTCATGCTGCCATATCTTTGATTCTCCTAGTCTGCTTCCCTCTTCCACTCTTAAGGACCTTTGGGATTCCATTGGGCCCAGCTGCATGGTCCAGGATATTCTCCCTATTTTAAGGTCAGCTGTTGTAACAACTTTAATTCCCTTTGCCATGTAACCTCACATTCTGTTTAAAGGGTCCCTGGGACTTGTCCTAATCGTGTATGGTAAGACACACAGACATGGAAATGACTGTCAAGAAGCAAGAAGTTTATCCTACACAATAGTTCTCTAGAAACAGGAGGCACAGGAGGCCATGCAGGGGGGTCTACCTGGGGAATCACTGGGGCTGGTGAGGATGCAGCTTGAACAAGGGGAAAAAGTGGCCAAGACCGTTTATTGTGGTTGTCATGAGGAACGAATAGGTGTGGCAGGGTAACCAAGTTTAATATTTGCTAGTTAGAATAATATCAGCAGGCTCTTGGGCACAGGGGCTGTCCCTGGATGGTACCCGGCCCAGGGATGATTAATGCAGGTTGATAGTTGTCCACAGTTTGAGAGCCCAATAAAGGAAGGGTTTGGGGGTATAGGCTCTGGATTGATTGGTTTGCACGTGAAAGGGGTGTTCTTAGGGGAGTCTTTTTTAACTATCTCTAGGAGTTGGTTAACACTGGGAGGGGCAGTCCCTCCAGGTACAAGACAGCCTCTTAGATGTCAAACCATCAGAATACAAAAATTAAAGATGTAGCTAATACACCTATTCACAGACTCTGGAAATGAGAACGTAAACATCTTTTGGAGACCATTATTCTGCCTACCACACGTCATTCATGTTTGTTACGTTATTTTTTAATATTTTATTTTCTTTCTGGTTTTAGTTATTGTGATTGTAAACAACATTTTAATGGGATTTTAAAGTCCAATCTGAAATGTTAGCTACAGATTAAATTATTTTATCTTTCTTCTGATTACTAATACAGTGTTTTCACTTCTATAACCTTATTTTTATGTTGCTTTCCTGTGATATTTCCCATTCTTAAATTTTATAATTATAGCATACAGAAAATTGTGTGAGAGTGCATATGTGCTGATAATAAACTGAGTGCTGAGCCCCTAGGTACACAGCTTCCAGACCAAGGAATGGAAGATTACCTTACCCTTGAGTGTCTCCTTTATATTCCATCACATTCTTCCATCCAAGAGGAAACCTTGTGTTTGAACTTTGTGTTAACCATTGTATTGATCATGTTTTCAATTCTCTGTATATTAAGATTTTTTGACATCTTTGGAGTCTTTGTGGCTGGAGAGAAACTGCCCCTTCCAGGGCTAGCTACTTCCTAAAAAGAGTAAACCAGTGGCTTGGGAGCATTCCTTTCAGATGCAAACTAACCAATCCAGAGCCCATACTCCAACAATCTCCTTCATCTAATTCTCACACACCAATATTTCCCCTGCCCTAAATCAACCCAGAGGCAGGTAGCAGACAACTAGGGACAGCCATTATGCCCCAGAGCCCACTGGAATTATTCATACAGGCCAATAGTAAGCTGTACCCTGCCCTGCCTTGCCTTCCCTTGCAGACACCCCAATAAAGCTCTCCTCTCCTTCCTGCTTTCCCTCCTGACTGACCTGGTGCTTCCCCATGTGGCCCTGTGTTGTGTGGTGCCCCCTTCTCTTGGGATTGTGTAACTAATAAACTTTCCATGGCATTAACCTCTCTGTGTCATCACTCAGTCACCTTTATAAATCGGCACAAATCGGTTCACATAGCAAGCAGGGTGACTCACTGCTGAATGGAAGGGCATGCTTCTAGACTTCTCTTGGCTGACTAACTGCCTGTACCAAACACCAAGCTCTGCCTGGGAGGGTACTTCTGGCTGTTGGAGCCCTTGTGCTTTAGCCCTCACTACCTGGTGCTGTGTCAGCCTTGTCCTGTCATGGTTTTCCAACCTAAATTGTGACAAGAGAGTGACCTACATTCTTGCTTAGTGTATGTAGTAAGACAAGGGATATGAGAAGTCCCCAGTCATACCTTATTGGTGACAAAATGTCATACCAGACAAGAGGTCACAAGGGTATCTTGGGCTAATTGGCATAGGTTGAAAGAGGCACAGTGAATTCTTCTTGGAAAGGGAAGCAAGGAGAGTTTCCCTCAGATACCTTGAGGACACTGAGACTGATCCACTGGCCTGGCCCCCATTAGACCATCACCAGGGGCCACCATGGGAGGATTAGGACCTGGGCATTGAGCCATAGGCAGTGCTCCTTAAGTGGATGATTCTTCTTTTACCGTGGTGGACAAATAAGTCCGAGGTAAATAAGGTCCCCTGTTGAGAGGCCATTGGAAACATCATTAACTCTCTGTCTCTTGAGAATTGTGACCCTTGGTGGACACTCACCCATTTGATTCCAAATTTGGGCAGGCCCTTCTCACTGGTCGGTAGCTAGTGTAGCCCCCACCCCGAAAACCATGGCTTTTGAAAAGTTTAAATTCTGCTTTAAAGGCTCATCTCTCTGTTGCTTGCTTTTTCTGTCACAATTCACTCACAGACATGGTGGGATAGAAGGGAACCCCTACATGGAGACCACGGCTCAATGTTCAATGAAAAAGGAAAAGGAGAAGAAATATTTTGTTCTTGTTTTTCCTAAGACACACAAGGAGGTTTCTCAACTTGTGAGGTTGTAAATCTCCTGGTCAGTGTACTTGGACACTCTTGAGCGCTGCTGTCTATCAGCATGCTAAGAGCATCCTCCTGAAAACCAAATTATCACAGAAGCAGGATTTCACCACCACTGTTCCCCTGGATGTAACCCCCAGCCCCTCTGAGGTTGAGGGAGACACCCTAGAAACTTATATCAGTCAACGCCTTGACCCTCTGGGGAGAGGACTACTCTCTTCCCAGTGCCTTCTACTACACCTTTCCAGTTTTCCACCACGACCTCCTGTCCTGTATATCCAGTCGCAAATACGCCTTCCCCTTGGTTACACACAAAACCACTAATCTTTTCATACACTTCATTAACTTAGTTCATACCCTCCAACAACGTAACTAACAGACTTGCCAATTTGATCATTGTCAGACTCATACTTTTAACACATTTTATTACTCCACCAAGATATTGTTAGACACTCCAAAAAATTTTCACATCTTTTTTCTTGATTAATCCCATACATAATGAAAAAGATGAACATAGACTGGCCCGCAATGACTCCTTATTCTTCCAACTCCTTCTTAATCTCATAGTAAAGTGTTTTCTATGGTGTTTAAGGCAACTTATGCCCTCCTCTAAAAATCTGCACTATCATCACCCCACGGTTTCCTCAGTATGGTGTCAAACAATCAGAAGACCAATTTTATTCATCATGAATTTAATTTGCTGTATAGTATGATGCTTTCACATTTTGGGGGTCAGGTTGGCTGGTGAGAGACTGCCCCTTCCAAGGCTAGCTAATTCCTAAAGATAGTAAGCAGTGTGCTTCGGTGTCTATCATTCATGTGCAAACCAAGTAATCCAAAGCCTACATACTCAATCACTTCCTCTATCTAACTATTACACCCCAAGCCAGTACTTCCTCTGCCCTAAATCAACCCAGGGCCAGGAATCAGACAACCATGGACCTCCCGTATGCCCCAAAGACTGCCAGAACTACTCAAAGTAGCCAATCCTAAGCTGTTTACTCTGCCCTGCCTTGCCTTTCCTGTGGACACTCCAATAAAGTCTGTGACCTGTGCTTTTTCTTCTCTCCTACTTCTGCCTCCTGACCGACTCTGGTGCTCCCACATTTAACCCTGCATGGCTTCCCATGACCCTTCTCTTGGGATTGTAAGTAATAATCTTTTCTTTCAATAGCATTAATCTATTCGTGTCTTCACTGTATCACCTTCACATATTGAGATCCAGGTACAAATCTCCCATTTCTTCCTGGGTTTTGCTACTGATGTACATACCCCATAACAATGTATTACTTACCTTACGTGATTTTTGAACTATTTATGAAAGCTGTCATTATTGATTCATTCCTTTGTAATTTGATTAATTATCTTTGTATGTGTTCACCCTTATTAGATAATTATGATGTTTTGTTCAAAGCAGCTGTGCATCACATTGTGGTTTTAACTCGCTTTTCCCTGATTACTGACAGCATAAACATGTTTACAAGTAGTTTGGCTACTTGAAGAAATACTTGGTCATGTATTCTGCTGATTTCTAATAATAAGTCTTTTTAAAAATAACTTTTAAGGCTTTTGTTAGACAATGTGGGACTCATTATTTGCGAATTACGTGATTGCAGTAGTTTCCACTTTTTTTTTAATGTTTATTGAATTCATTGCTACCCTTTTTTTTTTCTTCCCCCCCGAAGCCCCAGTAGACAGTTGTATGTCATAGTTGTACATCCTTCTAGTTGCTGTATGTGGGACACGGCCTCAGCATGGCTGGGGAAGCTGTGCGTCGGTGCGCGCCTGGGATCCGAACCCGGGCCACCAGTAGCCGAGCACGCACACTTAACCGCTAAGCCACGGGGCCGGCCCAGTAGTTTCCGCTTTTTGTGTCTTCAGTTTTATATTTTCTTAAGGAAAAGGATTTCTTAATTTGGGCGTAGCCAAATTTATTCAACCTTTCCTTTATCCTGTCTTAGACATTGTCTTTTACTCTGATCTTATAAATACGTTCTACTACCTTGCCTTTCAAAATTTTTATAGCTTTTGTTGCAATTGTATGTCCTTAGTCCATCTGGGATTGATTTTTGTGTATAGTATCAATATATGTCTAATTTAATTTTTCCTCCAATGGACAAAACATTTTCACAGGACAGTGTATTGAGAAGCTCGAATTTCCCTGCTGATTTGCAGGGCCAGATCAGCTGTTGAAAAAATTCTGTATTTCTATGGGTGTGTTTCAGGGCTTGATGTTGTGTTCCTGTGGTCAGTTGGTATAATCTCTGCATCGACACCACTTGTAGGGCCGGCCCCATGGCTTAGTGGTTAAATGCGTGTGCTCCGCTGCTGGCAGCCTGGGTTCGGATCCCAGGCGTGCACCGACGCACCGCTTCTCGGGCCATGCTGAGGCCGTGTCCTACATACAGCAACTAGAAGGATATGCAGCTATGACATACAACTATCTACTGGGGCCTTGGGGGAAAAGTAAATAAATAAAATTAAAAAAAAATACCACTTGTATTTGTCATATTAACTCTACTATATTTCTTAATGCCTGAAAGGGCTATTCTCCTATGCTATTGTTCTTCGTTAAGAGTGTCTGTCTGTTCTTGGCTCTTTTTTAAACTTTCAAATTAATCCAAACATAGAGCAAAAGTTGGTAGACTAGTATAAGGGACTCCAGTATAGCTCTAGCTCTACCCAGCTTCCCTAATTTTTAACATTTTGGTACTTTTCCTTTCTCATTCATTCTCTCTCTCTCCTTCTCCCCCCGCCCCCCCACCCCGTGATGTGATTTTTTTCCTGAATCATTTGAGGGTAAGTTGCGTACATCATGCCTCTTTACCCTTTAATATTTTCAGTATGCGTTTCCCAGGAATGAGTATATTATCTAATTTATAGTCCACGTTCCTGTTTTATTAGCCGTCCCATGTCCTTTATTGCAAAATGTCCCCTTTAGTCCAGGGTCTTGTACTGTTTTTAGTGGCCATGTTTCTTCAATCAATTTCAAGCATTTGCTTAGTGTTTATTTTATAATAGGGACAATTTTTAAGAATACAGCCATTTCCTTTAGAGAGGACTAGTCACTTAGGGTTTCTCTGAAGTTTCCTCACAATTAGATTCAGGTTTTGAATTTTGGGTTGAATACCAAAAAAGAGATGGATATCTCAAGGGTGTCACATACAGAGAGGCCTGTGATTTCATTTTTCCCATCATTGGTGATGTTAATTTTGATCACCTGGTGTAAAGTGGTTCACATGTCCTGTGTTTGCACTGTGCAGTTCCTTTTTTGTTGTGATCAGTAATTTGTGGGGAGATCTCTATATATTTTGTGTCAGCTTGTGAGCTTCCTCCAATAATAGTAGGTGTACCTTTTATTAGACATTTGCTGAAACTCTAAATCATTTTAAGGGGAATTGGAGTGTTTCCTGTGTTGGACTTTCCAATCCATGAAGAAAGTTTCATTGAGGAGACTCAAAGGAGTTCAGAATCTTACAGTTTTCTCCGAAAAACACTCTACACATTTTGATTAGATTATTCTTAACCATTTTATAATTTTCCTACTGTAAATGTTATACTTGTTAAATTTAATTGTTCTGATTGTCAATATATAAAATGCAGTTGATCTTTGCATGTTGAATTTTACCTAGCAGACTTGCTAAACTTCCTTGAAAATATTAATTTTTAAAATATTCTTTTGGGGGCCGGCCCATGGCATAGTGGTTAAGTGTGCACACTCTGCTGCTGGCGGCCCGGGTTCGGATCCTGGGCACGCACTGACGCACCGCTTGTCAAGCCATGCTATGGTGGCGTCCCACATAAAGTGGAGGAAGATGGGCACAGATGTTAGCTCAGAGCCGGCCTTCCTCAGCAAAAAGAGGAGGATTGGCATGGATGTTAGCTCAGGGCTGATCTTCCTCACACACACACACAAAAAGATATTAAAATATTCTTTTGAATTTTCTGCATAAACAATCATATCTTTTGTAATCAATGGCAGTTTTATTTTTCCATTTCAATCCTTAGGTCATTTATATGTTTTTCTGACTGAACAAGACCTCCCATACAATAATGACTAGAAGTAGTAAAAGGAGCTTCCCTGGCTTCTTCCTATTTCTAATGGGCTATGCTTTCCCTCTTTACCATTCACTGCATTGGTTCTTATAGATTTTACAAGGTTAAGGCTTTATCCTACTTTTCATAGTTTGAGAGTTGGCTTTCTCATAAATACCTTCTGAATTTATTAAATGCTTTACCCTGATTCTTCTGAGATGATCCTATTTGTTTACTGATCTCATCCAAGTTTCTAGAACTGTATCTGCCTATGATAGATACCTAATATTTCGGTGAATCAACAAGTAAAAGAAATTTAAAAAAATAAATGTGGCAAGATAATTCATATCCAAGGTTATAGTAACCTTATAATTCTAGAAAAACTGAACTTGGACATAATGGATTATCTTTTTTTATACTTGAATCTATTCTATGTACTGATATGTTACAGAAGTTTTTTACAAGTGCTTTTGAGTAACCTTGGCATGTCATATTCTTTTCTTACTCTATTCTTGCCTGACTTTGTATAAAGATAAGAGTATCTCCTCCTTTTCTAAACTCTTAACCAATTTCTATACAAGAAGATTTGTTTCTCTTATATAGGTCAAAATTCACTGGCAAAATCATCTTTATCAGAATTACTTGTTGTTTGTTAGTAGTTTTGTATTCCTATTTTGGAATTATTTAAAAGCAAGGATTATGTTGTTTTTATGTTTGAAGGACTGCTAAGTTTTGCAGTTAAGCAAGTTATATCAGTTAAGCAAGTTATGTTTTACAGGAATTTTTCTATTTTCAAATTTATAGTTTCTTATGTTTTTAGTATTTGTGGTTCTGTAATTATATACCATTTCGTTTGTATCCCCTTTTTCATTCCTACTATCATTTACTTGTGACGTTTCCCTTTTCTTCTATTAATCTTGCCAGAATTTATTCAGTTCTGTCAATTCATTTTAAAGAAAATTGGTTTGATTAATCTACTGCATATCTCCTTTGTGTTCTATGTTATTAGTAGACTCAGGCTGCCATAACAAAATACCATAGACTGAATGGCTTAAAAAGAAATTTATTTTCTGGAGGCTGAATTCCAAGATCTGATGCCAGCAAGGTAGGTTCCTAGTGAGAGCTCTCTTCCTGGCTTGTAGATGACTGCGTTTTCTCTGTCCTCACATGGCGGAGAGAAAGCCAGCAAGCTCTCTGGCGTTGTGACCAGGGAACCAGGCAAAGAAAGGGTTTTTCAGATAAGAAGGAACTAAGTGTTCTGTTTTGCAGAAGTTGCTGTCTCCATTTTGCAGATGTTGCTATCCTGCAGAGAAACTCACACATTTGCAGGAAGACCTCTGCGAATTGGTCCACCACCAGTTGTCCTGAAGTTACCTTAACTCATTTGCATCCTAAATCCTCCTCCTCTAGGAGGGTCCAAATAGCCATTTTTAGATCATGTGATGTATGTCATAACATGTATGCATGCTACACATGTGCTTTAAATGAACAAAATTGTTACACAGTTGTTACAAATAAACTTTGTATTTTCTACTTCCTCATGTATAAACTCTCCACCAGCACTGTGCTCTGACAGACACTGCTTTGGGTGATGCCCTGGTGTTCTCCATTGCTTGGGGAAGCAATAAAACTTTTCTTCACATACTTCTGCCTTAGTTGTGCTTTTTGGCTCTGCACTCATCAAGAGATGAACCCAGTGAATTCAGCTACAATGTCTCTTCTTATCAGGGCACTAATACCGTCTTGGGGTCCTACCCTCATGACCTCATCTAAACCTAATTACTTCTGAAGGCCCCATCTCCAACTACCACTGTCTTGCAGATTAGGGCTTCAAAAGATGAATCTTGTGGGGGACACGTTTCAATCCATTGAATGTTTTATTTTGTTAATTTCTGTTCTTATCTTTATTTTTACTTTCATTCTAGTTTTGTTGTGTTTACAGTCATGCACCACATAACGTCTAGGTCAATGATGAACCACATATATGACATATGTGGCCGAACATATATATAGGTGGTCCCATAGTATTAGTACCATATAGCCTAGCTGTGTAGTAGGCTGTACCATCTAATTTTGTGTAAGTATATTCTGTGCTGTTTGCACAAGGACAAACTCACCTAATGATGCATTTCTCAGAATGTATCTCTATCATTAAGAAATGTATGACCATGTTTTGTTGTTCTTTTCCTACCTCTAAAATGAAATGCATAGGCTATTATTTTTCAGACTTCTTTCCTACTATGTAATCATTTTAGGCTTTGACTATTTTTATATTGCTGTAGCTGAATCTCCAACAAAGTTTGGTTAAGAAGGTTTGTTTTTTTTTAAATTTTCAGTTATACATATCTATTTTCTACTACAGTTTGTGCTTTGAGAGGTGGCTTCTTTTAAAATGTGTTCCTAAATTTCCAACATATGGTGTTTTTATTATGTTTTTGTTATTGATTGCTAACTGAATTGCATTGTGTTTAGGGAATTATATTAATGTTTGTAAATGCTTGAGATATACTTTCTGGGCCTGTTTGCACTCAATTTTCGTAACTGTCTCACGTGAGCTTGAAAAGAATGTGTATTTTATCCTTGCAGTCAGCAGTGCTATATGTGTCTGGGGGTCCAGCTTGTTCATTGTTTTGTTCAAGTCTTTGGTGGCTATTGAACATGTGTTCCTCTGTGGTATCTAGTCCAGAGAGTGGTGTATTAAAATATTCCACTCTAATGGTGGCTTTGGTAATTCTCCTTTCATTTGGTCCATTTTTGTTTGCTGTATTTTGAAGGCTGTATTATTAGGTGCATACCATTTTAGAATTGCTATAGTTTTTTGGTGAATTGAAACTTTCAAAAATTATCTAACTTTTTATGCATAAGAATGTGCATTCCACTAAAATCTATTTTGTCAGATTTTTATGTAGCTATATCATATTGTTTTCCTTTTATTTCTCAATGTTACTGTATCGGTTTTTAGATGTCTTTTTAAAAAATATCATAGAAGTGAAAGTCTTAAAATCTAGGTTTGTAGTAAACTTTGCATGTTGAAGGATAATTATGCATCCAGAGAGTTTGTAAAAATAGGACAGTGTGTTCCTCTGTATCCTTCTCTGGGCTATCCCTAGGGTTAACATCTTATTAAGCATCATTATTGAAGCCTAGCAATTATCATTGATGAAATACTATTAAATAATTGACAGACCTCATTCAAATTTCACATTTTCTCATACTTTTGGTCAAGATACAATTCAAATTCTTACATTGCATGAATCTTGATATTTATAAAACTCACACTAATAATCCTTACCATTTATGGAAGCCTTTAGTCCATTTATAAGTAATGTAACTGTAATACGTTTGGATGTCATTTAGTCATCTTATTTTATGTTTTCTATTTCCCTCATTTTTTTCTTTCTTTGAATTCAACTTATCAGCTGATTTAAACTTACCACAAATTTACAGTAATCAAAGAGTGTTTACTGGCTTATGGACAGGCATATAGATTAACGGAATGAATTGAGAGTCCAGAAATAAGTCCTCACATGTATTCTCAATTGATTTCTGAGAAGGGTGCCAGGAGAATTCAATGGGGAAAGAAAATAATCTTTTCCTCAAATGGTACTGAGACAACTGGATATCCACATGCAAAAGCATATAATTAGGCCCTTACCTTATGCTATATACAAAAATTAATTCAAAATGCATCAAAGATCTAAATGTAAGACCAAAAACTATAAAACTGATAAATAAAAAAATAGGTGAAAATGTTCACTGAGTTTGGCAATGGCTTATTAGACATGATATCTAAAACACCTTGCAAGCAAAGAAAAAATAGATAAATTAGACTTCAGCAAAATTAAGAACTTCTGTACTCCAAAGGACACTTATTAACATTAAATGCTTTTGTAATACAAAGGACACACTTGAGAAAGTGGAGAAAACCATGGAATGGGAGAAAATATTTGCAATTCACATACATGATAGGGATCATATACAGAATATATAAAGAACTCTTACAACTCAATAAAAAGACAAATAATCTAATTTTAAAATGAACAAAGGATCTGAATAGACATTTCTTCGTAGAAAACATAGAAATGGTCACAAGCACATGAAAAGATGCTTAACGTCACTAATCATTAGGGAAATGCAAATCATATTCACAATGAGATATTTCATATCAATGAATGGTTAAAATGTAAAAGACAGACAACAAGAAGTGTGAGCAAGGATGTGGAGAAATTGGAACCCTCAGACATTAGTGGGGGGTTGTAAATGATGCAGCCACTTAGGAGAACAGTCTAGTAGTTATTCTAAATGTTAAACATCTATTTGCTATATGTTCCAGCAATTCCACTGCTTGGTAGATAACTGCGATAGTTAATTTTATGTGTCACTTGACTGCATCACAGAATATCTTGATATCTGGGAACACATTCTTTTTGAGTGTGACCATGAGGTTGTTTTGGAAGCAGAGTAGCATTTGAATCAGTAGGTTGAGTAAAGCAGATTGCCCTCTCCAATGTGGGTGGGCATTATCCAATCTGATTTAGGGCCTGAATAGAATGAAAAGGCAGTGGAAAGTTGAATTTTCTTTCTCTGCTTCACTGTTGAGCTGGGATAATGTTCCCCTGCTTTTGGTGCTCCTGGTTCTCAGGCCTTGAGACATGGACTGGAATCTATGCCATTGGTTCTCTGGCTCTCAGGCCTTTGAACTGCACCACAGGCTTTCCAGGGTCTCCAGCTTGGGGACAACAGATAGTGTGACTTGCAGCATCCATAGTCACATGAGTCAGTTCCTTATAATAAATTTCATTAAATATATATTTACATAAATTTCATTAGATATATATTTATATAAATTTCATTAGATATATATTTATATAAAATTCATTCGATATATATTTATATAAATTTCATTATATTATTTTTATATGTATAAATGATCTTTCTGATCTTACAATATGGTCCAGGGCCATATGTTCTGTTTCTCTGGAGAACCCTGACCGAAACAATACCCAAGGGAAATGAAAATATGTCTGCACAAAAAGATATACGTGAATTTTCATAGCAGCATTACTCATAGTATCCACAAAATGGAAACAAACCAAATGTCCATCAACAGATGAATAGATAAATACAATGCATTATATCCATACAATGGAATATCATTCAGCAATAAAAAGGAATGACATATGCTACAATACATATGAACCTTGAAAAACATACTAAGCAAAAAGAAACTATTGACAAAAGATTGTATGATTTCCTTTCCATGAAATGTGTTGAAAACACAACTCTATAGGGAGAGAAAGGAAATTCATGGCAGCTTAGATGTTGAGGGAGTAGGAAAAGGGGGGTATGACAGTCAAAGGGTACTTTTGGAGTAATGAAAAGGTTGTAAAATTGTGATGGTTGCATAACTGTTTGAACATAATGAAAAACATTCAATGGTATAGTTTTAAATGGGTAAATTGTGTGGCATGTGAATTATTTTTCAATATTGCTGTTCTAAAACACAAACAAAAGAGAAAATCATGAGAGTAGCTACATCATGAGGAGGATAACAAATTTACTGTTTCTGAAGCACCTAGAGCAGTAAGATGCAAGAAACATGAGGTACCATTATATTTTAACTACTAAATATTAAAACTTAACATAAAACTATCGGAACCGAAAGCGTGTGCTATGGGTATTAGTAAATATTACTGGCACAGAAAACTTTAGGAAACTGATACAGGTATTTATTGTTTAATAAAGGTGGAATTTCAAATCAGTAGTTCAAGTGTAGTTTATCAATAAACGATACTATACCTATTGAACATCTTACTGGAGGAAAGAAGTAATTGCATCCACTACCCCACACCACCTGCCAAAATACACTCTGTGAGGATTCAAGATTAAAGTGTCATTAAAAATAAAAACTTTTAGAAGGCAATTAGGAGATCTGACTGTAATCTAGAGATTGAAGAGAATTTTTAAGGCAAATCAGGAAACCCAGAAATTATTTTTTAAAACAGACTTTCTTGGCTACACAAAAATTAAATATTTTGTACAGCAACAGATGAAACATTGACCTAGCAAAATAGTTATCAGTTCAATAGATGGATGAAACACATTAATAATGCACATGAGCAATTCTTGGTAAAATGTACCAGAAAATCAGGATTTAAAAAGACCTTTACCAACTCGATACAGGCCACTCACTGAAACCCACAGTAAACTCGGATTCCCAGAGAAACTTGAGACCCACTCCTGAGTGAAAGCCTGGTATCAGTGCTATTTCACACTTTAGTACGGGAGGCCATGGACCGTATGGTAAGATAGGAAAAATATAAAGAAAGAAATACATATTTGAAAAAGAAAAACATAAATGTTACAAAGAAATGTCATTATATTGAAAATGCAAAAGATTCAATGATTAGAGTTAAGCAAGGTGTCCAAAGCAAATATAAAGAAATAAGGGGAAATAAAGGTTAAATACGGGATTGACTGAATGCAGGAGATAGACTATATCATGGACTGGCAGGCACATCATTACGGGAGAATCATTGTAAGGGCTCTAGGAACCTGGAGAGACCGGTAGGAAAACTTTTGATGAGCACGAGGCGGCGCCACTCCCCAGTGCCAGCCTCCCCCTGCCAACATCTAAACCTGGCGCTGGGCCTCGTTGCGCCCCAACCTCGCCTCCGACCGTAGCCCCACCCACAGGCCGGCTTCCATCCTCAACCTCGGCGGCTGCGCTCGTTTCTGCCGCGAGTACTGCGCGGAGGCGACCCCAGCGCCGTCCGCACCCACGCGGCGAGAACTGCACTTTCTCTGCCCGAAATGGCCGGACGTGATTGGCAGCCCGAGCCCTGGAGCCCCGCCCTTTACTTCCGGAGGAAGGAGGCGGAAGTGGCGTCACTGGTTCGCGCCGTCTTTTTGTCCGGTGACTCCGCGCATCCCGGAGCGGTCACGTCGGTCCTCTCGCGGTGTCCCCGTCCCTGGTGAGGCCCGCGTGCGGGGAGCGCCGTGGGGGGCAGGAGAGCGGTAAAGGACAGGTGTGACTCCTAGGGGCCTCCTTAGAGAGGCCGGGCCCCTCTGCTCGCGTCCGCCCGGCCGCTGTCCCCGCGCGGAGCCGGGGCGGGAAGGGCGCGTGTGCGGGGGGGTTTTCGTCCACTGGGCTCCCCTGTTCAGAAGCCTCCGAAGTAACCTCGGGACTTTTCTCCAGAAGGAGAAGAATTTCCGCTGCTCGAGTCCCGTTGCTCAGGCCCCGCGCGCTCCGGTTCTCACGGACCTGGCGACCCCGTCGTGTTCCCGTGAGTCCGGGGGAAAGTTGGCTCAGGGGCCTCTTCTGCTTTTCCTGTGCAAACGAATGGGGCTTCTGAGAATTTGGCCATATCTTTCCGCGTTTTTTTTTTTGAACATTACATAACGATAAAAAGATAAGATAGTTTCTTAGGTGTCAAGAGTGAGCATGTTTGTCTATGTAATTATAAGCATATGTTGACTACAAATCTTGCATCTAGAGACAAAGTGAGAATACTCAGCTGTCTCTTCATCTGAACTTCCTAGGTCCGTAGGTCCCACAGAGCTTTTAAACAGGGGCCTCCAGGAGAAAAAGATGGAGGCTTTATGACAGCAGTTCTAGAATAACTCAGTTTAGCATTAGCAGGATATGTGGACTGTGTTTTTTCCCCCCATGATTTTCTTTTGTGAAATCTTAAACCTACAGAAAATTTGAACATCCAGTACCATGAGTGTTCATTGTAGTAGATTCACCCATTTTTAGCATTTTGCATGTTTGCTCTCTCCATAGGTAAATACACTTTATGGTGACTATTTGAGAGTAAGTTGACAATAAATTGCAGACATGATACTTGACCTTTAAAGATTTTATTTATTTATTTTTTTCCCCTCAAAGCCCCAGTAGGTAGTTGTATGTCATAGTTGCACATCCTTCTAGTTGCTGTATGTGGGATGCGGCCTCAGCATGGACGGAGAAGCGATGTGTCGGTGCGCGCCCGGGATCCAAACCCGGGCCTCCAGCAGCAGAGCGCGCGCACTTAACTGCTAAGCTACGGGGCCGGCCCGATACTTGATCTTTAAATGCTTGATAATCCATTTCCCAGAAAGAAGGACATTATCCTAAAACTACAATGCTATTATTTCATCCAAGAAAATTAAAAAGAATATTGTCATCAGATATCCACTCTATGTAAAAACTAAAATTCTTCACATTGTTCCCGGTATGTTTTTCTGTCTAGGATTCAATCAAGGTTATATATGGCAATTGTTCGTCTTTTAATCTTTAACCTAGGTCAGTCACTATTGTTTGTCAACTATATTGTCTTTTTGAAGAATCACACGTTTCTTTAGAAAGTCACACATTTTGATATTTCAGATTTTATTTTCATGGTGTGTTTGAATGTTTCCTCCATTTTTTGCATTTCCTGTCAACTGGTAATTGGGTCCGGAGCAGAGGTTGGCCAACTTTTTGTCTGAAAGGTCCAGATAGTAAGTACTTGATGCTTTGTAGGCCATAAGGTGTGAGAATTACTCAGCTCTGCCTTTGCAATGGGCAAGCAGCCGTAGACCTAAGTAAACAAATGGGCATAGCCGTGTTCCAACAAAGCTTTATTTACACAAACAGACCTGTGACCAAAGTGTGCCAACTCCTGGTGTAGAGGCTTCAAAAGATCATTTCAGGGCCGGCCCGTGGCTTAGCGGTTAAGTGCACGCACTCCGCTACTGGCGTCCTGGGTTTGGATCCCGGGCGCGCACCGACCCACCACTTCTCTGGCCATGCTGAGGCCGCATCCCACATACAGCAGCTAGAAGGATGTGCAACTATGACATACAACTATCTACTGGGGCTTTGGGGAGGAAAAAAAAAAAGGAGGAGGATTGGCAACAGATGTTAGCTCAGAGGCGGTCTTCCTCAGCAAAAAAAAAAAGGATTAGCATGGATGTTAGCTCAGGGCTGATATTCCTCACACACACACACAAAAAGATCATTTCAAAATATTTTGTAGGTGATGTGTATATGAAATTGCATTCCATAGGGAAGACAGAAATTTATGCCATCCCTCAGTTAGTGATGCCCACTTTGATTACTTGCTTAAGGTAGTGATCAGCAGAGCACTCTGTTTTAAAGGTAGACTTTTCCTTGTGAATAAAAAAGTCATATGTGGGGTGATATTTTGATACTCAGAATATCTTGTTCCCCAACAAATTTTCTAACAACTGTCTTGTCATCTATTACTGACATGCAGTCAATAAACTTCTGTATATATTGTCTCACATTTGTGGGGGTGTGTTTTCAGGGTAAGCTGCTCAGATTGGATTTCTAGGCCAAAGGACAAATACACGTTTGCTTTTGCTGGATGTTATAAATTTCCTTCTATAGGTCTTGTGCCATTTGTAGTTTTTTTTTTTTTTTTTTTTTTTTGGTGAGGAGATCAGCCCTGAGCTAACATCCGCCAATCCTCCTCTTTTTGCTGAGAAAGACGGCCCTGGGCTAACATCGGTGCCCATCTTCCTCCACTTTATATGGGACGCCGCCACAGCATGGCTTACCAAGCAGTGCATCGGTGCGCGCCCGGGATCCAAACCAGTGAACCCCGGGCCGCCGCAGCGGAGCGCGCGCACTTAACCGCTTGCGCCACCGGGCCGGCCCCGCCATTTGTAGTTTTTGAATGAACTTTTTAAAAAGTGTAAAAATTATGGAGGAACATCAGGAATAAGTTTTAACTTCAAGCACCAGTTTTCAAGAAGAATATCCTGTCCACTGTTATTCTGAGTAAAAATAGTCAAATACGTTTTCAAAAGTACTGTGTTTTGGTTTCTATTATATTGTGTGTAGACACTTTCTGTGTCTTAATTTGATTTTCATGTTGTAATTCTATTTTTCTGTTCCTTTTATTTGTGCATACTGTACTGTAACATTTTTGTGGGGAATGGCAGTTGTCTGAGAATCCACAAATAGTGATTGAAATCATTTAATGAGATCGGAACTGTGCCAGGGACAGAGAAACAAAGGCCATCAAAGCATAGTACTGCCCCCATGGGGCTTCCGGTCTATCTGGGAATACAGAATTTCAGTGAATACTGACAAGTTTGTAATATGGTCATCAGAATGGCTTAATACGAGGTAGTACGTTTTGAGACGTATCAAAATATTTAAGTTGTCAATGAAAACCTGAGTAGGATTGACCTAGTGTGGTCATTGAGCTATTGTGAGATTTGTAGGTGGCTGAGGAAATTACAGATGAAGGGAACTTGATAAGCAAAATTCAGCGTAGTTCAGACCTTCGTGTATTTCTTAAACCGAAGAGGGAGGTTTGGCAGAAGCAGAACAGACAGAGTGTTGGGAGATAGAGTGGAGAGCAGGGACAGGACCAGGGGAGTGAGGTGCTCTGGACAAGACTCTAAGGCCATGGAAACTTCTGAAATATTTTAGCAGGAGAGAGACTTGAATCCATTACAACTTAAATACAACCCACTAACTCATACTTTGGGACTGGACTTCAGGAAGCATGGTCATGAAGGCATGGAATCAAGGTAGAATCTTATGATGAATATTCAAGTTTTAAAACTTGATCATGGAACCTAGATGTGGATGATTGTTATGGAAAAATAATAAATGAAATGATTTGAGAGTTTTGTATAAGGTGACAGTGAAAGAATCCAGGCATTTCCTTTCTCTACTCTTTTACTAGAGGATATACCCCTACTTAATGAATGTTTGAATGCTCGATTAGGGCTTGGTGAAAAAATTCAACCCAGGGGTGTTCTCAGGAAACTTGTAAACTATTGGAGGAGGCAAATGTCTCTCCAAGAAAATAAATGTATTGTGACCAATTGATTAGGGTTCTGGAGCTAAGTGGAGGGCAATATTATTTTCTCTTTCTTTATATGGGAATAGGTGAAGGTAAGAAGTAAAGTTGATAAGTATTTAAGTGATAAAAAGACAAGACATAGGAGTTAGCCATGTTGGAAGAGACAGGAGTAGGAGATGGGGAAAGCATTCTCTATTTGGTTGATTACATTTCTAGGGTGAGAGAGGGGAGAGCATCAAGGGTTACTCCCAGATTTGACAGTAGAGACCTTTTATTTGGTTGGGGAAAATGCTGAGGGAGGATTCTAATCTTGAGTGTATACCTGAGGAGAAATATGTGATATCTGTTCAAATGATGTGAATCCAGAGTAAATAGGAGAAAGTGTGAATGTGTTTTAATGTTATGCATAACAGATTCATTCAAGGAGTTAATCAGAATCAGTAATTCACTTGTGTTGTTGTGAATCTTAGGAAATGTTTATGTTAATAAACATAGTGGTTTTGTAGTCCACCTGGAGATTCCTTCTCCCACCTGGTTTAGGCCTTTGATTCCCTGACTGAAATCCAAAGTAACTCCTTCTCTTGGACTTTTTATGGACGCTGACACATCTAGGGGTCAGAATCACTCCACAGGTAAAGGACTACAAGATCCCCTGACAATGCAGGTTGCCAGAAAGCACTGAAGTGTCCATGTGTCTTGGTTATATCCATGTTACCCCCTCTGTTTGCCACTTGGGTGTCCCAGTGAGCTAGCTGTGCCATAGTGAGACATTGATGAAGGTTCTGAGGATGAAGTTGGTGAGGATGTGCAGATTCTGTGATTCTGTGAATGTCTTTCCTATTGGCAAGGAGCTCAGCTCCTTGCTCAGGTCCAAAGGCTTGGCTAAACGTGTCTCCAAATCTCCTCTTTACTTATTTGTCTCCAGGTATCACTGTTCTTCTCAATTGGATGTGAGTCTACGTGAAATCAGGAGACAGAAATGACACTTTAAATAAGAGAAGTGTAATATAAAGATGTAAGGAGAATTCTAACAGATATTCTAGAGTTGATGGAGAGTCCTGAAGGAAAGCCAAACTTGGGGGACCCTCTCCCTTAGACTGGACTTCAGACCTTGTTGGGAAAGGTATCATGGAGCCCACTGAATAGTGAAGAAGTTCCCTAGGTTGCCAGGACCAGAGGTAGTCAACAGTCACTGGGCAGTCAGCAAGCAACCCTCTGGATGCAGACAAGTCATGACTGGTGGGTAGATTGGGAGTGGGAATCGGGTGACACTGTCCTTGCAAGACCTTACTAGAGCACTAAGTATCCATATAAGGAGGCCATGGGAAACAACTGACTGGTGTGCAGAGAAGCTGAGGCTAGGTGGATGAGTGCACAGAAGAAGACAGTGTTCCTCCCACCCTCACATTCTTAGAGTAATTAAATATTTTTTGGAAACTGAGATATATTCTGTTATGAACATTATTGAGCTATAATCTAGGAACACATGAAGAGTGGTGTGAAGGATCTGTGTTGTCTGTTGATCACCAACCAGTGGTGCCTTCAGTGAGCCAGGCTCTGTGCTGCTCTTTGTACTGGCAAACATTGGCATCCAAAAGAGACATAATGCTGCCCATCAGATGCAAAAAAAACCTCTCCAAAAGAAGCTGCTCCTAATGTCAGACAGCAGTATCCAAACGCAGTAGTACAGCTACAGAGGTCATTATGATAAAAGATTCTGTTTCTCCAAAAATATAAAAATTTAAGTATATATCCACTCAAGTATATTGTTTCACATGTATAAAGCTTTGCTTGACAGAATTAGAAGAAGAAATAGACAAGTTCACAATTTCAGTGAGCGATTTTAATATATTTTGCCCATATTGTTAAACAATGGAAGAAAAATCATTTAGGATATTCTTTGGAAATGCTGTGTAAACTGCCTAATGTACATATGCGGAATAGTGTGTCTAGTATCTGATGGAACTCAGAAATTACTTCTCTGGGAAGGAGGGGAAAGGAATGGACTGGAAGGAGCAAGAAGGCTTTGTAGGCAGATAACTATGTTGTGTATCTTGTTTAGCCTGGTGATTACATGAGAACATGAGATTGTCATAACTCATCCACTGAATACTTAAGATGTGTGTATTTAATTGTACATTAATTACATCTCAGTTACAAAATGAAAAGTAAAATATTCTATTTAGGCACCACCTGACTAAACACATTGGTGGGCCTGTTTAGCCCAAAGACCCCCAGTTTGAGACCCCTGGTAGTAAAGACAGTTATACTGTGAGGCTAGGCACATGGATTTTGTGACCATATGTGTTTCTGGGTTTTAGTCTTCTGAACTGTAGAATAAGGACTGTGGGGTTGTGAGGGTGATATTGGTTCATAGATAATGAAGTGTGGAATTTTCAGTGGTTGTCATTCAAATACCATTTTATTTTAGTTTTTATTTTTTTTATTTTTTAAATTTTTTGTCAAGAAGATCCGCCCTGAGCTAACATCTGCCAATCTTCCTCTTTTTGCTGAGGAAGACTGGCCCTGGGCTAACATCCATGCCCATCTTCCTCTACTTTATATGGGACACCACCACAGCATGGCTTGACAAGTGGTGCGTCGGTGTGTGCTCAGGATCCGAACCGGCGAACCCCGGGCTGCCACAGCGGAGCACGTGCACTTAACCGCTTGTGCCACCGGGCCGGCCCCTCAAATACCATTTTATAGATCAGCATTTGGCCTGTTGGTCTCTGATTTATTACAGGTTATTATTTTTTGTTTTTTCTTAATTGAGGTCACATTGATTTATAACTTATAAATTTCAGATGTACATCATTATATTTTTCTTTTGCGTAGAGTGCGTTATGTTCACCACCAAAAATCTAGCCGTCATCTGTCACCATACTCCTTTCACCCTCCCCCCACGTGATCCCCCCCTGGTAACCACCAATCTGTTTTCTCCATATGTATATGTTTGTTTATTTTCCACATATAAGTGAAGTCATGCGGTAATTATATTTCTCTGGCTGACTTATTTCACTTAGCATACTACCCTCAAGGTCTGTCCACCTTGTTGCAAGGGCAAGATTTCATCTTTTTTTGTGGCTGAGTAGTATTCCATTGTATATATATGCACCACATCTTTATCCATTCATCTGTTGATGGGCACTTAGATTGCCTCCAATTCTGGGCTATTGTGTATGATGCTGCAGTGAACATCAGGGTGCATGTATCTTTTTGAATTCCTGTTTTTGAGTTCTTTGGATAAATACCCAGAGGTGGAAGAGCTGGATCATATGGTATTTCTATTTTTAATGTTTGGAAGAATCTCCATACTGTTTTCCATAGTGGCTGCTCCAATTCACATTCCCACCAGCAGTGAATGAGGATTCCCTTTTCTCCACATCCTCTCCAATGCCTGTTACATCTTGTCTTTTTAATAATAGCCATTCTTACAGGCCTGAGGTAGTATGTCACTGTAGTTTTGATTTGCATTTCCCTAACAATTAGTGATGTTGGACATCTTTTCATGTGCTGGTTGGCCATCTGTACATTATCTGTAGAAGCTGTCTTTCATATTTTCTGCCCATTTAAAAAAAATTATTAAGATCATATTGGCTTATAATGTGTAAATTTCGGGTGTATGTTATTCTGTTTCAGCTTCTGTATATACTGCATCTTGTTTACCACCAATAGTCTAGTTTTTATCCATCACCAAACTCATGTGCCCCTTTACCCCTTTCACCTTCTCCCTACCCCTGTGTTAACCACCAATCTGTTCTCCTAATATATGTGTGTGTTTGTTTTCTGTGTATGAGTGAAATCATACGGTATTTGTTTTTTTCTGTAGGACTCATTTCACTCAGCATAATACCCTCAAAGTCCATCCGTGTTGTCACAAATGGCACTATTTTGTTTTTTTTTTTATGGCTGAGTAGTTTTCCGTTGTATATATACGACATCTTCTTTATCCATTCATCCATTGATGGGCACTTGGGTTGCTTCCACATCTTGGCTATTTTTTTTTTTCTCCCCCTCCCCAAAGCCCCCGTAGATAGTTGTATGTCATAGCTGCACATTCTTCTAGTTGCTGTATGTGGGACACGGCCTCAGCATGGCCAGAGAAGCAGTGAGTCGGTGCACGCCCGGGATCTGAACCCGGGCTGCCAGCAGTGGAGTGTGCGCACTTAACCGCTAAGCCACAGGGCTGGCCCTTGGCTATTGTGAATAATAATAATGCTGCAATGAATGTAGAGGTTATATATCTTTTTGAATTAGTCATTTTATGTTCTTTGGATAGATAGTGGAATAGCTGAATCATATGGTATTTCTTTTTTTAATTTTTTGAGAACTGTTTTCCATAGAGGCTGCACCAGTTTGCATTCCCACCAACAGTGTGTGAGGGTTCTCTTTTCTCCACATCTTCTCTAACACTTGTTACTTCTTGTTAATTATACCCATTCTGACAGGTGTGACTTGATATATCAATGTAGTTTTGATTTGCATTTCCTTAGTAATTAGTGATGTTGAATATCTTTTCAAATGCATGTTGGCCATCTGTATATCATCTTTGGAACAATGTCTGTTCATATTCTTTGCTCATTTTTTGATCGGGTTGTTCCTTTTGTTGTTGTTGAGCTCTATGACTTTTTTATATGTTTTGGAAATTAACTCCTTGTCAGATATATGACTTGTAAATATTTTCTCCCAGTTAGTTGGTTGTGTTTTTATTTTGTTGATGGTTTCCTTTGCTGTGCAGAAGCTTTTTAACCTGAGGCAGTCTCACTGGTTTATTTTTTCTTCTTTTTCCTTTGGTTGAGTAGACATGGTATTTGAAAAGATACTGCTAAGACTGATGTCAAGAGTGTACTGCCTATATTTTCTTCTAGGAGTTATATGGTTTCAGGTCTTTCATTCAAGTCTTGAATCCATTTTGAGTAAGTTTTTGTGTATGGTGTAAGATAAGGGTCTACTTTCATTCTTTTGCACGTGTCTTTTCAGTTTTCCCCAACACCATTTACTGAAGAGACTTTACTTTCTCTATGGTATGTTCTTGGCTCCTTTGTCAAAAGTCAGCTGTCCCTAGATGTGTGGGTTTATTTCTGGGCTCTCAGTTCTGTTCCATTTATCTGTGTGTCTGTTTTTGTACCAGTACCGTGCTGTTTTGATTACTGTAGCTTTGTAGTACATTTTAAAATTGGGGAGTGTGATACCCCCAGCTTTGGTCTTTTTTCTCAGAATTGCTCTGGGTATTTGGGGTCTTGTGTTGTCCCATATAAATTTTCAGATTCTTTGTTCTGTTTACAAGAAGAATGTCCTTGGGATTCTGATTGAGATTGCATTGAATCTATAGATTGCTTTAGGTAATATGCACATTTTAACCAGGTTAATTTTCCCAATCCATGAGCATGGAATATCTTTCCGTGTCTTAAACTTTCTTCAGTTTCTTTCGACAACATCTCAGAGTTTTCAGTGTACAGGTTTTCCACATCCCTGGTTAAATTTATTCCTAGTTATTGTATTCTTTTTGTCGTGATTATAAATGGGATTATATTCTTGATTTCTCTTTCTGGTAGTTGTTTGTGAGTGTATAGAAATGTTACTGGGGGCCAGCCCGGTGGCGCAAGCTGTTAAGTGCTTGCGCTCTGCTGCGGCAGCCCGGGGTTCGCCAGTTCGGATCCCGGGCGCGCACTGACGCACTGCTTGGCAAGCCGTGCTGTGGCAGCGTCCCACATAAAGTGGAGGAAGATGGGCATGGATGTTAGCCCAGGGCCCATCTTCCTCAGCAAAAAAAGAGGAGGATTGGCAGATGTTAGCACAGGGCTGATCTCCTCACAAAAAAAAAAAAAGAAAGAAAGAAATGTAACTGATTTTTGTATGTTGATTTGGTACTCTGGAATTTTTCTGTATTTGTTAATTATTTCTAATAGTTTTTTGGTGGATTCTTTAGGGTTTTTATGTGTAGAATCATGTCATCTGCAAATACCGACAGTTTTACTTATTCCTTTCCAATTTGGATCCCTTTTATTTCTTTTACTTCCCTAGTTACTCTGGCTGGGACTTAGGATTTTCAATGTTATGTTGAGTAAGAGTGGTGAGAGTGGGCACCCTTGGCTTGGTCCTGTTCTTAGAGGAATAGTTGTGCTTTTCAGTGTTAAGTATGACAGTGGCAGTGGGATTGTGGTGTATGGCCGTTATTATGTTGAGGTACTTTTCATCTGTACCCATTTGATTGAAACTTCTTATCATAAACAGAGATTGAATCTTGTCAAATGGTTTCTCAGCATCTATTGAGATGGTCTTGTGATTTTTAGTCTTCATTTTGTTCATGTGGTTGTCAGTGTTTTAATGTGCTTGATTTGTGGGTGTTGAACCATCCCTGTGTCCCTGGAATAAATCCCACTTTATCATGGTGTATGATCCTTTTAAGGTACTGTTGTATTCAGTTTGGTACCGTTCCGTTGAGGAGTTTTACATCTATGTTCATCAGTGATATTGGTCTGTAGTTTTCCTTTTTGTGTTGTCATCAGGTTTTGGTATCGGGGTAATGCTGGCCTTGTAAAATAAGTTAGAAAGCATACTTTCTTCTTCAGTTTTTTGGAAGGCTTTGAGAAGGATAGCTACTAAATCTTTGAATGTTTCGTAGAATTCACCAGAAAAGCCGTCTGGTCCTGGCCTTTTGTTTTGGGGGAGGTTTTTGATTATTGTTTCAATCTCTCTGCTTGTGGTAGGTCTATTCAGAATTTCTGTTTCTTCTTGATTCAGTTTTGGGAGGTTGTGTGATTCTAAGAATTTTATCTGTTTCTTCCAGGTTATCTAATTTGTTGGCGTATAGCTTTTCATAGTATTTTCTTATGATCCTTTGTGTTTCTTTCTGTGGTGTCTGTTGTAATTTCTCCTCTTTCATTTCTTTTTTCTTTTCTTTCTTTTTTGCTGAAGAAGATTCACCGTGAGCTAATATGTTTCTAATCTTCTTTTTTTTTTTTTTTTTTTTTTTTTTTGTGAGGAGATCAGCCCTGAGCTAACATCCGCCAATCCTCCTCTTTTTTCGCTGAGGAAGACGGCCCTGGGCTAACATCGGTGCCCATCCTCCTCCACTTTACATGGGACGCCGCCACAGCATGGCTTACCAAGCAGTGCGTCGGTGCGCGCCCGGGATCCGAACCAGCGAACCCCGGGCCGCCGCAGCGGAGCGCGCGCACTTAACCGCTTGCGCCACCGGGCCGGCCCCCTAATCTTCCTCTTTTTGTGTGTGAGCCTCCACCACAGCATGGCCCCTGGCAGTTGAGTGCTGTAGGTCCCTGAAGTGGAGAGTGTCGAACTTAACCACTAGGCCACCGGAGCTGACCCATTCTCTTTCATTTCTGACTTTGTTTATTTGAGCCTTTCTTTTTTTTGTAGTCAGTCTAGCTAAGAGTATGTCAGTTTTGTTCATCATTTTAAAGAACCGGCTCTTAGTTTCATTGATGTTTTCTGTTGTGTTTTTAGTCCTATTTCATTCATTTTCCTCCCTCTAGTGACTTTGGGGCTTCTTTGTTCTTCTTTTAATACTTCTTTGAGGTGTAGTGTTAGATTATTTGGATTTGTCCTATTTCTTTTTTTTTTTTTTAATAATTTTATTTATTTTTCCCCCAAAGCCCCAGTAGATAGTTGTATGTCATAGCTGCACATTCTTCTAGTTGCTGTATGTGGGACGTGACCTCAGCATGGCCGGAGAAGCGGTGCGTGGCTGCGTGCCCGGGATCTGAACCTGGGCCGCCAGCAGCGGAGCACACGCACTTAACCACTAAGCCACGGGGCCGGCCCTGGATTTGTCTTATTTCTTGAGGTAGGTCTGTCTTGCTATAAACTTTCCTTTTAATACCACTTTTCCTGAAACTCATAAGTTTTGATATGTTGTGTTTTGTTTTTTGTCTCCAGGTAATTTTTGATTTCTTCTTTGATTCCTAGCTGTTGATTAGCATTGTTTAGTCTCCACATATTTGTGACTTTTCCAGCTGTCTTATAGTTGATTTCTAGTTTCATAGCATTGTGGTCAGAAAAGATGCTTGATATGCTTTCAGTCTTCTTAAATTCATGGAGACTTGTTTTGTTTTCCAACATATAACCTATCTTTGAGAATATTCCATGTGTGCTGGAGAGAAATGTATATTCTGCTACTTTTGGATGGAATATTTTATATCTATCTTGTCGGTCTGGTCTTTTGTTTCATTTAAGGCCGTTTCCTTGTGAACGCTCTTTCAGGATGATCTGTCTGTTGATGTTAGTAGGTTATTGTAGTTTCCTACTATTGTTGTGTTGCTTTAGGTCTGTTAATGGCTGCTTTGTATACTTTGCTACCCTTACGTTAGGTGCATATATATTGATAAAATTTCTGTCTTCTTGGTGGAATGGCCCTTTTATCATTATATAATGTCCATCTTTGTTTCTTGTTCTCTTTTTTGGCTTGAGGTCTCTTTTGTCTGATATAAGTATGGCTTCACCTGCTTGTTTTACATTGTCATTTGCTTTGAGTATCATTATCCACCCCTTCACTCAGCTGATGTTTGTCTTTAGAGCTGTGGTGAGTCTCCTGGAGGCAGCATTTTATTGGGTCTTGTTTTTTAATCCATCCAGTCACTGTGTGTCATTTGATTGGTGAATGCAGTCCATTTACATTTAGGGTGATTATTAATGTAGGAGGCTTAGTACTTGCGTTTTTTCTTGTGTTTTCTGGTTTTTCTATATTTCCATTGTTTCTTCTTGTGTTTCTGTCTGCCATTGCAGTTTGGTGGTTTTCTGCGATGTGTTTCTTAGTTTCCTGCTTTTTTGTTTTGTGACTCTGCTCTGAGTTTTTCTCTTTGGTTATCGTGAAGTTTGTATAAAAGATCTCATAGATGAGATAGCGCTTTTTGTGCTGATAGCATCTTATCTCCATTTGCTTCTGCAGGTTCCCTCTTTTTCCTCTTCCCATTTTATATTTTTGTTGTCACAAGGTATCCCTTTTTGCACTGTGAGTTTGTGACTAAATTGAAGTGCTTATAGTTATTTTTAATGTTTTCTTTTCCTTTAGCCTTTATATTATAACTACATAGTAACCTATTTTGACATAGAGTTGCAATTTTCTCATGTTGTCTGTTTCTTTATCATGTTGCTCAAAGCTTTGTATACCTTTGCCTTTTTATTTCAGGTAGGAGAGCTCCTTTCAACATTTCTTGTAAGGCGGGTCTAGTGATGACCTCTCTCAGCTTTTGTTTGTCTGGGATAGCCTTTTTTCTCCTTCATATGTGTGCAATAATTTTGCTAGATAGAATATTCTTGGCTTCCAGTGTTTGTCTTTGACTATATCATTTCTCTGTCTCTTGGCCTGTAAAGTTTCTGCTGAGAAATCTGTTGGTAGCTTAATGAGGGTTCTTTTGTAAGTTATTTCCTTCTTTTGGGGCACTCTTGATATTCTTTGTCTGTCATTGACTTGTGACACTTTTAATATAATGTACCTTGGAGAAGGTCGTCTTGTTTTGAGAGAATTAGGTGTTCTATTAGCTTCATGCCCTTGTATATCCAGTTCCTTCCCCAGGTTTGGGAAGTTCTCAGCTCTTATTTTTTTAAATAAGCTCTCTGCTGCTTTCTCCCTCTCTTCTCTTTTTGGGATATTCATTGTCTTTGTGTTACTTTTGCTAGTTGTCGGATATTTCTCGTAGAATTTCTCCAATTTTTAAAAATCTTAGTGCTCTATCCTTTCCACTGGAATCATTTCTAGATTTCCATTTTTTGAGCTTGTTAATTCTCTCTTCCATATGGTCTGCTCTGTTTCCAATGGTTTCTACTTTAATCTCATTTATTGTGTTCTTCAGCTCCAGAATTTCTTTTTCTCCTTAGAGTTTTAATCTTTTTGGTGAAGTATTCCTTCTGTTCATTAATTTTATTCCTGAGCTCAGTGAACTGTCCTTTTGAGTTTTCTTGTAAGCCGTTGTGTTTTCTCATGACAGCTGTGTTGCATTCTCTTTCAGTTAGATCACAATTTTTCATGACAGAAAGTTTGGTTTCTGGAGAAATGTCATTTTCTTTTTATGCTACCTAGTTATTGTTGTTTTTCATGGCCCTTGAAGAGGTGTTCCTCTGCCAGTGCGTTTTGGATAGGAAACACTTTTCTTATTTGGGTAAGGCTTTGTTTATTTTGATTCTGAGCTGCTTCCTGCTGTATTTGAGAGCCTGAGCTTCCCGTCCTCCACTCTCTCTGCCAGAGGAGACGTCAGTACCCTCATTGTGATGCTTGTGCGTCTGAAGTTGCTGATACTCTTCTGCCTATGATGTCACTGCACTTGTAGATGTCATCCCCACAGTTACCAGCCTGTGAGCACCTCTTCTGCTTCTGGGGTCACCTGGGTCACAGGTTCCCTTCCTACAGCAGGGAGCACAGGGAGTGTGGGGCAGGAATGGGGGTCACAACCACCTCCACCATGTCTGGTTTGTTGGTTCTGCAGGCATTGCTGCTATGGGGGCGGGGAGCAGAAATTGCAGGTGCCTCTGCAGCTGAGGAGGGCTGGAGTGGTTGGTTCCATCGTCACTGTTAGTTGCTGCTCCATAGCTTACATTCCTGCTGCCACTTGCACCCACAGATCTGCTTCTGGGTTATTTGGGGTGCTAGCAGCACTGCTGCTGGGGATGTTAGATTTGCAAGTGTTCTCACTGCTTCCTGGTTGCCCTGGTTCGTGGACGACACTGCCACCGCCACAAGGGGAGGAGTATCTGGGTCACAAGTGCCACTGAGGCTCCCTAAGTTTTGGTCTCTGACGTCTTTGTGGTTCCTGGAACTTCAGGTCACAGGCCCTGCCACTGCTGCCAGGGACCTGGGGTGTTGTATGCAGCACCCACTGCTGGCAGGACGGGTATTGGGGGCGATGCCACTGAGGGCTGAGTTGTGGGCACCACTTTGACTCTGAAACCTCAGGTCATGGGTGCCACCTGTCTGTGCTTGGGGACACAGGGGGGTTGAGCCATGAGTGCCACTTGAAGCATCTGGTCACAGGCACCGCTGTCACTGCCACAGGTATCTGGGTGTTGGATGCAACCTCTGCTGCTGGAAAGGCCAGTGTTGGATGCGTGGCCACCAGGGTAGGGGGCTGGGTTACAGGTATCATTGCGGTTCTCAGAGGCTCCAGTCACAGGCCTGCAGTGCTTCATGGCACCTACAGCAGCGTGGGCTGCCTGCATTCCTGGGGCTTCCATTCACATGTGTTATCTCAGTTCTTAGAGCCTCTGGTTGCAGGTGCAGCCACAGTTCCTGGACCTTCCAGTCTCCGGAGCTGCCACCTCTGCTGCCCTGGTTCCACCACATCCAGGAAGTTGACTCAACCCACTTTCAGATGTATAGATATATGGATCACTTCGGCGTTCTGGTGTGCTGTGCAGAGAGTCCTTTATTGGTCTATGAATGTGCTACTGGTTTTAACTTAGAGGGGAGCTACAAAGGGAACAACTCAATTGCCGTGATGCTGATGTCACCCCAAAGATTACTGAGTTTTAACAGCAGCAAGTTACCTTCAAATGAAAAATATTAAAAGACAGTTTGAGAAACATGAAGGAAGTCTATGGAAGAAATGAATAAATATAAAAGCCAATTGGGTGGAAATTGGAACTGATAAGTAAAATGGAAAGGTGGTTGTCTGAAAAGACTCATAAAATATAAAAATGTTGGGGAAAGTATGATGTGGCATTGTCCCGTTCCCAAGGGCAGGGTAGAGCACTGACCTGTTTGATGTGAGTGTTTCTAATCAAGACCTATGGGGCTTCCCAGGACTTTAAATGTATTCTGAGTTCTTTTGTCTAAAGATTCACATTCTTTTTCTAATCTTTTAGATCAGATGTGAAAGACTTAATGATTGTTTCCCTTTTCTTTCATTTTCTTGTTCAGGAACCAACAGAATATATGTGCTTTCTGTGTGCGTGTGTGTATGTGTATGTAAGACACTCTTTATTTTCTTACCTGCTTGATTATTTTCCTATATCAATGTTGAATTGGTGTATCAATTATTACTGTTTTGTATCGGAATGTTGAATTTTTAATGCCCAGGACATTTTTTTGTGTACACATTATTGCTCTAAACTGAGTGACTATACAGGGACATAAGTTCTTCATTATTTATTGATAGAATCAAGAAATAAAGGAGCATTAAGAACTTAAGAGGAGCTTCAGACTTCTCCAATCTCCATCAAGGGAAGCTCAAAAGGGTTGACCAAATAAAATATTTCCTTTTTCTTCCCTTCATATGCCCAGAAGCAATCTCGACCAGGGCCATCCAGTGGAGTGTGTAGATCATGTATATAATGAAAATATTTACTTAAGCATGTAAAGAATATTAACTTGAGATATTTTACATCATTTTCTACATTCAAAGTGCTCTAAATTCGTTAGACTCTCATTTTTCGTCAGATATGCTTGATTTGTGTTCAGATATACAAAATTCAGAGTTGAAAAAATGGATTAAAATATTAAAGTTATTCCAAATATGGAAGTGAGCTATAAGCTCCCAGTGAGACATCTGGTGCAGATGGTCCTCAGTAAATGGCAATGATGTTACTGATGCTCTTGGTATACAGCATACTGTTTTAGTAGCTTAGGTTCTCCCTGCACAATATAGAATCCTTTGGTCTGGACCTGAGGAGTCTTGCTGATGGTTTATCTAAGAGGAGCTTAAGTGGGCCGGAGAATGCTATGCTCTAAGTCAGCTTCCTGGTGTATATGCATTAGGTAGAATTGCTGCATAATCTCATTCATTGATATTATGTTCTTGACAAATGAAGAGTTAACATTCTTCAGGACTTAAGTTTTCTTACCTATAAAATGAAACCATTATGCTTTTTCTGATGGACAGCATTGCTCACAACCCCCTTTTGAGGCTCCAGGTGAGACAGTCTCCTCTGGGATTTGATGGCAGTAGTGTGTATTTGTGTGCGATTTCTTGAGATTGCAGGAATATTTGTGAATTTCAAGCTAGAATGGAATGACTTCCAGGCAGGTGAATGTGAATGTGGGAATTATGGTCACCTCTGCATCCTCATACTTTCTTTCTTTTCTCCTAGGTATTCTTTCTAAGGACCCTTTCTGCCTGCCTGAGGAAAAGATAGAGGCAGAAAGGATGGTGACTGACTGTTTGACAAGTTGTTCTCAGGTAATTAGAAAGTGTGTACAAAAAAAAAAGACAGTGTATACTTTTACAAAATGACATACCACATCCACCAAACACATTTCCTTCTAGGTAGACCTGTCTCAAGAGGTTTTTAAAGAAATCAAGCCACTCAGGGACTGAGTCCCTGTTGAATTCCCTCCAAAAGCGGAGCCTCTCATATTGGTTCCTGTGAATAATCTCAGTATTTTGATAATTATTTTCTGTTATTGTCTCTTATGATGGCAACTGCATATTTTTTTGTTTTGCTGCCTGTTATGACACGGTAATGAAGATGAAAGTGTGCATTTCTCAAAGAATGTATTCATTCATCAGCTTTTAAAAGTGTCTTTAATTTGCTTAGGACTGTGCTACCAGAGGAAATTAAGATGAGAAGAGCTTTTAGTCTAGTTGTGGTGAGATAAGTTCATATGTTAGAAGTTCCATTAAAGCTGTAAGTGGAGGATGTCAAGGGTGAGTGAGTGTAGATAGAGAGGAGAAAACCTAGGACTGTCGCACCCTGGGGGAGACGATGAGAGACCTTGAAACCCTCTGTTGCCATCGGGTCTGCCATCTTCATTCCCCAGTGAACACTGGTGGAGATGTTACTTTGCTGAAGCCACCTTGTATGTGATGGTTTAGGACTCAGTGACCTTCACTGATGTGGCTGTGCACTTCACCCGAAGGGAGTGGACTTTACTGGACTCAGCTCAGAAAAATCTGTACAGAGATGTGATGCTGGAGAACTACGAGAACCTGACCACAGTAGGTAAGGCTGCCATCATTCCTGTATCCTTTTATGGAAGAGATATGTATGATGTATTTACTATGTTCCAGTATTGGTGACGTGAAATCTGCTCATAATGGAAACTAACAGACACTAGTCTCTACACTAATGGGTTTTTATCCAGTGTGGTTTCTGTAAAACTGTGGTTCTAAAACTAACACCATCCTCGTCACTCTCTTAGAAATGTGCATTCTCAGTCTCTACCTTTCACATAGTGAATGAATCTTTGGAATTGAGGCCAAACATCTGTGTTTTAACGAAAACAATGGACATAATTCTGCTGGGCAACAAAGTTTGACAACCATTGGTGTATTAGTTTTTCCATGAGAATGGACATTTCTTTTTGCATTTACTCTATTTGCTATTTCAATAGAAGTCTTAGTGCTTTGTAATATGTATGTATACATCTGAACATGGGTTTCAGGGACCGGAGATAACTGATCTCTTTGATGCACAGAAAGAGGGAATATTTGCATTTTTATCTCTTTTGAAATACTTTTACTGCATTCATTAGAAATATACGAGCTGATTCTTGGAAAGTTTGTCATCTTTTGTGGGGGCCTTTTGCATTAATAAATCTTTTCCTGTGAATAGGGTATCAGTTGTTCAAACCCAGTCTGATCTCTTGGTTGGAACAAGAGGAAGAGTTGAGGACAGTGGAGAGAGGAGTCTTGGAAGGTGAGTGAGTGTGAAGAACTTCCCTGGTGAATGAAAATTTCAGTATGTTTGCAATGACAATGAGGAAACTTTAAGACATTCTTTCTCTAGAAGGCTGAGGTCATTGGTCTCTGATGCTTTGGGATATTGTCCGCTTCTCATATGTTCTTACTTTACATTGACTCAAAAGTTCCTATGATCTCACAAAAAGACTGGTTCTGTTTGTTTTTTAAGTTCATCATTTTGATATATGCTCTTTTTCCAGGACTTTCCTACTTTCTATTCCTGGTAATATTCTGTTCTTTTCCCCATCGTATTTAATTTTCACAAAATCATTTTAATCAGCTGCTGAATTTTTTTTATTTTTTGACAAAGATTAGCCCTGAGCTAATAACATCTGTTGCCAATCCTTCTCTTTTTGCTGAGGAAGATTGGCACTGGGCTAACATCTGTGCCCATCTCCCTCTACTTTATATGTGGGATACCTGCCACAGCATGGCTTGATATGTGGTGTGTAGGTCTGCACCCAGGATCTGAACCCGCGAACCCTGGGCTGCTGAAGTGGCGTGCAAACTTAACTGCTACGCCACCGGGCTGGCCCCTCAACAACTAAATTTTTGCCTACACGTCCTTATCATTGTAAACTTTTTGACATAGCCAAACTCCTCAAATCTATCTTGCCTCTTGTTTAGTATGTTTAATTGAGAAATAATACAAATGAGCCTTACTGTTTTTAACTCCTTTAATGTACATTTCTGTCTGTAAATTCCTACATTTTATTATTCTTTTTTATTTTAGAATGGGAAATGCAGCTTAAAACCACAGACTCTGCAATTCAGCGGGATATTTTTGGTGAAAAAACATCCAATAGGATAGAAATGGTAAGATCAGTAAGTTTGAAAAGAGGTAGCTCTTATTTTCCACATGTAGAAAATATTGGGATTTTCATTAGATAGAGCATGAGGACAAGTGATAGATATTTGAGATGAGAGGCATTCACCCGAGAGAAAGCAGTGTCTCTGGAGAGGTATTCTGAATGTGATGAATTTTGGAATATACCTAGCCTGAAAGTTGTTGCTTTAGAATTCCTACAAGGACTCATTCCCACTTATGTAACTGGACGTTGAGTAGTGAAACAGTTCCATGAAAGTGTACAGGAATCATTTAACAGTAGAGTAGATGGCGTATCATTCTAGTGGAAGGATTCCCACATTCAAGTTGAAAGAAATCACGGTAGAAAGTGTATGAATATAATGGAAATAATAGAAATCATCATCATCATAATGATGTTTCTGTTTTGAGATGGGTAGGATTAAGTAATGAGTTCGAAAAATCTTTGAATCGTCCTTCTTTTGTTCATCAACAGGAAAGAATCCACAGTGGTTGGGAGCTCAATGATTGTGAGGAATCTGGCAAAGTCTTCAGTGAGCAGTCATGCCTTAAAACACACAGGAGAACTCAAAATGGAGGAAACCCTCATGAGGATAATCAGGATGGAAAAAGCTTTAGTCTGCACAAGAAAACCTCTACTGTAGAGAAACTTTCCATGTTTAATCAGTGGGGAGAAGCCTTCAGACCGCCTCCAGATGCTGAGTACTGGAAAACTACCATGCAAGAGAAAGCCTTTGAATGCAGTGATAGTGGGAAAGCCTTTGCTGATCAATCCTACCTTAAGGCCCAAATGAGAACTCACAATGGAGAAAAACTCCATGAAGGGAAGGAAAGTGGGAGATCTTTAATTCACTCCACAAACTTTGGTGTGCATATACAAACTTACACTGGTAACAGTCATTATGAATGTAAGGAATGCAGAAAATCTTTTAAAGGCTCCTCACACCTGAACACTCACGTTCAGGTTCACACTGGAATAAAACCCTTTAAGTGTAAAGAATGTGGGAAAGGCTTTAAAAGATATGTGCATCTTAACATACACATGCGAACTCACAATGGAGAGAAGCCCTATAAATGTAAGGAATGTGGGAAAGCCTTCAGTCGATATGCATACCTTATTGACCATAGAAGAACTCACTCTGGAGAGAAGCCTTTTAAATGTGACAAATGTGGAAAAGCCTTTGCTTCCTCCTCAAATCGTAGTAAACATTTTAGAACTCACACTAGAGAGAAGCCTTTTGAGTGTAACGTATGTGAAAAAAGATTTGCCAGTTCTTCGTCCTTAATGATTCATAAGCGTACTCACACTGGAGGGAATCTCTATAAATGCAAGGACTGTGGGAAAGAATTTAGTTGTCTTAAGTACCTTGAGAGTCACGGACAAACTCACACCAGAGAGAAACCCTATGAATGTAAGAAATGTGGGAAAGGCTTTAAACGTTCTGCACATCTTATCGTTCACATGCAAACTCACACTGGAGAGAAACCCTATGAATGTAAGGATTGTGGGAAAGCCTTCACTCGATACGCATCCCTTATTGAACATAGAAGAACTCACACTGGAGAGAAGCCTTTTAAATGTGACAGATGTGGGAAAGCTTTTGCTACTTCTTCAAATCTTGGTAAACATTTTAGAATTCATACTGGAGAGAAGCGTTTTGGGTGTAATATATGTGGGAAAAGATTTACCAGGTCTTCATCCATAGTCATACACATGCGTACTCACACTGGAGAGAAACCCTATAAATGTAAGCAATGTGGGAAAGCCTTCATTCGATCTTCACACCTCATTGACCATGTGAAAACTCACACTGGAGAGAAGTTCTTTAAATGTGACACATGTGGGAAAGCCTTTTCTACTTCCTCATATCTCAATAAACATTTTAGAGCTCATAGTGGAGAAGAGCCTATTGAGTGTAACATATGTGAGAAAACATTTACCAGTTATTGGCCCTTTATCATTCACAAGCGTATTCACACTGGAGAGAAGCCCTATAAATGTAGAGAATGTGGGAAAGACTTTAGTAGCTTTATGGACCTTGAAAGTCACAAGCAAACTCACGCTAGAGAGAAACCCTATGAATGTAGGGAATGTGGGAAGGCCTTTACTCAATATGCAAGCCTTATTGACCATAGAACAGCTCACACTAGAGAGAAGCCTTTTAAATGTGACAAATGTGGGAGGACCTTTGCTACTTCCTCAAATCGTAGTAAACATTTTAGAACTCACATTGGAGAAAAGCCTTTTGAGTGTAATCTGTGTGAGAAAAGATATACCAGTTCCAGGTACTTAATCATTCACAAGCAGACTCACAGTGGAGAGAAGCGCTATAAATGTAAGTAATGTGGAAAGGACTTTCCATGTTCTTTGCACCTTAGCGTTCAGAAGCAAAGTCATATTGGAGAAAAACTCTATTAATATAAGCAGTTTGGGAAAGCCTTCACTCACTCCTCAGGCCTTAGTGACCACATGAAAGCTCACAGTGGAGACAAGCCTTTTAAATGTGACACATGTGAGAAAGCCTTTGATACTTCCTCAAATTTTAATAAACATTTTTTAAACAGAAGCCCTTTTGACTGTAATATATGTGGGAAAACTATTTATGAATTCTTGGTACTTTATCATTCACAAGCATGCTCACATTGGAGATAAATCTTAGAAATGTAAGGAATCTGGGAAATCCTTCAGTTTCTCACTTCCTTTTGGTGTCAGGAAAGAACTCCCCTGGAGAGAAGTTTTCTCTGTGTGAGGAATGTGGTAAAGCCGTCAGGAGTCCTGATTCACTCCAAAGACATGGAAGCACCACGCTGCAGAGATGCTCTCCAACGTGAGAAATGAGAGAAAGCCATCAGACTCCTCATAGCATAGCGTGTAAGGACTCACAAGGAAGCCATCCTATTAAGAAGCATGGAAAGCCCTTCCCCATTTCCTCAGTGAAATATATATTTCCTATATGTGAAAGAGCTTGCAGTGGAGAGAAATCTAACTGATATAAGATATGTGGAAAAATTGTTGTGCTAATGTTCACTTGTCATTTTGCTTTGAAGAAAAGCTTTATGAATGGAAGAAATGTAGAGTCATCCTTATCTTCCATTGGATTGATTTTCATGCTTAATAAACATGGGATGATTCACAGTCAAGAGAAACTGAATATAGGAAATATGGTAAGTGCTGCCCTCAGTGTGAATTTTAGGGTCTTCTGAGAGCATTCTGGGTGGTTCTATAGGTCTATGTTAAGCCTTTGTGATTAGGCCCTGAGCATTTCTGTGCATAATGTGTTTTTCTTTCTGCTGATAGGCCAGTGTTGTTTGTCCACCTTCCATGTTGCAGCCTGGTTAAAAGTGGATTTATGGAATGCACACACAATCCTATTCTAACTACCTTGGTTCTCTTGTTGGGTTGACATGCTCTTGTGTTGTGAAGACACCGACTGCTTGACTGTGTACAGTGCTCACCAGACTCATTTACAATGAGTCACTGTGGCCAAGGTGGTGAGCAAAATATGTCTAAATTTTGTAAAATTACCTTTTCCCTCTCACACCTGATCTTTTCAGATAAAAAGTCAGTATCAAGCATGGGATGAGTGAGAGAAAAGTGAGATTACACTTAGACTATGTGACACCCTGATTTCATGACCTTTTTGGGTGAACAATGACGTGACCACTGGGGGAGGACCTTAAAGCTCAAGCCCATACAGGAGGATGGTGAGAAGAATGGATGTTTTCTTTCACACCACACCCCACAACACAGCCTGGGAAAAGAATGATGTCATTTGTCTGCATCAAGCAACAGCTGTCACTGGTGATAATGACCTGCTTCTGTGTTTTCCATTCTATCCCTGGGTGTGGAAATAGAAAAACTCACGTGAATATAGCTGGCCCCGGTAATCTGCTGTGCTTGATGCCCTCACTGGCAGTTCCTGAATGTGAACCTTGGGTGTAGACAGCAGCACCACCTTTCAGCTTCAGTGATACAAATTCACATAGTTCAGATGCTTAATGAGCTTTGGGTTGTGTCATGTATGGCCACCAGGTGTGCAGCTACTTAACGTCACTCTCTTGAGGGTTAATCAATGCACTGTATGATAATCTAAATCCAGCTTAACAATAAATTCAGAACAAGAATTCTCTGTATGTATGTGTTACATCTTTGTATATGTGGAGGAGTATGTCATGTGGTTCACCATTGGGTATGTATATTGTTATTTAGTCCATCTATTGCCTCTTTCATTGGCAATAACACCAAAGATCAGCAGATTAGTGGAGCGCGTGCACTTAACTGCTACGCCATGGGGCCAGCCCTCAGCAGGTTAATCTTAACCTTTTGTGTTCAGTGTAAGGTCATGGGTTGGCCTTAGATGAGATCCTAATTGAAAGAAGACCTATGGGTCCTATCAGAATTCGTCACCATTGCCTGAGTCTGAGAGCTTGTGGGTAGTGTTTGAAGTCACTCCTGCAGATTGGCCTCATTCTGCTCCTGCCGTGCTAGTAACAGCATCCTCAAAAAGTGCTGTTCAAGAGAAACGGAGCAGATTTGGTCCCAGCTTTTGTTAGTCACTGACAAAGTGGCATATTGATGTCAATAAACTCCAAAAGCCAAGATGATGTGAGCCATATATGCTCCACCATAGCCTTTAAAAACATTCTAAGTGAAAAGAAGCTATTGATAAAAGATCGTATGATTTCATATTGATGAAGTCTCTAGAAAATACAAATCTATTGAGACAGGAGATTTGTGTTCACCTATATGTTAAGAGAGAAGGGAAATCGGGGTTTTGACAGCCAAAGGCTGCTTTTGAAGTGATGAAAAGGTTCTAAAATGATAATTTTACACCAGTCTGTGCATTTCCTAAACAATATTATATAGATATAAATGGGTGAATTATATGGTATGTAAATTAATAAAGCTGTTTCAGGAAACATTAGAGAAAATTATGATAGTACCTACACCATTGGGAAGTTATGAGCATAATAATGTCTATGAGGCATCTAGCATGGTAAGATGCAGCAAACATTAGCTTCCATATTTTGCCACTAAATATTAAACCAATACCTTATAATCAAAGGGTATGATATGGGCATAAGTAAATATATTATTATAGAGAAGAGTCTCAATACTAGTACATATAGGAATTTACTGTTTCATAAACGTGGAATTTCAAATCAGTAGGTCAAGGATATTTTATCAGTAAGTGCTACTGAAACAATGGGCCTTTTGGAGGGAAAAATGTTGGATCCACTACCCCACACCACATGCCAAAATATATTGGAGGAAGATTAAAGGTTTAGATATCTTTAGAAGTAGTAAATTTCAGAAGAAAATTATGAAATCTGCATATAATGTAGGGTTTAAAGAGGTGTTTTAAGGCAAGAGGAAATCCAGAAATTATTTTAAAAATCACTCCTTTGGCTACATAGGCATTTAATAATTTGTACAGCAACAGAGTAAACACTAAGAAAAATAGTTACCAGTTCAATAGATACATAAAATACATATGATAAGGTCCATAAACAATTCTTTACAAAATGTGTTGGTAAATCAGGATTTTAAAAGATGTTTATTAACTCCACTATGGCCACTCACTGAAATCCACTGCAAACATGGTTACCAGAAAAACTTCAGAATCATTCCTAAGTGAAAAATTTCTGGTATTGGTGCTATTTCACAACAGTATGGGAGGCCCTGGACCATATGGTAAAATTAGAAAAATGAAAACAATCATTTGAAAAGGAGAAAAACTAAGAGATTTATAGAAAATGTCATTACAATAAAAATGCAAAGGAATCAGAGTTTAGCATGGTGTCCAACATGCATAAAAAGAAATAAGGGGAAAGAAAGATCTAAGGCTGGGATCGATTGAATGGAGGAAATGACTATTTCATAGATTGGCTGGCATATTATGGGAAACCATTTTAAGCGCTTTAGGAAGGTGAGGTAAAACAGGTAAAAAAGCTTTTGATGAATATTCCCAGATCCAACCACCACCCCTGGGTAAGGGCCCTGCCCTCTGCCTGTATTCCTGTCTAGAGCCCTGGTTCTAGACTCAATATTGTCCGGGGCTGTTTCTGCCTCCAGCCCCGAGCTGAGCTAACCTCAATCCATCTCCACCCACACGGTTGAGTAGAATTTCTCAGTCTGAAGTGGTCTATCTTGGCTGACAGCTTGATGCTCGGAGCTCCACCCCCTCCAACCCCAGGCAGGAAGCGGAAGTGTGGTTGTTCATAAAGGCTTTTCGCCTGCCTGCTCCCAGTATCTCGGAGACTTGCACGTTGGTGGTGGTCCAACCTGGCCCAGCTTCGGTGAGGCCTGCAGAAAGGGGAGGATACGGAGGTTGAAGGGGGGAGTCAAAGGGCGTTTGGTCCAGGCCACTGAGGGGCCCGCTTAGAGAGTCCTTGCGTGCTCCGCTCGCTTCCCCTGGGGCTCTGGGGTCTCCTAGCACCGCTCGGTCCCAGAGCCCATTCAGGCGTTCATTCCCGCAAAGATTTGAGTCGAGAAATGCTGTGAGGGCGTGTGCCTGGGGTGTTTTGGTCCACTGAGCAGCCCACTACAAAAGCCTTCTAGGCAACCTTTGTGACTTGTCTCCACAAGCAAAAGAATTTCGGCTGTTGGAGGGACATTGACTCAGTCTCCACATCCTCTTGTCCTCACGCATCTGGCAATTCTGGCCTATTCTGGGGAGCACTGGGTGAATATTTGTTCCAGAGGGTCTCTTTCCTTTTATATGCAAAAGAATGTTTACTCTGGGAATTTGGTTTTGTCTTTGCACGTCCTTCATTTACTTTTGACACCCTCGGGTAGAAAGATACTTTCTTAGACGTCTATGATGTGCATATTTCTCTGTATAAATATAATCGTATGTAGACAAGTCTTTCTACTAAAGAAAAGCAAGAACACTCACCTCTCTTCATCTGAACTTCCTAGGCCTGTACATCTCCATAGAGCTTCAAAACAGGGTCCTACAGGAGAAAAGGGTGGAGACTTTATTACACCAGTTCTAGCATAATTGAGTTTACCATTCACAGGATGTTTGGACTAAGTGTATTTTTTCCACATTATTCTTTTGAAAAATCTGAAACCTAAGAAATGAGAACATCCACTAACAACACACAGTCTGAAGTACAAATTTTTTTTTTTTTAAAGATTTTATTTATTTTTTTTCCCCCAAAGCCCCAGTAGATAGTTGTACGTCATAGCTGCACATCCTTCTAGTTGCTGTATGTGGGACGCGGCCTCAGCATGGCTGGAGAAGCGGTGCGTTTGTGCGCACCCGGGATCCGAACCCGGGCCGCCAGCAGCGGAGCGCGCGCACTTAACCACTAAGCCACAGGGCCGGCCCTGAAGTACAAATTTTTTAAAAATTATTTTACAGAGGTCATACTGGCTTATAACTGTGTAAATTTCAGGTATACATTATTACATATCGGTTTCTGTATAGACTGCATCGTGTTCACCACCAATAGGCTAGTTTTTATCCATCACCATACATATGTGCCCCTTTACCCCATTCGCCCTCCCTCTACACCCTTCCCCTCTGGTAACCACAGATTAGTGGTTATCTTCCACATATGAGTGAAATCATATTGCGTTTGTCTTTCTCTGTCGGGTTTATTTTGCTTAGCATAATACTCTCAAGGTCCATCCGTGTTGTCGCAAATGGTGTGATTTTGTCTTTTTATGGCTGAGTAGTATTCCATTATATATATTTATATATCACATCTTTATCCGGTCATCCGTTGGTGGGCACTTGGGTTGCTTTCAAGTCTTGGCTGTTGTGAATAATGCTGCAATGAACATAGGGGTGCATGTATCTTTTTGAATTAGTGATTTCATATTCTTTGGATAAATACTCAGTAGTGGAATAGCTGGATCATATGGTATTTCCATTTATAGTTTTTTGAGAATTCTCCACACTCTTCCATAGTGGCTGCACCAGTTTGCATTCAGATGAGTGGTGTATGAGGGTTTGCTTTTCTCCACATCCTCTCCAACATTTGTTATTTCTTGTCTTGTTAATTATAGCCATTTTGACGGATATAAGGTGATATCTCATTGTGGGTTTTTTTTTTTTTTTTTTTTTTTTTGTGAGGGAGATCAGCCGTGAGCTAACATCCGTGCTAATCCTCCTCTTTTTGGTGAGGACGACTGGCTCTGAGCTAACATCTGTTGTCAATCCTCCTCCTTTTTTTCTTCCCCAAAGCCCCAGTAGATAGTTGTATGTCACAGTTGGACATCCTTCTAGTTGCTGTATGTGGGACGCAGCCTCAGCATGGCCGGAGAAGCAGTGCGTCGGTGTGCGCCTGGGATCCGAACCTGGGCCGCCGGTAGCGGAGCACGCGCACTTAACCGCTAAGCCACCGGGCCGGCCCCCTCATTGTGGTTTTGATTTGCATTTCCCTAATGATTAGTGGTGTCAAACATCTTTTCTTGTGCCTGTTGCACATCTGTCTATCCTCTTTGGAAAAATATCTGTTTATATCCTCTACCCATTTTTTGATCAGGTTGTTTGTTTTTTTGTTGTTGTATGAGTTCTTTATATAGTTTGGAAATTAACCCCTTGTTAGATACATTATTTGCAAATATTTTCTCCCAGTTGGTGGGTTGTCTTTTTATTTTGTTCATGGTTTCCTTTGCCTTGCAGAAGCTTTTTAGTCTGATGCAGTCTCATTTGTTTATTTTTTCTTCTTTTTCCTTTGGTTGAGTAGACATGGTATTTGAAAAGATACTGCTAAGACCCATGTCAAAGTCTGTACTGCCTATATTTTCTTCTAGGAGTTATGTGGTTTCAGGTCTTACATTTAAGTCTTGAATCCATTTTGAGTAAGTTTTTGTGTATGGTGTAAGATAAGGGTCTACTTTCATTGTTTTGCACCTGGCCGTTCAGTTTTCCCAACACTATTTATTGAAGAGACTTTACTTTCTCTATTGTATATTCTTGACTCTTATGTCAAAAATCAGCTCTCCATAGATGTGTGGGTTTATTTTGAAATCAGGGATTGTGAAACTTCCAGCTTTGTTGTTTTTTCTCAGGATTGCTTTGGCTATTTGGAGTCTGTTTTTGTTTCATATAAATTTTAGGATTCTTTGTTCTATTTCCATGAAGAATTTCATTGGGATTCTGACTGGGATTGCATTGAATCTGTAGATTGCTTTAGGTGATATGGACATTTTAACTATGCTTATTCTTCCAATTCATGAGCATGGAATCTGTTTCCATTTCTTTATGTCTTCTTCAATTTCTTTCAATAATGTCTTATAGTTTTCACTATATAGGTCTTTCATCTCCTTGGTTTAATTTATTCCTAGGTGTTTTATTCTTTTTGTTGCAATTCTAAATGGGATTGTGTTCTTGTCTTCTCTTTCTGGTAGTTCGTTGTTAGTGTATAGAAATGCAACTGATTTTTCTATGTTGATCTTGTATCCTGCAACTTTGCTGTAGTTGTTTATTATTTCTAATAATTTTCTTTTTTTTTTTTAAACTTTATTTTCCCCCCCAAAGCCCCAGTAGATAGTTGTATGTCATAGCTGCACATCCTTCTAGTTGCTGTATGTGGGACGCGGCCTCAGCATGGCCGGAGAAGCAGTGCGTCGGTGCGCGCCCGGGATCCGAACCCGGGCGGCCAGCAGCGGAGTGCAAACACTTAACTGCTAAGCCACGGGGCCGGCCCTCTAATAATTTTCTGATGGATTCTTTAGAGTTTTCTGTATATATGGAATCATATAATCTGCACTGAGAGTTTTACTTCTTCCTTTATAATGTGTATCCCTTTTATTTCTTTGTTTTGCTTAATCACTCGGGCCAAAACTGCCAGTACTATGTTGAATAAGGGTGATGAGAGTGGACACGCTTGTCTTGTTCCTATTCTCATAGGAAAGGCTTTCATCTTTTCATGTTAAGTGTGATGCTGGCTGTAGGTATGTCATATATGGCCTTTATTATGTTGAGGTAATTTCCTTCTATACCCATTTTATTGAGAGTTTTTATCATAAATGGATGTTGAATCTTGTCAAATGCTTTCTCTGCATCTATTGAGATGATAATGCAATTTTTATTCCTCATTTTGTTAATTTGGTGTATTACATTCAACTCTCACACATTTCCCATACCTTAAATAAACCCAGACAACCAGGGACAGCCATTATGCCCCAGGGCCCACTGGAATTATTCATACAGGCCAATAGTAAGCTGTACCCTGCCCTGCCTTCCCTTTTCCTTGCAGAAACCCCAATAAAGCTCTCCTCTCCTTCCTGCTTTCCCTCCTGACTAACCTGGTGCTTCCCCATGTGGCCCTGTGTTGTGTGGTGCCCCTTTCTCTTGGGATTGTGTAACTAATAAACTTTACATGCCATTAACCCCTCTGTGTCATCACTTAGTCCTCTTTATAGATTAAGACTCAGACACAAATCAGTTGACCCTGCAAGCAGGATTACTCACTGCTGAATGGATGGGCATGCCTCTAGACTGCTCAAGGCTGACTAACTGCCTGTACTGAACACCAACCTCTGCCTGGGAGGGTACTGCTGGCTGTTGGAGCCCTTGTGCTTTAGCCCTCACTGCCTGGTGCTGTGTCAGCTTTGTCCTGCCATGGTTTTCCATCCTAAATTGTGACAAGAGAGTGACCTACATTCTTGCTTAGTGTATGTAGTAAGACAAGGGATATGAGAAGTCCCCAGTCATACCTTATTGGTGACAAAATGTCCTGCCAGACAAGAGGTCACAGGGGTATCTGGGGCTAATTGGCAGAGGTTGAAAGAGGCACAGTGAATGCTTCTTGGAAAGGGAAGCAAGGAGAGTTTCCCTCAGATACCTTGAGGACACTGAGACTGATCCACTGGTCTGGCCCCCATTAGACCATCACCAGGGGCCACCATGGAAGGATTAGGACCTGGGCATTGAGCCCTAGGCATTGCCCCTTAAATGGACAATTCTTTTACTTGGTGGACAAACATGTCCGAGGTAAATAAGGCCCCCTGTTGAGAGGCCACCAGAAACATCATTAACTCTCTGTCCCCTGAGCATTCCAACCCTTGGCAGACACTCACCTATTTGATTTGGACAGGCCCTTCCCACTGGTCAGAAGCTAGTGTAGCCCCACCCCAGAAAATCATGGCTTTTGAAAAGTTTAAATTCGGTGCTAAATGCTCATCTCTCTGTTGCTTGCCTTTTCTGTCACAATTCACTCACAAACATAGTGGGATAGAGGGGATCCCCTCCATGGAGACCATGGCTCAATGAAAAAGTAAAAGGAGAAAGAACACTTTGTTCTTCCTTCCCCTAAGACACATTAGGGGGTTCTCAGCTCATGTGAGGTTGTAAATCTCTTGGTCAGTGTACTTGGGCACTCTTGAGTGCTGCTGTCTATCAACATACTAAGAGCATCCTCTTGAAAACCAAATTATCACAGATTCAGGATTCCAGCGCTATTCTCTTGGATGTAATCCCAAGCTACTCTAGGTTGATAGGGATACCTTAGAAAGGGGAGGTCACCACTCACAGCAGGGGCCACTCAGGACAACCAGGAACTTATTTGGTATTCCTCAAATACCAAAGAAAAAAAGGAAACAAATATTCATCTCAGGATCAGACAGCAGACAAAAGGAAAGAAAAGTAAAAAGGCTGTGGATTTATGTGACTACAAGCATCCCTCCCTCTCAAAAAGGAAACTTGAAATCATCAGTATGGAGAAGATGCCAGATCTAGCAAACGTAACACTGGTCTTATTTTACTTACTAATTTAAAAATAACAATGATAGATAAACCCCTAGATACTGGGGAAGAAAAATAAAGGTTAACTACATACATTTTATGTGTGTGTGTTTATATAATTTATATATATATGTATATGTATATATTTTAGTATATATGCATAATAAATTATTAATTTGTATGTAAATTGTAAGCTAAAAGAGATCCATGATTTGACCAAATTGGAAATCCAAAATTTATATATTAAAATGTATATACTAATAACTTATATGATGAGTTATATATAATTATGATATATGTAAGAAATATGTAACAAAATTTACATACTATAAATGTATATAACAAGAAAATAAAAAGTGCACTGACTGACTTTTTTGCCTCTACAACATAACTTCTAAATTAACTTTAACATTTGCTAAAATGCATTAATTGACAAATCTTCATCGACCTAATCAATACCGAGACTCAAATTACAGTTATACCTGGGATCCCAGTACATTTAAACATTATACTCCCCTTTAATTTTTCAAAAGTAACTACAAATAAAGTAGGGGAAAAATAGGTGTGCCTCACTTTAATTGTAGCTTTGCTTAAATTTCCCATAGTCATAGTACCCATTTCCCTAAAATAGCCCATCTTGGATGTAGATGCCCTGACACAATAATAAATTTAACTTAAGGTAAGTCTTTGGTACTTACTAAGAGTCCTGATAAGACAGGACCTCAGGGACCCCTTGTTAAAATAATTATTACGTCCCAAGGTGCATTAAAACAGGGCCCTCAAAGTTTAAAACTTCTTATACGGGCCGGTCCCATGGCTTAGCAGTTGAGTGCGTGCGCTCCGCTGCTGGCAGCCTGGGTTCGGATCCCAGGCCACACTGATGCACTGCTTCTCCAGCCATGCTGAGGCTGCGTCCCACATACAGCAACTAGAAGGATGTGCAACTATGACATACAACTATCTACTGGGGCTTTGGGGAAAAAACAGAAAAAGGAGGAGGATTGGTGATAGATGTTAGCTCAGAGCCGGTCTTCCTCAGCAAAAAGAGGAGTATTAGCATGGATGTTAGCTCAGGGCTAATCTTCCTCACAAATAAATAAATAAATAAATAAAACTTATTATACGAACCTATTAATAAAGACGTGATTGTCTCCACTACTCCATTGAATAACCCAATTTTGCATGTTCTATTTTTGCATAATCAGTAAATAGGTAATCTCTCCTTTGGCTACTTGCGGTACCCCTTGGGATTAACCAAGTAAATAGCAATGAGAATTTGTGGACTATGTGGTTGGCACTACTGACCATTATACATGATGGAGCACAGTGGAATGTTACCGCTTTCCATCTCTTACCCAGCATGTCCCTAATAAAAAACAGGAATCCAAAAAACAATACCCTTATCCAGACTTCAGGCAGTGATCTTGGCTCTCGATGCCCTGGCCAACAAATGTCCCCATCTTCACATTTATCATGAACTGTTGGGCCGTTGCCTAAAAGTTGTCCATTCAGGGTCAAGAACTCTGGGAATCTCTTGCCTTATAGATACTCCAATTCTAAATCAAAATTACACATATTTGTATACATACTGAGGCCACAATTCTTGGTCTTCTCAGGACACTCCTTATTCCCTTTTGAGTTATACGCATTACTAATAATTACCAAGGCACACATTTCACTTCTTAAAATACACAATACTAGGCTCTTAGAAAAGGCATTCAGGGACTGGACCAGTGGCATAGCGGATAAGTTCATGCATTCCGCTTCGGTGGACCAGGGTATGCTGGTTCAGATCCTGGGCATGGACCTGCTCACAGCTCATCAAGCCATGCTGAGGTGGCATCCCACATAGAACAACTAGAAGGACCTACAACTAGGATATACAAATATGTACTGGGACTTTGGGGAGAAAAAAGAAAAAGAGGAAGATTGACAACAGATGTTAGCTCAGAGTCAATCTCCCTCAAAAAAAGAAAAAGAAGCAGCAGCATTCAACAAAACTTTCAAGTTCCTGATAGATCACACACAGCCACTTAAACTGGGAGACAATGATCTCCTCAGATAACTCCTTTGAAAACTCCTGTTCAACCAATGGACCCTTACGTAGGTCTCTATCTTGCCCTTAGCCCTAACCTATTTTTATAAATTATCAATTCCATAAGAGCTGGAGGTCAGATCAAGGGTGCATACTCTCCTGGGACCCATCAACCATAAAGTGTCTTATGGGCCAGGCAGTTGCTCATCTGATATGGGGACCCATTTCAGGCTAAACTTCCAAGGAAAAAAAACAAACAGAAAAAAAATTGTCAAGCACAGGTACACACTATTCTGTTTCCTGTTGGTCATACGGCTATTGGTTTGGGTGCTTTCATTGATTTTCAATCCAGAGGCCCAAACCCTCCACATATGTCACTGTTTCAATCAAACATGGCAAACGCTGAGGCCCACATCAACCTGAGTGGGGTATCATTTCCCAGATGATGCCCCAGTCCCACATCCTAGAGGACATCACCCTGGGCCAGAGGCTCATTGTTGGCAAAGATATCACTTCAGATGACGTTACCCCAGCACAACACCTTGCCATCGGAGAAGACTTCACACAGTTCATGACACTCTTGGACTCCCTCAACTAAGGCGCAAATTAGACTCAGGACATTTTTGCTTTTCTTCCTTTCATATTACAGATTCTATTATGTTTCTGAGCCTGCTGCTTAGCCCATGATCTTGGTATGTTCCCTGCTCTCTGCCAAAACATACATCCCTACATGCCATTCCTCTGGGGAAATCTGATAGAGGTTACTCCTGTCTGTGCCGTTCTAAAAATTAATGAAAATTACTGCCTTTGTCAGGAGATAACTGACTCATATCTGTCAACCCCTTGACCCCCTGGAGAGAGGACCACTCTCCTCCCAGGGCCTTCTACTACTACACCCCTCCAGCTTTCCTTTGACCACAGATACTCCTTTCCCTTGGAGACACACAAAACCACTAATCTTTTCCTATACTTCATTATCTTAGTTCATACCCTCCAACAACATCACTACCAGACTTGCCACTTTGATGATTGTCAGACTCATACTTTTAACACACTTTGCAACTCTGCCAAGATATTGTTAGATACCAAAAAAAAAAAGTTCATATCTTTTTTCCTGACTAATGCTGTACATAATGCAAAAATGAACATGAGCTGGCCCACAATGACTCTTTTCTTCTACCGATGTTCGGCCTTCTTACTCTCATAATAAAATATTTTCTAGGGAGTTTAGGGCAACTTATGCCTTACTCTAAAAGTCTCCACTATCATCACCCCACACTTTCCTTAGTATGGTGTCAAATAATCAGAGGACCAATTTTATTAATCATGATTTTAATTTGCTGTATAGTATGATGCTTTCACATTTTGGGGGTCAGGTTGGCTAGTGAGAGACTGCCTCTCTCAGGGTGAGCTAATTCCTAAAGGTAGTAAGCATTATGCTTTGGTGTATATCTTTCATGTGGAAACAAAGCAATTGAAAGCCCACATGCCCAACCACCTCCTTTATCTAACTCTTACACACCAACCCAATTTTCCCCTGCCCCAAATCAATCCAGGACCAGGTACCAGACAACTAGGGACCTCCCTTATGCTCCCAAAGACTGCCAGAATTATTCGAACTAGCCAACCCTAAGCTGTTTACTCTGCCCTGCCTTGTCTTTCCTGCAGATACCCCAATAAAGTCTGTGACCTATGCTTTCCCCTCACTTCTACTTCTGCCTGCTGACTGACTCTGATGCCTCCACGTTGAGCCCTGCACGGCTTCCCATGAGCCTTCTCTTGGGATTGTAAATAATAAACTTTTCTTCAATGGCATTAATGTATTCGTGTCTGCACTCTGTTACCTTTACAAATTAAAATCCAGATAAATCCAACATTTCTTTGTTTTTCTTTATAGGTTTTACTACCTAGGTACATAAACCATAACAAGATATTACCTACCATGGGTAATATTTGGACTATTTATTGAAGCTGTCATTATTGATTTTTGCCTTTGTAATTTTTTAAAATTGTGGTAACATTGGTTTATAACATTATATAAATTTCAGGTGTACATAATTATATTTCAATTTCTGTATAGATTACATCATGTTCACCACCCAAAGACTAATTACAATCCATCACCATACACATGTGCCTAATCATCCCTTTCGTCCTCCTCCCCCCTCCCTTCCCCTCTGGTAACCACCAATCCAATCTCTGTCTATATATGATTGTTTGTTGTTGTTTTCATCTTCTACTGATGAGTGAGATCATACAGTATTTGACTTTCTCCCTCTGACTTATGTCATTTAGCATAATACTCTCAAGGTCTGTCCATGTTGTCACAAACGGCTGGATTTCATCACTTCTTATGGCTGAGTAGTATTCCATTGTGTATATACCACATCTTCTTTATCCATTTGTTCCTTGATGGGCACTTAGGTTGCTTCCAAGTCTTGACTATAGTGAGTAATGCTGCAATGAACATAGGGGTGCATGTATCTTTACACATTCGTGTTTTCATGTTCTTTGGATAAATACCCAGCAGTGGAATAGCTGGATCATATGGTAGTTCTATTCTTTATTTTTTGAGGAATCTCCATAGTGTTTTCCATAGTGGCTGCACCAGTTTGCACTCCCACCAGCAGTTTATGAGAGTTCCCTTCTCTCCGCATCTTCTCCAACATTTGTTGTTTCCTGTCTTGTTAATTATAGCCATTCTGACGGGTGCATGGTGATATCTGGTTGTAGTTTTGATTTTAATTTCCCTGATAGTTAATGATGTTGAACATCTTTTCATGTGCCCGGTGTCCATTTGTATATCTTCTTTGGAGAAATGTCTGTTCAGATCTTTTGCCCATTTTTTAATTGGGTTGTTAGTTTTTTGTTGCTGAGATGTATGAGTTCTTCATATTCTTTGGATATTAACCCCAATCAGATACATGGTTTGCAAACATCTTCTCCCAATTGTTAGGTTGTTTTCTCATTTTGTTGATGGTTTCCTTTGCTGTGCAGAAGCTTTTTAGTTTGATAAAGTCCCATTTGTTTATTTTTTCTGTTGTTTCGCTTGCCTGGTCAGACATGGTACTTGAAAATATGTTTCTAAGACAGATATCATAAAGCATACTATGTTTTCTTCTAGAATTTTTATGGTTTCAGGTCTTACATTCAAGTCTTTAATACATTTTGAGTTAATTTTTGTGTATGGTGTAAGATAATGGTCTACTTTCGTTCTTTTGTGTGTGGCTGTCCAGTTTTCCCAACACAATTTATTGAAGAGACTTTCTCCATTGTATGTTCTTGGCTCCCTTGTTGAAAATTAGCTGTCCATAGATGTGTGGGTTTATTTCTGGGCTCTCAATTCTGTTCCATTGATCTCTATGTCTGTTTTTGTGCCAGTACCATACTATTTTGGTTACTATCGCTTTGTAGTATATTTTGAAATCAGGGATTGAGATACCTCCAGCTTTGTTCTTCTTTCTCAGGATTCCTTTGGCTATTCGGGGTCTTTTGTTGTTGCATATAAATTTTAGGATTCTTTGTTCTTTTTCTGTGAAAAAATGTTGTTGGTACTTTGACAGGGATTGCATTAAATTTATAGGTTGCTTTAGGAAGTATGGACATTTTAACTATGTTAATTCTTCCAATCTAAGAGCATGGAATATCTTTCCATTTCTTTGTGTCGTCTTCAATTTCTTTCAACAATGTTTTATAATTTTCAGTGTACAGATCTTTCACCTCTTTGGTTAGGTTTATTCCTAGGTATTTTATTCTTTTTATTGCAGTTGTAAATGGGATTGTATTCTTTTTTTTTTTTTAAAGATTTTATTTATTTTCCCCCCAAAGCCCCAGTAGATAGTTGTATGTCGTAGTTGCACATCCTTCTAGTTGCTGTATGTGGGACGCGGCCTCAGCATGGCCAGAGAAGCGGTGCGTCGGTGCGCGCCTGGGATCCGAACCTGGGCCGCCAGCATCGGAGCGCGCGCACTTAACCGCTAAGCCATGGGGCCAGCCCTGGGAGTGTATTCTTAATTTCTCTTTCTGCTACTTCATTGCTAGTGTTTAGAAACACAATTGATTTTTGACGTTGATTTTGTATCCTGCAACTTTACTGCATTCATTTATTATTTCTTAAAGTTTTTTGGTGGATTCTTTAGGGTTTTCTATATATAAAATCATGTCATCTCCAAATAGTGACAGTTTCACTTCTTCCTTTCCAGTTTGGATCCTTTTTATTTCTTTTTCTTGCCTGATTGCTCTGGCTAGGACTTCTAGTACTATGTTAAATAGGAGTGGTGAGAGTGGGCATCCTTGTCTGGTTCCTGTTCTTAGAAGGATAGCTTTCAGTTTTTCACTATTGAGAATGATGTTAGCTGTGGGTTTGTCATATATGGCCTTTATTATGTTCCCTCTATACCAATTTTATTCAGAGTTTTTATCATAAATGGATGCTGTATCTTTTCAAATGCTTTCTCTGCATCTATTGAGATGATCATGTGATTTTTAGTCTTCATTTTGTTAAGGTGGTGTATCATGTGGATTGATTTGTGCATGTTGAACCATCCCTGCATCCCTGGAATAAATCCCACTTGATCATGGTGTATGATCTTTTGAATTTATTGTGATATTTGATTTGCTAGTATTTTGTTGAAGATTTTTACATCGATGTTCATCAGTGATATTGGCCTATAATTTTCTTTTTTTGTGAAATGGATAAGGAAGCTTTCCCTCCTCTTCAATTTTTTGGAAGAGTTTGAGAAGTATAGGTATTAAGTCTTTGTTGAATGTTTGGTAGAATTCACCAGGGAAGCTGTCTGGTCCTGGACTTTTATTTTGGGGGAGGTTTTTGATTACTGTTTTGATATTCTTACTGGTGATTAGTCTATTCAAATTCTCTATTTCTTCTTGATTCAGTTTTGGAAGGTTGTATGATTCTAACAATTTATCCATTTCTTCTAGATTATCCAATTTCTTGGAGTGTAGTTTTTCATAGTATTCTCTTATAATCTTTTGCATTCCTGATGTGTCCGTTGTAATTTCTCTTCTTTCATTTCTGATTTTATTTATTTCAGCCTTCTCTCTCTCTCTGTCTTTTTTTTTTTTTTTTTTTTTTTTTTGGTGAGTCTAGCTAAAGCTTTGTCAATTGTATTCATCTTTTCAAAGAACCAGCTCTTGGTTTCATTGACTTTTTCTATTGTTTTTGTAGACTCTATATCATTTATTTCTGCTCTAATTTTTATTATTTCTCTCCTTCTACTGATTTGGGGCTTTGTTTGTTCTTCTTTTTCCAGTTCTTTTAGGTGCATTGTTAGATTGTTTATTTGAGATTTTTCTTGTTTGTTGAGGTAGGCCTGTATTGATACAAACTTCCCTCTTAAAACCACTTTTCTGTATCCCATAAATTCTGTCATGTTTTATTTTTATTTTCCTTTGCCTCCAGGTACTTTTTGATTTCTCCTTTGATTTCTTCATTGACCCCATAATTGTTTAGTAGCATTTCGTTTAATCTTCATGTATTTGTGGCTTTTCTGATTTTCTTTCTGCACTTGATTTCTAGTTTCATACCATTGTGGTCAGAAAAGATGCTTGGTGTTATTTCAATCTTCTTAGAGGTATTGAGACTTGTTTTGTGGCCTAACGTGATAAATCCTGGAGATGGTCCATTTGCATTTGAAAAGAACGTGTATTCTTTGGTTTTTGGATGGAATGTTCTGTATGTATCTACTAAGTCCATCTTTTCTAGTGTGTCATTTAAGGCCAATGTTTCCTTATTGAAATTCTGTTTGGATGATCTATCCATTGGTGTGAGTGGAACATTAAAAGCCCCTACTATTATTGTGTTACTGTCTATTTCTCCTTTTATGTCTGTTAGTAGTTGCTTTATATATTTAGATGCTTATATATTGGGTGCATAGATATTTATAAGTGTTATGTCCTCTTTTTGGATTGTTTCCTTCATCATTATGTAGTGCCCTTCTTTGTGTCTTGTTATAGTTTTTGTTTTAAAGTCTATTTTGTCTGATATGAGTATTGCTACCCCAGCTTTATTTTCATTGCCATTTGCATGGAATATCTTTTTCCATCCGTTCACTTTCAGTTTGTGAGTGTCTTTAGGTCTGAAGTGTGTCTCTTGTATGCAGCACATATATGGGTCTTGTTTTTTTAATCCAATCAGCCACTCTATGCCTTTTTATTGGAGCATTTAGTCCATTGACATTTAAAGTAGCTATTGATAAGTGTGTACTTATTGCCATTTTGTTACTTTTTTTCTGGGTGTTTTGGTAGTTCTCCTCTGTTCCTTTCTTCTTCTCTTGCTCTCTTCCCTTGTGGTTTGATGGATTTCTTTAGTATTATGTTTGAGTTCCCTTCTCTTAGTTTTTTGTGTATTTATAATAGGTTTCTGGTTTGTGATTACCATGAGGTTCATATATAATAATCTACGTGTATAGTAATCTATAGTAAGTTTATGGTCTCTTTAGTTTGACCTCTTCCTAAAAGCTCTACTCTTTCACTCTCCTCCTCCCACATTTCATGTTTTTGATATCATATCTAACCTCTTTTGTGTTTGTGTATCTGTTACCCTCTTAACATGGAAATAGTTAATTCTTTCCTGTTTGTGGTCTTCTTTTTCCTCCTTAAATAGTGCGTTTAGCATTTCTTGTAGGACTGGTTTCTTGGTGATAAACTCCTTTAATTTTTGCTTGTCTGGGAAATTCTCTCCCTCTCCTTCCATTCTGAATGATAAACTTGCTGGGTAGAGTATTCTTGGCTGTAGGGTTTTCCTTTTAGCACTTTAAATATATCATGCCACTCCCTTCTAGCCTGTAAGGTTTCTGCTGAGAAGTCAGCTGATAGCCTTATGGGATTTCCTTTGTATGTAATTTGTTGCCTTTCGCTTGTGGCTTTTAGGATTCTCTCTTTATCTTTAATTCTAGACTTTTTAATTATGATGTGTCTTGGTGTGGGCCTCTTTTGGTTTATCTTGTTTGGTGCTCTCTATGCTTCCTGTACATGGATGTCTATTTCCTTCCTTAGGCTAAGAAAGTTTTCAGCTATTATTTCTTCAAATAGATTCTCTGCCCCTTTGTCTCTCTCTTCTCCTTCTGGGACACCTATGACCTGGATATTAGTATGCTTAATGTTGTCCCAGAGGTCCCTTGGCCTGTCTTTGTTATTTTTAATTCTTTTTTCTTTTAGCTGTTCAGCTTGGGTGATTTCCTCTAGTCTTTTGTACAGCTTGCTGATCCATTCTTCTGTATCATCTACTCTGTTATCAAGTCCCTTTAGTGAATTTTTCATTTCCAGTATTCCTCATTTCTGATTGGTTATTTTTGATATTTTCCAATTCTTTGTTGATGTTCTCACCCAGTTCATCCCTTCTTCTCCCAAGATCAGTGAGCATCCTTATGACTTTTAGTTTGAACTCTTTATAAGGTAGATTGCTCTTTTCTGTTTCATTTAGTTCATTTTCTGGGGTTTTTGTCCTGTTCCCTTACTTAGAATGTGTTCCTTTGCTTCCTCATTTTGCCACTTTCTCTGTGCTTGTATCTATGTGTTAGGTATGTCAGCTACAACTCCTGATCTTGGAGAGGTGCCCTTAGGTAAGAGATGCCTTATGAGGCCCAGCAGTGTGCTTCCCTCTTGTCACCAGTTCCAAATGTCCCAGGAGAGACTCCTGTGTGGGCTATGTGTTTCCTTCTGTTGTGACAGAGCTGCTGTTGCTGCAGGTGCCCAGGGAAGCTGGGCTGTCCACCTGGCCAGATGGTTGTATTGCTCAGCTGTGTGTGGCTGCTGTGGACCCTTCAGTCACTTTATTGGGTGTGGGGGGCCCCAGCACATTTGGCTGCAAGGTCTAATAGCACACTCCTGTTGCAGTTTTTCTGTTAAGTGAGTAGGCCCCAGAGTGGCTGGTTGTTAGGCTCAGGGGCTTACAATTGCTGTAGGCCTCTGACCTACAAGGCTCTTATCAGCTCTCTCAGGATTGCAGCTGTGTGGGGCTGGCCCCAGGCACAGGAGCACTCAGTTGTTTCAGGCTTTGGGAGGTGGGGTGGATCCCCTATGTGGCTGTTTGATAAACACAAGCCTTCTGCAGCTGACAAGGCCCACCACCCACAGGGCCACATACCCCATCAACACAGTCCTGCCCCATGCATACACCCCAACACCCTGAAGTGGACCCAGTCACTCTACTGCAGAGGCCCCACACACTTCACCTGCTCCTCATGCACACCCTGCCCTGCAGAGTTGGACCCACTCACCCGGCTGCAGGGGACCCAGGCACCCAACATATGCAGGTCCACCAGTTGCCCAAGGGCTTGCTGTTGGGTGGGGACAGTCCCTAGGGTGGGCTGCATGCCCTGCCTGAGCTGGATTAAATTGGTGCTCTAGTGGGTGGGGCAGACCTTGGGCTAGCAGGCCACCGGGAGAAATCCAATGGCATCTGCCAGCATCTGTATCAACATGCCCACACCAGGTCACAACAATGGCTGCCGCCAATGTCTCAGTCCTTGGCGAGGTCTCACCTCTCACTGAGATGCACCCAGAGCATATCAGGTGAGTCTTTTTTCACCAAAGGACTGTGCACCTTTCTTTCTGGTGATTTTAGGTTGCTTTCCAGAATGGGTGACTTTGTGCATGTGCCCTTTAAGAGCTAGCTTTTTTTCCCTTATGTCTGATTGCTTTTCTGGGGGTATTTCCTGTTGTTGTTAGTAGCCAGCAAAACCAGATATTATGACACTTGTCTCGGTTGTGCTGGGACCAAAAGAATCTTACAGCAGTAACGCTCCCCCGCTGAGGTCCCCCACTCCTCCAGGGAATGCTGTGTACCTTTGGATTGCTCCCAAGTAGCCATGAAGCACTGCAGCTTGCAAAGGTGGCCTTTTTTCTCTACAGAAAGGGATTTCTGCCTCTTCTGCCTCAGTCAGGGCTGTCTCTTGTTGTGGGGGTTCTTTTTATCCAGTTTTCAGTTCTCTCTTAGGGGTAGTTGTTCCAAGAGTAGCTGTGAATTTGTTGTGTTCATGAGAGGAGGTGAGTTCAGAGTCCACCTAGGCTGCTATCTTGACAGCATCCCTTGAAGGGCTTATTAAAACACAGAAGATGGGGCAACAGATCCAGATTTATTATTCAGTATGTCAAAAGTGAAGTCTGAGAATGTAAATTCCTGACAGAGTGATGGTCTTGCTGTTGGTCCCAGAAACACATTTACACAACAACCACAGCAGATTAAAACCCTATTAGTGCAGGGACTATGTATCTATTTCCCATTATACGCAGATTTGGGATCATGAAAACAGGAACACAGTAAGTACATAACATATATCTGTTCTCTAAGAGGTGACGAGGAATGATGGCAGCCTTACCTACTGTGACCAGTTTCTGGTAGTTCTCCAGCATCAGATCTCTGTATAGGTTTCTCTGAGTGAGGTCCAGTAATGTCCATTCCTCCTGGTTGAAGTCCACAGCCACACTGTCAAAGGTCACTGAATCCTAAACCATCACACACATGCTGGCACTAGCCAAGAAATATCTCCATTGATGTTCACTGGGGAATGAGGACAGAAGACCAAATACCTATACAGGGTTACGAGGTCTCTCATTATCTTCGCAGGGTTCTATGGTTCTATGTATTTTCCTCTATCTAGACTCACTCACTGCTGATCTCCTCCACTCATATGGCTTTAACGGCATCTCTTAAACATGACTTTACCTCAGCATAACCAAAGTAACAGGTCTTCTTGTCTTATTTCCCTCTATTGCAGCACACTCCTGAGTACACTACAGACTCTTGGTAACAGTGTAGAATGACTGAATTCTTTGAGAAAGAGACACTTACATCTTCTTTACCATCTGTCAGAGCATGCAGTGAGTAAGAAACATGCAGTTAGCATCCATGAGGTTCAAGGTTGATTATCGAGATTAATTTCTGAGTAATCCCTCTTCAATACGAGAAGTTCCACTACCTGGGGAAATACAACTGGGGATTCAGTCCCTGTGTGGGGCTTTATTTGCTTTAGGAAGCTCTGGACACAGGTATGTCTAGAAGGAATGTATCCACCTAGTGGATTTAGGTATGTCATTCTGTAGGGTGTGGGTTTTTCTTACCTCTTGACAATTTTTCAGCTGGACGGTCACCATCATTTCTGCCTTTAGGTTTTCCTTATTATGGGACAAAGGATCCCTAGAAAGAAAATCTCAGGAGAAAAGAAGGACTATGTCATAAAACAGAATGACCATATTTCCCAGATTTACCTACCTGAAAATCAGTCCATCCTAGTTTGAGATGCCCATATATCCCTACACACTCAAGCAATCTCACACAAATCCATAAGACTGCCATAAAATGCCAGAGTAGTCCTGTCTCACCTGGAGCAAGAAAAGGGGATTTTGACCCATGCTGCCCATGAGGAAAAGGATATTATTTTACAGGTGCAGAAACTAAAACCCTGAGAAATGTGGTTCTTCATTTGCCCAAGATGATAAAATTCATGAATGAAATTATGTGGCACTGATTCCCAAAGTACACATACTAGGAAGCTGACTAAAATAACAGCATTCTCTGGCATACTTCAGCTTCTTCCAAATGAACCAGCAGCATGACTGCTCAGACACAGACCACTGGAATCTATATTGTGCAGGGGTGACATTTAGCATACTCTGAAAATGAGAATCAACAAGGACATACCAAGGGTCAAATCAACGGCTGCCATCCTGGGAGAGTAATGCTAAGGTGTGCCTGATGGGAAATTTGATGCCAAGGTCCCTTCAGTGCAATTTATGAATAAGTGGATATGACAGTCTTTGTCACTCTTGACACAGGGTTATCTAGAGGCCTGTTTCAGATCAATCATTAATCAATAAGCATTACTTATTAGTCATAGGACATCATACATTAGCTGTCTCTGTAGATGATATGCATGAAATTCACTAAGAACAGTATACTCTGCAGCATGAATGTTAGTAACATCAATTACCATTTACTGAAAATGAGCACATGACAGAAGTCCCACTAGAAGCTTTACATACATAAGCTCACTTAATTATTATAAGAACCCTTTATAATAGATATCATTACCCCCATTTAATAGCTGCAAAAAGCTAGATTCTGATAATACTAATAATTACTTAACATCATCCAGTTATGAAATAGAGAACCAGAACTTGAATGCAGGTAAGTTTGTCTCAAAAGCTTGATCTCCTGAGGTTGTTCTTATTCAAAATACGACTAGATGCTGGTGTCAACCTGCACTGTCCATTATGGTAGCCATTTGCCACATATTGTATTGAACACTTGATATGCCTATCAAAACAGGATTTTAAATTTTCTTTATTTTAATTAAATAAATTTTATATTTAAAAATTGGTACTTTTGAATCATTTATTTGAAAACTTAAATATGTTGGGAAAAACTTGGATACTTGCATCTCCTTTCTCAACTGTAGTTTTAACATGACGCTAACAGAAATCTAGCACGTGATGAAAATTTCATGTACGAAGTGTTCTAGACCAAGAAGGGTGGAATATAACGAAAGACTGAGCCAAATTCATTGACACAGGTGCACTTAACAGACAGTCTGGATTTAATATATTAGCTCATGGACCTTGGAATGGCTCTAACAGCTTACTTGCTTAGATTGAAACTTAGACTCAATGGGGACCTACAGTAATGAGTTGATATGCCAGAGCTTCCCCAGAAAAATGTGAGAGAGCAAATCTAGAGAGAAAAGAATGTTGCACTGAATTTATCATGTGTGTACAGCCCCCACTCCCCATTATATGTTGAGGGAACAAAAGACACTCTCTTCACAAAGATATTGAGAAATAAATTAATAAGTAGAGAACCTCCATCCTTGAAAAGCTCTGTGAATATATTCCTTTATAGGCCAATTATGACTGTAGAGGATACCTTCATTGAGATGAATTCCTTGGTTTCATTGGGGATGATGAGAACCCAGAGTAGCAGAAATCAAGTGGATAGCACTTAGTCTCCAAAGACAAGGTGGCATGTAAACCATTAAGGGCAGTCTGAATGAAGCAGGAATCAGAATGCTTTGGCCTGCTGAGACCTTTAATGGTGGGTAACTGACCCCAGGCTAATTGGCTCCTAGGAATGAAATAGATAATAACCCCCCTATTAAAGGAGGGGTTAACAAACCCAGCTGCAAAGGTCCCTATAGTAAATTTCAGGCTTTGTGAGCCAGTCTCTGTAGCTAAACTCAACTCTGCTATTGTAGTATGAAAGAAACCACAAACAATATGTAAACAAATGAATACAGTTTTGTTCATATTAAAATTTATTTACAAAAACAAGTGGAGGGCCAGATTTGGCCCAGGGTCTATAGTTTGCCAACTTGTGTACTAGACTTTTGCTTGGTGTTTGCAACAAGAAGTCTCATGTCTGGTAACCAAAAGTCTGACTTAAGTCACTATTGTGGAAAAATACAGCCCAACAACCCAATTGTAAGAGATAGATCAATTCACAAATTTAGAACCCCTTCATCAAAGGAAAGACCCTACACCATCAGCACCATCAATAGTATAAATCTTCCTTCAAACCCTCCACAAAGGGACTTGCAGTCATTTACTAGAGTGAGTATGCATTGGGGAAAAGGAAGCACCCAAATGGACTCTAAGGTGACACTAATTCCTGGGGATCCAAAATACCATAGTGGCCCACTAGCAATCAGTGTGGAGGCTTATGCTAGGCAGGTGATGGATGAAGGGTTAGCTCCACTGAACTCATATTGGAGCCAGCTGAACCAAGGACCCACATTGTGGTTATTTCCCCAGTTCCTAAATGTATAATTGGAAGATAGCCATTCTTGGCAATTGGGAATCCAATCAGACAAGCCTCTAGATTTCTGGGTTGGCAGAATTTTGTTTGTTTGTTTTTTGTTTGTTTGTTTGTTTAAGTGCACTCTTTATTTTTAATCTTTTTGTGTGTGTGTGAGGAAGATAGGCCCTGAGCTAACATCTGCCAATCCTCCTCTTTTTGCTGAGGAAGACTGGCCCTGGACTAACATCCATGCCCATCTTCCTCCACTTTATATGGGACGCCGCCACAGCATGGCGTCAAGCAGTGTGTCAGTGCACGCCTGGGATCTGAACTGGGGAACCCTGGGCTGCCAGAGCGGAGCATGTGCGCTTAACTGCTTGCACCACTGGGCCGGCCCATACGTACACTCTTTAAATGATCTTATCTAATCAGAACTTTCCTTTTAAAACCCAATGTAATTACCCTGAGGCTGATGGAAGTTTGGTAGGTTTCTTATTTGTATAAGGTCTAATCGAGCTTTGCTACGTCCATCCAAGAGCCAACCTCTATCAGCCAATTTTAACAAATAAGTCAGTAAGACATAGACAAACATAAACAAAGATATCTGATATGCTGGACTCTAATCCATGGTTTGGGACTCTAACCCAACCCTTTGAGAACCGCAGCTGTTGTAGCCTTTTATATTGTCTCCCTAGGGTGCGACTGTAACCCATAATCTTGGGTTGGTATGGATGTTAGCTCAGGGCTGATCTTCCTCACAAAAAACAAAACGAAAGAAAACAAAACAAAAGAATGTACCTAAAAGAAAAGCCTACTAGGTCATGGCTTTACAGACATTACATAAGCTACTTTCAAAGGAGGGCCCAATATGAGCCCCTCCCAGAGTTAACAAGACTTTGAGAGATTTTCTGGGAAACTGCTTTCTTAAAGATTAATGGAGTTGTCCAATACTGCCAAGTATAATTACTGTTTGTCCAGGCTAGAACCTGACAATATATTTGAAAGGATTTAGCGACTTACAATCAGAAATTTGGCAAAATTGGAAGCTGATATACAAAGCCTGACAGGAATTTTTTAGGCTTTCTGCCCTAAGTTAAAATAAAACTAAGCACCCAGGGGGATGATGTAGTTGGACGGGTAGATCAACCTATAATGTCATTTTTGTTACAAACCAATTTCTGAGGAATTAAGAGCAACTGTCCTTAATTTAGAAATCTTTGCAAAACTGGAAATGTAGCTCTAGAGGTAGTTCAGATTCCACCCATTTACTTGATCTCAAAGAGCTTATAACCTTTCTAGGAACTGTCATGTAGCCCATCACCAATTCCTAATACTTATGAAAAAATAAAAAGGGAAAAAGGAAAGAAAAACACCTATAGAAGTGCCCTTGTCCAAAATCTAGCATCTTAAATGTCTTATCCACAAATATTAGTATAAAGGGCTTAAAACAAAATTGGGATTTAATTATTCTTTCACAATTAGTGAGCTTTACATTACTGTACCTGATTCATGACAGTAATTTTTAAACAATAACTGTGGAGCCTCTCTATATATGTGTCTTTGTATGTGTGATTTTTTTTTTTTTACCTCTGGATGGTATAATTTCTACAAGAGCCCTATTTAATTGGCTTCAAGTAAGTGCTTATATAAATGGAATGGAAAAACCCAAAGGTGTTTCAAGTAAATGTGATATAAAACAATCTTTGATAAATGAAAGTTATTTGTTTGTTTGTTTAAAATAAACATTTCAATCCAGAAATGTTAATAATTATTAACAAATCTAAATAATTATTGGGTACAAGTCAACTAAATAGATGCAAAAAAGATAAAAATGATGGATGAATTTTTTAACAATAATTATGTTACGGTATATGCACTTAAAATAACTTCAAAATCTTTTGGTAACTTGAAACCTTAGAGTTTTGCTAAATTAAATGATAAAATTTATTGAGTATCTAGGTCATTTCCACCTAAGATAAAATGTTAGATATTTATTACTAAGCATAGATTTATCTACCTTTGTCTCCTAATTACTAAAAAATACTTGGGTTTACTGATAAATGTGTTTTGTGTCATGCTGAGATTTTTGATGAACACACACACGTTTCTAGTCAGTACTTGTGCATCTGCCACTCAGTAGGATGCCAATGTAAAAAATTAACGAAAGCAGGATGTATGTTTTCAGTAAAGAAGATATAAGAAATGGAAATGTTCTGTTTGTTCTGTTAATAAAAATAAATTTGTCCTAGAGTACTAGGAAGGAGGGAAGTCATAGGACAAATTCTGAATGTAAAAAGAAAGTTATAAAAGGTTTGTGAGAGAGGAACCCAGAGGAAAGAGTTTTGTGCGTGGGTTAAAATAAATTTAATTAAGTGAATGAGTTTTAATATCAAAGCTAAACTGGTGCAAAATTAGAATTTGATTTTCTTTCTTTTAAAAGGATAATTTCCCTGGACTTTTAGTATACTCTTGATAAAGAGATTATGAAAGGTTTTTTTCATTACCATTAAGTAGTCTATCAGAAGGGTAAACATTTTATGTTTTATCAAAATAAATTTCCTGTATTGTTTTTATCAGGTTTTAATCACAGGAGCTAAGGTTTTTCTTACAGCTATTTAGTTTTCTGTATTTGCCTGAAAATCTTTAATTGTCACCATGCTTAAATGGATAACTAAGCATTGTTTCACAGTGATCTATAATTTTATTTGACCAAGTGTTTTTATACCTTCTGATATTTTTGACAAGCTCCCCCAAAATTCAAATCCTAAATGAAGTCTCTTTTTGACCTAAAAATAACTTTGAGACTTTCCAGCAGGCCCCTGGGACGTCTCAAAGAATTTTTTCTCTCTTCCTATAAAGAGGAAATACTAAACTAATTAGGTTTATTTGGTATGTTAAATTCCATGGGAAGCATTGTATAGTAAATGATGATAAACCTTCTTAGGTTATATTGCGTGGGTGAATATTATTCATTATCTTAACTCTCCTACCTTGCTTCCAGTACCATAGGAGGAAAATGACCATGACTGCATTTTATTATCTAATTTGGTTTACAGGTGGGTCTTACTTAAATGATGAGCAATGACATTATCAGGTTGAATGTGCTGTCCAGCCTTGAGAATGCCTGCTACTTCCTACTAACTCTACTAACCCAGTACAAGATTTCCTTCCACAGGCTCAAGAAATCACCATGGAAGAAAAGAAACAAATATAGCAACGAAAAGGGGGAATTTCTGACACCACTCTGCAGATGTAGTCCAGGCCTGATAAAAAACCCTTAGTGTCTATTGCAGCACAATTGCCACTGCTCCAGCATATACATCAACTAACCTGTTGAGCACCTGCAAAGATGATTTTATGGAGAAAACAATACTTTTGGAAACTTTCTCCTACAATGACTCATAAAGCTTATGCTCGTTGTGCCATATGCCCAGAGTATAATCCAGGGAAACCACTTCATGCGTCACAAAGCCACTTTCCCCTTTCTAAGAAGCCCTTTGAGGTATGGCAATTGGACTTTGTTCAAATGCCACCATCTCAAGGATATAAATATACCTTGGTAATTATCTGCATGTTCTCACATTGGGTTGATGCCATTCCTTACAGAAGAGCAACAGCTTTAGCAGTAGGTAAATTATTATGGGAAAGGATAATTCCTGTTTGGGAATTCCTATTGAGTTACAATAGGAATAGTTCCTATTGAGTGCCCAAGAAACTCATTCCACCAGGAAAATGTTTAAATCTGTTTGTGATGTCTGGCCAATAATGCAACATTTTAACTAATGGCACAAGCCAAACTCAATTGGCAAAGCTTTAAGAAGCTCTTAATCTCTTAATGCCAAAAGCTCTTCTGCTAATACTCATCAATTGTAGATCTACACCATTTGGGAAACATCAGCTATCTTGTTTTGAAATAATAACAATATGGCCTATGCAATTAGGTGAAGGAATGTATGAACCAACTTTACTTAAAGGAGAAATCTTACATTGTTTTCAATGTCTCACTGAGACACTAAATAAAAAAGAAATGTTGGTAGCTGATTCCTTTCAGAGCAGGCTCCCAGGAGACGAAGACCTTAAGCATCAAGGACTACCACCTGGAGATTTTGTTTATTGGAAAAGACACCAGATAAACGACTCTTTGCAGCCCCATTGGAAAGGACCATACCAGATACTCTTCACCAATTCATGCACTGCAAAATCAAAAGGCATAGACTCATGGATTCACATTTCTCATTTCAAAAGTCTTCTCCACCTGAGTGGGTTTCAGTTCCTATTTCTGATATTCAACGTCAACTGACCAAGACAAATATCTCCAAACCAGCATGAGAAGAAGATGGCATCTACTGTAGAGAGCTGTCCCGAGACTCCAGACCACACCCATATTCCCAACATTATATCTCCTCATTTAAACCTTTGTCATACTTAAACCATATAACCACTTTACAATTGTTCCATTTAAGTTTTCCAGAATCCTATCATACTGAAAAAATGTCATTGGTTTGGAACAGACTGGTTTCAAAGGCGAGGCAATGATTGGGTGGCTCCTAATGAAACTCAATGGTTATGTGGAACAAACCTCTGGCCTTGGCTACCACCCAGATGGCTAGCACACTGCACCCCAGGCTTCTCTTGGATGCAGGGAAGGATTCACCTTGATCTAACACCAATCTTCCTCTCCTTAATGCCAGATAGACTCATTCAGTATTCCACTGGTCTGACCACCTAGTGGTCGTAATTGTTCCTTCCTTGGGGCTAGAAGATGTCACATCACATACAGAGGCCCTGACTAAATTTACTCTAAATCTCTAACCTTAGTCAAGCAGTAATAGCCTTATTAAATACTGAAATGTCTTTAATGAGGAAGGCCATCCTTTAAAATACAATGGCCTTAGGTATTCTAACTGTATCCCAAAGTGGTACGTGTGCAATCATTCAAACTGAATGCTGTGTTTTTATACCTGATGAATCTTCCAATGTGTCGTTTCTGCTAACGCACATTAAAAAGCAGGCGAATGCCCTTAAGCACAAGAAGTGATGTAAAAGCACACGTACAATGTCTGTGTGACAATCTAAACTTAATTGAAAAATTACATAACCTATCAAATGCTTCCTCTGATAATGTATACCTCTATACTGGTCAACTATAACCCCTAACATGGATAACTGGGCAAAAAAATGCATAACTCTATAAATTTACTAAAATCATTGAATTTACATTATCATGAGTGAATGTCATGTATGTAAACTACACTTCAAGGAAAATGATCAAAGATAAATGTATGAAGAGATTTTCCAGGAATTACTCAAGGCTAGTTGAAAAATTTAACCTTCATTTTCCACTGGATCTGTTACACATCAATTTTATTTGCTCACCCCTCTCTATTGCAATCATTTGTACCTCTCTGGTCCCCTCCTCAACTTGTACACAGTAGATAACAAATACACTTTGGGTCAAACTTAATGGAATCAAAGTGAACTGAAGCCATATCGAATAAGTCTTTCATCTTTAACAAATTATAATTTTTGAGTAATTTTGCAGTTCTTACAATATCTCCAATAATTACTTTCTTTTTTCCTCTCAAAGCCCAAAATATTTTCATGATATTGTCTTGAGACATCAAGTAATTATTACCTGTATTGGTTTTAGTTCCCACAGAAGCAGATGCTGAACCAAGGATTCAGATACAATCACTTTATTGGAAGGAGCAATGAATGGATGGGACAGAGGAGAAGTGGACATGGGGAAGAAAATACATCCAATAAAGCTTGCATTAAGTCATCTATCACAGGAAATGAGCAGAGTTTTCATCCTGTGGGGAATTCTGGAGAAGGCTACAAATTCCAAACCTCAAAATTACCCCAGTTAAAGGGTGAAGGCAATGTCATCCTCCACATGTCTCCCTCAAGGGCTGTGTCTGATGTGGTATAATTTCTTGTCACTTCTGCCACCACATATTGGGCAAAGTAGGTTCCAGCTGGTTCTCGCCATTGGCAGTCAGGCAATGGAGATGGTGAGTGGACCCCAGGGAATGTAAGACTAATGTTCATGGCATCTACTTCTCCATCTTTCCCTGTAGACTCAATTCTATCACCATTCTTCTATAGAGGTGAGCTAAGTTCTCAACACTTTATACATGTGTATAACTATGTTTTCTGTTGGCAACTCCAGGGATTCCCAGAAAAAAATTAAACCATTTGAGAACACAACTGTGATTCTATTGTAGTCATTACTATATGTTTTAGGATCTTAGACAGTATATCTCAAAATTGCAGTGTTGAGGAAAATGTCAAAGGAAGGAAGGGAAGAAAGGAATGAAGGAGGGAAGGTAGGATCACAAAGAATGAAGCAACATCTCAGAGTTATTCTAGATGGGTCACTACTATGAATCATCTGAACAAACCAGCTCTTAAATCTATATTCCTACTTTGAAGTTGAAAATCACATCACTGTTCTTATGAAAAGTAGGATAGCAAAGTCAATGTCAGCTAGCCAGATTAGAGTACAATTCAATCTCAGTCTCTTCTTTTGAAAAGTGGGGTGAAGTGGGGAAAATATCTCACAGGAATGTTTTCGAGGTGAAATAAAATCATAGTTGTGAAGAAACAAGAACAGACCTGATGTGGTAAGCAGTTGTGATGACTGTATCATTTTCATTCCATTTGTTCCGGAAAAATAAGCCCACAACCAAATGAAGGTGAAGAAAATCAACATTTGAGAGGATAATCTTGGGGGAAACCACGTCAGCACTTGACATGATAAATACTGTAAATCTAAAGTTAGAAATATGAAGAATTGTGGCAAAAAAGCTGATGAAAAATGGAACTTTAATGGATAGCATATAAGCAAGAACAGTCAAAAAGGAATTACTGAGGAGAATTGTTGAGGAGAAATTAACACATCCTACACATAAAGCTGAAGTCATAGGTGCTTTGGGAATTGAAGAAATCTAGCATCTGTTTTAGGGGAGAAAAAGAACCAGGAGATTTAAGTTTGCAACATTTGCCTTGGGGACCCACAATGTCCACTTATTTCTGCGGCCAGCGATGATCACAGACAAGAGGTTGCTTGTCTGAGGAGCCTTCCCAGGGCCCTCTTCACATCCTTGTTCCTCAGGCTGTAGATGAAGGGGTTCAGCATGGGGGTGACTATGGTGTACATCACTGAGGCGATCGAGCTTCTCTGGGAAGAACGGGTCACAGCAGAACTGAAGTAGACCCCGAGGCCTGTCCCATAGAACAAGGAGACTGTAGATAGGTGAGACCCACAAGTGGAAAATGCTTTATACCTGCCCTCAGTGGAGGTCATCCTCATTAAGGAGGAGACAATTTGAGAGTAGGAAAAGAGGATCCCAGTGAGAGGAAACACACACAGCAGGGTAGTGACCACATACAAGGAGATGTCATTGATGAAGGTGTCAGAGCAGGCTAATTTGAGAACCTGAGCCAGTTCACAGAAGAAATGTGGGATTTCAGTGCCTATACAGAAGGTCAGCTGCACCATCAGTAGAATATGAAACAGGGAGATACAGAAAATAATGACCCAAGACATCAGAACCAAGAGGCCACAGAAGCGTGGGTTCATGATGACCATGTAGTGTAGGGGGTGACAGATGGCCACAAACCGGTCATAGGCCATCACAGTCAGGAGGCAATTATCCATTCCACCAAAAACCATAAAAAAATACATCTGAGTGAGACATCCTCTGTAGGAGATATTTTTGTTCTGTGTCTGGATGTTCACTAGCATCGTCAGGACAGTGGTAGAGATGAAGCAGATGTCTACAAAAGACAGGTTGGAGAGGAAGAAATACATGGGGGTGTGGAGGTGGGAGTCAGAGCTGATGGCCAGGATGATGAGCAGATTTCCAAGCATGGTGACCAGGTACATGGACAGGAACACTCCAAAGAGGAAGGGCTGCAGTTGAGGATCCTCTGAGAGACCCAGGAGAAGGAATTCTGATATTTCTGTGTGGTTTCCTGATTCCATGCAGGTGGTGTGCCTTCCGGAAAAGGAGGCAAATGCAACGTTCAGTGAATAGCCAACTGACAACTGAGCTAGTCAGCACCTCTTAATTCCACCTTCAGGAGGACAAACTTTGCCCTCAGTTGAGTCTTTCCAAAGTAAGGTATTCACTCAGTCAAGTGGTAGTCCATTTACATTTTAAATGTGTGTAATCATCCAGACCTTCTGTAATTTAGCAGAAATCTCTCTCTCTTTTTATCTCCTACTCACTGATTCTCATTCTTGTATTCAAATCTATGGACATAAACCAATTTCTTCTTTGATATGACTCTTCTAAAATAATTAAAGATATTGAAGAAGACCTTCTTTAAGTAGTGGCAATCTCCATACTTCCTTCATTCTAATAGCTCTGTAATAATGATTAAGACGTGGGTTTTCAACTCAAACAACCTTAATTCTGTGACTTGATGCTCCCTATTGATGTCAAAATTAACTCTCATGTGTCTTATTTTTTTCCTTAAAAAATGTGGTTACTGCTATTACGTTTTTTGTGATGTTTAGAAATACCTTTGTGCACAGTAGGATATCAATAAGTGATAGCTATTATTATCATTATTAATCTGTTCCTTTTATGACAATCATTTCTGATATATAACTCTCCCAAAGTACAAAATAGAGCCAGGATTTAGAAAATGGGATCTTGAGTCAGACTTCCTACAATAGAATTTAGCTCCTCTAACTTACCATCTGTGTGACCTTGAAGGATTTATTTAATCTCTCTTAGCTACAGATACCTCACCTCTACAATGGGGCTAGTAAATATGCCCTACATTCTATGACTGATGAGTAAATTAAATGAGATGATGCATGTAATTTTTCTTGTGATTCCTGTGACATACAGTGGACACTTGATAAATGTCAGCTTCTGTTCTTAACATCACAATAAATCTGTCCTGCATGGGTATCATTTATCAGATTTTCCTTAAACTAGGGCAGTCATCAAAGATGGAATTCTGATCATTATAAACACAACTCTTTTTTTATTATTATTTTTTATTTTATTTTTATTATTTTTATTTTTTGTGAGGAAGATCATCCCCAAGCTAACACCCGTGCTAACCCTCCTCTTTTTGCTGAGGAAGACCGGTTCTGAGCTGTCATCTATCGCCAATCCTCCTCCTTTTTTTTTTTCCCCAAAGCACAAGTAGATGTTGTATGTCATAGTTGCACATCCTTCTAGTCGCTGTATGTGGGACGCGGCCTCAGCATGGCCTGAGAAGCGGTGCATTGGTGCGTGCTGGGGATCTGAACCTGGGCCGCCAGTAGCGGAGCGCGAGCACTTAACCGCTAAGCCACGGGGCCAGCCCTAAACACAACTCTTTTGACCACCACATAGCACTAATTAATGAAGATCCCTATAGCTTTCTGTTTCAGAGACTGTCTGTCAGGTGGATTCTTCCAGAAGAGGGACAAGCATGCGGACTACATAGATAAGGGAAGAGAACAAAATCACAAAACCATTAAAACAAAATACAAATCACGTGGGAGAGTGTAGGCTCATGTGTACATGCTCAGAAGTGGGGATATGTTGTATTAAAAATCAGTGCAGTTATTATCAAAAACAAATGATTGATAGATTTGATAAAAAACTTATTCAAAGCTTCTACAAATCAAGTCATCCTAAAAAGTGAAAGGCAAGTTTTAGGTTTGATAATAAATGTTGACATTCTCTGTGATAGAAAAAAGGCCAGTGTTATTAATGCCTAGAGAATCCTAATTAATTAAGAGACAAAAAAATAATTGATGGCCAATTTAGCCTGGGGAGGTGGGTGGAAAAGGCTTCTCTGAAATATGAATATTTGAGGTGTGAGAGGAAGAATGGGTAATTGTTAACCAGGGGAAATAAGGAAAGGACAAGCATTTTGGGGCCAAGAGAACAGAATTCATGGTTGCCCTGTGGGTCAGTGAGCTCGGGAATGGAAGGGATTTGAGAGGCCAGTGAGATGGCAAACAGAGAGTGAGGGTCAGGAGGACAGAGTGGGTGAGCCCCACAAGTCCAGCATCCTGTACTTTTTCTTGATGTGCCCCTCATGGTGGTAATTTTATGTTCATTTGTGTGTCAGAGGACCTGAGTGTTTCTGCTCACCATTGTCTTTGCAAGGACTTACATGGTGCCTTGCACATGGTACATGCTCAACACATGCAAATGGCAGATGTATAAAGATTGAGACCTAATGCAACAACTGTTAACACAAAAAGGAAATGTTCAAGCTCATGTATGCCTGAATATAGCCACAAAATTGAATGATAAAGTTAAAGCAAATGCATTCCCATCTGTTTTAAGAGAATAATACATCATGAATAAGTAATACCTATTCTAGGAATGGGGAGCTGGTTTAACACTGTGATGTTAGTTAACATAATTCATTATGAAAATAGGTCACTGAAGAGAAATCACAACCATAATCACAGTAGAAAATGCATTTGAGAAAATGCAACAGCCATTACTGTGGTTAGCACCCAGACAGAGCCTCTTGCTAAATGAAGAAACTAAAGAAAATTTCTTAAACTATTAGGGAGTGATTGTTTTATAACCTCAGCCAATAGGATATCTACATTAAAACACTAAAATATTTGTGTTAGATTCATGAACAGACCAAAGCAGTCTACCCCAACTTTAATCATTCGCTATTCTCCTGAAGATTTAAGAGATTGTTAAGATGAGAAAAGGAAATTGGGCTGAGTATCAAACATCAGAAATAATTACATTTTTGGAGATGATATTGTGAACACTAAGGTGAAACAACAACAAGAAATACAGAAATAGTCAATGCTATCAGTGAGTCAAATCTGCTGCAAAATAGTTGGGGAATATAATAGAAAAAAACCAATCACGTTAGGAATTAAGTAGACAATACCTGGTGCATGATAGATCTCCAGTGAGTAGTTAGTGAATAAATGATTGGACACAGGAAATCCAATAGGAGCCTACAATTAGGGGAAAGAGTAGAGAAGAGGTAGAGACTCTCCAGAAACCAACTCTTATTGGAGAGATGCTCTAGATTCCAGAAGAGAGAGAAGAAAACTGAACAAGTGCTGGAAAAGACTGGTTTCAGTAGAAACTAAAGTATCTCCAAAGTACAGAGACTGCACCATCATAGATTAAATAAATATGGGACTGTCCCAGTCTCATTACTGCAGAGGTAAATCCCAGTACTCACTATGTCTGCTCTTTTCCGTTTTACTCCACCAGCCCTCACTGGATACTATGACCCTCACTGAAGCTTTCTGCTCTCTGAGATCTGCCCCTGGGAAGCCCACTGGGGTTTTGACCTAGGCAGGAATCAGAGAAGTATAGGAAAAGGGCAACAGGGACGAGTTCTTATCATCTAAAGGGTTGAATTCTCAAAGCTCCTCATTAAGTAAATTGTCCTATTGACTTTCCTTTTTTCAAACAACTCAGCTCCCTTGGGGTACAAAGATAAGAGAATGGAAAATTTTCAGCCAATGTTGTGTCTGTGCAGGCAACTGGGAAAAAGGAAGGTATTTTCTCCAAAGAAAAAAATCTCCTTTGTTTGGTTTGACTTAAATATGACAAGGTGTACCCTAGGAACGTTTAATTTCTACAGGAACTGAACACAGGAACCAACTTTCTGCGATGTTCTTTTCCCAAAGAATTTTTGGAGATTTCAAGGATCACTTAGTGTCCACAATGTCATAGAGGCAAAGAGGTCCTTTCTGAAGAAAACCAGAGTACTTACTAGCTTTGGTTCTGTTGAAAGGGCTAACCAAATGAGGACTGAAAAATATCCCTTGACATTTGCTGGTGACATGGAAGCTTTTGTCAAAATTAGGGAGGGCTCCATTTATTACCTCTAAATAGAGGAGCAGGGGCAGAAATAATCCATGTAGAGTGAGTGGAAGAGTGAGTATTGAAGCAACGTAGGTGGCAGATATAAATCACCTATAAAATATTTGTAAGGGAAAGGGAGGACAGAGGTAAAACGTCACCTAAAAAGAGTATGGAGTATGGTTAGTTCTAAAATAAATTAATGGAAGGTATGGGAAGACGATTTAACTTGAAAGAGAATGATCATATTTATTGCAGGCATTTGAATACATAGGATATTCTGGCTACATAATTCACAGGATGCAGTATATACACCAAATCAATGACAATTATCATGTGGTGTATCTCCATTTTATAGAATCCATGGGTCCAGAAATCAGAAGTTGGAAGTAGAAGTGGCCTCACCTAACAGCACTCCCAGTGAGTCACCTGGGGAGTTTGTGCTTCAGGTCTCCACACCTCTGGACTCTGCATGTTTAGAGGTCTTCACGCCTCAAGGGATAACAAATCCAGAGACATGGCAAAATCCCATTGAACTTCTGCTGCCCGGCACTTCAGGTCCCTCATGCCAAGAAGAGGAGTCACTGTCCTGGCAGGTGTAACTGACTCTGGTCATCACTATGATTGTGTGACCATGGCTATCGGCATATACTTGTACCCTGCCTTGCTTAGTCAGTGGCTGGGAGCAGCCCAGGAGCAACCTCAGTGCAAACACAGTGGTGGATATGGACGGCTGTCAGTCAGTTATGCTCCCACAGCAAGAGATCTGAGTGGTGTGACCCTGAGTGGCAGAGGTTCCTTTAGCTTAGAGCAATTCTCAACAAGGGCTGAAGACTGAGGGCTGTCAGATGGCTGCACTCCCTGCACTTGGAAGAATAAACCTTTAATTCAGAAGGGAGAAGTGGGCCACACAGCACAGAATTCACTACAGCCCACACCTGTGTTATGAGAGGTTTGGGGATTCGATCAGAGACGTAAAAGAAACTTTCCACTCCAAACAAATGAACTGAAGGTATATTTTATTATATAGAGGATAGTAAAGGCGATAGTCTGCAAACAGATTCAAATAGGTCAAATATTAAGAGGGAAAAACATCAGCTCGACTGGAAAGGGAAAACATCCACATCGACTGAAGAGAAATAACACAAATCAACCGGAAAGAGAAACACCAGGTTGACCGAAAAGAGAATACATCAGATCAATTACTTCACATCACATCAATTACTCACAACATCCACGCCCCACTGCCAGGAGAGTCCTGTCAATTGACACGGCTGGGCAGGGATCACACGTCCTGGGCAAGGCGACCTTTCCACAGGTGGGACTCTCACTAGGGCTCAGTTTCCAGCAGTTTTTATACCATCAGTAATTTTCAGAGTAAGCAATTAGAGTTTGCAGAGCAAGCATTTAGTGTTTGCAGAGCAAGCATTTAGTGTTTCCACGCACAAATGGTTATCAGTGGCGTATGTGCACCGAGCCCCCTGGCTAATGTCCCAGCCCAGTAGTTGTGTACGTGCATTGTTCTCTCTGGTTATTGTCCTAGTGCAGCACAGATGGCCAGTCCGTCCCGTGCTATGACGCCCAAAGAGCCTTGAAATGTTACAACTTGCAACTCTCTCCATGGGAGAAAGGCCAGTTCCCACCACACAGAAAGCAGCTTTGTATTTCTTTGTGTGCTGGTGGCTATAGGTCAATGGAATGGCCAAATATGGCTGTACTTATGTCAAGACAACCTGCCATTTGGATAGTGACCTGCGACAACATGTACAGTGCCCCATGAGAGCTTATTTGCGATGCACGAGGGTCGGGAGTTGGAAAGGACTTTCCTTAGGAAGTGAGAGCTAAACTGAGAATTGAAGGATCATGAGTAAGGCTCAGCCAAGCATAATCTTGTCTTTCTGACCTCCTTCTCTGTAAACTCAATTCTCTCTCCTGCTACTGCCATTAGGACAGAACACCAGACCAACACATGCCACTGTCAAGTGGATATTATTAGTGGGGTGTTTCACAGGCACATCAAACTAAACTTTTACAAGAACAAACTCAATGATTTTCCTTCATTCCCTCTTTCCTTCCTTCCAAACATGTTACATCAGAGAGAGTTACACCATCGACAGCATCAACAGATCCACACGTGGAATTGTCCTAGATGGTTAAGTAACAATAACAGTATGTTAAAATAGGTTTCCTAATTAGTCTTTACTTTTTTATTAGCACTTATCACAGTCTTTATTTTTGCTACTTATTTACACATTAGTTTATTATCTTTCTCCCTATAGAATATAAGCTCTATGAAACTTGGGCATTTATTCTGTTTCAAACTTCATACCAGTGCCTATTAGATATCGGGTAGTAGATATTTAAAGGCAAAGATCAATCACACCGATTATAGTACTAGAATTAGAAATAAACATGGGGGTGCAGATGTTTCCAATTTGCTCTCTCTACCAGTCTTTGCCTGATACTGAACATCATCTACACCAACTGAACATTTGTAACTGTCAGAAACTTAAACAGTGGATTTCCCCTTCTTTCCTCTATTAATCCATCTTCTAATTTCAGAATGTCTTGTTTTTCATATACATTTACTGACATGTAAAATTTAGGTAATTTACCTCTTTAAAACAAAAACCCAGATCTAATAGCACTGTAAATAATGGAATAGAAAAGGAAACAAGAACTATGGTTGAGATAGTATGTTTCCCACATGATTAATAAAAGGGAATAGTTACAGAAGGGTATGTTACACACATCTTGGGCACTGTTATGGGCTGAGTTGTGTGCCCCCAAAATTCATACGTTGAAACTCTAATCCCCAGTACCTCAGAATGAAGCTTATGTGGAGAAAGGGCCTTTAAAGGGGTAATTAAGTTAAAATGGGCTCATTAGAGTGGGCCCTAATCCAATCTGACTGATGTCTTCATAAGAAGAGGAGATAAGGTCACACAGAGAGATACCTGAGGTTTTTGTGCACAGAGAGATGACCTGATGAAGAGGCAGCAAGAGGGCGGCCATCTGCTAGCCAAGGAGAGAGGCCTCAGAGGAAACCAACCTTGCTGGTACCTTGATCTTGGGCTTCCAGCCTCCAGGATGCTGAGAAAATAAGTGTCTATGGTTTAAGTCACCTAGCCTTTAGTATTTGTTATGGCAGCCCTAGCTGACTAAGAGAGGCACCAATTCAAAATCCTCTTGCCCCATCTTTTTGTTCCAGCCATGTCTTCTTTAATTATTTCAATGGAAGCTGTGAAAAGCTTTGCACAGCCGCAACTGGACAGCACTTGCCTCAGGCCCATGTCATATTCCTCCTGCTTCCTGCCCTGAAGCTTCTCTGATACCACAATATGGGACACCTGAGGGAATCTGCTCTGTATTCATAAACGTGCAACTCAGAAATATGGTGATGTTAATCCCTCTAGGATCACCCTAGGCAAATAGAAGATATAATCTGTTGTCTTTTCATCTACCTACTGGAAAATTCTGAGACACATTTCATAAAGCACCTCAGAAGGGTTTGGTGGCATTGAGCACCAGTTACCCATAGAGAGATCAAAATGATAATGATTCCTTCATTGACTTTGCTTCCTTCTCTGTTTCACTCCCTTTATTGGTACTCCTGCTCCCTGGGATCAAATTTGCCCCCCTTCCCCCCAAAAAACATTTGCACAAAGCCTTTGTGTTGAAGGCCTGTGTTCAAGGAAATACATCATAAGATGGGAGAACGGCAGCGAAATAACGCTTTGGCTTATGAAATTATAATAAAATTGTTACAGTTAATGAAATAATGATAAACCGTTTACAATTATATTAACATGCTTTGTTGTTATACCTCAATGTCCTCATGTCGGCTGTTTCTGATTTTTTAATTGACTCAACAATTTCAATGAGAAGAATTTATCATTCAGGTACACTCATATTCATGCAAAATGTTCTATGTACAAGGTTATTCACTGCAGCATTGTTGGTTCTACAAAAATATCAAGAACAACCTACCTATCAGTCACTAGGGAACTACTTAGATAAATGAGGGAGCACTTGTACAATGAAATACTGTGCAGCCAAAGAAAAGCAAGATGTATGGTTAATACACACACCTACACAAACTACTCTAGTAAAATTCAGCAAGTTCACAGGGTACAATATCAACACAGAAAAATCAGTGTGTTTCTATACACTACAATGAACAATCTGAAAAGTAAATTTGAAAAACTCCACTTACAATTGCATCAAAAAGAATAAAATACCTAAGGATATATTTAACCAAGGAGGTAAAAGACTTGTATACTGAAAACTATACAACTTTGCTTTAAAAAATTACAGAGGGAGGGGCTGGCCCAGTGGTGCAAGCGGTTAAGTGCGCGCATTCTGCTGCGGCGCCCGGGGTTCGCCGGTTCGGATCCTGGGCGCGCACCGACGCACTGCTTGGCAGGCCATGCTGTGGCAGCGTCCCATATAAAGTGGAGGAAGATGGGTATGGATGTTAGCCCAGGGCCAGTCTTCCTCAGCAAAAAAAGAGGAGGATTGGCAGATGTTAGCACAGGGCTGATCTCCTCACACACACACACAAAAATTACAGAGGGGGCCAGCCCGGTGGCACAGCAGTTAAGAGCGCACGCTCTGCTTTGGTGGCCTGAGGATTCGCAGGTTCAGATCCTGGGCCCCCACTGATGCACCGCTTGTCAAGCCATGCTGTGGCGGCATCCCATATAAAGTAGACGAAGATGGGCATGGATGTTAGCCTAGGGCCAATCTTCCTCAGCAAAAAGAGGAGGATTGGCATCGGATGTTAGCTCAGGGCTGATCTTCCTCATGAAAAAAAAAATTACAGAGGATCAAATAAAACAATGATGATATATCACCACATACCAATTAGAAAGAAAGTATTGTATGATTTAATTTACACGAAATGTCTAGAAAACGCAAATCTATAGAGATAGAAAGAAGGTTCTTGGCAGCTTAGACGTGAAGGGAGTAGGAAAATAGGGGTATGACAGCCAAATGGTAATATCGTAGTGATGTAGATGTTCTAAAATTGTGATGGTTGCACTACTGTGAACATACTAAAAAAACACTGAATGGTATAGTTTTAAATGGGTCAATTGTATGGCATGCGAATTACATCTCACTATAGCTGTTGCAGAAAACAAAGAAAAGAGAAAATCATGAGTAACTACATCATTAGCATAAAAAATTTAATGTCTCTGAAGCACCTAGAGTAGTAAGATGCAACAAACTTTAGCAACCGTTACATTTTTAATTCTAAATGTTAAAACTTAATATAAAACTATTGTAATTAAAAGAGTATGATACAGGCATAAGTAAATATTACTGGCCTGGGAGAGTCTAGAAATTGATACAGGTATATACAGGAATTTGTTGTTTAATAAAGGTGGAATTTGAAATCAGTAGGTCAAGGATAGTTTATCAATAAATGATACTATACCAAGCGGCCATCTTTCTGGAGGAAAAAAAAATTGGATCCACTACCCAACACCACATGCCAAAATATATTCTTTGAGGATTAAAGACTAAAATGTCATCAAAAATAATAAATTTTGGAACAAAACTAGGAAATTTGAACGTAATCTAGAGTTTGAAGAGAATTTTTAAGGCAAGGTAGGAAAGCCAGAAATCGTTTTTCAAAAAACAATTTCTTGGCTTCATAAAAATTAAATATTTTGTACAGCAACAGAAGAAACATTAATATAGCAAAATAGTTATCAATTCAACAGATGTCTAAAACACATTTAATAATACACATGAACAATTCTTGATAAAATGTTTTAGTAAATTAGGATTTAAAAAGAACTTTTATCTACTCCACAAAGGCCACCCACTGAAACGCAAAGCAAGCATGATCACCCGAGAAACTGTAGAACCATTCCTGAGTTAAGAAGCCTGGCATCAGTGCTATTACACAATTTGGTACGGGAGGCCCTGGACCATATGGTAAAACTGGAAATATAAAAATCAGAAATACATATTTCAAGTAGAAAAAATAAAAGCTACAGAAAAATGTCATTACACTGAAAACGCAAAGGAATCAATGATTAGAGTTTAGCTTGGTCCCCAAGGTAAATAAAACGAAAGGAGGGGAAATAAACCTTAAATATGAGATTGATTGAATGGAGGAGATAGACCATCTCATGGACTGGCAGGCATATTATTAGGGGAGAATCATGGTAAGGGCTCTAGGAAGGTGAGGACAGACAGGCAGGCAAAGAAGCGTTGACGAGCACCCGGCGGCGTGAGTCTCCAGCCCCATCCTCTCTCTTCCGACATCTAAACTCCCCGCGGGGCCTCATCCCGCCCCAACCTCGCCTCTGGGTATGATCCCCGTCCTCTACCCGTAGCCCCGCCCACAGGCCTGCTTCCGTCCTCAACCTGAACGGCTCGGCGTGTTTTTGTCCCCCGCCCCCGCGCGGAGCCGAGCCCAGGGTCCTCCGCAGCCACGCGGGGAGAACTGCAATTTCTCTGCCTGACACGGTCGGACGTGATCGGCAGCCTGAGCCCTGGAGCCCCGCCCCTTACCTCCGCAGGCAGGAAGCGGAAGTGGCGTCATCGGTTCGCGCGGTCTTTTTGTTCTTTTACCCCCCGCATCCTGGAGCGGTCTTATGGGTCCTCCTGCGGTGACCCCGTCCCTTGTGAGGCCCGCGTGCAGGGAGCGCCCTGGGGGGCAGGAGGGCGGTAAAGGACAGGTGTGACCCCGAGGGGCCTCCTTAGAGAGGCCGGGCCCCTCCGCTCGCGTCCGCCCGGCCGCTGTCCCCGCGCGGAGCCGGGGCGGGAAGGGCGCGTGTGCGGGGGTTTCATCCCCTGGGCTCCCCTGTTCAGAAGCCTCCGAAGTAACCTCGGGACTTTTCTCCAGAAGGAGAAGAATTTCCGCTGCTCGAGTCGCGTTGCTCAGGCCCCGCGCGCTCCGGTTCTCACGGACCTGGCGACCCCGTCGTGTTCCCGTGAGTCCGGGGGAAAGTTGGCTCAGGGGCCTCTTCTGCTTTTCCTGTGCAAACGAATGTGTCGTCTGAGAATTTGGCCTTGTCCTTGCGCGTTATTGTTGAACGTTACATGAAGGTAGAAAGGTAGGATAGTTTCTTAGGTGTCAAGGGTGAGCATATTTGTGCATATAATTATAAGCATATGTTGACCACAAGTCTTGCATCTAAAGGAAAGAAAGATACTTAGCTGTCCCGTCGTCTGAACTTCCTAGGCCCGCACATCCCCGCAGAGCTTTTAAACAGGGGCCTCCAGGAGAAAAAGATGGGGACTCTACGACACCAGTACTAGAATAAGTGCGTTTGCCGTTAACAGGATATTTGGACTAAATGTGTTCTTTCCCCACGTTTTTCCTTTGTAAAATCTTAAACCTACAGAAAATGTGAACATCGTGTACAATGAGTGTTCATTGTAGTAGATTCACCCATTTTTAGCATTTTGCGTGTTTGCTATCTCCATAGATAAATACGTTTTATGGTAACTATTTGAAAGTAAGTCGAAAATAAATTGCAGACATGATACTTGACCTTTAAATACTTGGTAATTCATCTCCCAAAGATAAGAATATTATCCTGTTAAAACCACAATACTATTATTTTACCCAAGAAAGTTGAAAAGAATACTGTCATCAAATATCCGCTCTATGTAAAAACTAAAATTCTCCGCGTTGTTCTAAAATATGTTTTTGCATCTAGGACTCAATTAAGGTTTATATATGGCCGTTGTTTATGTCTTTTAATCTTTAACCTAGATCAGTTGCTATTGTTGGTCCATTGCATTGACTCTTTAAAGAATCATACACATTCTTACAGAAAGTCACACATTTTGATATTTCTGATTTTATTTTCATGGTGTGTTTAAATATTTTCTCCATGTCTTGTATTTCCTGTCAACTGGTAATTGAGTCCAGAGCAGAGGTTGGCAAAGTTTTTGTCTGAAAAGGTCCGGATAGTAAGTACTTGATAAACTTTGCAGGCTATAAGGTGTCAGAATTACTCAGCTCTAGCTTTGTGGTGGGCAAGCAGCCATAAACGTAAGTAAACAAATGGGCATAACTATGTTCCAACAAAGCTTTATTTACACAAACAGGCCTGTGACCAAAGTGTGCCAACTCCTGGTGTAGAGACTTCAAAAGATCATTTAAAAATATTTTGTAGGTGATGTGTCCATCAAATTGCATTACACAGGGAAGACAGAAATGTATGCCATCCCTCAGTTAGTGATGCCCACTTTGATTACTGGCGTAAGGTAGTGATCAGCAGAGTGCTCTGTTTTTAAAGGTGGACTTTTCCCTGTGAATAAAAATGTCCTATGTGGGGTGATATTTTGATTCTTGGAATATCTTGTTCCCCAACAACATCTCTAACAATTATCTTAGCATCTGTTAATCACGGGCAGTGAATAAACTTTTGTATGTGTTGTCTCACATTTGTGGGAGTGTGTTTTCAGGGTAACCTGCTCAGGTTGGTTTTCTAGGTCAAAGGGCAAATGTACATTTACTTTTGCTGGAGATTATAAATTTCCTTCTACAGGTCTTTTGTGCCGTTTGGTAGTTTCTGAATGAACTTTTTTAAAACGTGTCTAAAAATATGGAGAAACATAAGGAAAAAATTTTAGTTTCAACTTCAAGGTACTTGTTTTCAAAGAGAATATCTTGTCCCGTTTCATCCTGAGTAAAAATATTCAGATATTTTTTCAGAAGTGCAGTGTTTTGGTTTATATTATATTCTGCACAGACATTTTATATGAGTCTTACTTGATTCTTAGGTTGTAATTCTATTTTTGTGTTCCTTTTATTTGTGCATACTGTACTGTAACATTCTTGTGGGTAATGGCAGTTCAATCCACAAGTGGTCGTTGAATTCCTTTAATGAGCTAGGATCTGTACCAGGGACAGAGAAACAGTGGCCATCCAAGTGGACAGAGGACTGCCACCATGGGGCTTCCAGAGTGAGTTGAATCCATAGCAACTTAAACAGAACCCACTAACTCCTGCTTTGGGAATGGACTGCAGGAAAGATGAGAATGAAGGCGTGGAGTCAAGATAGAATCTTATGATGAATAAGTTTTAAAACTTGGTCATGGAACCTAGATGTGGATGATTATTATGGAAAAATGAAATGATGTGAAAGTTGTGTAGAAGGTAAAAGTGAAAGAATCCAGGCATTTCTTTCATCTATTCCTTTATTAGAGGATATACCCCCACTTAATGAATGTTTGAATGGTTAGTGCTTAGTGAAAAATTTCAACCCCTGGCTGTTCTTAGGAAACTTGTAAGCTAGTGGAGGAGGCAAATATCTCTCCAAGAAAATAAATGTATTGTTAAAAATTGATTAGGGTTCTGGAGCTAAATTAGAGAATGGTATTATTTTCTCTTTTTATATGAGAGTAGCTGAATGTAAGAGAGGTGATAAATATTTCAGTCGTAAAAAGACGAGGCATTGGAGTTAGTGGTGTGGGAAGGGACACTAGTAGGAGATGGGGAAAGCGTTGTGTATTTGGTTGATTACATTTCTAGGGTGAGAGTGGGGAGAGCATCAAGGGTTACGCCCAGATTTGACAGTAGAGATGTTTTATGTGGTTGGGAAAATGCTGAGGGAGGATTCTAGTCTTCAATGTATACCTGACAGGAGAAATAAGTAATATCTGTTCAAGTGATGTGAATCAAGAGAAAGTATGGATGTGTTTTAATATTATGAGTAGCAAATTCATTCAAGGAATTAATCCAATTCAGTAATTCACTTGTGTTATTATCAATCTTAGCAAATGTTTATGTTAATAAACATATTATGGTTTTGTAGTCCACCTTGAGATTCCTTCTCCTGCCCAGATTAGGCCTTTGATTCCCTGACTGAATGTCCAGAATAACCAGTCCTGTTTGACTTTTTATAGACACTGACACATTTAAGGGGCTAGAGTCACTCCACAGGTAAAGGACCAGAAAACTCCCCTGACAATGCAGGTTGCCAGAAAGCACTGAAGTCTCCATGTGGCTTGGTAATATGCATGTTACACTCTCTGTTTGCCGCTTGGGTCTCCCAATGAGCTAGCTGTGCCATGGTGAAACAACTGATGAGGGTTCTGAAGATAAAGTTGGTGAGGATGTGCAGATACTGTGATTCTGTGAATGTCTTTCCCCTTGGCAGGAAGTGGTGTGAAGGATCTCTGTTGTCTGTTGATCACCAGTCACCGGGTGCCTTCACTGAGCCAGGCTCTGTGCTACTCTTTGTACTGGCAAACCTTGGCATCCAAAACAGACACAATGCAAAAAACCTCTCCAAAACAAGCTGATCCTGATGTCAGATGACAGTGTCGAAAAGCATTAGTACAGCTACAGAGGTCATTTTGATAAAAGATTCTGTTTCTCTGAAAATATAAAAATTTAGATGTATATCCACTCAATAATATTGTTTCAAATATGTAAAGCTCTGCTTGACAGAAGTAGAAGAAGAAATAGACAGGTCCTCAATTCTAGGGGGAGATTTTAATATATTTTGCCCATATTGTTCAACTAAACAATAGAGGAAAACTCAATTAGGATATACTTTGGAAATACTGTGTAAACTGCCTAGTATATGTATACACAATAGCGTGTCTAGTAACTGATTGCTCATCTGGGAGCGGGGGGAAGGAATGGACTGGAAGGAGCAAGAAGGCTTTCCAGGGAGATAACTATGTTGTGTATCTTGTTTAGGCTGGCGATTACATGAGAATATGAGATTGTTATAACACATCCAGTAAATACTTAAGATGTGTGTATTTAATTGTATATTTTTAAAATCTCAATTACAAAAAACAAAGAAAAGTAAAGCATTCTATGCTGGCCCCACCTGACTAAACAGATTCTTGGGCCTGTTGAGCCCAGCAACCCCCAGTTTGAGACCCCTGGTAGTAAGGACAGTTATACTGTGAGTCTAGACACACGGTTTTTGTGACCATATATGTTTCTGGTTTTAGTCTTCTGAGCTGTAGAATAAGGACTGTGGGGTTGTGAGGGTGGTATTGGTTCATAGATAATGACTGTGGGACTTTCAATGGTTGTCATCATTCAAATGCCATTTTGTAGATCAGCTTTTGGCTTGTTGGTCTGTGTTTGATTTATTAAAGGTTTTTTTTAATAGAAGTCACATTGGTTTATAACATATGTTTCAGGTGTACATCACTATATTTTGACTTTTGTGTAGACTGCAACGTTTTCATCACCAAAAGTCTAGTTGCCATCCATCACCATACACATATGCCCCTTTACTCCTTTCACCCTTCCCCTCTGGTAACCACTGATCTGTTATCTGTATATATGTGTATTTGTTTATCTTCCACATATAAGTGAGGTCATACAGTAATTATCTTTCTCCATCTGACTTATTTCACTTAGCATACTACCCTCAAGGTTCATCCACCTATTCGCAAATGGAAGATTTTGTCTTTTTCTATGACTGAGTAGTAGTCCATTGTGTACATATATACACCACTTCTTTATCCATTCATCCCTTGATGGGCACTTAGGTTGTTTCCAAGTCTTGGCTATTGTGTATGGTGCTGCAAGAACATAGGGGTGCATATATCTTTTCAAATTAGTGTTTTCCTGTTCTTTGAAGAAATACTCAGAAGGGGAATTGCTGGATCATATGATATTTCTGTTTTTAGTTCTTCGAGCAATCTCCATACTCTTTTCTGTGGTGGCTGCTTCTGCCTTCCCACCAGCAGTGTATGAAGGTTCCTTTTTCTCCACATCCTCTCCAACACTTGTTGTATCTTGTCTTTTTAATAGTAGATATTCTGGGGGCCGGCCCCCTGTCCTAGTGGTTAAGTTTGACACGTTCTGCTTCGGTGGCCCGGTTTGGTTCCCGGGCGTGGACCTACACCACTCATCAGTGGTTATGCCGTGTGGTGGCGACCCGCTCAGGGTGAACCTTCCTCAGTTAAAAAAAAAAAAAAAAAAAAGTAGACATTCTGATGGATGTCAGGTGACATCTCATTATAGTTTTGATTTGCATTTCCCTAATAATTAGTGATGTTGAACATCTTTTCATGTGCCTGTTGGCCCTCTGTATATCCTCTTTGGAAAATGTCTGTTCATATCCTTTGCCCATTTTTAAAAGAAATTATTTTATTAAGGTCCTATTGGCTTATAACGTTGTGTAAATTTTGGGAGTACGTCATTATGTTTCAGCTTCTCTATAGACTGCATCGTATTCATGACCAGTAGTCTTGTTTTTATCCATCACCATACATGTTTGCCCTTTTACTCCTTTGGCCATCTCCCCACACCTTCCCCTCAATCTGTTCATCTTATCAGTGTGTTTGTTTATTTTCCACATATGACTGAAATCATATGGTATTTGTCTTTCTGAGTCTGACTTATTTTGCTTAGCATAATAATACCCTCAAGGTCCATCCATGTTGTTGCAAATGCAACAATTTTGTGTTTTTTATGGCTGAGTAATAGTCCATTTTGTGTATATACCATATCTTCTTTCTCCATTCATCTGTTGATGGGCACTTGGGTTGCTTCCAAGTCTTGGCTATAGTCGATAATGTTGGAGTGAACAGAGGGATGCATATATCTTTTTGGATTAGTGATTTCATGTTCTTTGAATAAATACTAGTTGTGAGTTAGCTGGGCCATATGGTATATATGACCAAATATATTCCATTTTTAATTTTTTGAGAAATCTCCATACTGTTTTCCATGGTAGCTGCGCCAGTTCGCAGTCTCACCAGCAGTGTATGAGGGTTCCGTTTTCTCCACATCCTCTCCAACACTTGTTATTTCTTGTCTTGTTAATTGTAGCCATTCTCAGGGGTGTGAGGTGATATCGCCTTGTAATTTTAATTTGCATTTTCCTAATAATTAGTGATGTTGAATGTCTTTTCATGTGCCTGTTGACCATTGGTATCTCTTCTTTGGAGAAATGTGTGTTCATATCCTCGGCTCATTTTCTGGTGGGGTTGTTCAGTTTTCTGTTGTTGAGTTGTATGAGTTCTTTGTATATTTTGGAAATTAACGTGTTTTTGGATATAGGATTTGTAAATATTTTCTCCCAGTTGGTGGTTTGTCTTTTCATTTTGTTGATGGTTTCGTTTGCCGTGCAGAAGCTTTTTAGTCTGATGTAGACCCATTTGTTTATTTTTTCTTTTGCTTCCCTCGACTGAGTAGATATGGTATTCAAAAAGATACAGCTAAGACCGATATCAAAGAGTAGTGCCTATGTTTTCTTCCATGAGTTTTATGATTTTAGGTGTTACATTCAAACCCTTAATCCATTTTTAGTTAATTTTCGTGTGTGGTGTAAGATAATGGTCTAATTTCATTCTTTTGCACGTGGCTGTCCACTTTTCCCAACACTATTTATTTTTTTATTTTTTTTAAGTCTTTTGTTTATTGCAGAAACATTGGTTTAAAACATTGTATAAATTTCAGGTGTACATCATTATACTTCTATTTCTGCATAGATTACATCACGTTCACCACCCAAATAGTAATTACAACCCATCATCACACCCATGTGCTGAATTATCCCTTTCACCCTCCTCCCTCCCCCCTTTCCCTCTGGGAACCACCAATCCAATCTCTGTCTCTATGTGTTTGTTTGTTGTTGTTATTATCTGCTACTTAATGAGTGAGATCATACGGTATTTGACCTTCTCTCTCTGACTTATTTCACTTTGCATAATACCCTCAATGTCCATCCATGTTGTCACAAATGGCTGGATTTCATCCTTTCTTATGGCTGAGTAGTATTCCGTTGTGTATATATACCACATCTTCTTTATCCATTTGTCCCTTGATGGGCACTTAGGTTGCTTCCAAGTCTTGGCTATTGTGAATAACGCTGCAATGAACACAGAGGTGCATGTATCTTTATGCATTGGTGTTTTCATGTTCTTTGGATAAATACCCAGCAGTGGAATAGCTGGATCATATGGTAGTTCTATCCTTAATTTTTTGAGGAATCTCCATAGTGTTTTCCATAGTGGCTGCACCAGTTTGCACTCCCACCAGCAGTGTATGAGAGTTCCCTTCTGTCCACATCCTCTCCAGCACATGTTGTTTCCTGTCTTGTTAATTATAGCCATTATGACGGGCGTGAGGTGATATCTCATCGTAGTTTTGATTTGCGTTTCCCTGATAGTTAATGATGTTGAACATCTTTTCATGTGCCCGTTGGCCATCTGTATATCTTCTTTGGAGAAATGTCTGTTCAGGTCTTTTGCCCATTTTTTAATTGGGTTGTTAGTTTTCTTGTTGTTGAGATGCATGAGTTCTTTATATATTTTGGAGATTAACCCTTTATCAGATGTTTGGTTTGAAAGTATCTTCTCCCAATTGTTGGGTTGTCTTCGTTTTGTTGATGTTTTCCTGTGCTGTGCAGAAGCTTTTTAGTTTGATGTAGTCCCATTTATTTTTTCTGTTGTTTCTCTTGCCCGGTCAGACATAGTACTTGAAAATATGTTGCTAAGACCAGTGTTGAAGAGCGTATTGCCTATGTTTTCTTCTAGAAGTTTCATAGTTTCAGGTCTTACATTCAAGTCTTTAATCCATTTTGAGTTAATTTTTGTGTATGGTGTAAGGTAAGGGTCTACTTTCATTTTTTTTGCATATGGCTATCCAGTTTTCCCAGCACCATTTGTTGAAGAGACTTTCTTTTCTCCATTGTATGTTCTTGGCTCCTTTGTCGAAGATTAGCAGTCCATAGATGTGTGGGTTTATTTCTGGGCTTTCAATTCTATTCTGTTGATCTGTGTGTCTGTTTTTGTGGCAGTACCATGCTGTTTTGGTTACTAAAGCTTTGTAGTATATTTTGAAATCAGGGAGTGTGACACTCCAGCTTTGTTCTTTTTTCTCAGGATTCCTTTAGCTATTTGGGGTCTTTTGTTGTTCCATATAAATTTTAGGATTCTTTGTTCTATTTCTGTGAAAAATGTTGGAACTTTGATAGGGATTGCATTGAATCCATAGATTGCTTTAGGAAGTATGGACATCTTAACTATGTTAATTCTTCCAATCCAAGAGTACGGAATATCTTTCCATTTCTTTGTGTCGTCTTCAATTTCTTTCAGCAATGTTTTATAGTTTTCGGTGTACAGATCTTTTACCTCTTTGGTTAAGTCTGTTCCTAGGTTTGTATTCTTTTTGTTGCAATTGTAAATGGGATTGTATTCTTAATTTCTCTTTCTGCTACTTTGTTGTTAGTGTATAGAAATGCAACTGATTTTTGTATGTTGATTTTGTATCCTGCAACTTTACCATATTCGTTTATTACTTCTAAAAGTTTTCTGGTGGATTCTTTAGGGTTTTCTATATATAAAATCATGTCATTTGCAAATAGTGAGAGTTTCACTTCTTCCTTTCCAGTTTGGATCCCTTTTATTTCTTTTTCTTGCCTGATTGCTCTGGCTAGGACTTCCAGTACTAGGTTAGATAGGAGTGGTAGGAGTGGGCATCCTTGTCCACAGGACATCCTTGTCCTGTTCTTAGAGGTAGCTTTCAGTTTTTCACCATTGAGGATGATATTAGCTGTGGGTTTGTCATATATGGCCTTTATTATGTTGAGGTACTTTTCCTCTATACCCATTTTATTCAGAGTGTTTATCATAAATGGATGCTGTATCTTGTCAAATAGTTTCTCTGCATCTACTGAGATTATCATGTGATTTTTATTCTTCATTTTATTAATGTAGTATATTACGTTGATTGATTTGCAGATGTTGAACCATCCCTGCATACCTGGAATAAATAAACCTGATCATGGTGTATAATCTTTTTAATGTGGTTGTATGTGACTTGCTAGTATTTTGTTGAGGATTTTTGCATCGATGTTCATCAGTGGTATTGGCCTGTAATTTTCTTTTTTTTGTGTTGTCCTTGTCTGGTTTTGGTATCAGGGTAATGTTGGCTTTGTAGAATGAGTTAGGGAGCTTCCCCTCATCCTCAATTTTTTGGAGGAGTTTGAGAAGGATAAGTATTAAGTCTTCTTTGAATGTTTGGTGGAATTCACCAGGGAAGACGTCTGGCCCTGGACTTTTATTTTTCGGAAGGTTTTTGATTACTGTTTCGATCTCTTTTCTGGTGATTGGTCTATTCAAATCTCTATTTTTTCTTGATCCAGTTTTGGGAGGTTGTATGATTCTAAGAATTTATCCGTTTCTTCCAGATTGTCAAATTTGTTGGCATATATATGCTTTTCATAGTATTCTCTTATAATCTTTTGCATTTCTGAGGTGTCTGTTGTAATTTCTGCTCTTTCATTTCTGATTTTATTTATTTGAGTCTTCTCTCTTTTTTTCTTGGTGAGTCTAGTTAAAGGTTTGTCAATTTTGTTTATCTTTCCAAAGAACCGGCTTTTGGTGTTATTAATTTTTTCAATTGTTTTTTTGGTCTTTATTTCATTTATTTCTGCTCTGATTTTTATCATTTCCCTTCTTCTACTGATTTTGGGCTTTGTTTGTTTTTTTTCTAGTTCCTTTAGGTGCATTGTTAGATTGTTTATTTGAGATTTTTCTTGTTTGTTGAGATAGGCCTGTATTGCTATAAACTTTCCTCTTAGAACCGCTTTTGCTGTATCCCATAAATTCTGGCGTGTCGTGTTTTCATTTTCATTTGTCTCCAGGTATTTTTTTTTATTTCTCCTTTGATTTCTTCGTTGACCCAATCGTTTTTCAGTAGCATATTTCGTTTAATCTCCACGTATTTGTGGCTTTTCTGATTTTCTTCCTATAGTTGATTTCTAGTTTCATACCATTGTGGTCAGAAAAGATACTTGGTACTATTTCAGTCTTCTTAAATTTATGTAGACTTGTTTTGTGGCCTAATTTGTGATCAATCCTGGAGAAGGTTCCCTGTGCATTTGAAAAGAACATGTATTCTTCGGTTTTTGGATGGAATGCTCTGTATATATCAATGTGTGCAAGTGTGTCATATAAGGCCAATGTTTCCTTATTGATCTTCTGTTTGGATGATCTATCCTTGGTGTAAGTGGAGTGTTAAAGTCCCCTACTATTATTGTGTTACGTCTATTTCTCTTTTTATGTCTGTTAATAATTGCTTTATATATTTAGGTGCTCCTATCTTGGGTGTGTAGATATTTACAAGTGTTATATCCTTTTTTTGGGTTGTTCCCTTGATCATTATGTAATGCCCTTGTCTCTTTTTACAGTTTTTGTTTTAAAGTCTATTTTGTCTGATATGAGTATTGCTACCCCAGCTTTCTTTTCATTGCTATTTGCGTGGAGTATCTTTTTCCATCCTTTCATTTTCATTTTGTGAGTTTCTTTAGGTCTGAAGTGTGTCTCTTGTATGCAGCATATATATCGGTCTTGTTTTTTTATCCAATCAGCCACCCTATGCCTTTTAATTGGAGCATTTAGTCCGTTGATGTTTAAAGTAGCTATTGATAAGTGTGTACTTACTGTCATTTTTAAACTCTTTTTTTCTCAGTGTGTTATTAGTCCTCTATACAGAATTGATGAATTCTTTAGTTTGATCTCTGTCTGAAAGCTCTACTCTTTAACTCCCTTCCTCTCTCATTTTATGTTTTTGATATCATATCTAATCTATTTTTTGTGCATTTGTATCCATTACCCTCTTATCATGGAAATAGATAATTTTTCCTATTGGTGGTCTCCTCTTTTCCCCTGAAATCAGTCCCTTTAACATTTCTTGTAGCACTGGTTTCTTGGTGACAAACTCCTTTCATTTTTGCTTGTCTGGGAATCTTTTTATCTCTCCATGCATTTTGAGTGATAACCTTGCTGGGTAGAGTATTCTTGGCTGTAAGTTTTTTCCTTTTAGCATTTTAAATATATCATGTCACTCCCTTCTAGCCTGTAAGGTTTCTGCTGAGAAGTCAGCTGATAGCCTTATGGGGTTTCTTTTGTATGTAACTTGTCTTTCTCTTGCAGCTTTTAGGATTCTTTTTTTATCTTTAACTCTGGACATTTTGATTATGATGTGTCTTAGTGTTGGCCTCTTTGGGTTTATCTTTTTTGGTGCTCTCTGTGCTTCCTGTACCTGGATATTTGTTTCCTTCCTTAGGTTAGGGAAGTTTTCATCTATTATTTCATCAAATAGATTCTCTTCCCCTTTGTCTCACTCTTCTCCTTCTGGGACACCTGTAACACGGGTGTTAGTGCGCTTAATGTTGCCCTGGAGGTCCCTTAGACTGTCCTCACTCTTTTTAATTCTTTTTTCTTTTAGCTGTTCAGCTTGGGTAATTTCTTCTAGTCTTTTGTCCAGTTCACAGATCCGTTCTTCTGTATTCTCTACTCTGCTTTTGAGTTTCTCTGGTGAATTTTTCATTTCCAGTATTGTATTCTTCATTTTTGATTGGTTTTTTTTTTATATCTTCCATTTCTTTGTTGACGTTCTCATGGAGTTCATCTGTTCTTCTCCCCAGCTAAGTGAGTATCCTTAACACTCTTTGTTTGAACTCTCTGTTGGGTTGGTTGCTCATTTCTGCTTCATTTAGTTCCTTTTCTGGGGTTTTGTCCTGTTCCCTTGCTTGGAATGGATTCCTTTGCCTTCTCAGTTTGCCTCTTTCCCTGTGATTGTGTCTGTGTATTAGGTAGGTCAGCTACATTTTCTGCTCTTGGATAGGTGACCTTATATAAGTGATGCCTTAGGAGGTCTGTAGTGTGCTTCCCTCAGTTCTCAATGTTCCAGGAGTGACCCCTTTGTGGGCTACATGTGTTCTTCTGTTGTGGTGTGTTTGCTCTCCCTGTAGGCGCCCAGGGAGGCTTAGTTATCTTCCTGGCCAGCTGTTGTAATGCTCAGCTGGTTGTAGTTGTTGTGGGCCCTTCAGTCTCTTTATCAGGTGTGGGGAGCCCCAGCACAGTTGGCTACAAGTTCTAATACCGCATTTGTGTTGCAGTATTTCTTTTAAGTGAGTAGGCCCCTAGCATCGCAGGTTGTTTAGGTTCAGGGGCTTACAATTGCTATAAGCCTCCAGCCTTTAGGTCTCTTGTCAGCTCTCTGAGGATTGCTGCTGGGTGGTGCTGGCCTCAGGCATGGGAGCACCCAGTTGTTTCAGGCTTTGGAAGGTGGGGCAAACCCCCTATGTGGGTCTTTGAGAAGCACAAGTCTTCTGCAGCTGACAAGCCCCGCTGCTCACAGGTCCACACACATACAGTCAACACAGTCCTGCCCCGTGTGCGTGCCCCGACATCTTGAAGTGGACCCAGTCTCTCCACAGTGGGAGCCCCACACACTCCACCACCACCCCACACTCTCCACCCGCTCCTTGTGCACACCCTGCCACGCTGAAGTGGGCTCAGTCGCTAGGCTGCAGAGAATCCAGTCACCAATCTGCAGGCCCACAAGTTCCCTGAGAGGTTGTTGTTGGGTGGGGCCAGTCCCTAGGGTGGGCTGCCTGCCCTGGCTGAGCTGGATTAAATCGGTGCTCTAGTGGGTGGAGCAGACTCTGGGCTAGCAGGCCCCAGGGAGAACTCCAATGGTGTCTGTGGCAGCATGCCCACACTAGGCCACAACAATGGCCACCGCCAATGTCCCAGTCCCTGGAGAGGTCTCACCTCTCACTGCAATGCACTCAGAGCCTGTCAGGTGAGTCTTTTTTCACCAAAGCACTGTGCTCCTTTCTTTCTGGTGATTTTCGGTTGCTTTCTGAAACGGGTGAATTTGCGTGTGGGCCCTTTAAGAGCCGGTTTTAATTTTTTTGTGAATCAGCTTTTTTGGGGGTACTCCCCAATGTTTTAGTAGCAGGCAAAGTCAGATATTATGCCACTTGTCTCGATTGTGCTGGATCCACAAAATGCCTCCCTGGCTCCGGGCCCTGTTCCTCCAGGGAGAGCTGCGTACCTTTGGGCTGCTCCCGGGCAGCCGTAAAGCGCTGCAGGTTGTGAAGGTGGCGTTTTTTTCTCTCCAGAAGGCAGTTTCTGCCTCTTCCACCTCAATTAGGATTGTCCTTTGGTGCAGGAGTTCCTCTTATCTAGTTTTCAGTTCTCTCTCAGGGGTAATTTTTCCATGAGTAGTTGTGAATTGGCTGTGTTTGCGGGAGGAGGTGAGTTCAGAGTCTGCCTACGCTGCCATCTTGACTTTTTCTGTCCCCAACACTATTTATTGAAGAGACTTTCTTTTCTCCATTTTATGTTCTTGGCTCATTTGTCAAAGATTAGCTGTCCATAGGTGTGTGGTTTCATTTCTGGGCTCTCAGTTCTGTTCCATTGATCTGTGTGTCAATTTTTCTGCAAGTACCATGCTGTTTTGATTACGATAGGTTTGTAGTATATTTTGAAATCAGGGAGTGTGATATCTCCAGCTTTGTTCTTTTTTCTCAGGATTCCTTTGGCTATTCAGGGTCCTTTGTTTTTCCATATAAATTTTAGGAATGTTCTATATCTGTGAAGAATGTCATTGAGATTCTGATTGGGATTGCATTGACTCTGTAGATTGCTTTAGGTAATATGGACATTTTAACTGTGTTAATTTTTGCAATCCATAAGCATAGAATCTCCATTTTTTTCTGTCTTTTTCCAGTTCTTTCAACAATGTCTTACAGTTTTGAATGTACAATTTTTCACATCCTTGGTTAAATTTATTTCTAGGTATTTTTTTTGTTGTGGTTGTAGATGGGATGTTATTCTTGATTTTTCTTTCTGCTAGTTGTTAGTGCATACAAATGCAACTGATTTTTGTATGTTGATTTTGTACCCTGTAACATTACGGTATTTGTTCATTATTTCTAATAGTTTCTTGCTGGATTCTTTAGGGTTTTGTATGTGTAGAGTCACGCTGTCTGCAAATACTGACACTTTTACTTTTTCTTTTCCACTTTGGATTCCTTCTTTTTCTTTTTCTTGCCTTATTTCTTTGGCTAGGACTTTCACTACTATGTTGAATAAGATTGGTGAGAGTGAGCATCCTTCTCTTGTTCCTATTCATAGAGGAATAGCTTTGTATTTCAGCATGAAGTATGACAATGGCCGTGGGTTTGTGGTATATGACTTTCATTATGTTAATGTACTTTTTCTTTACCTGTTTTATTGACTTTTTTTTTTATCATAAACAGAGAGTGAATCTTGTCAGATTCTTTTTCTGCATCTATTGAGATGATCATGTGATTTTTATTTTTCGTTTTTTTAATGTGGTGTATTACACTGATTTGCCGGTGTTTAACCATCCTTGCGTCCCTGGCATAAATCCTACTTGATGGTGGTGTATTATCCTTTTACACCAAATTGTTGTATTCAATTTGCTAATATTTTGTTGAGGATTTTTGCATCCATGTTCATCAATGATATTGTTCTGTAATTTTCCTTTTTTGTGTTATTTTTGTCAGGTTTTGGTATCAGGGTAATGTTGGTCTTGTAAAATGAGTTAGGGAGCATCCCATCTTCTTCAGTTTTTTGGAAGGGTTTGAGAAAGATAGGCATTAACTCGTCTTTGCGTATTTGGGAGAAGTCACCAGAGAAGCCATCCAGTCCTGGATTTTTGCTTTTGTGGAGGTTTTTGATTACTGTTTTAGTCTATTTACTTGTGATAGGTCTATTCAGATTTCAAATTCTCTATTTTTTCTTGATTTGGTGTTGGGAGGTTGTATGATTCTAAGAATTTATTTGTTTCTTCTAGGTTATCCAATTTGTTGGTGTATAGCTTTTTATTGTATTGTCTTAATCCTTCGTATTTCTGTGGTATCCATTGTAATTTTTTCTATTGCATTTGTGATTTTATTTGAACCTTTTTTTTTTGAAGTGAGTCTAGCTAAGGGTTTGTCAATTTTGTGTAGCTTTTTAAAGAGCAAGATCTAAGTTTCATTGATCTTTTCTCGTCCTTATCGTCTCTATTTTATTCATTTCTGTTCTTATTTTTATTATTTCCTTCCTTCTACCGACTGTGGACCTCATTTGTTCTTTTTCTAGTTCTTTTAGGTGCAGTGTTAGACTTTATTTGAGGTTTGTTTTGTTCTTTGCTGTAGGTCTGTATTGCTATAAATTTCCCTGTAAGTACTGCTTTTGCTGCATCTTATAGGTTTTGGTATATTGTGTTTTCATTTTGTTTTGTCTCTAGGTATTTTTTTATTTCTTCCTTGATTTTTTCATTGAACCAATACTTGTTCAGTAGCATGTTGTTTAGTCTCTGCATATTTGTGACTTTTCTAGCTTTCTTCTTGTAGTTGATTTCTGCTTTCATACCATTGTGGTCTGAAAAGATGCTTGATAGGATTTGTCTTTCCCTAAATTTATTGAGATTTGTTTTGTTTCCCAGCATATGGTCTATCTTAGAGAATGTTTCATGTATACTCAAGAACAATATGTATTATGCTGATTTTGGATGGAATGTTCTATATTTATCTGTCAAGTCCATCTGGTCTGGAGTTTCATGCAAGGCCAGTGTTTCATTTTTGACTCTGTCTGCATGATCTATCCATTGATGTTAGTGCAGTATTAATGTGTCTACTATTATTATGTTGCTGTCATTTTCTTGTATGTCTGTTAATGGTTGCTTTATATACTTTTGTACATGTATGTTAGGTGCATATATATTAGTAAAAGTTCTATTTTCTTGGTGGCATCGCCCCTTGATCAGTATATAATGTCCATCTTTGTCTCTTGTTCCCTTTTTTGGCTTGAAGTCTATTTTGTCTCATATGAGTATGGATACACATTGTCTTTTGGTTGCCATTTGCTTGGAGTATCATCTCCCATTCCATCACTCTCAGCCTATGTTTGTATTTAGAGCTGGGGTGGGTCTCCTGGAGGCAGCATATTGTCAGGTCTTGTTCTGTTATCCAGCCACTGTGTGTATTTTGACTGGTGAATTCAATCTATTTACATTCAGAGTGATTTTTGATATATGATGGCTTAATATTGCCATTTTATCATTTATTCTCTAGTTTTTCTGTGTTTGCAGTGTTTCTTTCTCCTTGTGTTTCTGTCTGCCATTTCAGTTTGGTGGTTTTCTGTCTTTTGTTTCTCAGTTTCCACTTTTTATGTTTTGTGACTCTGCTCTGAATTATTGTTTTGTCTTTACCATGAGGTTTGTATACAAGATCTCATAGATGAGATAGTCGTTTTTTTGCTGATAGCATCTTATGTCCATTTGCCTATGTAGGTTCCATGCTTTTCCTCTTCCTGGTGTGTTTTTGTTGTCACAAGTTATTTCTTTTTGTATTGCGAGTTTATGACCAGATTGAAGTGTTTAGTTATTATTAACATCTTTTTTCTCCTGAGCATTTGTGTTATGATTGTTTGCTAACTTATTCTGATGTTGAGTTGCAGTTTTCTGATTGTCTATTTATCACCTTGTTCAAAGCTTTGTGTACTTTTGCCTTTTTGTTTCAGGTAGGAGGGATCCTTTCAACCTTTCTTGTAAGGCAGATCTAGTGGTGATGAACTTCCTCACCTTTTGTTTGTTGGGGATAGCCTTTATTTCTGATTCATATGTGAAGGATAACTTTGCCGGATAGAGTATTTTTAGCTGGCAGTGTTTGTTTTTTTTTAATTTTTTTTTGTGTGTGTGTGAGAAACATCAGTCCTGAGCTAACATCCATGCTAATCCTCCTCTTTTTGCTGAGGAAGACAGGCTCTGAGCTAACATCTATTGCCAGTCCTCCTTTTTTTCCCCCAAAGCCCCAGTAGATAGTTGTATGTCGTAGTTGCACATCCTTCTAGTTGCTGTAAAGCTGGCAGTGTTTAATTTTGAATATTTTGAATATATCATTTCACTTTTTCCTAGCCTGTAGATTTTCTGCTGAGAAATCCATTGATAGCCTAATAGGGCTTCTTTTGTAAGTTATTTTCTTCTCCCAGTCTGCCCTTAATATTTTTCCTTTGTCATTGACTTGTGACAATTTTAATTTAGTGTGCAATGGAGAAGATCTGTTTGCGTTGAGATAATTAGATGTTCTATTAGTCTCATGTCCTTCTGTATCCAGTTCCTTCCCCAGGTTTGGGAAGTTCTCAGCTACTGTTTCTTTGAATAAGCTCTCTGCTCCTTTCTCTCTCTCTTCTCCTTTTGGGATACCCGTTGTCCATGTGTTGGTTTTCTTAATTGAGTTGGGTATTTCTCATAGCATTTCTCCATCTTTTGAAAATTTTACTTCTCTCTCGTCTTCCACCTAAATCATTTCTGGATTTCTATCTTTGAACTTGCTCATTCTCTTTTCTGTATGTTCTGTTCTAGTTCCAATGCTTTTTTTAAATTCTTAATCTCATTTATGTGCTCCTCAGCTCCCAAATTTTTTGTTTTTTTTTTCAATTTACATCTCTTTGGTGAAGTATTCCTTCTGGTTGTTAATTTTATTTTTGAGTTCAGTAAACTGTCTTTCTGAGTATTCTTGTAAGCCTTGGTGTTTCTTCATGACAGCTATCTTGAATTCTTTAGATTGCAGTCTTCCGTGACTTGAAGTTCAGCTTCTAGAGAAATGTCATTTTTTTCTTATTCTACTGGGTTACTTTTGTTCTTCTTGGTGGCTAATGAGTTGTTCCTCTACCGGTGCATTTGGGGTACGAAATATTTTTCTTATTTGGGTAAGCTTTATTTTGATTCTGAGCTGCTTCTATTGTATTTGAGAGCCTGCAATTTCCACCCTCCACTGTCTCTGCCAGACAAGTCATGAGTAACCTCATTGAGCTGCTTGTGCCTCTGAAGTTGCTGGTTCTTTGCTGCCTACAATGTTGCTGCAGTTGTGGGTGTCACTGTAGGGTCACTGGAGTGAGAGCACTTCTGCTGATTCTGGTGTTGCCTGGGCAGCCCAGGGCCAATCTTCCTCAGCAAAAAGAGGAGGATTGGCAATGGGTGTTATCTCAGGGCTAATCTTCCTCACCAAAAAACAACAAATAATTGTGAAATACAGAATGTTAAGAGATAATTGGAGAAACATGAAGGAAGTTTATGAAAGAAACAAATAAATATAAACACCAATTGTGTACAAAATGGAACTGATAAGTAAAATGAAGAGGTGCTTGTTGGAAAAAGACTCATAAAATAGACAGATGTTGGGGAAAGTGTGATATGGCACTTTTTGCCAAGGAAAGGGGATAGTGCAGACCTGTTTGATTTGAATGCTTCCCACAAAGACCTGTGTGGGCATCCCAGGACTCGAATGTATTCTGAGTTCTTTCATAAAATCATTGACATATTTTTTCTAATGTTTTAGGGTCAGATGTGAAAGACCTAATGATTATTTTCCTTTTTTCCATTTTTGTATTCAGGAACCAGTGGAATATATGTGTTTTTGTGTGTGTGCAGGACACTTGTTATTTTCTCACTTCCTTGATTGTTTTCCATTATCAGTGATGAATTTGTATATCAATTATTATTTTAATGTCTGTATTCTCCAGCAGGGTTGTTGGATCTTTAATGCCTAGGATGTTGTCTGTATAGGTTAGTACCCTCAACTGAGTGTCTACTACATTTTCATTATCTAGTGAAAGCATAAAGGGGTAAGGCAGGGATAAAAACTTAAAAGGAAGGTCATGCAGAGCTTCAGACTTCACCAGCGTCCATCAAAGGAGGCTCCAGAGTGTTGAGCTAATAAAAGATTTCATTTTTCTTCTCTTCATATGCCCAGGAGCAGTCTTGACCAGTGCCGTCTGGTAGAATTTGTAGATCATGTATACATTGAAAATATTTACTTAAGCATATAAGCAATATAAGAAAAATTAAGATATTTTACGTTATTATCTATATTGAAAGTGTTGTGAATTGACCGGACACTAATTTTTTGTGAGATGTATTTGCTTTGTGTTTAGATCATACAGAATTTACAGTTGAAAGATTAGGTTCAGATATTCAAGTTGTTCCAAATACATAAATGAGCTATATAAGCTCTCAGTGAGATACCTGATATAGATGGTACTCAGTAAATGGTAATTGATGTTACTGATACTCTTGGTATAGAGCATACTGTTTTAGTAGCTTTTAGGTCCTCCCTGTACAATATAGAGTCCTTTGGTCTGGACCTGAGTAGTCATGCTGCTGGTTTATCTAGGAGGATGTGAAGTGGGCCAGAGAATGCTGTTCTCTAAGTCAACTCCTGGCATATATGCATTAGGTAGAGTGGTTGCATAATCTCATTCATCAAGTTTATTGCCTTGACAGATGAAGAGTCACATTCTTCAGGACTTAAGTTTCTTTCCCTGTAAAATGAAACCATTAGGATTTCCTGATGGACATCATGGCTCACAGTCCTATTTTGTGGCTTCAGGTGAGACAAGACTCCTCTGACATTTGATGGCAGTAGTGTGTATTTGTGTGAGATTTCCTGAGTGTGAAGGGGGATATTTGGGAATTTCAAGCTAGAATGGAATGACTTCCAGGCAAGTGAATGTTAGAACTATGGTCACCTCTAGATCCTCATGCCTTTTTTTCTTTCTAAGATCTCTTTCTCCTTTCCTGAGGAAAAGATAGAATCAGAAAGGATGGCAACTGACTGTTTGACAAATTTTTCTCAGGTAATTAGAAAGTATATCTTTCTACAAAGTGATATATTGCATCCACCAGTTAGACACATTTCCTTCTAGGTAGATCTGTCTTCAGAGTTTCTTAAAGAAATCAAGCCACTCAAGGACTGAGTCCCTGTTGCATTCTCTCCTAAATTGGAGCCTCTTGTATTGGTTCCTATGAACCAATACAAGTATTTCAGTATTTCAATAATTACTTTCTAATAGTCTTTTATGATGGTGACTGCATTTTTTTAAATTTTGCTATGTGCTCTGACGTGGTAATGAATTTGAAAGTGTGCATTTCTCAAAGAATTTATTCATTCAGCTTTTCCAAGTGTCTGCAATTTACTTAGAACCATGCTGCAAGAGGGAAATAAAATGAAAGGAGCTTTTAGTCTAGTTGTTGTGAGGTAAGTTCATGTGTTAGAGGTTCCATTAAAGGCTTAACTGGAGAGTATCAACCATGAGTGAGTGTAGACAGAAGAGTACACAGGAGCATTGTATCCTGGGGGAGATAATGAGAGACCTTGAAATCCTTTGTTGCCATTGGGTCTGCCATCGTCATTCCCCAATGAACACTGGTGGAAATGTTACTTTACTGAAGCCAGCTTGTGTCTGATGGTTTAGGACTCAGTTACCTTTCCTGATGTGACTGTGCACTTCACCCGAGAGGAGTGGACTTTACTGGACCCAGCTCAGAAAAATCTGTACAGAGATGTGATGCTGGAGAACTACAAGAACCTGACCACGGTAGGTAAGGCTGCCATCATTCCTGTAAGCTCTTATGCAACAGATATTGGTGATGTGAAATGTGCACACAGTGGAAACAGACACTAGTCTTTACACTAGTGGGTTTTAACCAAGTGTGGATTCTGTAAAAATGTGGTTCTAGGACTAGCACCATCCCCATCACTCTCCCAGAAATGTGAATTCTCAGCCTCTACCTTTGACATCATGAATGAATCTCTGGCATTGGGCCCAGACATCTGTGTTTAATGAAGATACTGCACATGATTCCAGTGGACAGTAAAGTGTGACAACCACTGGTGTAGTTGTTTCTCCATGAGAATGAATATCTTTTACTCTTACTGTATTTCCTGTATCAATAAAAAGTCTTAATGTTCTGTAATATGTATATCTATGTCTGAACATGGGTTTCAGTAGCAAGTGATAACCAATCTGTGATGCACAGAGGGGATATTTGCATTTTTATCTCTTGAAGTAATTTTACTGCATTCGTTGGAAATATAGGACCTGATTCATGTGATAGTGTGTCATCTTTTGCAGAGGCCCTTTCTATTAATACATCTTTCCCTGTGAACATAATATCACTTGTCCAAACCCAGTCTGATCGCTTGGTTGGAACAAGAAGCGGAGTTGAGGACAGTGGAGAGAATCTTCCAAGGTGAGTGATTGTGAAGATCTTCCGTGATCAATGAAAATTTCAGTGTATTTAGTTATAATGAGGAAACTTGAAGATGCACTTTCTTTAGAAGGCTGAGGTCACTGGTCTCTGAAACTTTGGGATATTGTCGACTTCTCATATGTTCTTATTTTACATATTTAATCACAATTTTCTGTGATATCACAGAATGACTTTTTCTGCTTTTTTAACTTTATGATTTGGATATATGGTCTTTTCTATAACTGTCCTACTTTCTTTCTCTGATAGTATTCTGTTTCTTTTCCCCATCATTTTTTGATTTTCATGGAATCATTTTAATCAACTACTGAATTTTGACTGCACATTTTTATCATAGCAAAATTTTTGACATAGCCATACTCCTCTGTCTTGCCCTTTTTTTGCTTAATATGTTTAATTTGGAAATAATACAGTGAGCCTCATTGTTTTTAACTCCTTTAGCCTGCACTTCTTTTTGCAAATTGCTACATTTGTTATTCTTTTTTATTTTAGAATGGCAAATGCAACTTAAAACCAAAGACTCAACAATTCCACAGGATATTTTTGGGGAGAAAACACCCAATAGGCTAGAAATGGTAAGATCAGTAAGTTTAAAAAGAGATATTTCTTATTTTCGACATTCAGCAAAGATTGAGATTTTCATTAGATAGAAGGTGAGCACACCTGATAAATATTTGAGATAAGTTGCAGTTGTCCAAGAGAGAGCAATGTCTGAAAGATATTCTGAGTATGATGAATTGGGCAATATCCTAAACCTTGCTTGAAAGGTGTTGCTTCAGAATTCCCACAAGGACTCATTTCCACTTATATAACTAGACATTGACTTTTTAAAACAATTCTATGAAACTGTACAGGAATCTTTTAAAATTAGAGTAGATGGCATGTCATTCTGGCAGAAGGATCCATCATTCAATGTGAAACAAATGAACAGGGTAGGAAGTGCATGAATGTAGTGGAAATGGTAATCATCATCATCATTGTAATGATGTTTGTATTTAATAGGTGGTATCAATTAGGGAGTTTGAAAAATCTTTGAATCATCATTTCTCATTCTTCATCAGGAAAGAATCCACCATCAGTGGGAACTCTGTGATTGTGAACAGTGGGGGAAAGTTTTCAGTGAACATTCATGTCTTAAGGCCCAGAGGAGAACTCATAATGGAGGGAACAATTATGAGGATAATCAGCATGGAAAAAGCTTCCTTACTCTACACAAGAAAACCTCACCTGCAGAGAAACTTTCCATGTTTAATCAGCGGAGAAAAGCCATCAACCTGACTCCACATATTTTGTACTGGAAAACTAACATGCAAGACAAAGCCTTTGTTAATCATTTTTACCTTCAAGTGCCAATAAGAACTCACAATGGAGAAAAATTCTATGAATGGAAGGAATGTTCGAGATCTTTTTTTCAGTCCACAAGCTGTGGTGTGTGTGTACAACTGTTACCCACTGCTTATTTACAAATATAAAGAATGCAGAAAATCCTTTAAACGATCTGCATACCTTAATGCTCACATTCAAGTTCACAGTGGAAGAAAACCCTTTAAATGTAAGGAATGTGGGAAGGCCTTTATTAAGTCTTTTGAACTTACTGAAGATGTAAAAACACACGGGAGAGAAGCCCTGTCTTGGTGAGTTATGTGGAAAATCGTTTAGAAGTTCCTCATACCTTCAGGTTCACAGTTGAATTCATACTGGAGTAAAACTTTATAAATGTAAGAAATGTGGGAAAGGCTTTAAACATTCTGTGCACCTTAACCTTCACATGCGAACCTACACTAGAGAGACACCTTATGAGTGTAAGGAATGTGGGAATGCCTTCACTCCATCCTCAGATCTCATTTACCACAATAAAATACACACTGGAGAGAAGCCTTTTAAATGTGACACATGTGGGAAAACCTTTGCTACTTCCTCAAAACTGATTAGCCATTTTAGAACTCACACTGGAGAGAAGCCTTTTGAGTGTAATATATGTAGGAAAAGATTTAGCAGTTCTTCATCTTTAGTGATTCACAAGCGTACTCACACCGGAGAGAAACCCTATAAATGCAAGGAATGTGGGAAAGCCTTTAGTTGTCTTCTGTACCTTAAATGTCACCAGTGAAGTCATACTGGAGAGAAACCCTATGAATGTAAGGAATGTGGGAAAGCCTTCATTCAATCCTCAGGCCTTAATAAGCACATAAAAACTCACAGTGGAGAGAAGCCTTTTAAATGTGACACGTGGGAAAGCCTTTGCTACTTCCTCAAATCTCAGTTACCATTTGAGAACTCACAGTGGAGGGAAGCCTTTTGAGTGTAATATATGTGAGAAAAGATTTATAAGTTCCTCACACTTAATCATTCACAAATGTACTCACACTGGAGAGAACCCCTATAAATGCAAGGAATGTAGGAAAGGGTTTGGTTGTTTTTGGGGACTTAAATGTCACCAGCGAAGTCATACTGGAGAGAAGCCCTATGAATGTAAGGAATGTGGGAAATTCTTCAGTCGATCCTCATGCCTTAATAAGAACATAAAAACTCACAGTGGAGAGAAGCCCTTTAAATGTGACACGTGGGAAAGCCTTTACTGCTTCCTCAAATCTCAGGTACCATTTGAGAACTCACAGTGGAGAGAAGCCTTTTGTGTGTAATATATGTGAAAAAAGATTTATAAGTTCTATACACTTAATTATCCACGAGCATACTCACACTGAGGAGAAACCCTATAAATGCAAAGAATGTGGGAAAGGCTCTAGTTGTTTTTTTTTTGGCCTTAAATGTCACAAGCGAACTCACCCTGGAGAGAAACCCTATAAATGCAAGGAATGTGGGAGAGGCTTTCGTTGTTTTGGGGGACTTAAATGTCACCAGCGAATTCATACTGGAGAGAAGCCCTATGAATGTAAGGAATGTGGGAAAGCCGTCACTCAATCCTCAGGCCTTAATGAGCACATAAAAACTCACAGTGGAGAGAAGCCTTTTAAATGTAACACATGTGGGAAAGCCTTTACTGCTTTCTCAACTCTCAGGTACCATTTGAGAACTCACAGTGGAGAGAAGCCTTTTGAGTGTAATACATGTGAAAAAAGATTTACAAGTTCTTCATACTTAATCATTCACAAGCGTATTCATACTGGTGAGAAGCCCTATAAATGCAAGGAATGTGGGAAAGGCTTTAGTTGTTTTGTGGGCCTTAAATGTCACAAGCGAACTCACAGTGAAGAGAAATCCTATGAGTGTAAGGAATGTGGGAAAGCCTTCTCTCGCTCCTCAGGCTTTATTCACCACAAACTTACTCACACTGGAGAGAAGCCTTTTAAATGTGACACTTGTGGGAAAGCCTTTGGTACTTTCTCTAAACTCAATTACCATTTGAGAACTCACAGTGGAGAGAAGCCTTTTGAGTGTAATATATGTGAAAAAAGATTTAGAACTTCTTCATACTTACTCATTCACAAGCAAACTCACACTGGAGAGAAACCCTATGAATGTAAGGAATGTGGGAAAACCTTCAGTGGATTCTCAGACCTTATTGTCCATACAAAAACTCACAATGGAAAGAAGCCTTTTAAATGTGATACATGTGGGAAAGCCTTTGCTACTTCCTCGAAACTTGCTAGCCATATTAGAACTCACACTGGAGAGAAGCTCTTTTGAGTGTAATATATGTGGGAAAAGATTTACCAATTGTTACTTAATCATTCACAATCGTGCTCACACTGGAGAGAAACCCAATGAATGTACAGAATTGGAGAAAGCCTTCACTCAATCCTCAGGCCTTATTGACCACATAAAATCTCAGACTGGAGAGGAGCCTTCTAAATGTCACACATGTGGGAAAGCCTGTGATACTTCCTCACATCTTAATAAACATTTTAGAACTGACACTATATAAAAGCTTATTGAGTGTAACATGTTGGAAAACATTGACCAGTTTTTTTGTATTATCATTTACAAGCGCACACTGGAGAGAAACCTTATAAATGGAAGAAATGTGGAAAAGCCTTCACTTTTGCTACTTCCTTTCAGTGTAATTAAAGAACTCACATGGAGAGAAATCCTATAAATGTAAAGAATGTGGTAAAGCCCTCAATAGTCCCAATTCACTTCAACAACATGAAAGGTCCACACTGCAGAGATGTTCTCCAAATGTATGGAATGAGGGAAATCCATCAACATCTCCTCACAGCCCAGCATATAAGGACTGACAGTGAAGCCATACTATTAGGAAACGTGGAAAGTCCTTCACTATTTTTGAAGTGAAATATATATCTCTTATATCTGAGAGATCTTGCAGTGAAGAGAAATCCAACTAATGTGAGATATGTAGAAAAATTTTTCTGGTAATATTCACTTGTGATCTCACCGTGGAGAAAAACTTCATGAATGTAAAAACTGTTGTGGAGTCACCATCATTTTCCATTGGATTCCTTCTCATCTGTAATAAACATTGAGTGATTCACAGTCAAGAGAAACTGAATATGGGAAGTGTGGGAAGTGCTACTCTGAGTTTGAATCTTAGGGTTTTCTGAGATGCATAGTGTCCTAGTTGGTTCTATAGATCTTTTTAAAGACTTTGTGATGAGGCCCTGTGCATGGTGTGTTTTTCTTTCCAGTGATAGGGCAGTCTAGTTGCTACACTTTGCATGTTGCATCCTGGTTAAAAGTGGGTCTACAGAATTCACACCTAATCCTCTTCTAACCATCTGGATTCTCTTAATGGATTGAGATGAACTTATATTGTGGACAGTGACTGCTTGATTGTGTACAGTGCTCACCAAACTCATTTACAGTGAGTCACAGCAGCCAACATGGTGGTTAAAGTACATCTTCATAAATTTTGTAAGATTACTTTGTCTCTCTCACACCTGATCCTTTCAGGTAAAAAATCAGTTTCAAGCATGGGATGAGTGGGGGGAGAAGTGAGATTACACCTACAATGTGTGACACCCTGTTTTCCTGACCTTTGTTGGTAAACAACAACTCTACCACCTGGGGAGGACCTTTAACCTCAAGCCCATACAGGATGCTGGTGAGAATAATGAATGCTCTCTCATATCAAACCTAACACCACAGCCTGGGAAAACAATGGTATTTTTCTGAGTCAAGCAGCAGCTGTTGCTGATGAATCACCTGCTTCTGTGTTTGTCATTCTATCTGTGAACTGTGAAAAAAGAAAAACTCATGTGAATGTAGCTGGTCCAGAGAATCTGCTGTGCTTGATGCCCTCACTGGGAGTTCCTGAGTGCGAATCTTGGGTGTAGACACAGACGAGCACAACATGGCCTCAGTGATACAAATTCACATAATATGGATGCTCAAGCAGCCTTGGGTTATATCAAGTGTGGCCATTCAATGTGCAGCTGCTTAATGATACTTTCTTGAGGCTTAAAGAACCGTATGAATATCTAAATCAAGCTTAATAAATCCAGAAGAAGAATTCTCTGTGCATGTTTGTGTGTGTGGAGGAGTATGTCCCATTGTGGTTCACTTTGGGTATGTATATTGTTATTTAGTCCATCTGTTGCCTCTTTAATTATTGGCAAGAACACCAAAGATCAGCAGATTAGTCTTAACCTTTTATGTGCAGTGTAAGGGTCATAGATTGGCCTTTGATGATTTCCTCATTGTCTGAAAGAAGACCTAGGGGTCCTATGAGAATGTGTCACAGTTGCCTGAGTGTAGGACCTTGTTGGTAGTGTTTGAGGTCACTCCTGCTGATTGACCACATTCTGCTCCTTGTGCTCCGAGTGACAGCATCCTCAATAATTGCTGTACAAGAAAAATCGAGGAGATTTGATCCCAGCTTTTGTTGGTCAGTGGTTGACAAATTGGTATATTCATGTGAACCAACTCCAAAAGCCAAGATGATGTGAGGCATGTATGCTTCAACACAGATGAGCCTTTAAAATATTCTAAGTGGAGAAACTATTGATAAAAGATTGTATGATCTCATTTATATAAAGTGTCTAGAAAAATCAAATTTATAGAGACAGAAAGATTGTGTTCACAGAGATATTAAGAGAGAAGGGAAATGGGGGATTTGACAGCCAAAGGCTGCTTTTGAAGTGATGAAAAAGTTCTGAAATTACGATGGTTACCCAAGTCTGTGTTTTCACTAAACAACATTGAAGTGTATAAATCTAAATGGATGCATGGTATGGCACATGACCTATATCTCAATAAAGTTGTTCCAAGAAATAAATGAGAAAATTATGATAGTACCTACATCATAGGGTAGTTAGGAGCATAATGTAATGTCTGAAGCATCTAACGTGGTAAGATGCAGCAGACTTTAGCTACCATTATGTTTTTGCCACTAAATGTTAAAACTTAAAACTATGAAAATCAAAGGGTATGAGATGGGCATAAGTAAGTATATTACTGGACAGAAGATTCTTGATATGAATATAGGGATTTATAGGAATTTGTTTAATGTGGAATTTCAAATCAGTAGATCAATGACAGTTTATTGATAAGGACTAGTAAAACAATTGGCCACCTTTTGGAGGAAAAAAAATTGGATCGACTACCCCACACCACATGTGAAAATACATTTGATGAGGATTAAAGATTTAAACGTCTTTAGAAGTAGTAAACTTAAGAAAATTATGAAATTTGTGTCTAATCTAGTGTTTGAAGAGACGTTTTAAGGCAAGGCAGGAAA